>NC_138531.1:4297080-4951456 GCF_964234715.1 Podarcis melisellensis | reverse complement strand
CCATTCTTTCGTCCTTGTCCCTGGAATCGGACCTGGGCCGTGCAAGCCCCAACGGAACATGAGGGTGAGAAATGATGGTTTGAGGCCCCAGCCTCATTTCCTCACCCAATATTTGTTTCCCACGCTGGCTTCCGCTGGTATCCGGAAGTCAGCTCTGTCCCTGGGCATGGACAGATAGTCATAACCAATGTCTAAACAACCACTCACAATGCTGTATTTAAATAAAGTTGTGGCCAAAATTATGCCAAAAACCTTAAACAAAATTAATGTGTGAGGTGTGCATTCTTTCTGGTGGGGGTGGCATTGTGGGACTCAACACGCAAACACAGTTCCTTCTTGTAGTCACAAAAACCTCTAAAATTATCCAGCGCAAATTACTGAACCCGTGTGACTCATTAATTTGTGTTACGATATATAGCTTACTTTTCCAATTGAGTTTGTAGTTGAGCAGTAATAGTTGGCTTCTCCGCTGATAACTGAGCTAGACTGGTAATGAAAAAGCGATTTTTATGTGATGTATGTGTGATATAACACTGTGCCACCAGATAGGGATGTGGAATCCCATTTTTCTCTACCTGCTTTCCCTGTTTAAATTTACAGTGCTTTAAACTGAAATGCTTCTTTGATGTGTCTACATACAACACATATAAAATGCTTTTTCTTTACCAGTCTAGCTGAGTCCTAGATCCAGCCTGAATCTTAATCAACTTCTCTTTCCCTGTTAGAATTGCTTTTTTATTTTTGCTCTTATTGTGGTTTCTGGCAAGTATAGCAACAAAATACTCGTGAACTTAAGAATTTGGGGAATAAGAAGAATGCTTAGCAATTTTATAAAGTTATTTCAAGTGTTTTGTGCTTGTCTCAGTAATGTTTACAACAGCCTAGTAATCATTTTTATGCTGTGAGTGCTGGTGGATGGGCATGCTAAAACAGAATGCTGGCTTGCCTAAGACCATATGAAAAGTCACTGGGAGTTCATTTTTCAGAAATAAGTCCCTCTGATGTCAGTGGGAGTTATCAACTTTGAGTGAGTTTAGAACTTCCCCCCCTGTTGGCAGTGTTTGAACGATGGACTTCACTGCTTACATGCATAACCTACAGTAGCTCAACATTCTTTAAAATGTAATTCAATCCATCTCCAGTTCAGTAAAGAACAGTGCTCAAGATCATCATGATGATTGCAGTGAACACAATTCGTGTGGACAAATTCACACATTAATGCTGATTTGCCCTCAAGTAAGCAAGGATGGCATTTGCTACCAACTTCTAAGCCATCCAGGCAGGTTTTTTAGACATCACATTCACATTTCAAAATATAATATGAAATCCATGAAGATGCCCAGGTTAGATGCTTCTGCCTTTAGGGATAAACAAATATCAGCTGGAAGTAGTTGTAAGCAAATCTTTTAGCACTAAAAGCAGGAAAATGTAGCCTTAATACTGCATTCAGCTCCCTCTTGGGTTTATCTTCATGTTTAAAGTTGTCCTTCATTTCATCAGCACTTACAAAACATGCAGCTGCTTATGCTACTCAGGCTGCCAGGCACAACTTAGAGGAGGGCTTCACAATAAACAACTTAATGCTGATTTTTGTAAGCCACAATGAGAGGCTCTTTGGCTAAAGGGTGGAGCATAGATTCATTAAAGAAATGCATAAATAAAATGCAGGAAATGGACAGCACTGCCTCCATATTTTGGGGGGCTGGTATCCTGTGATAGAGGGAACATTTGCTGCCAGAAGACCAAGTGAGTGTGAAGTTTGTCCATTCTGTCTGTTCTCAAGCATGGGGTGTGTGGTTTTGCTTGCGTGTTTGCAGAAGAGCCATGTTGGCTGTTTGGGTTAACATACTAAAGGGGGAATCCTATGGCAAGATCTACCAGGATGAGTAGCTTAGGATGCAGCAGATCTCCAGCTCAGCTGTCTGGTACCCAGCTTAGCCACCATTAACTCCCTAACCCTGGCTCTGCCGACAATATGCCAGTGTAACTTCCTCATCCTGGCTCTGTTGGGACTCAGCTGCTGAGCTGAAGCTGTCTGAGCCAAGGCCAGCGCAAGTCTCCAGAAAGGGATGCTCCAGGAGCCATAGTGGGGGCAGGACCAGAATGGAGGCACTTAGGCTGGATCCTAAGCCAATTCAGCTTTGTCACATGACCTGGCAACCTGCCACAGAACACTATTTGAAAGGTTCATTTTCCTTCTGCCAGCCTTATGCAGAGTAGTCGCAGCTGAACAGGGTTTAGATCTGATGTAACCTTATGCAGCCTTAATTCATGCCACTTTGCTTTATGCCAGCATCGTGTGCATAGGATTGCTCCCTAAAAAGGAAAGCGTAGGCATAATCACTTAGGGTTTGAGAACTTAATTCAGCTATTTTACTATATAATAACATGTTTCAAAGGTGATTTGGGAGTGAGGAGTGGGACCAGATTTCATGAATATATGAATGTGGCATCATATATGAGCTGGAAGATATGAATTTATGCAGGATTCCTTCCATATTTATGCACCCAAAGAGGTGCAAGGATCACATGTCCATAGTTTCAATTCTTTCCAGGTCAGCATTACTGAGCTTGCAAAGCCTACCAGAGGTTTACAACCTTTTTGAGTCCACGTGTCCCTTGACCAACTACATCCTTTCTGTGGCACCCCTGTGGGGCTCAGGAGCCCAGTTAGGTCACCCCTTGCCTGCAGAGCTGGCAGCCCCTCACCTTTTTTGAACACCCTCCCTGTGGAGTGTTCCTTCAGCCTTCTCTCCCCCTTCCCTTCTCCTTGGGAGTCCTCTGGTCAGCCACTGCTGCCTGTGGGATGTGAAACACAAGAGCAGTCAAGTACAACATTCCTAGAGTGAGTATGTTTACACATGGGGAGGAATGTTTGTCCAGCCAGCAGGTAAACTTCCTGTTTTCTTCTGGGCTGGGACAGATTTCCTCTGCATGTGACTAAAGTGGGCATGGCCTCACGTGTGCACTTAACGACAAAAGCACAGGGCAGGGCAGCCATCTCTCTCTCTATGACTATTTTCGTCTAAGAGCAACATCTGCTTAGCCAAAGATGCTTCCAGCCAAGAGAGGACAAAGGGACTGTCTCTTTATGGGATAGTTTCCGGGTGTATGTTACTTTTCTAATATAAGTCTGCCTTCTAGGATCCGATTGTGAACAGAATGTGAGTGAGTAAACTTTTTTATACTTTTATAGAAGACTGTGTCGTGTCTTATCTTTTATGAGGGAATAAGGGGAAAATACCAGAACAGTTGTTATAGAGGCTTTAGCGAGACTCAGCAAACGCATCCGCTGTGAGTTTAGAAAGGGGAATGTTACTCTGCTAAATTGTGAACTTGTTTACACAAGTTGGAAAGGCTGTAATCAAACAATATTACAATCTTCTGCATCCCTGAACATCCCACACTGCCACCCCTGGTCTTTGAGGGGCCCCCCTGCCCCATAGTCAGGTGTCTCCTTGCACTGACCCACAGGGACCTGGAAAGCACATCCTGGCCAGACCCAGAGGCACCATTTGCCTGGGGAGGCTGTAGCCAGGGCAGCTGCAACTAACAGCTGTGCAAGCCTTTGGGAGGCAGAGGTGCAAGAGGGCATCAGAGGAGGGAGGGAAGTAAAGAGGGACAGAGACCAGTGTTGCCTGTGGCACCCTGACCGTCATTCAAGCCACCCCAGGGTGCCACAGCACACTGGTTGAAAACCCCTCTAACCCAAAAGTCTGTGGCTGCTACTTCCAGGCTCAATCCCTGGTCAAAATACTCATTTAACCAATTTGGAGTTTCTTGAATGGATGACCAAAGATAATCAATAGTTTAATTGGTCCATTCAATAGAACACTCCTGTTTTCCTCTCATACACTCCAACATTTCTCCGATGAAAGTAGGGACGTCCCATTCCATAACAACAATTTTACTATTTATACCCCACACATCTTACTGCATTGCCCCAACCACTCTGGGCTGCTTCCAACATATATAAAAACATAATAAAACATTAAACATATTAAAAATTAACCCTATAAAGGATTGCCTTCAGACAATCCAGCTTGGGGGGGGGCAGATAACTCCATGTCCTCCAACATTTCTGCAATGAAACTAGGGACATCCTAAGGAAAAGTGAGACATTCTGGGATCAAATCAGAAACCAGGATGGCTTCTCTAAATCAGGGACATTCCTGGAAAATAGGGACACTTGGAGGGTCTGCCCTTTCCTCAATTGTTTTAGCAGCCAAAATAAGTCAGGTTAAAATTCCCAGCAGAGTGAATAAATTACAAAAGCAGCTCAATATACATTTTTGATACCAGGGATTCCCAGAGGGGCTTACAATTGCACACAATCATAAAAACTTAATTCACTATATAGCATACAAGTTAAACAGCAATAATTATTTAAACTCAATCCTGCACAGCATTGAATTCTGCAAAAACAACAGCAACACTCGAACAAAACATTTTCCAGTTTTCATTTTCTTCCTGAACGTGCTAAGTGATGGAGCAAGTTGAACCTCCTGGCCTTTACTACTGGCTAGCTCTCTCTTCCACCATCTGACGGCTGCCACTGAGAAAAGGCCCAACTGTACAACCCCATTTCACAAGGTAAAGGGATTTCACAAGGTAAAGTCAAAGAATGTAAAGGACAACCCTGCCAGCAACTACTACCTCTCTTTTTGAGAGCGAAGCCAGGCCCAGGAGCCCCCCAAAGTGACATACCTACTTTTTTTTAGGAATACGTCAACCCAAATCAAGCTTTTTTCCAGATGTGCCTTCCTTCTTTCCATCAGTAATACCCACCTTAATGTTTATCAATATTCATTCGTTCATTCATTTGTTCATTCATTTAATTATTTCCTATCCTGCCTCCCAAAAGAGCCCAAGGCAGCAAACACGCAAGCGCAAAAACAATCAAAACATCTAAAACCAATCACAATACAGATGCAGACAAGGAAAGATCACTGTTTTAAAAGGTTTGTTGACAGAGGAAGATCTTCAGCAGGGGCCAACAAAACAACAGAGACAATGTCTGAAGGGCATTCCAAGGGAAGGTGCCACAACACTAAAGACCCTCTTCCTTCACTTTGCAGAACAGACCTCCTGAGAAGACGGTCTTGGCAGGAGGCCTCTCCTGCAGAGCATATAAAACAATATAATTAAGTGAGTATGAGTTGGTAAGGCTGAAAAAAGCACCCCCTAACTCAGATTTCTTCTTCATCCCCCTTTCAGACATTTATTGCCATTCCCAGGAGAGGTCTTGGGTGAAGCAGAGAGCTAATTATTGTGAAAGCATCTAATTTGCTTTTAACACAAAGACTCTTAGGAATAAAACTGAGAGGGGGGAATGCAGCAGCTATATTTAAAATAACACAGTTTGTACATTTTTGTTTTTGTTTTGGTCTGTGATCATGTAACTTGTAGCTAAGTGACAATTAAAGTTTTGGGCACTGCCATGCCTTAGTAGATATCAAAAAAGCAGATAAATTCAACTTTGCTAGGCACTTGACTTACCGGTACTTGCTGGGTACTTAACCTACTAAGGTATGCCATAAGGAATTGTTATTATTAAAGTTCTTGTTGCCATTTTTGCCAACGTCTTCCTAGACTCATTCTATCATTCAACTATCATTTTATCTTGCTGCTACACTGCCAAGCCTTCCTGCTTTATTAGAAACCCAATTTAGGTCTTCTGCCCAAACAAGCTTTTTTGAATCAATTCCATATTAAGCTTTTTCCCCACGGAGGGTTTAAGGTGCATCCCGATCCAAGTTCATACATCAGCAAAGAATTAGAGGCAGGATGAGAAGATAACTTAGAGAAAAAGAAGCCGGCTGTGACCTTGCATATCATATCTTCAACGTTTCTCAGTGATTTAAAATGCCATTTTGGTTAGCCATTCTTACAGAGGCTGAATGAAACCAGGACAATAAAATGTTATTTAAAGGTACTGAAATAAAAGACTTTGGAGTAGGGAGGGAGAATACTTCTATGAGGTATAATTTTTAGCCAGCAAATAAAATATATACCCTTGTTTGGATTTTGTTCTGGGAAGCAGCAAATATACATGATCTACCGAAAAACATTTTAGAAATTCAGTAAGCAAAAGCAGAGAAAATGTATTTTCAGTTTTTGTTTTCAAAATGCTTAATACTATTTCTACTTGTTAATCATAATGTGCTGCTAACTGTTAAATCTAAGCATAGCTTTTCTAACATCATGAGGAAGGTACATATACTGAGGTTATGTCCAGAATATCAGGTGAGAGAGGCACCTGTTCTGGCAGCATGCCACCTACAATTTCTTCTGAGTGCAAGTTTCATTTTTTATATTGCAATCTAATTTAGCCTTACCAGACATCCCCGTTTCCCAGGGACAATCCCTGGATTTGCGAATAAGTCCTCAGACAAATTCCATCCACGGAATGTCCCCGGATTTCATCTAATGTCCCTGGGAAACGCAGCAGCGGCAGTCTCAGCAGCCCGGAGCTGTTGGCTCTGGCTGGCTTCAGGAGCTGCTCAGAAGTCCCCATATGTTGGTGGTGCAGGGGCTCTAAGATGCAGCTTCTGGGATGCCTCCACCTTCTCTGACCCAGCAACTAAGCTGTGAAGGGAGGCTTCATGCTGCCTATCAGAGCAGCCTCCCGACTCCTACTTTCGTGTAAGCAGGAGGGGGCAGGGATCTCTCAGTTAGGCAATGGGAAGTCTCCCTTCCCAGCTGAAGGATCCCCACCCCCTCCTGCTTGCACGCAAGTAGGAATGGGTTTGGGGCTGCTCTGATGGGAAGGGAGGCATTGCGCTGCCTGAGAGATCCCTACCCCCTCTTGCTCACATGCAAGTAGGAGTTGGGATGGGGCTGCTCCAAAAGGCAATGTGAAGCCTCCCTTCCCAGCTGAGGGATCCCTGCCCCCTCCTGCTTGCACGCAAGTAGGAGTGTGATTGGGGTGCTCCAATGGGAAGGGAGGCATCATGCTGCTTGAGCCTCGCCACCGCTCTTGGCCCTCCTTCTCCGCCTTCCATGCCTGATCCGCCATGCACTGCTTCCCCACCACCAGCACCAAAGAACCAACAACTCAGGGGCTGCCCAGGCTCAGGGAGAAAGAAGATAGAAGCCTTGGAGGAAGGGGAAATGTGGCAGTTGAGGTCAAGGCGGCAGCCGCCCCTCTGCCACCCCCATCACTGCAGCATCAATGTCCAAAAGTGTATGTATGTATGTATGTATGTATGTATGTATGTATGTATGTATGTATGTATTTAAAGTGTCCCTGGATTCATTGAATAAAATCTGGTAATCTTGCTATATGAACCATCTATTCTTCATTTCCAAACCACAATTTTTTCCTGTTGGCTATTAGGAAAACAATCACAAATACAGGTAAAAGGGGAAAGAAAAATGTTTGCACTTTTTTTTTTACCCTAATATATATATATATTGTCTCCCTCCTGCTCTCTCTCACTTTTAATAAAAAACAAAGAACCAATGTATTGGGCAAATATATATGCAAGTCTGAACACATGTAAAAGGAACCATAAGAGTAGCTGACACCTATCATTAGTATTTCATGCACAAACTTGGTAAAGTACATGCAAAAACATCAGATACGCTAGTGCTGATTGAAAGAGCCTTGGCCTACAGCCAAGAGCTCCACAGCTGGGATCTGGCCTGGCTGCCACTGGTAGAGATAAGGAGTGTGGAGGAGGACAAACTACCTAGGGATACTTAGAAGTTCGTGCAAGGTGCTTTTGCAAAAGCTGTTTTACATTTCTCATATCTAAAAGGGCCTAGAAATGAAATTGCAAAATAAAATTGAGGCCAACAGTAAAAATGAGTCCTGATTATTTGTGATCCCGTGAGAAGGAAGATTTTGTTTTGTATAATCAGAAGAAGCTTCTTGTTGCTAGTGACAGGTATTCAAATTTACATCCCTTTTCTTAGAACTGGGAGCAGCTGATGCTGTTTCTATATCACCATATTGTTTCATGACACCCCCATCTGAGCAGTGTGAGATTCCAGGGGTTCTGGGCACTTACCCAGGGTTTGTGTTTCCTTTGGGAATTGAAGCACAGCAGAGACTGTGGTGTCTTTAAGATATACGGTTTATTTACACATATCTGCAGCCTGAGCCTGCAATGGAGGAGTTCACAGCATCAACACCTCAAAAGTGTCTTGTTTCTGCTATAGCCACAGCCTAGGATTCAAGCAGAAATCAGCCATGGCCCTCTCTCTCCTGCTTTTCCAGGCTGTAGCTTTTTTCTCTAGGTCACATCACAGCAAACTGTGTCCTAATACTCTGCCTTTATCTGTTGAGAGAGGGGGGCTCCATCCATTTGCCATCTAGCAGGAGCCCTTTGACCCTTTGTACACTTAAGAACCTTAAGTACATCACTCAGGAGGCCAGGCAGGCTTGATTAGCTTGCAACACGTTGGATATAGGGGTTAGAAGTGTCTGGCACATAGTTTAGAACCCCAAGCCTTTATTAAATTCTAACACTTGCTGGATCCAGAATTTAGAGGTCTGGCACCCACAAACTGGTAAAAATATGATGAACATACGCCGCTGCCCTTTACTAAGTGCATTGGTCCTTCAAGCCTAAAAGTGGCTCTTGAAGCCCAGATATTTGATATAATGTAATTGTAGATGACAGGGCTGCTCTCGGGACCACGTACCTGCAAAGCAGGTGGTCTACACTGGGGCCTAATTTGACCAGTAGAATGCTTGGTACCTGGTGGGCGGGGCTTGTGTGTTCTGCTCTGGAATCAGCCCCTCCCTTCAGGATGCTACTTTAAGTTTCCGTTAAGAGGGACCAAGGTGGAATGTTTTTAATTTTTTTTAAAACAAAAAATACATTGAATTTGGCATAGCTCACTGTCACCATCTACTGTCACATTTGTATATTGCACTATACAATACATTTAAAGTGTTTTATTTGCTGCTGTATAGCTGAGTCTCAACTTTCTCTTCTTGTTTCTTGCCTCAGACTTGCCTCATGTTGTTGTATTTAGTTTCTCTCATCATGTTGTTTTGTTACAATTTTCTTTATTATTAAAGCTTGGTTTACATTTATGCGAGCCACTTATTTGTCTCAAAGAAAAATAAACTCTGCTGAGGAAAGGTGTGGAATGTCCTAAACTGCGTCCGTGAGGGGATATTCCCTGTTTGGCAGGAGGATTGAGTTTGTCAATCACCCCCCCCCCCACACACACACACAACAGTTATAGTCCTTATAAAAAGCCACAAAGACCCTGCTGCCATTTGTATTTTCCTTGTCCTCACCATCTTCTGTTTATTACAGGGTTGGGGAATCTTTTTGCTGTTGAACAAATGTTCTGGATTAACTAATCTAGAACAAAGACTGACCTGCTTCAATTTCCAGCATAGCTACCACAATTTAGAATTCCCAAAGCCATGCAGTCCTGCTGGGTTTGATAGGATTACTCACAAATAAGTATTCAGGTTATGTGTTTATTTTTTTAGCACAACAGATCAACATGAGAACTCTTTGGGAGAGCAAGGAAAGGTAATTCCTTTCTGACCTAGGGTGCAATTCCATGCATACTGACTTGGGAGAATGGAGGTTTCAAAAGCAGTGCCCTCCATCCATTCACTTTGGGGCACTGCATGTTCCTGGTGCAAGGCCACTCATTTCTGGCTACATCTGGGTACCATTTGCCCCCCTTTGCTCAGAATACTCAGATGTGAAGCCCTGAAGGTTTAGGTTCAGACATCATTAGTCATGACAACATTATGGAGACAAATCAGAGTGAAGACAATGTTCCTGCCCTTGCCCCAAATTGAAGAAAAATAAAAAAAGAAGCATCTAGCAGCAGTCAGGAATATGCTCATCAGCTACAAACTGGTTGGCAAAGATGATTGCATTTGTATTTATTCCTTATTACCCTGCCTTCTTGTTCTTACCTCTCTGGGCTTTGTTATCTCCTTCACTGACAACATTTTGATTATAAACTGATAGTCTTCCAGTGCTCCCCCCCCCAAAAAAAAATGTTTAGGGGTACTCTCATCTTCCTACTCATATTGAAATACTGCCCCTCAAAATGAGGTCAAACGTAGATTCACAAAATGTTTAGGGGTGTGCATACCCCTGCGTCCCCCCAGAAAAGAGCACTGCAGTCTTCATTGTATAGAGCAGATGTTTTTCTTACACGTGTAATTTGCCATTGAGCTCTACATCACCATCTGGTGTCACATTTTTATAACACACTTACAACGTTGTAATTGCAGCTGTGTAGCAGAGTCCTTATTTAGCCTTGCTTTGTGGAAAGGAAAGTCATCACATGCAGAGTAACACACACCAGAAATCTAAAGTGAATAAAAAATTCATTCATTCATTCATTTACTCACAAACCAAGTTTTATACTAAAGGTTCTTAAAGATGAGCACCTGGTGATAGCAAGTCTATATGTATAGCTAAAATGTCAAGATGTCAACAGACAGGTAAGCACATTCTGAAGAAGCACAGGCAATTTGCTTCTGAAGGGCAGGAGGCTACCTGCCTTTCATGGTGCATTATTCTCAAGTATGATCAGACATAATGAACACCATGGTAAACCTCACTGTAGACTATCATTGTAAATGATCATATAAAACTAAAATACCTCTATTGTAAGAACGTATGCTGCACCAAATGCTCACTGATTTCTATATTTGCTTCAAAATGAGCATATCTGAAGTTAAGGCAATTCCCCCCACACACACACACAAAGAACCCCCCCCCCCATCTTGATTATGTTTCCTCCCTGCTCTTGAGTGCCCTTTTGTTTCCCTACTGCTGCTGCTGTTTCATACAATGCACTTCATTCTTCTTCTTCAACCATACTTTCTTCATCAGTTTTCACTATCATTTGATCTTATTGGCTCTGGCATCGCACAATTTGTATATGGATGTCTATGGCACTGTTTCAGATGTAGCATTTTGATGTAATTGGCAAAAAAACCCAAACCCACCCCACATTGTCACTAGTAGCAAGGAGGCTAAATAGGAATGAAAGTAAATAAGAATAAAAACAGGACTGAGAAAAACCTGCAGCCCCAAGATGGAAAGTGTGTCACGCTAAAAACAACATGAACAAATGAAAGAAGGAAAGTAAAATTAAATGAATTCAAAACTTAACACAAAGCTAGATCAGGAGTTTTAATTTTAAATCAAACATTCACAAAGGAAAGGAAAGGAAAGGAAATAAGCATTGTCTTTGGTTTGCCTTAGGGCCTACTATTTCCCCCACACCAGTAATGACTGTACCTTTGCCATAATTTTCCCAACATCTGCAACTTTTGTCCAATTCTGCGTACATATTTTAAAAGTTTTAAAATGTTCCATTAAAAAAATAATCCAAATTTTGTGGTTTCAAACATGAAAGCCCCTATGCCTATTTGCTTGGAAGTTGGCAGGATTTATCCACATACTGTAGTAGCAACTGTTATTTCTGAAAATGTTGATCAGTTCTGATAGGAGGGGGAAAGGTTTTAGACATTTGTTGACTTCCCCACATATTCAATGAGAAGGCACAAAGCTTTGGTTTTCCCAGTTTAGATTTCTATCCAAGGTTAATTGGGCAGCCCCCAAATGAGTCCAAGCCATTTGTTTTTTGAAGCACCAAAATGGGGTCTAAGCATCAGAGGAGGTCCATGCTTATAAGGAGACTTCTACACATATATCACAAGTTGAATTTTCCATGTACAGTGGTACCTCGGGTTACATACACTTCAGGTTACATACGCTTCAGGTTACAGACTCTGCTAACCCAGAAATAGAGCTTCAGGTTAAGCACTTTGCTTCAGGATGAGAACAGAAATCGTGCTCCGGTGGCGTGGCAGCAGCGGGAGGCCCCATTAGCTAAAGTGGTGTTTCAGGTTAAGAACAGTTTCAGGTTAAGTACGGACCTCTGGAACAAATTAAGTACTTAACCCGAGGTACCACTGTACATACACTAAGAGTTTCTTTCAATAGGATAAAGAATTTTGGGCTACATCTACCTTCTTGAGCAACTATTTATGCAAAAGAACTAGATTGTGGAAAATACAACTAATATTGTAATGATGTTTGATAAGAAAGTACTGAAGATGTTTCTGTTCCCCTACCCCTAACTATTTTTGGTGTTGTTTTTAATTGGCTTTTGCATCATTGTTTCACATATTTTTCCAAGAGGCAATTGTGTGTAGGTTGCCGACTGCACCAGTGTTCGTCACCACTGTTTTCAATCCCACCAGCTGAAGTCTCTTCAGTCTCAATGGAAATATTCATCGAAAACAATATTTCGCTTCAGACTCTTTGATGATGTCTTCAACTTCTTGGTTACAGAAATATGTTATCTATTTATAAACTGTACCCAAAAGACAATCCCTTATAAATAGAACTCTTGAAGATTAGAGAAACCAGCTCCAAATAAATCACAAGCTTTTTATCCCCCGATTGCTCTAAATTTTCTTGGATTCCTTAGAACTCCATCAAAATGCCCTCTTGTTGTGTGCTTAGCAGCATCCATTTGCTGGAAGGCTCCATCAAACAGTCTTAAGTACAATTTCTTTGTCATTTGTAGTATAAGTATGAAGTCAGCTATTGATCATTTTATAGTGCAGTCTAAAACACTGAAATCAAAGAGAAAGTTTTTATCCAGAACTGTCTGAAATTACCACTGTCTCAAGAATGGAGTTGTCTGTATAGAACCCGCTGTGGATACAGGATTCCTCCAAATCTGATGCACACTCCTAAGTTTTATATAGCCTTTCTCCCTCCCATTTCCAAAATTTGGCTGGACTACTAATGATTCTGCATCAAGCAAGCAAGTCAAATAAAATTGGCATTGCCATGAGATTAGAGAGAGTTAAGGAGGGGAATGAGAAAGTGCAAACAGAATATAAGAACCCATTTCAAGGATCAAAATTGATTTTTTATAGTTTCTCAACAAGAAGTTATTAGAGAAGGCTTCACTGCTTTTTCAAGATCTCTGTCATCAAGACTAATTGCTTTCTCATTATCATTGGAGCATAACAGAATTATAAGATAAGCAACAAATACAGAATGTTATCAAGCAACTTCCATGATCAAAGATTGAAGGAACACAACAGGAGGGGGGAAATGACTAACCATGAAGATAAAGCCATTTCAGTTATTAGAACATTCTTACTGTCATAGGACTTTTTAAAGGTTAAATAGGGAAGGAGAGACATTTCTAGAAAGCTAAATAATTATTCTTTTTTGAAGGAGATTATGGAAATTTCCCTTGCTTCATGTGTGTATTGGACACACTTGAGAATGGTTGTACCTATAGCACAGAATGAGGCCATCGTCTGAAGGTCCCTTTCACTTTAGCTAAGAGCCTCTTATTTAATCAGCAAAAAAAACCCTGCACCCTACTTTATTGGTTCATCTTTCTCAATATATCTACTCCGGTTGGCAACTGATAAAGTCATTTTCCAGCTCCACTACCAAAGATCCAGACCTGGGATGAAAAGCACCTGCTCTAACACTGACCTCTGACTAAAGGCCCTCTGTGCTCAACGGTGGCTCCTTCTTCTGCTGCAAAGGAAATGCCAGAAGATAAGAATATCAGAAGAGCCCTGGTTAGATCAAGCAAAAGGAAAAACATCTAGTTCAGCGCCCAGGTCCTGTAGTGGGCTACAACCATTTTAAGATACAACATTAAAGACAGTTGAAACAAATCAAGAGACTTAGAGTGAGTCTTAGCATGTAGATGTTAAAGACCAGGGTAAGAGGTGTGTTTTCAACATATAATGAAAACACAATAATGAAAGTGTCAGATGCACCTCTGTGGGAATGGAATTCCACAGTTTAGGGACTGCCACAGAGATTCCCATCTTCTGGGCTGCTGCTCCCTCCCCTGAACTTCAGGGAGCAGTGGATCTCCCAAAGGGGCCCCTTTTGCTGATCTTCACACCTGAGAGGATGTGCCGGAAAGGAGGCATTCTTTCAGATATTCAGATGAAGCCTGAAAGCCTCTAATTGTGACTCCCTGCAACTGGTATCCAGATGCATACGGCTTCCAACAGCCAAGGTAGAACATAGTCATAATTAGTAGTAGCTATTGAAACCTTGTCTTCCTGGAATTTTTCTAACCATCTTTTAAAGCCAAGTTGGTGAAATCGTGTGGTAGCAAATTCCATAGTTTAACAACACACTGTGAGAAGAAGTACTTTCTTTTGTCTGTCCTGAACCTTCCAGGTTCTAGAATTACAAGAAAAATGTTTCTACTTTTTCAGCACTTTCTTATATTTCTCATTACCCTGCCCCCTTCACTTGCCTTTTCTCTAAACTAAGAAGCCTCTTTATCATTTTAGTTGCCCTTTTCTTAACCTGTTCCATCTCTGCAATATCCTTTTTGAGATTAGGTGTTCAGAAATATACAACATATTCCATGTGTGGTCTCACCATAGATTTGTATAATGAAATTATGATTTAGACCATTTTATTTTCAATTATCCTTTTCATGAAATTTTCCTTTTTCACAACTGCAGCTGTGACTTGGTCAACATCTTAATCAAGCTATGAACTATGACCCCAATATTGGTCAATTACTGACAGTTCAGACCTAATTAGTATACATGTGAATTTAAGATTTTTCTGCTCAGTGTGCATCCCTTTACATACAGTATGTTTACACTGAATGGCATTTGCCATTTTGCTGCCAATTTATGCACTATTGTTCCCAGTCAGTCAACATCTCTGCTAGACACCACAAGCATACATGTGAAATTAAGGACTTTTGTCCCAATAAATATCACTTAACTTGCTAAAAGTGAATTGCAAATTGCACTTGCTATTGTATTGTCCATACATGCAGTTTAGAAAGATCCTTTTGGAACCCACCACAATCCCTTTTTGTTCTAACCATCTTGAACATTCTGGTATTGTCAGCAAATATTTCCTACCTCACTGCTCAATTCTAACACTGGATTCTTAATGAACAAGTTTTAAAGTACAGGTCCAAATACTGATTCTTGGAGAACTACAATCTCTACATTGGGAGAACTTTCCATTTAATCCTATTCTCTGCTTTCTGTTTCTCAACCAGTTACTGATTCATGAGATTCCTATTACTCAATGATTAGCTATCTGTCATGGGACTGCCATAGGAACAGGGGAGGGGCGCAGGCGAATACAGAGAGCCTCCGAGGCTGCTGAGGAGCAGCTCCTCATCCAGCGGTGAGGGAAGCCACACCTCCAGTGGAGCAGAGGGGGAAGGGGGTAGCCAGGCGAGGGGAGGGCTCCAAGATGCGACTGAGAGCACAAGCGCCTCACCTAGCCCAGCTGGCCAGGAAACGGACATGCCGTTTCCATCGCCCAGCTTGCGCAGAGGGGTGAAACGTAAGAAGGGGAGGCGGAGATTTGGGGTGTCTAAGTTCTTATGTTGGGAAAGAAACTGGAAGGGGCCACTGTGAGCACCTAGAAAGGAATGCTGTGATCACCAATAGTCAGCATGGATTTCTGAAAAATAAGTCATGTCAGACTAACCTGATCTCGTTTTTTGACAGAATTACAAGCCTGGTAGATGAAGGGAACGCGGTGGATGTAGCCTACCTTGATTTCAGCAAGGCATTTGACAAGGTGCCCCATGATATTCTTGTAAAGAAGCTGGTAAAATGCGGTCTTGACTATGCTACCACTCAGTGGATTTGTAACTGGCTGACTGACCAAACCCAATGAGTGCTCATCAATGGTTCCTCTTCATCCTGGAGAAGAGTGACTAGTGGGGTGCCACAGGGTTCTGTCTTGGGCCCGGTCTTATTCAACATCTTTATCAACGACTTGGATGATGGACTCAAGGGCATCCTGATCAAATTTGCAGATGACACCAAACTGGGAGGGGTGGCTAACACCCCAGAAGACAGGATCACACTTCAAAACGACCTTGACAGATTAGAGAACTGGGCCAAAACAAACAAGATGAATTTTAACAGGGAGAAATGTAAAGTATTGCACTTGGGCAAAAAAAATGAGAGGCACAAATACAAGATGGGTGACACCTGGCTTGAGAGCAGTACATGTGAAAAGGATCTAGGAGTCTTGGTTGACCACAAACTTGGCATGATCCAACAGTGTGACGCGGCAGCTAAAAAAGCCAATGCAATTCTGGGCTGCATCAATAGGAGTATAGCATCTAGATCAAGGGAAGTAATAGTGCCACTGTATTCTGCTCTGGTCAGACCTCACCTGGAGTACTGTGTCCAGTTCTGGGTACCACAGTTCAAGAAGGACACTGACAAACTGGAACGTGTCCAGAGGAGGGCAACCAAAATGGTCAAAGGCCTGGAAATGATGCCTTATGAGGAACGGCTAAGGGAGCTGGGCATGTTTAGCCTGGAGAAGAGGAGGAAGAACTTCCTGACAGTAAGAGCTGTTCAACAGTGGAATTTGCTGCCAAGGAGTGTGGTGGAGTCTCCTTCTTTGGAGGTCTTTAAGCAGAGGCTTCACAACCATATGTCAGGAGTGCTCTGATGGTGTTTCCTGCTTGGCAGGGGGTTGGACTCGATGGCCCTTGGGGTATCTTCCAACTCTATGATTCTATGATTCACTCCCAGAATCTGCAAGTGACTAAGACCGACATGAACTTTGGGGTTCTGCACTGTAAATAGTTTGCACCAATAAAACCTGTAAAAGACAGGTCAGAGTCCTGCCTGGTTACTCACGAGCAACCACTTCCAAACCTGACACTATCCAAAAATTCTCTAGTGCCTCTTTGTTTCTAGAAGTGGTGGTGACATTGCCATTGGATGGAAAGGAACTGCAATGGTCTCCTTCATTCCATAATGATGCAGACTTTTGCCATTACCATTGTGGCAAGGGAAGGATCAGTGTTGTATTAGGACTCTTGCTGTAGTAGAATTGTAAGGGCAGTAAAGTCCAGTCAAATTCAATTATGGGGTGTGGTAACTCTGCTTTCAGGCCAAGGGAGATATAAAATCATTTGCCCACTTTGACATCCATATTGTTCAGTATTTTACCGGCCCACAGTCTGGTTTTTTCTTACTGTCTTCAAACTGAGGGAACCTTAAAAAAAAAACATAATCTAAAGGCAAATCTGTCAGTTTGGCAGGTACATCTGAGCAAATGACTCACAATCACTTTCTTTTACAATGCAGTAATTAGGTATGTGCAATGCCACACCTGTAATAACTGACTACCTTTACTTCTTCTTTAAAGTCAGTAATACCAAAACATCCCCAGCCTCCTCACTTTTTCTTTAACAAAACAATATGCAAATACAGTCAGGTAATGTGAAGGCATTTTCTGCAAAGGGGATGATTCATACACAAAAAGAATGCCCTCATCTCAATTTACATAATGAAGGACAACAGTTGTGACAGTATCATTTCCCTTAAATAATCTTAAAGTGTTTGAGAAGACCATTTTCAACAGAAAGCAGCACTGAACACATTCAGAAGAAAGCTGTTGTTTAACATTCACTGAGGACTAACTTGCTGTGATGAGAGAACATGAGGTGCTGCTGCACATCTCTCCCTCAAGACATCCAAGGGAAAGGATGACATAATACGCACACAATTTTAATGTGGTCCATAGACCCAAAATACACAGTACATAACAGCACTTGCACTGCCCCACACCTGGCATACACATTTTGAAGGCCATTGTTGATGGCCTTCCCCTCCCCCTCATTAATGCACATATTACTGTTCACAGCAAAGAGATGATTTGTTCACCATAAGTAGTTTTGCACCCCACAGCTGAAACCTGCTCTGAGGAGGTAGTGTAATAGTAGTGTGTGAAATGTCATGTCCTGCTCTTGAAGAACAAGTCAGATGATCCATTTTCATGAGTGCAAACATAAAGAAGCCATAATGAACATGGGAGTCTTGCCTACATTTCGTCATTCAAAGAATCATAGAAGCATAAATCATAGAATTGTAGAGTTGGAAGGGACCCCAAAGGCCATCTGGTACAATGCCCTGCAATCCTAGAATCTCAGTTAAAGCATCCATGACAGAGGACCATCCAATCTCTACTTAAAACCAACATCGGAGGGAGAATGTTCACTGTCAAACAGCTCAGAAAGTTCTTCCTTATGTATCGTTCAAATCTCATTAAAGCCACTTAAAGACCACTTAAAGCCAGTGGTCCGGGTCCTACCCTCTGGAGCAGGAGAAAACAAGCTCGTTCCATCCTCCATGTGACAGCCCTTGAGATATTTGAAGGTGGCTGTCATATCTCCTCTGTGTCTTCTCCTATCCAGGATAAGCATACCCAACACCCTCCAGCATTCCTCATCAGGCTTGGTTTCCAGGCCCTTGGTCAACTTGGTTGACCTCCTCTGCACACATTCTAGGAAAGGAGATTCTGACCTTGACATACGAAAAAACTTTCTGATAGTAAGAGCTGTTTGACAGTGGAACAGTCTCCCCCAGGAGGTTATGGGCTCTCCTTCCCTGGAGGTTTTGAAGCAGAGGTTGGATGTCCATCTGTCATGCATAATCTAGCTGAGATTCCTGCATTGCAGGGGGTGGACTAGAGGACCTTGGGGTCCCTTCCAACTCTACAGTTCTATGATTTCTGTGCTGTCTCTCTGACTGAGTTGCCCCAGTGGCTCCAACAAAAAATAATTAAAATATAATACAACATCACTGCAACCCCCACCCCAAATCATATGCCGCAGAAGAAGAGAGAGGTGGGAAAGTCCCATTTAATGAATAATGAACTCTAGTGTTTGCAGAAGGAAAACCGGGGACCTAGATGATTCACAAAATGGTACAAAATGCCTGAGAAGCCTCACCACATATTGCAAAATCCTAGGAAAAATATATTGTGGTATATCAAGTATTGTAACAAGCTTAAGGGCACATATGGGGAAGTGTCTAAAGTGTACGTGGTCTTCTTGAATTTCACATATGAGAACAATCAGGGTGTTTTTAAAATACAGTTCAGCCATTAGGACACATGTCCCCTTCTTATAACAAAGTTTGGTAGTGGTTGTTCCTTAAATAAAAAACCACCTTTTGCACATTCTTTTAAGCTCAATCTATAAATAAATTACCACTTAAAAGAAAGATGATTAGTTAATAAAAATGAATAATCTGTTGGTAGCCCTAAAAAAAAAGCCTCTGCCCACACTTTTCATGAAACATTCCCCCTCTGTAGCCCACACAAACCTCCTTTGAATATTCACAGTAATGAACTAAACAATTGTTTGCTACAAACTTATTTTGGGTCTGGATCTACGACTCAACTAGACAGGTAATGAAAAAGTGATATATATGTGTTGTATATGTGATATAACATTGTGCTACCAGATGGTGATGTGGAGTCCCGTTTTTCTCTACCTGCTTTCCCTGTTTTAATTTACAACACTTTAAACTGAAATCCTTCTTTGATGTGTCCAGGGCAGGATCTAGACAGTGCATATAAATAGCTTTTTCTTTACCAGTCTAGCTGAGTCCTGGGACTCTACCAGAATTGGCTTCAGAACTGTGATTGTGATTATGATTTGCTGTTTAGTTGACCCCAGGAGTTTTCAACTGAGATTTTAATTGCAATTTAAAAGCTATTCTGCCTTTCAAATCATTCTAAAGAAGTGTGAGGAACTGTGGAATAGCCAGGCAGGTTAACAAATGCCAGCATTTGTTTTTTGAATAAGGTTTCCAATGGGGGTTTTTTAAGTAAAGAAAAGATCAGATCAGAACAGAACAGAACTCAAGACTGATATTTTAACTGGACATAACAAAATCAGCAACAGAACTAAGGTAGATTCCCCACCCCCACCCTGCTCTTAAAAGGGACTTTTATTGGTGTTGTGTGTAGATTTAAAAAAGCTATAAATGTCCCATTTGGGACTGGACAGAAGCCAGGGAACCTGCCCAGGTTTGCTCATTGCAAATGCTCACTTCTTCCCACTGTGTGCATTTTTAGCTGTAATAAATGCATGAAGAGAATGTGGAGGATGGAATATAAAATTCTGCAGGAAGTATCGTAATCAAACCTGCATACAATTAGACTGCTTATAACCTCAAGTAAAGAATTGTCACCAAAACCAGAGCCCATGCTGTGTGTGTGTGTGTGTGTGTGTGTGTGTGTGTGTGTGTAGAGACTAATGGGCAGGCTAATCAATGGTTTATTTAAAGTTTTATTCTTTTTTGAAATACAGAGTAATGAGTCATTACTCATTATTATTATTGACACCAGTCAATATCCCCAACCCACTCCTCCCTTAATGTACTCCTACCCTCAGCAATAATTTTACCTGTTTATCAGCAGCCAGCAATTATAACATGTGATTCAACCAGAAACACAAACTTACAAAACAAAACAAAAATTCAATATATAACAGACAAAAAGACAAGGAGGGGGGAGGAAGCAAAAGCAGAGTGGAATATATAGTTATTGTTTAAGCATGGGGAATATTAATTGGGCAGCATCCTATGGTGATATCATATGCTCTGACTATTTCACATAGGAGCACCAACAAGTGAAGCAGATAGCTCATATTTGTAGTCCTATACTGTACTTGCATAAGACTTCGAGACGGGGAAAGAAATCAACTCTCTTTTTTGCTGTTCTCTTCACCAGGTAGAAGTGCAGTGCATCACACTCTGCTTAACAAAGATCCACCACTCATTGTAATGCTTACGGGGCAATATTGCTCACCTGGATGGCTTCCAACTTCGGTACCTCAGATCTAGCTGTGATATAGCATTTCAGAAAAATATTAAATCCTTGGCAACAAGAGCATGTTTATTGGGGCTTGCCACCTTTGGAGGCATATAGTTTGTATCCAAGTTTCCTATATATCTGAGATGATGCTCTGTTGTTAGCTGAAATCTCAAAGGTCAACCCACCTATGGATGGATACAAAGGCACTCTACAGGCCAAGCTTAAGAACTGCATGGTTTCAATTACTGCAAATTTATTGCAGGCACAGACTTTGATGGAGGGTTATGTGCTTGAGAAGCATTATCTGTAGTCTGTACTGATAAGAAAACATGCTGTGAGGTCAGTACTATGAACTCTATCTCCCACAACAACACAGCAGTGTTGAATATATGAAATGCATCTACCAGTGTCTGATTTGATGTAAGGAACCATAAAGCAAAGGATTCTCCCGCTGACAGTGACTGTGCCCATCAGTCATAGAAATGACTCTTTCCAAGAGAGTCCCAACACAATTCTATGTTGGAGGTCTCATTGGCTACAGGTGGCAAATGAGTTGATAGGTTAGAATATAAGCAATGCTCTCCATCTGCCTCTGAGTGTTTGGGTGTGTGTGTTTACTTTCAATATTTAAATATACTACACTCGCAATAGTATAAAGCTCTGTAGTGTAGTGCCTTTGCTAAGATGGAGATTTCAACACCAAATTTGACAGCAGGAGTGGGAGGATGTGCTGCTGTTCCGGAGGGACCTTCCCAGCAACTCTCAAGGGCCCCGAGATCTCTGCGTTTTGTGCTTTGCTTTGTGTTCTTGCTTAGCACATAAGCCCCGTTTAAGATCAGGCTGGTGTTTCATTTATTGACTACCAGAGTCCAAAAAGGAACCACTTGTCTCTCACCAAGACATGATTGTTGGTCAATTTTACTTTAATCCAGTTCCTTTGTCAGATTTTGTCTATTCCATACATTCAGTTGGTAAACATCTGAGAATTTAATCATCAGAAGTTTACTTTTTTCAGCCACTAAAAAGGTACTTTATCTATTAAGCTTTTTGTGATGCAATTATTATTCATTTGGACATGGGCATGTTCCAAAACCACTTATTTTATAGATAGAAATGTGGACTTGTTTCCCCACTGCTGGTAGATTGCCTTAGAACACAGGTGGCTATTTCATGGCCAGCATACAGCCCCACAAGATTCTTTTCCCTGGGCGCCAATTCGTCTCCCCACTCCAGTTTATCTAGGTACATAGATATATACATAAATATATAGATATTTATATAGGTATATATTACTGGCTGCCCCACTGTGATACTGAAAGTTTTTGTGACCCCTCCCCCCGCCCACAACAAGTGTTCCTTTTTTTAAAAAAGAAAAAAGAAAAAAATAGTCACACACCCTTTGACCTGTGAGCCTGGAAGAAGGTTTGCTGATTCCATCTAGGCTCTGCTCACTGGATAGGTTTACAAACCACACACAGCTCCAGTGCACACTGCAAAATGCAAATCCCAGCCTGTCAGTGAGAGGAGCGAAGAAGTGAGAGATAAGATAGTGATGATAGCAAGTGTTTAGAAATTCCCACACTTACGCCTGTCCCTTGTCCCATCTTCTCTGGCCACTTTCTCCAAGCTGGAGCAAGCGTGTGAATCCAATGGGGGAGGCAGCTGGCAGAGAAGGGTTAAGCATCAGTCCCTGGAATCTCCAGGTGAGCCTGGCCATGTCCCAGGCAGACCCAATGCCAGTCAGCGTAGACAAGGTTGAGGTAGATGAATCAATGGTTTGCTCCCTGTATTCCTTTGTCTGATACCTCTTCTCTTCAAAATCATGCCCTCCTGCCACCATTTTTCAGGTATTTGGCAGTGAGCTGGATTCTCAGGCCCTGATTTGCTACTGACCTGGAGAACATGTCTCAGTTCATTCTCTAGAGGAATATGGCAGTGACCATAGAGGAGGAAGCAACCATGTAATTAATAGTAACATGTATATAAAATATTGGATATTACTCACACATTGGGAAAGCACAAACTCCTTTTCTTTCTAGCTGTAGCTAGTTTCCCTTTCTGTGTCACCCAAGGACAGATGTACATTAAAAGCTAAGAAATCTCTGGATATCCCTCACTGGGAACCTATTGTCTGTCAGTTTCATTCAGAAACAAAATTACAGCACTGTCTGAAGGATTATACATTCTGGCACTTCAGCACGCCAGGCTCTTCAGCAGAAAAGGCAGCATGCCACACACACAAAAAGGAGAAAGAAACACAATGCAATCAGATGGCTCCATCCCAAGTAGAGGAAGCCAGGAGAGGGCTTTGTTTCCTCTTTGGCACAAGTAAACAATGACTGGTTCCTATCAGTATTAAAAATTCTGCCCACACGAGATGCAGGTTGGCTTCATTTGGAACATTATTTTTTTGCAGCCATGACATTCAGATGTGCTGGACCATTTTGTCTCCCAAAATATTTTTATTTATTACTACTATCTTTATTATTTGTTACATTTATATATAAATTACAATCCATGCATCCATATTGGGGGCAGCATTCAGTTCATTATTATTTTTGAAATGAAAATATTGGTACTGGAATAGCACATGTAACAGAAGGTACATTTTACAATACAGTCCACACTAAAACCTCTCCTAGCCTTTTTTGTCATTTCCAAACCCCTCCAGATTTTGCCTTGCAAGACTTCCTTTCATGTACATACTGTATTTGCAAAATATTTTCAGGCCGGTTTTATTTTAACATTTTGATTTGGGTAGAAGTGTGTTTGTGTGTGTGTGTTGAGATTCCTGTCCTACAGTCTGTTGAAGTAAGAATAAAGTCTGAAGTTCTGTCTGATTCCTTAGTCCAAAGACAGACTTTTGGGGAAACTGCAATGATTATGGAAGCAATCCTATACACAAGAAGCTGGCATAAAAGAAAGCCAGGGTAAGTTAAGCAAAACCCCATTCAGCAGCAGACCTCCCTCTGCTGGCAGAGGGAAAAGAAGACAACAACAACAACAACAACAACAACAACAACAACAACAACAACAACTTATGTATATCCCGTCCATCTGGCTGGATTTCGCAAGCCACCCTGGGCAGCTCCCAATAGAATATTAAAAACATGCTAAAACATCAGACATTAAAAACCTCCCTAAACAGGGCTGCCTTCAGATGTCTTCTAAAAGTCAGGTAGCTATTTATTTCCTTGACATCTGAAGGAAGGGTGTTCCACAGGGACGGCACCACTACCGAGAAGGCCCTCTGCCTGGTTCCCTGTAACCTCACTTCTTGCAGGGAGGGAACCATCAGAAGACCCTTGGAGCTGGACCTCAATGTCTGGGCTGGACCTCAATTTAGTGAAGCACTCCTAAAGGAATATCCACCAAGATGAGTGGATTAGGATCCAGCAGATCTCTGGCTGAGCTGGGAAGTTCCTGGTACAGCTGGGCTACTCTGGCTTAGCACCCTCATCCTTAGATTGGCCAAGATCCAACTGACTGAACTTGAGTCTGGTAAGCCAGCATAAGCCCCCCAAAATGAATGTTACTGTGTAGCAAAATGATGCATGTCTACTACCCACTTACTCTTGGTAGCTTGTTTGCAAATATATTGTCATGAAAATATCTCATACCTCTTTTTTTAAAAAAAAAAATCCTGAGTCTTTACCCATTGTTACTTCTGAGTAATTTAAAAAGATGCACATCCAATTTTCATGTGTGCACAAAGTTCCAAATCTGTGGCAAGAACTACCTTAAAGTCATTAGAGAAACTACCTTTAGAATAAGAACTGGCAGCCCTCAACCAACACTTGCTGTATACATTTGGGTGTGGCAGAAATGCCTCCAGTTAGTTCCCATCCTCACTTCCTTATCACAGCAGTGGATAGCAAGCTTTGCTACAAGCACAAGACAAGCTAGAGGAGAGGAGAATTAATCACAAAGCATGAAGAAAAGAAAGCCTTCCTCAAAAACCAGCACACTGTGTCCTTCTTTAGGGTAAAGAGACCTTGGAGATTTATGAATGCCAAGGGATAAGGAAAGCTTTTCATGCCTAATCAAAGCCAGTGCAATTCTGATCTTTAAAAACAATCCCACCACTACTCTTTTTCTCAACAGTTAGCCAGTGCCAGCAGAAAAATATAATAATTATCACTCAGCAGGTGGTTTATATATTTGCTGCTCCCCCTCCCTCAAAATGTTGAAGCTGTTGGCTTACATCCATATCTGGAGTGCTAGTTTCACAGAAGCTAGCAGGGAAATCGGTTTGCCTCCTAATGCAGCTTAAATCAGCTTTAGGAATACTGTAATTTACTTAGTAAGAATGGCTCACTGAGTTGCTTCAGGATTGCTGGTACTTGGTAGAAATACAGAGCTACCATATGCTTCTAGGTCATCAAAGGCTAAAGAAAGACACAGCTGTCTAAGAAAAAAGAAAAGCCAGTTGTGGGGATGCCATTAGGAATCTGGGTACCACCAGCTAAAACCTAAAGACACTTGTCATGAGTTTAGTTGGCATTCCACAATGCAATAAAATTATCACCTGTCAGTGAGTGAAATTCATTTATTTAGTCCACTTGTTTTTAAACTTCTTACTTGGTGACCCATTACCAGCTCAGCTGGCCTCCAGACAAGAGGGATTTTGCAACATATGCTGCTATGGCACACAATTCACATGAGACAAAAAGTCAAAATACTTGGGCCTGCCATCACTCCACACAAACTGAAATTACAGCAGCAAAATGCTCTCAACCAAGTAGATGCATGCACTCTTCTATTAAGGAAGCAACATTTGTCTGGAGCTCTGCTCTCCTCCCAGCTAAAACACTCCCAGTATGTCAAATGAGTGACTTAAAGGATCAACCTCCATCAGTGCTTTGGCTCACATTGCAAGAACAGGATCTCCCTTGCACTGGTGGGGCCAGTGGTTGTCAACGGCTCCTGGCTGGTTGCCCAGGAAAGTATAAAGACAAGGGAAAGTTTATTACAGTCCTTTTGTGTTTCAAATTTTACAGAGAGAGGCTATAGAACCCAGCCTCTTGGATAATGGAGTTGCCTCAATTGAATCTCCACCCCACGCTTCTCTTCCACTTCCTCATTTGTCATTGTCATCATCTCCTCTACAGGTACTGCTAGGTGCCCTCTGTCTTCGAGCTCCAGGCTCTCCTACTGTTAAGGCTCGTCGGGTTCTGGGAGATGGAGGGTGTGGAATGCTTTCTAATGAGAATGTGTCAGCTGGGTGTTGTCCTGGCTCTCCCATGATTTCCCAACTTTCCCCCTCATCTGCCTCTGAGCTGTTGTAAATCTATACAGTGGTACCTTGGGTTACATACGCTTCAGGTTACAGACTCCGCTAACCCAGAAATAGTGCTTCAGGTTAAGAACTTTGCTTCAGGATAAGAACAGAAATCGGGCTCCGGCGGTGCAACGGCAGCTGGAGGCCCCATTAGCTAAAGTGGTGCTTCAGGTTAAGAACAGTTTCAGGTTAAGAACGGACCTCTGGAACAAATCAAGTACTGAGGTACCACTGTACTATCTTCCTTTACCTCCTTCCCTGGAGGGCTCTGGATGGGGAGGCAGTCTCCACCATTCCTCCTCTGCCCAGTCGCTAAAAGTGACAGACCTTGGGGTGCCCTGTGTGATGGCAAAATATGGCCCCTCTCTGCCTCTCATGCTCCGTTCCATGTAATAGTTGTGGCATCTGCTGCAGTGCCCCCAAGACTCTGCACCCAGTGCAACCGAACCAGTCGCACTCTCCGAAATCCACCTCTGGCACGGCTGTAGTACACTTACAGGTAAAAATGCTATTCTGTACTCTAAACAGTGTATTTTGTCTATTTTTGATAAAGCTAACATGGATCTTATCTTTAAACAGATAATTATGTTGGAGATAAGCAGTGTCCAGTGCACAGCGGAATGATGAGAAGTATATGCCAACATGCTCTATACTACTTTATTTACAGTTCAAAGCTGGTAAGTTACAGAAAAACATTTTCCCTCTGCCGGAGCAGAGAAAGCGTCATCTCTCCTCTAAAGCACGGAGAGAAACACAAACTGAAACTGCAAAGAACAGTGAAAAACAGGAAACCAGTGTACGTCATATCCAGTCTCCCGTTCCCGTGGGAAAACCTCCAACAGTACAGACTCTGTGGAATGTAAACAACCTGTCTCGTGACAAGCACTTCGCTGCACAGAGAAGAAAGCAGAAACCAACATCCTCCCCCTTTCTGTGAACATCTCTGGGCAGCGTGTTCGTACAATATCAGTACAAACCCAACTTCTGCACATAGGTACAGTGTTGATCCCTTGATACAATCTTGGACAATACATCAGCAGGAATTTCATTACCTGGCATATAGGACACCGTTACGAGTCCCTTCTGAATACGTTCCCTAGCATGTTGCAATTTCAATTGCAAGTGCTTCGTGCTTTGCTTACAACCTTCAGAATTCAGCAAAGCCAAACATGCTTTGTTGTCCTGGTAAACCTGGATTGGACATTTGACAGGAATTTTCATGTCTTTGCACAATTGTAACAACCATTCACAATCCCTAAGTGAATAAGACAGTGCATTCAGTTCAGCTTCACAAGTACTTAAGCTAACTGTTGTTTGCTTCTTGCACGACCAATCAAATAGACCCTGATTGTACTTATAGCAAACTCCAGACGTACTTTTCCTGTCTGTAGTGTCACTTCCAAAACTTGCATCTGCAAATATCTCAAGACCACCAGACTTCTGATTGTTAAATCTCAGTCTGTAATGCATAGTGCCTTTCAAATACCGCGCTATGCGTTTCAGAGCTTTCCAATCCTTAACAGTAGGATTGTTGACTTGTCTGCTTAGCAAATTACAGCTAACAGCAATGTCTGGTCTTGAACATCTGGCAATGAAGTTTAGCTTGCCTAGCACACTTCTGTACAGTGTAGTGTCAGAAAATGCTTCTTCAGTGTCATCTACCTGATAACCTGTTGTCATCGGTGTGTCTACAGGGTTAGCATCTATCAGGTTTAGTTTGCTTAACACATCAGCAATTTTCCGTGACTGGTGTACTAGAATGTTACCATCTTGATCTCTCTCTATTTCCAGAGATAGGTAGTTGTTTACCTCACCAAGATCTTTCATGTCAAAGTGCTCTTTCAGTTGAGCTAGGGCGTTATTGTACATTGTGACATCTTTCCAAAAGAATAAAAGATCATCAACATAAAACAAACAATACAGTTTCTTTTGCCCCTCCTCTTTGACAAATACATATGGATCAGCTTTCCCTTGCTTAAAACCTAGAGAAAACAATACTTCAGTGAGTTTTGTGTGCCAACACCGTGCACTTTGTTTGAGACCATAAAGGGACTTTTTCAGAGCACAAACAAATCCCTGTTTTACCTGTACGCCATCAGGTGGAAGCATATAAAGTGATTCACCTAGAGATCCGTACAGAAAAGCTGTATTCACATCATGGTGACTAATGTGTAGATTCTCCTCTGCAGCTAGCTTGAGCATAAGCCTAATGCTCTCATACCTCACTGTAGGTGAGTAGGTCTCGTGATAGTCTTCACCTGGTACCTGAGCAAAACCTCTGGCTACCAACCTGGCTTTGTGTCTGACTATCTTGCCATTTTGATCAGTCTTCGCTTTGAAGACCCATTTGCTTCCAAGCAATTTCATTCCTGGAACTACTGGAACAAGGTCCCATGTTTTGTTCCTTTCCAAGGAATCAAGCTCAGCCTTCATGGCATTTAACCATGGCTCAGCTTCCTTTGAATCCAAATCCTGGATTTCTTGGAAACTTGAAGGTTCAAAAACCTTCTTGGAGCTTTTTACAGCTGTTACTGCTATCTTAGCAAACTCATCAGCAAATCTCTTTGGAGGTCTGCCTTTTGTGGCTCTCTGTGACCTACGAATTAGCCTTAGGTCTTCAACACTCTCCTCTTCCTTCTTAGGAGAAAAGTGACCTATTGTGAACAATGGTTCCTCCAATTCTTGATCAGAGCTTTCAGAGGGTCGCATAGAGGCTTTCGCACTCTTGAAATCCTCTGAATCATCTGATTCAGTTTCAGACTCAGAATCAGAACCTTCATCAGTGGGTGTGGGTTGTTGTGGTTGCTTTTGACTATCCTCAGTCTCATCACTGTCATCAGGATAACATTGGAAAATTCCCACATTCTCCCCCCACTTGGCATTGTACTCAACACTTCTTGTGAGCTTAATTTCCTTAGAGTCAGTCATCATTATTCTGTAAGACCCTTTCTGATAACCTAGAAAGATACCATGCAATCCACGCTTGTCTAACTTGGAGTGTTGTGGTGAGTGAACCCACATGTCCGAACCAAAAATTTTCATGTGTTTGATGTATGGCTTCTTGCCAAACATTTTCTCATAGGGGGTACAACCAATCGCTGAAGATAACCTGCGATTATAACTGTAAGTGAAACATGAGAGAGCTTCGGCCCAATAACTCTCTGGAAGATTTGCATCATGCAGCAAGGTCTTTAACCCTTGAAGCAATGTCTGATTTGCCCGTTCCGCAAGTCCATTCTGCCATGGCGAGCGAGGACTAGACAAATCGTGTTGAATTCCTTTCTCAGCCAGAAAAGCTTCAAACTGCTGAGAAGTGAATTCTCCCCCCCGGTCAGAGAAAAGAATCCTTATCTTCTTACCATGCACATTACCCAACCAAGCACAGAATTCCTTGAACCTAGGAAAAGCCTCTGATTTCTGCTTGAGATTGTACACAAAAATATACCTGGAAAATGCATCAATGAGAACCATGAAGTACCTATTCCCACCCAAAGAGGGCGCTAGTGGTCCAACCAAATCAGCATGAACAACCTGGTATGGTTCTGTAGCTTGCCTACTAGACACCTTACCTTTCGCAGCCATTTTCACCTTGTTTGCTGCGCATGCCTTGCACTTCATGTGGTACCTGCAGGGTTTAATAGTCATACCTTCAACCAAGGCAGGCATTTTAGATACTGCCTCAAAATGCAAATGTCCAAATTTCCTGTGAAAAGCATGAATACAATCTGCATGCAAACTTTTGTTAGAACCTGCAATGCAACAAGTGTCATCCTGCATAACATCATCATAATACAAAAGAAACAAACGATCAACAAATTCAGCATACAATTGATAATCATTTTTCTTTGTGATGATGCACCTATTGTTCTTAAAGGAAACGTCAATCTTTTTCTCAATCAGCTGTCCAACGCTGAGCAGATTATGTTTCGCGTCCGGCACATAAAGCACATCCTGTATCGATAAGTCCAAACTGTGAAGAACAACAGTTCCGTAGCCTTTACTGGGAATGGTGTGGTCATCTGCCTGGTGAATCGCACCTTCCTGCGGTGTAAAAGACACGAACAGTCGCTTATCGTTGCACATGTGATGCGTTGCAGCTGAATCAACAACGAAGAAAGATCTAGACGTCTTCTGGACCTCTGCAACCTCTGCAACCTTTGTAACCTTTGGAGCGTAGCGTGAGACCATTGCCTTGTGTTGCGTTGTTCTGGACACCGGACCTTTGCCTTTGCTCTGGCCTTTTCCACGCGATGAGCTTCCGCTGCGCTGCTCTGTCTTGGCCCTGGGATATTTGCATTCCCTCTTCATATGGCCTAGACGTCCACACGAGTAGCATTTCACTGCCTTCAAAGCTTTGGCGCCATCTGGTGGTTCCACTGCACTATGGGATGACGACTGTGAAGTCTCCCCATTTCCCATGCAGCCAGCACCCCGCCGATCTGCTTCACTCTGAATCATGGCAGTATCACAAGCTACTGTGAGTTGAGCATTTGGCTGATGAGTGGTATCAAATTCCCCACTTGCCTCATCCAGCCTTCTGCAGCTAGCTATCATGACTCTGGCATTTGCCTCTTGCGTCATCTATGCTGCTTTAAATCAAGCTGCTGTATACATGCTGCGTCTGTGTACAGCTGCTTCAATCCAAAGGCAATCTCAAAACAGCCTCTGCGTGTGAGCCTGTGCCGCTCTTCTGTTTATTTGCTTTGTTTATCTGCAGCTGCTTCAAACTGCATTCCAAAAGCAAGCTCAAAAGTGAAAGTCCCCAGGTGCTTTCTCTATGCTGTGCTAAATTCTTGCTGCGTCATAGAGCTGCAGCTGCACTTTACTTTCGTTTTCCCCCAGCATAGCGTCCCTTTGAGCCATTTGCCTGTGCCGCGGCAAAACCAGCTATAAAAGTTCAAAGTCCAGCCATAAAGCCATTAATTAGAAGCTGGCAGGCTGCCCGGAGCAGTAGCACATACCTTCATCAATAATTTTGACGCGCAGAGCAGATACCGTGCGTTCCGTCTCTCTGCTGCTTTCCGATGCTTTGCCGGCACTTCGTTTCTTGCTCCTTTGTTCCTCTGCCAGGAGCCCGACTTCTGGAGTCCATCCTCAAAACACTGCATTTTTCTGGGCCCGAAACCAAATGTTGGAGATAAGCAGTGTCCAGTGCACAGCGGAATGATGAGAAGTATATGCCAACATGCTCTATACTACTTTATTTACAGTTCAAAGCTGGTAAGTTACAGAAAAACATTTTCCCTCTGCCGGAGCAGAGAAAGCGTCATCTCTCCTCTAAAGCACGGAGAGAAACACAAACTGAAACTGCAAAGAACAGTGAAAAACAGGAAACCAGTGTACGTCATATCCAGTCTCCCGTTCCCGTGGGAAAACCTCCAACAGTACAGACTCTGTGGAATGTAAACAACCTGTCTCGTGACAAGCACTTCGCTGCACAGAGAAGAAAGCAGAAACCAACAAATTATACATATTTAGGTAGCCGCTTGATTAGTAATCGCTCAATGCTGGACCGACACTTCATGCTCTACTCTAGATAACTGGCTCAAAACAGTTCTGTTCATTGCTATCAGAGTAATTAACAGGTAATATTTGAGTGGCTAGAAATGATGCTCATTGTTCAGATTTCTCCACTGTTTGGGAGTCATTTATTAAATATATTAAATCACAGTAATATGTGTAGCAAATCCATTAAAAATATTATTTTCTTTGGTAGTGTCTATAAACATGCAAGACCTTTTTTCCTGTTTCCTTCATTGTACAAGGTAAGTTCTTTTTTCATATTTCAAATTTCAGTGTCATTTGTGCCTCGCTGACTATTCAAAGGAAGTGCAATACAGCAAACATTTAAAAACTGATAAATAAGATAAAAGGCAAACAGCAGAAAAGTTATCTGACAAATATTCTATAATACCAGTAGTTCAATTCTTACAGAATGTTAAATCAATAAATAACATTGGGGGGAATACAAAGAGTTTATAATTTATCAAAAACAGGCACACAAACTTCCAGTATCCAAAATGCCAACTTTTGGGATGTACCATTAAAATGAACCAGAAGAAGACGGGATATTTGTGGCGATATGGATTTGTAACAATGTTAGTCTAAGCTGTTCTTTGTGCAGGTGCAGCTATAGAACTGGATGCTTTGGTATAAAAAGATGGCTTGTTACCAAAATGCAGTGCTTTAAATACAGTAAATGGACAAAAGTACAAAGATTCACAAAATCTTTAGGGGAAGCAGGGAGACACATACCCCTAAGCATTTTGTGAATCTTTGTACTTTTGTCTATTTACTGTATTAAATTTTCCCAGTTTGAACTATAAAATGTGATTTTCTTGAGTCAAAATGAGAGTACCCCTAAACATTTTTAAAGGAAAAAAGCACTGCCAAAATGTATTAGAAGAGCTATAAATATACAGACTGAAGTCTTTATTTCCTACCTGTTGTTGTTGTTTAGTCGTTTAGTCGTGTCCGACTCTTCGTGACCCCATGGACCAGAGAACGCCAGGCACCTCTGTCCTCCACTGCCTCCCGCAATTTCCTACCTATATAAGAGTAAATAATCAAATGAGAAGATAATCCCTTATCTGAAATCCAGTATCTGGTAACTCAGTTTCTGGAAACATTTATTTAAACTGAATTTAAATTATAGATTATTCCAGGCCAGGTGTCAGATTCAAGGGAGCCCTGGACAATGTTCTCTCTGGACTCCCCCAAACAGCACCCACCTGAGCACCTCCATGGTGAGCCAATGGTGGCTCTGGCCGTCCCCTGGGCACCTTCAATGGAGTCCAATCTTGGACTTCCCAGGTGGTGGGGAAGAGAGCAATAGGAGCAGTTGTCAGGGGTAGGTCACCACATTTCTCCTTTCAGTGCTGGGTCCCCAAAAGAAAAACCAACCAACATTTGTGCACATCCCACCTAGGCAAGCACAACCTTTCCCCCTTTCAGAGACTGAAAGGATAAGTGACAGACAGTTGCCAGATTCATTCCCACAAATGTCTCTTCCTCCTCCAGCTCTTGACACACCACCAGCACATTGAGGGTGGAGCCCAGAAGCATTTGGGAGAAATAAGATGAAAGAAGAAGACGCTTCAGTATAGAAAGGTGAAGAAGAAATCATGAATTTAGAAAGAATAAACAATACTAGCATAAGGCAGATTTCTCTGGGGTTCCCCAGAAATTTCTCCTTTTGGTCAGTGCTGGGTGTTGGTACGATGGCTGAACCTTTGCTTGACAGTTCAAGCAAAGGAGTTAGATAAAAGTTGTCAAAGATTAGTTACCTTTCAACCTCTTTAGAGGTATTGGCTATGAAGAGGCATTCCATTAGCAGGCTAGAATACATTCTCCAACCCATTCTGTGGGTTGGAGATCTTCTGTGGATCTTAAGTAGTATCACATCTTTGCAACGGTTTAATAATAGCTCTCTTTTAGGTGGGGCAAAGAGGAGTCCTGAAATAGAGGCTGCATTTAAAAGGAAATTGTTGAGGGGTTGCATTTTGTGATATATATGTTTCGAGGCAGACACCAATGGAAACATAAGTAACTGAAGTTTTCTTTCATGACTGATGACCTTACTGGAACCATTTAATGCCATCAGGGGGGAAAATAAAGCTGATTCACACCTAAGCATGCAAAAATATTCAACAGACAAAATCAAAAAATTAGAAATAAAACAGACAAGAGAATGGAAAACTGGATGAAGGTCAAAAATAGCACAGTTGAACTGAGAGGCATTAATGAGTTCAAAAGTGGAATTGGAAAATTTCCCAACAAGGCAAGCATTGAGAGGTAAGAAAAACATATGCTAATTGCAAATTTAGCAACAACAATATATAGCCTTGAATCTTCTTTTGAGTCAGTTGTCTTCTCTAAAACACATTCACAGTGCTTAGCTTCAGTTTATAGTGTTTGTAGCAGATGTGTTGATTCTGGCTGGATTCACATCAAGTTATTTTCATCCATGAAAAGCTGTTCGTATTCATGAATATCCTCAGATATCCTACAAACTCCTTCATAGTGGTTGTGAAGGCACTCCAAAGAAACTGCCATTAAAGTACTGGCATGAAGACTCGGGAAGGCACTGAGATCATAGTGCACAAATGGTGATGCTATTTTGAGGAATCTCCATTAACACATCTACAGCTGGGGGCAGTCATGACCTTTGGGATGAATTGCCAAGTTTCTAGTTCAATCGTTACTAAGATATCAAGAACCAAGAATTACCTTGAATTTTGGTTCAGACTGGACGAACAGAGACAGTATCCTGAGCGCAATGTGTTTGGCAATGTGTTGAACAGCTTGGCACCTTGTTTAGAGCATATTTTCCTTTGAAAGCTTCCTGGTGAAACATGACAGAAAGAGCTTTGTGTATAAGGCCCATGTATAATTCCCACTGCAGTGAGATCACACATCTCTTTCTGAAGAGACTCTTATGAGCACTATTCCTAGCCACAAGTCCCATGCAATAATGTGGTGATACTTTATATTGTAATGCCAGTTAGTCTGTTTTGCTCCATTAGATCCCTCAATTAGAGTTGCCAGTAAAGTTATTAGTTCCTGTTTGGGAGTAGGGGGAAGAAGAGGAAATGTTGAAGCTATCAACAGAGCACGGACAAAAAATAAGCTTCTTGGAAGAAGCAAAGGATCCGTATGTTGCTACAAAGCTTTACCTAAAGTGAAAAGTCACTGCATATTTCATAGAAGTAAAAGTGTATCAAAAAGATTAGCAAATGTTATCACATCCCAAAGTTACAATTGATCAACTTCAAAAGCTCCTGATTTCTTAACTTCTTCAATATGTTTTTGATTATAGTCAACTAATTGTAGCCCCCATAATCTGGAGGACACCACATTTATTACCCATTTTAGGTACTGCACATGGCTCAAACCTACATCAGTCTGTAAATGGTCATTTACTTGTGGCCAGTCTGTTGACTCCCTTCACTGGAAATGGCATTTTCCTTCATAAAGCAACAGCTGCAGTTAAACCAAATATGCAAGAGAGGGTCTCTCCTTGGCGAATGGAGGTAAAAAGGTAAAGGGACCCATGACAGTTAAGTTCAGTCACAAATGACTCTGGGGTTGCGGCGCTCATCTCACTTTATGAGTGATGGGAGCCAGCGTTTGTCCGCAGACAGTTTTTGCGGGTCATGTGGCCAGCATGACTAATGGAACACCATCACCAGAGCAGCGCACAGAAATGCCATTTTCCTTCCTGCCAGAGGTTTTTATCTACTTGCACTTTTTGGCATGCTTTCGAACTGCTAGGTTGGCAGGAGCTGGGACAGAGCAACAGGAGCTCACCCCATTGCGGGGATTTGAACTGCCGATCTTTTGATCAGCAAGCCCAAGGCTCAATGGTTTAGACCACAGTGCGACCCGCATCATAAAGGGGATCATAAAACCAGCTTCCTCACATGGAGCTTCTGGTTTGTCTCTTGCATGGCAAACCCTGCCAAAAGACAGGCATTTCTTTTTTGAGTAACAGGAGAACTCTCACAAGCAGCCTGCAGGTCAGCCTGCACTGGCAAACATTATGAGGTATGATTAATACCTGTGACTTGCTTTCTGTCTGCCAATTCTGTGCTGTAAACTAGTCATTATATTACTCATTCATATGTGACAATTGAGTGACATGAAATTTACTGGGAAGAGTAATTTCACATTTAAAAAACAGCAGAACAATTAGAGTCGCAACCAAGTTACTACCCTTTTCCCTCCATTCAAAACCAAGTTTAGAAAGTTTGACAGTAAAACAGGAAGAGCACATATCTTCACATGTGTAGTAACAATGGCTCAGGACAGCAATACCTCAAGGACCATCTCTTTCCATATGAACCTACCTGGACCCTGAGATCATCTTCTGAGGCCCTTCTTCATGTGCCTCTTCCTCGAGAGGTCCAGAGGATGGCAACATCTCCCATGCTGGCTCCCCATCTGTGGATTGCTCTCCCCAAGGAAGTTCACCTGGTACCTTCATTATACACCTTTAGGGGCCAGGCAAAAATGTTCCTTTTTAACCAGGCCTGTGCTTGACATACCCTTTTAAAATGTGGCTCTTTTGGGGTGGGGAATTATTGGGTTATTGGTTTTATTTTTATTTTATATACTGTGATCCTTTTCTGTGAACCATCCTGAGACATCTGGGAATAGGGCGGTATATAAATTCAACGAACAAACAAAGCAGGTGAAGATGTACAGGCCCTTCAAGACACCTTTGCTGCATTGTTTTTGGCGCCTGCTAAAAATAAATAAATCCCAGCAGTCCTAGCCAGGCATGTAGTTTTAACATGCAGCTTTAGCATGTGATTTCAGAACAGATAATTGTTTTGAAATTACTGATTTTATTCTATATTTTTAATTTTTTAATGGAACATGTTTTAAATATTTGCTTTTAATTGTATTTTAATTAGTATTTTAAATATACTTTTGTAAAGCATTTACAGGGGTTTTGTTTGAGTAAGTGGTATATACATTTTGTTAAATAAAGAGATTAGATGGAAAGATAGATGATAGATAGATAGCTATGTCCTCTTTAGCCCAGATTTCCTCTACTTCATATGATATGCACGACAGATTGAGGAGGCCCAGTGTAATGTGCATGTGTGATGTCACAAATGTGCAATGCTGGGCTCCACGCTTGGCCTCCTCCCGCTGTGCACACGACACAGTCTGCATCTGCAGCAGCAGGATGAGACACACACCTCATCAGGAGGAGGCCAATGGGGGGATGCCTTGTCCCACTGCCAACAAATAAAGAGTCCATAGAGCTGGTGCCTACGCCTTCATTCAAGTGTGGCAAGACCCATCTGGATGAGCAGCTTAGGATGCAGTGAATCTCTGTCTTAGCTGGCTGATCGCTGGCTCAGCCGGTGTTAAGTCTCTGACCCCAGCTCATCCAAAAATACACCACCATAGCTTGCTCACCCAAATGCAGCCATGGCTCAGGGGCATGGTGGGGCTGGGACCAGCGAGGATCCATTTAGGCTGGATCCTAAGCCCATTCAGCTCAGTCAGGTGACCTGGCAACCTGATGTAGAACACTGTATTAAATATTTATTTTCCCTCTGCCAGGCTTGGGCCCACTGCTAAATGCAGCTTGGATCTGGTGCAGTGTCTCACCAGCTTAGTTTACACCCACTTGGTTTACACTAGCTTCTTGTGGCTTGCACAGCTTTAGCCTTCCCAGCGTGGTGTAGTGGTTAAGAGCGATAGACTCGTAATCTGGGGAACCGGGTTCGCTTCCCGCTCCTCCACATGCAGCTGCTGGGTGACCTTGGGCCAGTCACACTTCTTTGAAGTCTCTCAGCCCCACTCACCTCACAGAGTGTTTCTTGTGGGGAGGAAGGGAAAAGGAGATTGTTAGCCGCTTTGAGACTCCTTAAGGAGAGTGAAAGGCGGGATATCAAATCCAAACTACTACTACTACTACTCTTCTTCTTCTTCTTCTTCTTCTTCTTCTTCTTCTTCTTCTTCTTCTTCCCCAGCTTGCTGCTCTTTAGATGTTGTTAGACTACAGCTGTCATCATCCCTGACCATTAGCTATGCTGCCTGGGGCTGATGGGAATAGTAGTCCAACAACATCCGGAGCACACCAAGTTGGGAAAGGCTGCACTGCTTCATTCTCTGGCAATCTCTCCTATTCAGTATGAGAGGCCCGTTTTCAAGGGCCTTCGGGGAAGTGACTGATCATACTCTCACTTTAGGCAGGAGTCTGTTCTTAGCCCAGAAGAGCACACTGCTCATTCAATTTTGCCTCTAAAGTGCTGGGAGAGAGACAGGAGAAGAGTAGATTAAGAATGTTGCTTTTATGTTATTTATCTATTTATTAAAATATTTATGCACAACAAGACACTACAGAAAAACAAAGTACCATAAAATTAAAAAATTCAGAACAAAATAGCTATTGCTAAAACATTTTGTGGGACCATCAAACATCCACTGGCTCTGCAACCTTGCAAGCTTCTGGCTGGCAAGGGTCTTGGCCCTTGGATCTGAGGTAGGACCTGATCTGAAAAAAGAAGAATCCCAACAAAGAATATCTCACCCATTTCTGAGTTGTGAATGAGCTCTTCAGAACTTAGAGTAGCTTAGTTTGAGTGACATGAGTGATAAAGTTATGCTACCTTTGTACCATTCAGAACTCTCTAAGATGTTGTTTTTCACTTGAGTGGCCTTTGGAAATATATCAGCCTAGTTCAACATTTTCAGGCGACAAATTCAGTGAAAATCATGCAAAGTTGTTGACTCAGTTGTTCACTTTTAGAGACAAAACATAATAAAACCAAGTTAAAAGTATATCTTCAGAAGGTATTAAGTAAGCATGTAAAAATAATTCTTTTGAGTCTGACATGGGTTAGTGTGGGACAAAAATGACTTACTACTCTCAGTTAAATATAGGAGTGGGATCCTAAGGAAAGAGGACTAATTGGCAACCCACAGTTTTTCACTCTCTTTAGGATTTTTGACTTTTATATAAACTACCTATCCAAGTCTGAAGAAATCAGGCACTAATGAAATGGTTCAGAAAATGTGTCTTTGGTAGGTTAAAGGAAAACATCCCTTTATGCCTGTGCAGGAGTCCTATCAAACCCAACTATATCTAGTAATTAAGTCACATCCACTTAAATTTCTGATACTACTGATTTATATCATACTACAGACTCAAATTTATATTATATTATACTACATACATAATATAATATATTATACATAATATAATATAATATAATATACATAATATAATATAATATAATATAATATAATATATTATACATAATATAATATTATATTATATTATAGATTTATATTATACTACAGACGCAGGTGGCGCTGTGGGTTAAAGCCTCAGCGCCTAGGACTTGCCGATTGAAAGGTCGGCGGTTCGAATCCCTGTGGCGGGGTGCGCTCCCGCTGCTCGGTCCCAGCGCCTGCCAACCTAGCAGTTCGAAAGCACCTCCGGGTGCAAGTAGATAAATAGGGACCGCTTACCAGCGGGAAGGTAAACGGCGTTTCCGTGTGCGGCTCTGGCTCGCCAGAGCAGCGATGTCACGCTGGCCACGTGACCCGGAAGTGTCTCCGGACAGCGCTGGCCCCTGGCCTCTTAAGTGAGATGGGCGCACAACCCCAGAGTCTGTCAAGACTGGCCCGTACGGGCAGGGGTACCTTTACCTTTACAGACTCAAATGATACAAGATAATGTTGAAGAAGTGCTCTGATATTCCCCTCCTAGTTCTTTCAGTTTTCCTCAGTAGTAGAAATGCATAATTAAATTTATTCTCTCTCACACACAATCTATAAATAGCCACTTACTATAATAGAAATGGTGTCTTCTGTGTTGCTGAAATGGCAGTCGGCAATTCACATTTGGGGTTTCTTTTTTAAAAAAATCTAGTTTAGGAATGGAAGCTTGTGGTTCGAGGACCCGACCCCCGCAAAGTAAAATGAAGACACAGGGACACGTGATATAAGGTTAATGGGCTAGAAAAGGCCACAACTTTATTGATTACAGCAATGAAAAGGTATTGGCTTAGGCATTGGATCGCGAAACAAGTGGGTTTATTCACCAGGGGTTCATCACCTGTTGATGCTAATCCAACTATAGGCTCACCCCTGATGTCACCGAGGGTCGTGCCATGGCCTCCCGCCAAGCAGGCTTCGGACGGAATACACGACCGCCAGATTCCTTTAACGGAATACCCCTAGAAATTGAAGGTATAGGCAATGGCCACACCTAGCACTTCGACACACCACAACACATTATTCCAATGCCTAACCGCCACCTGAGCATACAAATAGCCTCGTGAACAAAGCACCATCACCCTTCCATGTGATTATCTAAGATGTTCTGTCCAAGTTTCAGTTTGTGATAGTGGGTCATAAGGCCAATTTAATGGAAGAACTAGACTCAGTGAGAAATGGAGGGTTTAGATAAAGAGATGCCTTAACGGACTGTCTTAACCTGGTCTCCAAAGCATAGGAACAAGGCTGCTAGGAGTTGGATATGGGGCTCAGGGTGGCATAGGTTCACCTTCCCTCTTTTCCTACTACAGCTCAGATTATTAGCTCTATGAACAGCAAGACTACATTTTAAAACTGTTGCTTTCTCTTACATAAGGAGTTCCATATACTGAGTTCGATTACTGATCCAATTTAGCCCAGTATTGTCTCTTCTTGAGACTTACTCTGCACCCATACTATATAATACCATGAATGCAGTTTTTCAAAGTACTGTAGCAGGAAAGGGGTTCTGCTGCAAGAGACAAACACTCATGGTGTGGTTTGCAGTTAGAGAGTCATTCAAACAGAGTTCCCCACAACATGCATTCCTGCTGAAAGCAATGCAAGCAAAGCAAGTAGTTGACTCTGCACAAGTCTGGGTGTCTTAGAAAGAACCACTAGGATACTAGTGGACATAATATTGGATGTTGCCCACAGGACCAAATCATTAGTCAACCATGAAGCCTACGGGGTGATCTTGGGCCAGTCTATAACTCCATCTATCCTTACGGCATGCTTTTTGGAATGTTTCCGTTTTATCCCCACAAAAGCATTTCTGAAGTTCTTGGAGGACGAGCCACACTCGTCTCTCTCCTTCTTCCAATCTGGTTTCAGACACTAGCATGTGACAAAGATACCTCCCATCTGCTTTCTACACTGCAGAGAATAGTGTGGGGTCTACTCTTGAGGGAGCAGCAACAACACCAAACAGAGAAATAAGCCAAAGCCTCATGCAGCCAGCACTCTATATTCTGTTTTCCCTACAGCCTTTTTGAACCCCCCCCCTCCCCGGTCAGGTTTATTCATTTATTCTACTGTTTGTTAAACATATTTCAATGGTTTAAAGACAGAGTGGGGAGAGGCTCACTACTTGCTCTCCCCACTCTGTGTTTAAACCATTGCTGGTTTAAATATTTTTGCTGGTAGATGATAGATAGATGATAGATAGATAGATAGATAGATAGATAGATAGATAGATAGATAGATATAGATAGATGATAGATAGATAGATATAGATAGATAGATAGATAGATAGATAGATAGATGATAGATAGATGATGATAGATAGATATAGATAGATAGATAGATAGAGGGACCCCTGACTGTTAGGTCCAGTCATGGCCGACTCTGGGGCTGCAGTGCTCATCTCGCTTCATTAGCCAAGGAAGCCGGCGTACAGCTTCCGGGTCATGTCGCCAGCATGACTAAGCTGCTTCTGGCGAACCAGAGCAGCGCACGAAAATGCTGTTTACCTTCCCGCCGGAGCAGTACCTATTTATCTACTTGCACTTTGACGTGCTCTCGAACTGCTAGGTTGGCAGGAGAGGGACCGAGTAACGGGAGCTCACCTCATCACGGGGATTCGAACCGCCAACCTTCTGATCGGCAGTTCCTAGGCTCTGTGGTTTAACCCACAGCACCACACGTGTCATATATATATAGTCAATTAAGTGAAAATCACATTCCAATGAACACAGGTATGATGGCTCAAAAATCCTGCAGCCACCCAGTTATTTGTAGCAAAAGTTATTTCACAACTCACATATGGCTCCCAGGTATGCAACTGCTCCTTTTGAAATTTTACAAATTAAATTTTATTGTTCTTTGCTGGGGATTCCATCCTGTGTGCCCAATGTAGCAGTTCACCTGGAAGTTGGACAAATCCCAGTTATGTCCTGTATACAGATTCTGAAGATCCACTATTGGCTAAAATTGATTTTCTTCTCAGTAGGTCTGGCCCCTTTAACTCTAATAGATACACATCAAACAAAGTGGAAGTCCTCACTGCAAGAGAAACAGAGAAGCCAAGGGTTCCCACCTTAGGCTGTGATAACCTGTGGATATGAGAAAGTCAAATCCACAATTAAGCAACATATTTGGGGTGCTGAATTGCAATGCCATGTGTGTGAAATGACCAGGTACCCAGAAATCAAAGAGAATAGGTGGGGCTTTACTTCAGTGGGTATTTATCCAAGGTAGATATACTCAAATTTAGAAAATCTTTTACCCTTGCAAGATTCAGTGTCCTATCATTTCCATTACTGCAGGGCAGATTTGAAGGTAAACTATATTCAGAGCGAATACGCCCATGCAGTTTGAAGGAAGTTTAAAGTGTTCCTCATGTCCTATTATATTCTCATTACTATAGGAACATACTGTACATTCATTATTTATCACTCCAATCATGCAACGAACCCCAAGCAGATCTGATGACCACTGCTTAAAATGTCTAATAGAGGACAGGAAACCAGAGATTACCTTAAAAGTGACCAAGTTCCATGCTGTTGCTATAAAACTAAGGAGACAAGCTCTGAATGAATCTAATGCCCAATATCTTAACATGCATATTTTAAATTAGCAGTTAAGGTCTTAACCTACATATTTTAATTGTTTTATATCTGCATTATTTACCATACTCTAACTTATATAGTTTAATTTTAACCTATGCATATTTACATGTTCTCTGTAGCTGTATATGTCCGTATTTCTTTTCTGAGCCATCAAATTCTGGCTTTGAATTTGATGGCTCAGAAAAGATGCCCTCAGGAAAATTACGTCTGCACTGCTGCTCACCATTAAAAATATCCTGTACCCTCCAATAGTATGATATCTTTTGCCTAATTTATCAAGAGACATACACTAATGGCAGAAACAGATAAAGTTCACCTACTTAATGCTTGAATATTCATGTCTATTGAGAATGTGTTTGTATTTATTAACTCTACAAGCAAGAGCTGACATTAAGCGCTAAATGCCAATGATCCACAAACCTCCTAAGTGCAAGTATACTTACTTTCAGGAGACATAAACATCATGTTGTATCAAGGTTCTGTGCAGAATGTGTGTGATGCATGACATAAATGGCAAAGCTCATTTGAAAATTCACACTTTATTTTCTACCTTCACAGAAAGCATTTGTTTCCAAAGGTGGTTATGAGCAGTTTAGCTTCCCCATGAGAGGAGTTTTTTGAATTGAAGTAAGAAGTGCTGCATTACTTTCTTGAAGGGGAGGAAAAGGTTGTTGCTTGCCTTTTGAAGCATTAGACCAACTCACACACTCAACTGAGGGGGTAAATTTAGGTGGCTACCAGGCCTAGCATCACCATTCATCCTCAGGTGGTTGCCAGCACCCTGCTACTCAGCAGGGCTGCTGCTGGCACTATCGTTTCCAGGCGGCAAGGCCATTGTGCCCCTGATCCAAGCATACTGGAATGGCATGGAAAAAGACAGATATTGCCCAGGCTCCTGTGTGACTGAGGTTGGGTAACAGGTAAAATTAAAGCATGTGCTAGGTGACATAAAGCTGAGGTCATCTAAGTTTTCCTGTTCTAATGAGCATTATTATTACTGTTGGGTTGTTATTTTTACTGTTATATTTCTAGACCACCCTTGATCCCAGAAGATCCTTTGTCCATCAGCCAATCAGTCAAATATAATAATTTGCAGGTGTATATTTTTAATAACCTATTTCTACCATGATACAAAATGAGTTGCAACTTGTTTGTATCTCTTCAGTATTTGAACATTTAGCTACCTATTCTTAAAAACATCATGTCGATTCACATAGCATGGCCAGGTCATGTGCACAGACAGGACACCAAATTAAACTCTTATAAAGGTTACAGGTGACCTATTCAGTCAATAAAAACAACTCTGTTTCTGACTATTGTCATAATAAAGAAACAATCACCTGCGAACATAAAAATGGATCAGTTTGAAATTTATCAGAGAGAGAGAGAGAGAGAGAAAGAGAGCACACTTTATTGGACATCAAGTTTTAGAATTATAAGAGAAGTAAACAAACAACAACACCCCTCTCTACTCATTTTCTCCACATCATTCATAATCTTAAACACATATGTTTTTATTTTTTATTTTATTACAACGATTGAATTAGGACTGGTATCCAGTTGCAATTTTTCCAGTTCTCAACCATTTTTCCAAAGTCAGCAATGCTCCTCAAAGAGACTCTTGCAGCCCAAGCCTATGCATATTTATCTAGAAGCCAATTCTACTGAGTCCAATAGGACTTAATCCCAAGTAAGCATGTGAAAAGATTGCAGTCTTCATTTCACAATGTTGCATGTATTTGTTTTTAGAAACACATAAAAATGCCTTTAAGCATAACTCCACTTAGTCATTTATAAATGAGACAGTAATATTAACTAAGTAATACTTCATATCTCCAAGCCATTTCACTGAAAAAGGGAGCAATTCTATATTATTAAATCAAAGCTTAAATTGTGTTGGTTGGTGTGTTTTTTGGACTGTGCCATCAGAATTCAAGGAAATGACTCTTTCTCTTTTTACTACAGCAAACAGAAGAAACAAATGTTTCTGAGGGCTGCTTGCGTCTTCCATTAAAATAATTTTAGATTGACCTGACTATCAACCTCAACCCTTTGGAGATATTCAAACAACATTTGAAGGTAACAAGCAACATAGGTGCTCTGGCCCCTTAGACCAGCGCCTGACAGGTTGCCTCTTCTGCTCTTGGGCTTCTAGCAGGATAGCACACTCAGTAACTGGTTGATCTACAGGGGTTAACAAGAGTTGCATATGCTTTAATGAGACAGATTTGGATGTGGAATACTCCATTTAGCCGTATAGGTTGACATTCAAAGCAGCAGCTACACAAATCTATCTGTAGAAGTGCCACCAACAGAGGATGCTTCGCACCAAAGAAACTGCTTGCAGGGTGGAAGTATTCAGACGCGCCTTTGTTTTGATCCATCAGGTCTCTTTTGTGAACCTATAATCTAGTTCTGGGGGCGCGGGTGGTGCTGTGGGTTAAACCACAGAGCCTAGGACTTGCTGATCAGAAGGTCAACGGTTCGGATCCCCGTGACGGGGTGAGCTCCCGTTGCTTGGTCCCAGCTCCTGCCAACCTAGCAGTTCAAAAGCATGTCAAAGTGCAAGTAGATAAATAGGTACCACTCCAGCAGGAAGGTAAACGGTGTTTCTGTGTGCTGCTCTGGTTTCGCCAGAAGCGGCTTAGTCATGCTGGCCACATGATCCAGAAAAACTGTCTGCGGACAAACGCTGGCTCCCTCAGCCAGTAAAGCGAGATGAGCACCGCAACCCCAGAGTTGTTCGTGACTGGACTTAACTGTCGGGGTCCTTTATCTTTACCTTTTCAATCTAGTTCTGACACAGTGTCAGCCCCCAGTGTCAGGGATTCCACAGAATTTGTTCACTGAATGCTGGCATTGCAACATCAGAAGAGATGAGCTGCCATCTGACCCTCCCAACCCATGCATAAACCAAAGATGCTCTTGGGTTGTGGGAAATGGACTTATTTGCAGACTGCCCAGTCTCTCTTAAACCAAGCAAGTTTCCAACCCCACCATTGCTCACCCATCCAGCCCAACTGGGCTAGCAATGCAAGCACAGATGGCTTAGAGAGGAATATGGCTGAGCCATGGGAGAAGAGAGGATGTACTCTTCCTCTCACTGCCTCATCTCAAAACACCATGTTTTAGCACACTTTTATTCTGTTTATGAACCTAGAAAGCTGACTTATCTTAATTCAGACCACTGTTCTCTCTAGCCCAGTGTTCCACTGTTCTGTTAGCAGAAGGGCTTCATGGAGACAATAGTGTGCAATTCTGCCACCCAGTATTTTTTAAATTGGGAACAGCAAGAAACCTTCTGCATGAAAGCAATTGCACTCTCCGTGTTAGAGTCCAGCCTAGTATGAGTCCACCCTGATGTGAACTCATTCACACAAAATAGGAGTTTGCTCCCATATGGCATCCAGGACAACTGAGGACTCTGAAGAACTTGTTGTCTCTTGTTGTATAGGTAGGTAACCCAACCCCAAGGATACCTTCCCCACTCCCCACACCCCACCCCGGATCTCAGACTGTCATACTTCATCTTTATTCTTCCAGGCACTGGGCAAGAAGCCCACAGCCAACAGAGGAGTTCTCAAGTGGCAGCCAGAAGGCTTCATTATTAGGGGCTTAGTCAGGAAGAGTGCCCAGTGTGCATTGTAACCCCACTGATGGCAAGGAAGGGAGAGGAGCTGACAGAGAGAATATAAACTTTCCAGTTTCTCTTGGCCTTTGCTAGGATAACAGGTCCTTGCTGAGTTCTCATAGACAGCTCTGATTCACCATGCCCCAAAATATGGGGAACTGGCTTTGAGCACTACAAATGAGCTATTGGCCTCCCCAGTTCTAAAACCATCATGACTGGGGCTGGAGTTCAGATCCCATTGACACAACACAATACAGGTTTATTTACAGGTAATTTTGTCACATGTAAAGTAATTACATTGTACAGTGGTACCTAGAGTTACAGACACTTCAGGTTACAGACTCCGCTAACCCAGAAATAGTACCTCTGGTTAAGAACTTTGCTTCAGGATGAGAACAGAAATTGTGCTCCGGTGGCGCAGTGGCAGTGGGAGACCCCATTAGCTAAAGTGGTACCTCAGGTTAAGAACAGTTTCAGGTTAAGAATGGACCTCCAGAACGAATTAAGTTCTTAACCCGAGGTACCACTGTAAAAGGGTTTCACAGCTTGTTCGCAATTGGAATCCATTTGGGCCTTGTTCTTTGTCATGAAAAGTTTTTTATGAATAAAAAGAATCCAGATCACTGAGAAACTATTTCGATTTCAGTGTCTAGTCTTTTTTATGGTTGCCTGTATTATCAAGCCACAATAACTTCACTCTCACTATTCTATGAGTCTGCAATGATGCACAGTAAAGCTTTCTGATTTAATGTTAATAAGCATCAATTACTTGCATTGAAAAATATATTCTTCTGTCATTCACAGACATTCAGTTGTGAAATTCAGTTAAAAGCCTGCTCTATCTTGACAGAAATCTTGATTCCTTTTTAGTCATTCAGCACACACATAACTAAAGATACCAGCATTTATACTGTTGATGTTTTGTAGGGATAATGAATAATATTTTGCATTGAATACAATGTCCTTAAAAGGGCAGTAAAGTATTTTGAACTTAAACAGGAATAACAAAATAATTTTGCTCATTTGTAAAGGTAGTGATTTTAGGCTCAACATGTGGCACAAAAATAACAGCTCCTTAGAAGTCCTTGGAAGTACCTGTTTCTCAGATAAACCCCAAATGATCTCCATTAACTCCTCAAACATTTCCTCCCTAAGGTACAGAGAGAACTAGGGGAAAATAAATTGATTCATGTAGATTGCCAGATAACCCATTTTAAGACATGTTTTATATAGAATTAGAATGTGACATATATTGTATAGAATTAGACTTCAGAGACCTGCTAAAATATTCTTCTATTTTGACTAGCACTCGTAACCAATAAGATTGTCTTCCATGAACACGGTCTTAACAGTGAGTCCGTGACTGTGGAGGCCAATTCTGGATCCACACGACCTTCCACATTGGGGACATAGGTTTCCAGCCTTTTTTCCTGCCCTTTTTGAAAATGGGTGTAGTGATTGAAATGGCATTTAAATCTGAAAAACAGAATTGTCACCTAAACATGTGTTTGTTCTATGATACTTGAGTGTTCACATCCTTGTTCACATTACAATTCACATTTGTTCACATTACAGACAAATGGGCTCCCAATTTCCAAATGGAGTTATGGAGTTGTGGTTCCTACAGAAAAGCAGTGACTCTGGGAATGAAGCTCACACACTGTTGCAAGAATGTTACTCATATGTGTCTTTCATTTGCCAACAAACTCAGACAACTTGTTCTAAACCATTGAAGTCTACTCCTTCATTTCAAGTAGGAAGTTGACCAACGTCCAATTTACTTTAAAGGAGGTGTTTTGGCAGGTCTAGGACTGCATACGGATTATGCAAAACGCTTCTGGTGTTGTAGGACCCTGTCAGCATGTGGTAGGACTCTCAACCAATTAAAGAATTGCTAGGTGATTAATCATCTGCATTTTAAGTTATCAGTTTATTAAGTGATAAACTTAAATAAATTGGCGTGTTACCAAAACCTTAAGGTAGGTGATTTTTTGAGTTACAGAAGGACAATAACTCATACTTGAATTAACAAAAGCTACCACTTATTGTTAGGTGGAAGAAATCCCCCCCACTTCCTGCTATGAGATGCCTTGTTAGAAAGAAAGCAGGAAGAACAATTGCCACATACCATATTTCAGAAGACATATAATTAATTTCTCAAGAAGAACAATATTTCTGATTCTACATACTGAGCAGCATCTTTATCCAAACAGAATCACTGACAGCAGGGCCAGGAAAAATACATCAGACGCCAGAAAGTTATCACCAGCCAGAGTGGTGGACCAGTGGTCTGAAGCAGTATGAGATCGTCATATGTTTGTATGATATGGATCAAAATTAAGTCTTAGGTCTTTGAAGCTCAAAATTGTCAGCTATAAAACTGGAACAACCCATTCCTTTGTTTAATAAGCACATCATATCTAGACACTGGGATGGCTCTCTGCTCCTCCCTCTAACATCTACCCATCTTTCAATACAAAATAAACATTTTGTGGCTTGATTTTCACTTTTGACTTCCCTTTCATCTCAAAATATTGGCTCTTCAAATATCACGTTGTCTACTTTTGTTGACTGAGATGTTAATTGATGCAGAAAGAGGTGGAGAAGAGTCACGGCTTCTATGGGCAGGATGGGAAATAAGAGCTTTGGGAGACCCCTTACCAACACACAGTAATAAGGATGTTAAAAGAAAATGTCAAAACAGACTGCTTTGATAGGATAGAATTCTATGATTTCCTTTTCCCTGTTTCTCTTTCTCCTGCTGCCAGACTTGGATTTCTCATTCATATCTCTAACAACTGTAGCTCCTCTTTGATTTTAATGCCAGCAAATGGAAGCGCTTAATGTCTGAATGTCCCTGGCTGCCTTCTGGACTAGCTCTGAAGTATCTTGATTTGATGCTATTGATTCTCTTATGAATGATGCATTATTACATTCTGTCATGAACAGACATTCACTTCCCCCACATACACACAGTACTACTTAGAGACAGCCCAAGACATTTTGGTGCCTGAGGCAGAAAATCTAAATGGCAACCCACAACAACAGGTAAACACAATTTTATTTGGTTATATTTTTGAAGGCAAAGGGGGATAATTGCTTTTAGGATACTCTCAACTGCTGGTAAGTTTTAGGTCAGGTTTAACTTAATTTAAAATTGATTTTATTTGATTTTACACATAGGCTGTTTGCTGAATGTGCTTGGTTTTTCATATATATTCACATGTGTATTGTTTAGAATTGCTGTGTTAACCACCTTGGGAAATGTTTTTTGGGGGGGAGGTTAGGGGTGCAGTAATAAAATCAACTAGATAATTGACTATTCTTGCTGTCTTTTGATGATATCCCATAATGTACCGCTTGAAGTGGGCATGTCACAGTGCTTAACCATGGAGCTGATCCTGGTAGTGGAGGGAGATGCCATAAGAAGGTGTTGATGTGTGCAAACTGCTGCTAAAGACCAAGGCTTATTTTATGTAGTTGGCTCTTTGCATTCTCCCTCCCCTCCCCTACTCTTCACACACACCACTCAACTTGTATAGCTCTAAAGTATAAGTCAGAGGTAGAAATGCTGTGCCCCTCCAGATATTATTGGACTGCAGCTGCCATCATCTCATCTTTGGCCATGCTGGTAAGGCTGACAAGAGTTGCAATCCAACAACATCTGGAAGAGTTCCACAGCCAGGTTGCTACAACGTTGTTATTATCATCATCACCACCATCTTCAAAAGTTGCAGAATGAACCATGTAGGTGTTATTTCACACCTGCTGAGTGATCTAAACCAACAGTTAAGATGACACTCTGTGTGACTCATATTTAAAGAAGAGGGATAAACCAGCAGGAACATTTCATCAGAACTGTGAACATGCATTCTCATTAATGTTTCCAAGTAGGTATTACCAACATAAAACCCGTATCTCGTTAATTAGGACTTTTCACTGGAAACTTTAGCAGAAAGCTTGATGACTTCTACACAACTCACATTCCCTTTATCCTCTGAAAAGCTATTCAAACTTTCTAACTGTGGAACATATATACAAACCTGTGTCCAATGATTTTTGTTTCTTTTAGTTTCAGTAGAACACTGTATAACTCCATTCAGGCACTCAAAGAACATATGAGGATACCCCTACACTTTACCCTAGCTTTCAACACTTGAGGTGTCTATTTTTAATCTTTTGTTGGAAGCTGCCCAGAGTGGCTGGGGAAACCCAGCCAGATGGGTGGAGTAGAAATAATAAATTACTTTTATTATTCAATTTTAAGGGCTCGCTTTACTTTTGTGATTTTTAATATTGTATTTTAATGCTGTAACCCACCTTGGGGCATTAGGGTAAAGGGCAGGTTAATAATAATCATAATCATAATCATAATCATAATCATAATCATAATCATAATATGTGCTGGGGGTGTGGAGGCACTCTACTGGCCCTGTCCACAACATCCCATGTGCTGCGCTGATGCTTATACTACCCACAACATTCCTGCAATGAGCAGGAATACCTGAAAGGGGGAATCTAAACATGTTCTGCTGAGCACGCCTAGATTCATTCCTATAATCAGGAACTCTGGTTGTGCAGCATTCTGGAGCATGGGAACGAACTGAACACTCATTCATTTGATCTTCATACCCAGTGCAGAAAAATCAGGAGTGGAGGGCAGAGCTGATTAGGAGTCGGGCTAGCATGAGGCACCCCACACCACCCCCCGTTTGTGCTTTCATGCAGTCTTCTGAATGCCTGAATAAGGCACATTAAGTGGAACCTGTACTTAGTAGGCTGCAAGATATACACTTGTTGTATATGTTTGTATATGTTGTATACAAACATATATGTATATGTTGTATATGTTTGTATATGTTGTATATGTTGTATATGTATATGTAGATGTTTTAGTGAGTGCTTAGGTAGAAATATTGGGGTATCTATCTCTTCTTCTAATGCTTACTACTAACTGGATGATTAGGCTTGAAGGGAAGTAAATATAAATCTTAGAAAGAAAAGCTGGAAAACAAGAGAAATTGAATGTGGGTGAGCTCTTTGCAAAAGATAGATGAATGAACAGGATGATGGATGCTTTGCTGACAGGCATCTTAGGAACATCTAAGATGCCCAAGTAATTAATGAGGGGTAAAGCTGGAAGAAATAACTAATAGCTACATAGAATGGGAAGACACCATAGCAAGATGAATGACCTAAAGAGGAAATAAATAGAAATTGGAGCAGAGAAGACAAGGGATTGGATAGATAGAATGTTAGGGAGTGAGAAGGAATCCATGAAGAAGGAGGTAAAAGTGGGGAGACTAACCCCCAAACCAGACATTAACTGTCTTGAAAGACATCTCAAGGCAGCCCTGTATCAGGAAGTTTTTAATGTTTGATGTTTTTAATGTTTGATGTTTAATGTTTGATGTTTTTATGTGCTGGAAGTCGCCAGAGTAGCAGGGGAAACCCAGCCAGATGGGTGGTGTAACAACAACAACAACAACAACAACAAAACAACAACAACAACAACAACACACAGTAATAAGGGACATTCAAGTGACCCGGATCCGTTTTCATAAAGACAGGAAGTGAAACCATATGGTGAGGGAAACAGAGCTGGAGGCTTAGATCTAAGAAATGTATTGGAGAGACTCACACATTTGAACTGCCAGTCAAGTTGGAACACTGTACTGAATGGAGGCCCCTTGGGAATTTGGGACTCTGTGGGAAAGAGCAAGCAATGATGGCTTAAGAGGGAGTTGTGATTATCCGAGTATTATCAGGGCCACTGGTGGAGGAAGGTGGGTGCGGTAGGTGTGGTCCGCCCCAGGTGTCATCCCTGAGGGGGGGGTAACATTGCCGCACCGCCCCCTGGAACGCTATCCCCACCCTCGCACACAGCATGTGCGCCACTCCGGGTGCCGGAGAAGCTAGCTTCACCTCTGATCAGGGCGCTTGGAGCGTATGCACTCTGGAATGTGCAACATCAATCTGAGCTGAGCATTATTAGAATATCTGAAAATGAATGGAGAAGTAATTCAGTACTTGTTAAATAACTACAAAAATAGGGATGGGGGAAAATTAATTTCAGTTCACATTTTCATGCACATCTACCTAATTTGCACTTCCCAGAACAATACTTGCATCAAAATGCAGCTATTTTTCAAAATTTGCACTTCCTCAAATTTTGGACTGCAGTTCTCTAACCCAAAAATCTGTAGAGCAATGGATATATTAGGGAAGTGTATATATATTCATGAAAATAACATATACAAATGATTTATATTGGGGGTTAGGCTTGCAAAAATGAGCATATTATGAGAAACGTGTGCTAAAATGTTGACAATTTTTTTGTGAAGCCTTTAAAAAAATGCAAATGGATGCAGAAATGTCATGAATGACACTTAAGGTGAGAAAAGTGAAAGAAATAAGCAAGAAAGAAATAAGCAAGGACAGATTTGCCCACCTCTGGTGCAAAGTACTTTCTACTTATTCACAAGAACCGGCTAAAGTTTGGATCTAGTCACATGATTTAAAAGCAATGGAATGCAATCCTTGAAAATCATAATGTGTCATCATACTTTAGAGCTTAAAATAACCTCACCAGCTGCATGTTGATTTTAAACTTCATGAAATATCAAACAACCCCCTCCTTTATAGCAGGCACCTCAGCACACTGGGAATTATGGAGAGTGGAGGAAATCATTGCCAGCTTGATGATAGAGATGTTCTGTACTCAATATTACCAGCAGAGCATTGATCCCAGGACAGCACAAGGGGGGTGGGGGGGAATCATAACTAAACTTTACAATTCCATGGGGGCTGTAAGAGATTGATTTTCAATCACAGAACAAAGGAGTGGAAACTCTTTTCTTCTGAAACGGATCCACATGTAGGAGAGAAATGATATTATATAAAAATGGAATTTTGTCTCCTACACTTCAGTTTTAGATAACATCACACCATTCCACTTGTTGGAAAGGCGAGATACACATTTTTAACAAATGAACAAATAATCAATAGCAGCACAAAATATAGAAGCTCTTGTTAAATGCCAAAAAAGCAGCATTAAAATTCATGCTATTAAATGGTTGTTTATCCAATAAATATGCCTTGGAAAAATACTACCACTGTCCTAGCTACCCCTGCCCCCCCCCCACTGTCCCTGCCACCCAATAACCCAGAATCATCCTAATAGAGAGGCTTATAAGGACCAAAGGACTATGTAATGGCAATGTGTTAGCACTGATGACTCCAGAGATTTCAGGTGAGGAGTCAGCATGCACAACACCAGCCTGCTGTTGGTAAAGCGTAGAACTAACCGGTCCATGAACCTTCCCTTGTGGGGACAGTGCAATAGCTCAGTTGTACAACACATGCCTTGTCTGTGGAAGGCCTCTGAATATCCATTGCTGGGAGCTGCAGGTGTGCAGAGTGCTGTTTCACTCAGGTCCTGCTTTTGGGCTTCCCACAGGCCTCTGGTTGGCCACTATGGAAAGAGAAGGCTGAACCAAATGGGCCTACAGAGTGATCTAGTAGATCTCTTCTTATGTTCTCAAAATCCTGAGATAAACGCCTGTCAGTTCCAATAAAAATGGTGTCCAGTTGATATGCTATGAAAGACCTTGGCCTAATACCTTGGAAAGCCACTTCCAATTCAAGTAGGGAGCATTGGACTAGATGGACCTGTGGCCTTACTCAGGATTAAAGCAGCTTCACATCTTTCTGCTGACTATTAATCCGTTTCACTATATATTGGCTTCAGTTTAACAGGAGTCAGGTCAGATACAAATGGCTTCCCACCCCTGAGATAATGTGCCACAAAGAAGGTCTTAGCACTCAAGGTCTTAGCACTCAAAGCACCCCAAAAAATGCCACTGGCTCAGAAACACTGCCAATTTTTAGATGACCCCATATGTGAAAAGAGAAATGAGAAAGACTGATGGTCTTTTGAAGGAGAAAATGATGGATTCCCCTTCCCTTACCCTCTTCCTCCCTGTGCAGTTGGACAAGCTGCATAAATCACCCAGGAACCCAGTCAATCACTTATTCAAATGAAATAAGCAATTTGGACTAAATCCTAATGCTGATTTTATTCAGTACTTGATTAGGAAAATGTTTTGACAAGTAAGTGATTATGCTGAGCAAGCATTTCTAGATCTGGCTTACTTTTATTTCTTAAGAAAAATATCTGGCTTTAAGGGTCTCAACCCTGCAGAGCTGACTGGTTCAAAATCCTGGAGGTGTGATGGGTGGGGGACTCATGGAATCTATTGGTGAAATGTTTTCCCCGCCCCAGGAATCCTATATTTTCCCTTGGTCATTTCTATTTTTACACTCCCTGCTTTTACCCACTTCAGCCCCAATCTACTCCAACCCCCCCAAAACATTCCGTCACTGAATGTTCAGTGGCATATTTACAAGACTTGTGGACAGCGGCGTAGCACGGTCAGGTGGTACCATGTGTTGAAATTTTCTTGTCACCGCCACAAACATTGATATTATTATCATTATCATTATTATTTGCCTGCAAAAATGGTTTGACTTTATTTCTTATTCTCTTACAAAGGAATGTGGATTCTGGGTGTCTGATAACAAGTAGGTGACTGTGGAAAGAAACTTAAATCTACAGGATGGATTGTGGTTTGGCTTGTGTTATTTTATTTTTATTTATTGTTTATTTATTTAATAAAATTTATTTTAAAAAACAACCTGCAAAGTGGTTTACCGAAACAAAAAAACCACAGCAGTAACATCAAGAAAAATTAACAACCCTACTAAAATATTTAAACAGATTAAAATTACTTTAATTTCCTAAGCATCTGTGTATGCTTGCCTAAACAAGAATGCTTTTAGCAGGTGCCTGAAAAGAGTCTAGCAAAGACTGTTTTGCAAGAGGCTGGGAGTTCCAAAGTGCAGGTGCTGCCTCACCAAACAATGTAGTACAGATAGTATGTGGAATGTGTAGCAGTGCTTGAAACTACTGAAGGGGACGTTTTATTTATTGTGATTTTACCATGCTCTATATTATCTGAAAAGGAAAACATTTATTTAAAAAGCAAGACTGAACAGCAGCAATCTACTCACCTTCGAGTCTCATCATGATCAGTGGGACTTTTCCCGAGCCGACGGTGCATAAGATGGGCTGCAATCCTATGCACCCCTTGCATCCAACTTGTTACCTAAAAATCTGCACAAACCTGCACCAGACATTTGTAGAATTGGAAGGGACCCCTGAGGCTCATCTAGCAACCCCCCTGGGGCAATGCAGGCATCTCAACTAGACCATCCCTGACCGATGGCCATCCAGCCTCTCTATAAGACCTCCAAGGAAGGAGAGACCACCTCCTCCCGAGGAAGTTCTTTCCAGTGTTGAAAAGCTCAGCTCTGCCTGCCTCATGTTTTGACACTGAGGGGAGGCTTGGGAGTTGCGGTCAGGTCGCGCACCTTTGCCCCATGCTCCTGGGCTGCTTCCTGAGGGGGAGCCTCCCAAGCCTCCCCCGAGCAGTCAAAACGAAGGGGGGAGGGGGGAAGGCCGCTGGCAAAGCAGCGCAGCTCCCCCCGCCCGCCAGGAAGCAGCCTGGGAGCTGCCATTTTGTGACCCCCTCAGTAATGACACCTGGGCGGCCCACACACTCCGCACACCCCTTCCTATGCTACTGCTTGTGGATTGCTTTGTTGCAGCATCCACAAATGAGCAACTGATGGTATGTTTAAATCAAAAGACCTCTATGCTCTCCTCTAGGACCTCATGGAATAGACAGAAAGGGTTGCTTTGACAGAACCTACAGAACAGCCTTTCTCAACCTTGGGTTCCCAGATGTCTTTGGACTACAGCACCCATCATCCCTAGCTAGCGGGACCAGTATGGTAAAAAAGGTAAAGGATCCCTGGATGGTTAAGTCCAGTCAAAGGCGACTGTGGGGTTGCGGCTCTCATCTTGCTTTCAGGCCAAGGGTGTTTGTCCACAGACAACTTTCCGGGTCATGTGGCCAGCAGGACTAAACCGCTTCTGGCATAACAGGATACCGTGATGGAAACCAAAGCACATGGAAACACCATTTCCCTTCCCACCACAGTGGTACCTATTTATCTACTTGCACTGGCATGCTTTCGAACTGCCAGGTTGGCAGAAGCTGGGACAGAGCAACGGGAGCTCACCTGCTGCTATAGACAGATAAAAATCTCAAGTTCATGCACTCCATATGGTTTTGAATCACAGCTCCCTGGCCTTGGCTATGCTGGTTGGAGATTGACTACGACCACATCTAGAAGACCATGGGTCCCGTTTCCATGGGCTAAGAATAACAGAAGAGATGTTAGCATTTATACAGCAATTCACATGCATTCTCTCCTTAATTGTCACAGTGATAGCAGCTTATTTATGGCCACCTAACTGATTGTGGTAGATATGAGCTTTGACTTTTGAAATACCTGATATCATAATTCATTGCCTGAGCCACCAAGCGACTAGACATTTTATGGTGTGCTAAAGGTATACAGTCAAAAAACAAACAGAAGTAGCCTACTCCATTTCCATACAGTGGTACCTCAGGTTACAGACACTTCAGGTTACAGACTCCGCTAACCCAGAAGTAGTACCTCGAGTTAAGAACTTTACTTCAGGATGAGAACAGAAATCATGCGGCTGCAGCAGGAGGCCCCATTAGCTAAAGTGGTACCTCAGGTTAAGAACAGTTTCAGGTTAAGAAGGGACCTCCGGAACGAATTAAGTTTGTAACCAGAGGTACCACTGTATTATCAAATGTCTGTCCACTCATAGTTGCTTTTAACTAGACAGTCAATAGGACTGAGCCGTCACTCAGCAAGCTGCAGTGGATTTTGGGGTTAGATGCATCTCTGTGATCAAAACAAAACACCGATCAGATTTTTCAAAAATAAAATAAAATTGAGTGTTTCACGGCTAATGAGAGACTGCCCATTGTGGAAATCTGATTTCTTGCCTCAAGACTCTTGCAACTGCAGCTCCAAAGTCAGGGATTAATGTCAATGAAAGCCTTATTCACAAACATTTCCATATTCATGAGTCTCTGACACTTGCAGGCGATGTGCATAAGAAAAGTAAGCTCTTAGAAGGGGTCTCTCACCCTGTGCTAACATGATAAGAGTCACAAGAGAAGCCTTTTAAAATTTAACCATTTCCCAGCTGAATCATATTTGCTCTCCATTGCAGTGAGAGTAATTTTGATTTTTCATAAGAAAGTGCTAACATGTTAAAAATATCCCTATTTACTGGGGGACAGTTCCCGCTTTAAGGTGCCTGCTCCTAGGGATGGACAGACCCATTAAAGTCCAGTCCATCTCAGTTCTCAGGAGGGATGGGACTCAGTCCATCCTATTCATTTTCTGGTTTAATTTTTAATGGAAAAGCAGAAACACAAAGTGTTTCCATAGCATTAAAAAGCTGTTAAGTGGTGTAGTCAGAGATGCATCTATCTTTGCTTTGTGTACCATATCACTTGGGCCTTATTTTGCTAATTACCTTCCAGTTTTATCAGTGTACTTCTATTTTTGTTGTTGGGGTTTGGCAGGGGAGATTGTTCTGCAGTTAACATTTTCAATACAGTCTAATGACGTGTGTGTGTGTGTGTGTGTGTGTGTGTGTGTGTGTGTGTGTGCTACTTCTCTTCTGCCCATTCTTCCCAGCTGACTATCCAGATAGCAAATCCAGGTAGCAAATCCTCTTATCGTCAGAAAGTTCTTCCTGGCGTTTAGCCAGAATCTTATTTCATGTAACTTGAAGCCATTGGCTTGGGTCCTACCCTCTGGAGCAGGAGAAAACAAGCTTGCTCTATCATGTGACAGCCCATGAGATATTTGAAGATGGCTATCATATGGCCTCTCTGTCTCCTCTTTTTCATGGTAAACATACCCAACTCCCTCAACCATTCCTCATAAGGCTTGGTTTCTAGACTTGATAAACTAGGTTGCCCTCCTCTGAACATGTTTCAGCTTCTCAATGTTGTTGTTGTTGTTTAGTCGTTTAGTCATGTCCGACTCTTCGTGACCCCATGGACCAGAGCACGCCAGGCACTCCTGTCTTCCACTGCCTCCTGCAGTTTGGTCAAACTCATGTTAGTAGCTTCGAGAACACTGTCCAACCATCTTGTCCTCTGTCGTCCCCTTCTCCTTGTGCCCTCAATCTTTCCCAACATCAGGGTCTTTTCCAGGGAGTCTTCTCTTCTCATGAGGTGGCCAAAGTATTGGAGCCTCAGCTTCACGATCTGTCCTTCCAGGAAGCACTCAGGGCTGTTTTCCTTCAGAATGGAGAGGGTGGATCTTCTTGCAGTCCATGGGACTCTCAAGAGTCTCCTCCAGCACCATAATTCAAAAGCATCAATTCTTCAGCGATCAGCCTTCTTTATGGTCCAGCTCTCACTTCCATACATCACTACTAGGAAAACCATGGCTTTAACTATACGGACCTTTGTTGGCAAGGTGATGTCTCTGCTTTTTAAGATGCTGTCTAGGTTTGCCATCGCCTTTCTCCCAAGGAGCAGGCGTCTTTTAATTTTGTGATTGCTGTCACCATCTGCAGTGATCATGGAGCACAAGAAAGTAAAATCTCTCACTGCCTCCATTTCTTCCCCTTCTATTTGCCAGGAGGTGATGGGCCCAGTGGCCATGATCTTCGTTTTTTTTTATGTTGAGCTTCAGACCATATTTTGCGCTCTCCTCTTTCACCCTCATTAAAAGGTTCTTTAACTCCTCTTCACTTTCTGCCATCAAGGTTGTATCATCTGCATATCTGAGGTTGTTGATATTTCTTCCAGCAATCTTAATTCCGACTTGGGATTCATCCAGCCCAGCCTTTCGCATGATGAATTCTGCATATAAGTTAAATAAGCAGGGAGACAATATACAGCCTTGCCACACTCCTTTCCCAATTTTGAACCAATCAGTTGTTCCATATCCAGTTCTAACTGTAGCTTCTTGTCCCACATAGAGATTTCTCAGGAGACAGATGAGGTGATCAGGCACTCCAATTTCTTTAAGAACTTGCCATAGTTTGCTGTGGTCGACACAGTCAAAGGCTTTTGCATAGTCAATGAAGCAGAAGTAGATGTCTTTCTGGAACTCTCTAGCTTTCTCCATAATCCAGCGCATGTTTGCAATTTGGTCTCTGGTTCCTTTGCCCCTTCGAAATCCAGCTTGCACTTCTGGGAGTTCTCTGTCCACATACTGCTTAAGCCTTCCTTGTAGAATTTTAAGCATAACGTTGCTAGCTTGTGAAATGAGCGCAATTGTGCAGTAGTTGGAGCATTCTTTGACACTGCCCTTCTTGGGGATTGGGATGTGGACTGATCTTCTCCAATCCTCTGGCCACTGCTGAGTTTTCCAAATTTGCTGGCATATTGAGTGTAGCACCTTAACAGCATCATCTTTTAAAATTTTAAATAGTTCAGCTGAAATATCATCACTTCCACTGGCCTTGTTATTAGCAGTGCTTTCTAAGGCCCATTTGACTTCACTCTCCAGGATGTCTGGCTCAAGGTCAGCAACCACACTACCTGGGCTGTACGAGACATCCATTTCTTTCTGGTATAGTTCCTCTGTGTATTCTTGCCACCTCTTCTTGATGTCTTCTGCTTCTGTTAGGTCCTTTCCACTTTTGTCTTTTATTATGGTAATCTTTGTACGAAATGTTCCTTTCATATCTCCAATTTTCTTGAACAGATCTCTGGTTTTTCCCATTCTATTGTTTTCCTCTATTTCTTTGCATTGCTCATTTAAGAAGGCCTTCTTGTCTCTCCTTGCTATTCTTTGGAAATCTGCATTCAATTTCCTGTATCTTTCACTATCTCCCTCGCATTTTGCTTGCCTTCTCTCCCCTGCTATTTGTAAGGCCTCTTTGGACAGCCACTTTGCTTTCTTGCATTTCCTTTTTGTTGGGATGGTTTTAGTTGCTGCCTCCTGAATAATGTTGCGAGCCTCCATCCATAGTTCTTCAAGCACTCTGTCCACCAAATCTAAATCCTTAAACCTGTTCCTCACTTCCACTGTGTATTCATAAGGGATTTGACTTAGATTGTATCTTACCGGCCCAGTGGTTTTTCCTACTTTCTTCAGTTTAAGCTTGAATTTTGCTATAAGAAGCTGATGATCTGAGCCACAGTCAGCTCCAGGTCTTGTTTTTGCTGACTGTATAGAGCTTCTCCATCTTTGGCTGCAGAGAATATAATGATGTCCATGTGTAGAGTCGTCTCTTATGTTGTTGGAAAAGAGTGTTTGTGATGACCAGCTTGTTCTCTTGAGCGAACTCTATTAGCCTTTGCCCTGCTTCGTTTTGAACTCCAAGGCCAAACTTGCCAGTTGTTCCTTTTATCTCTTGACTCCCTACTTTAGCATTCCAATCCCCTATAATGAGAAGAACATCCTTCTTTGGTGTTGTAAGTCTTCATAGAATTGCTCAATTTCAGTTTCTTCAGCACCCGTGGTTGGTGCATAAACTTGGATTACTGAGATGTTAAAAGGTCTGCCTTGGATTCGTATCAAGATCATTCTATCATTTTTGAGATTGCATCCCAGTACAGCTTTCACCACTCTTTTGTTGACTATGAGAGCCACTTCATTTCTTTTACGGGATTCTTGCCCACAGTAGTAGATATGATGGTCATGCGAACTGAATTCGCCCATTCCCGTCCATTTTAGTTCACTGATGCCCAGGATGTCAATATTTATTCTTGCCATCTCATTTTTGACCACATCCAACTTACCCAGGTTCATGGTTCTTACATTCCATGTTCCTATGCAATATTTTTCTTTACAGCATTGGACTTTCCTTTCGCTTCCAGGCATATCCGCAACTGAGCGTCCTTTCGGCTTTGGCCCAGCCGCTTCATCAGCTCTGGATCTACTTGTACTTGTCCTCCGCTATTCCTCAGTAGCATGTTGGACGCCTTCCGACCTGAGGGGCTCATCTTCCAGCGTCATAACTTTTATATGCCTGTTGTCTTTGTCCATGGAGTTTTCTTGGCAGGGATACTGGAGTGGCTTGCCTGTTCCTCCTCCAGGTGGATCACGTTTGGTCAAAACTCTCCACTATGACCTGTCCATCTTGGGTGGCCCTGCACGGCATAGCTCATAGCTTCACTGAGTTATTCTTTTTTTTTTTTAAAGATATTTATTGAAGTTTTTAGAAAGAAAAGAAAATACAATGATAATAAACAATGTTGTTTTGTTTTAACAAAATTTCATAACATCCTTGAGCTTCCTCACGTCTCCCGCTCCCATTTGCATCATTAATAAATTTTTGTCAAGCAATTTATCATCTTATTTCCAAGTTTGTAATAGCTTATTTAAATACAATAAAATAATTCCCCTACAAATTTGTTTCTCTTAATCTCTCTTATCATCAAATTCTAAACTATTTTAATGATGGCCAATTATTTATAACCAAGCATCCTTCTTAACATTCCATTAAATCACAATATTTCTGTAAATAAGTCTTGAACTTCTTCCAATCTTCTTCAATCCTTTCTTCTCCCAGGTCTCGGATTCTGCCAGTCATCTCCGCCAGTTGCATATAGTCCATCAGTTGCATCTGCCATTCTTCCAGTGTGGGTAGATCTTGGGTTTTCCAGTTCTTGGCGAGTAATATCCTTGCTGCTGTTGTTGCATACAGCTTCACTGAGTTATTCAAGCCCCTTCGCCACAGCAAGGCAGTGATCCATGAAGGGGAACCATGAAGCTTCTCGAGAGCCTTCTTAAATTGTGGTTCCCAGAATTGGACACAGGATGCCAGGAGTAATCTGATTAAGGCAGAATAGAGTGGTACTATTACTTCCCTTTACCTGGACACTATACTTCTGTTGATGCAGTCTAGAATAGCATTAGCTTTTTATGCTGCTGCATCACACTGTTAACTCATGTTAAACTTGTGGTCCACTAAGCCCCCTAAGATGCTTTTCACATACACTACTAGTAAGCCAGGTTTCCCCCATCCTAAATTTGTGCAGCTGGTTATTCCTGCCTAATGTCAGAGAAGCCTGACACCTAAGTGCAGAACCTTGCATTTGTCCATACTGAAACTCATTTTGTTAGTTCTCCAATCAGTTAAGGTCATCTTGAATCCCAATTCTGTATTCTGCATGTGTCTTATTTCTTCACATCACCAGAGTACATCACCTTTTTCAAAAAAAGGAACACATTTGTCTACTGAGAACTAAGTTCTGTTGAGTTTAATAGGGCTTCATCCCAGGTAAGTGATTGCAAGCTTAGTTGAACTATTCTATTCAGTTATGCTTTTTCTGTGTTTGTCATGATTGGTTATGTTAGGACATCATCATATAGTTTGTGTATTTTAATTTCAGTACATTTTCTATTCAAGAATTTTTAAGATGCAGGTGGTGGTTTTTTTAAAGCCTTACATGTGTGTCATGATCCTCTCTAATCTCTCTTAAGTAAGCACCAACGTAAGGGAAGGATCACCCCACCCCCAAAAAACCATTCTTTAAATTACTTGCCTTATCTTAGAAACCGATGCTTGTGTATAGTAATTCCCACATTTTCTCATATCTTCAGGCACTATCATGATTCATAAGACTGCATGCATGCCCTAATTAAAAGAAACATGGTAATCACCAACCCGCAGGCACCTTCTAGTTTAATGAACAACGTTCCTCTGCTTTCAAGCTAAGGCAGTGCTGTTCAAAATATGTTCTAGGAAGGTTCTTGGCAGCCTCTTAGTAGTTCCTCAACAAATAAGAATACTAATGACAGTCAAAGTTTCCCTGGAAGACAGCTTGACCTGTTTCTGCAGAGTCTCTGTTCAAGTACAGTACTCTCAGCACAAGCCTTCCCAGATGGTTCCCATGTGAGCAGTGCTAGGCCACAAGAGGATTAGAAAATTGGGCTTCTCCAGTCAAGATGGACCAAGAGCCAGGTCACATTATTTTGGCACCTGAACAGAGCTAGCCTGAATCTTTATGCTGCGTGAGATGAAGGACAAGACTGCACTCTCCTCCCATTCCATGTCTAGAAGCCATCTAGGCTGGCAGCTGAATATTACCTCAACAGTGGTGACAGGACAGCATCTTCCAACACACTTGAGGGCAGCAGGGCAGCTTACACAGGGCACAGAAAGAAATAATCCTCTTTTCTTGCACTAAAAACAACACTGCTAACAACAGGAACAGGAACAACAACAACTTGTTATTTATTTGCTGCCCATCTGATTGGGTTGCCCCAGCCACTCTGGGTGGCTCCCACAAAAAATAGTAAAAACACAATATAACATCAAACACTAAAAACTTTCCTGAAGAGGGCTCCCTTCAGATGTCTTTTAAAAATCACATAGCTGCTTATCTGTTTGAAATCTGGAAACGTGTTTGACAAATGGAAACCTTGTCTCCCTAGGACCTGTTTCTTTCATGCTATCAATAACCAATTGATAGCCACACAAACCACCCCTTGTCTTCAACACCTCAAAATATGCACCTTGCAAGTTGCAGGGTAAGTTGGCATCACTGATATCCAAATAAACTGTTTCACCCAAAGAAGCTGGTTGTACAGAAGGCATCATGCAACTTACTTTGTTCTGAGGGAAAAGTACACTCACAGAGATAAAAGTATCCACTGATAGTATTTATATTTATCATGATTCAATACAGCTGCAAACATTGATTACTTGAAGGACTTTCATTTTAAAAATGGGAAATTATGTTTCTAACATGGCAAAACATGCTATTTCTCAGCTTACCCCTTCAAAGTTTATCTCTTTTAGAAGATTGAAATGACCGTCATAATTAGCCTCCATGTAAATACTCAGTATTATAGGGCAGTCAGCACAATTACTAGAAGTTTATCAGCAAATTGGAGCAGGGAGGATTAAATTCCTGTGCTCATTTGATTAACTTTTGCATTGCTCAGAACAGAGACTATGCTACTGTTTTTCTTTCACTCTGTTCTTTCTGCAGCTGCCAAGAGAAACTTTTGCATTGTCTCTCCTTTTATTTTTTAGATTACAGGTTTTGTGATTCTGCTAACATATGATGTAATCAGAACAGAGTATGACTGGGTTCTTTTAACGGGTCATGTGGGAAATCCTTGGTCCCAGCCAAGCAATAATTGGAAGTGTGCTGCTCAATAGCTGGAAATTGTAAAGAAAAACTGACCATTGAGGGTGGCATGGAAAGGAGGGAAGGAAACCATCCCTGCCTGCAGATTCATGGAAACCTTGGAGAAAGCTGTTCATGAGCCCCTCCAAAATCGGTTTATCAGGCAGGCCCAATCTCTATTTGGATTTTCTGCAGATCTGGCAAGATTGGATTTTTGCAAGAAACCTATGGTGCAGCTGTGGAACAGAGAAACATGGGGTAATAAATCAAAATGTGGGTCAAGCAAAAGCATGGATGAGCCTCTAGCTCACAGAAAATCCATTGCAGAACCTCTTAACCTGGCACTGTTTTAGACATTATTTCTTGTGTGCTTGCAGTAACTAAATGCTGCACCTACTATAAAGCAAAAGATTCAACTACTGCCCTCAGGATTACAATCTAAAAGTCTAGGTACACAAGGAAATGCAAAATGTAAAGACGGAAGATCTGTTTTAGAATACAAGGGAGAAGAACCAAGGGTTGTTGCTTTTTAAAAAGAAAAAGACAGGTGTATTTTAAAAATGAGTACACATCAACAGGAGTCAAATGATAGCCAAGAAAAAAGCAGTCTGAAGTATGGGGAATAGCAAGCAAAATAGGATAGAGTGGGAAAAAGAAACATATGCCTGGGCGTAGCCAGAGGGGGGCAGCTGCCTCCCATCAAGTAAATAAATAGAAATATTTAACTAACTGACCAACTGTGTTGCAGATAACTCAGTTCTGCCCCCTCAACGTAACACACCCCCCCAAATAAATCCTGGCTATGCCCATGAGCACATGAGTTGTTTTTTTATAGAGGACAAAGATAAGGGACATGGGGAGAGAAAAGAATGATGGCATTTTAAAGTTTAACTCAAATCTCTCTATACAAAGCCAGTTTCCAAGATTATGTGTGACCCAGTGATGGAGCTATATGTAAAAGCAGGAGTTGATTGGGGAGCATGTAGGAAAGAGGAGCACATTCTAGCTTGCCAGGCAAAACCCTTCCTTATCTCCTCTAGAGAGCCAGTGTGGTGTAGCAGTTAAGTGCGGTACACTCGTAATCTGGGGAACCGGGTTCGCTTCCCTGTTCCTCCACATGCAGCTGCTGGGTGAACTTGGGCCAGTCACACTTCTCTGAAGTCTCTCAGCCTCACTCACCTCACAGAGTGTTTGTTGTGGGGGAGGAAGGGAAAGGAGAATGTTAGCCGCTTTGAGACTCCTTCAGGTAGTGATAAAGCGGCATATCCAATCCAAACTCCTCCTCCTCCTCCTCCTCCTCCTCCTCCTCCTCCTCCTCCTCCTCCTTCTTCTCCTTCAGCTGGGTAGTTAAGCACAACAGCTACCCACCTCCACGCCACCCAATGAATCAATCATTGTAGTAGAATCAGGCTGCCTTTCCTGCCTGAGAAGTGGGTGGGGAGATAAGAAGAGATGGAGAGGGATTTGAACTCTCCAACCTGCAACTTGGACAAACCTTTTTGCCTAGAACACAAAAAAATATCAATGTGAAACAAAAGTAATTCACTAAAAATTTCCAAAGTTCCCAAACTACCAGCACTCATTATTCTAAACTGAATAGAAGGTAGCCAATATACCTCTTCAGTGAGATGAGGAAGGTAAAACTCCTGTAGCTTGAAATGGCCAGAAATGGAGAGCAAGACCGTTACCTTTCTGAATGCTTACTTTTTAAAAGTTCAGGGTATCTCACAAATGTGAACAAGTATCTGATTTTACATAAAAGAATCACCCTTAAAAGCCTTATTGCCTCCTTGAGATGAAACCTGAGGAAGTTTGGCAAGCAATGTTACAGGCTAAAATAAATAACAAGTTTATGACTGGTTTTAATGTGGCTTTTCAGTGTTAGTGCGAGGTTAAGTCAAACATACTCTTTCAATCAAACACACACTTTAGGGATGTTTAATAGTCAGGTTCAGTCTGCAGCTAATTACATTTTATTGGCTTTAAACCTAAATATACAGCCCAGTCCACACTCAGTTAGAATAGGGTATCTGGATGTAAGATCAGTTTAAGTCACTGGTTCAAATCAAGTTCAGGCTTTCCACCCCATAATGTCTAGTCTACTTGGATCACATGCTCTATCTTACAGCAATAGTTAGAGACAACAAACTTCTTCAACATTTGTAATGTTTTGCAGATGGCCAGTGTACAGGTTCAGCCTCTGTGTGACACACAACTAGGCAGTATCTGGTTTTCAGCATCGTGATATATCACCATATAAACATCACAATATACTGATATATCATGATGTCTGAAATCAGGATGGAGCTATGTACTGTAGAGGCATTGGCTGGTTTCACAGTTCCTCCTGCATCATGATTTTTGCATAACACACACATACACACATCATGATTCATGATATATTGCCAAGTAAAAAATTATGAAACTCATATTACAATATGGACTTCAAACTGGTTTTGGACATTATATCAATATATTGCCCAACCCCCCCCCCCCCCCACAATTCAGTTCTGTCCAAAATCAGCTTCTAGTAGGCCAAATGAGTTTGGATTATACAATGCCTAATGAAAGTTTCTGGCTGCCTCAGAGCTCCGAGCAATGAGACTTACTGGCTGCAGGCTACCATCACATTCTTCCTTCTCCTCTGCTCTTTACTTCACTGGAGTAAGGTCTGACACATGCCAGCTTGATTGACATGTGCGAGCAAGAAATTTTTGATAGTTTTTGATGGATTTATCATGCATGTCTGCGGAGAAGTAACACCCATTGAATTTGGTGAGGCATCCTCCCTAGTATGTGGGTATACAATTCAAGCCTCACTTAAAATGGTAAAATGTTGATATTAATGTATTTTCTGCTGCAGCTATTTTAATGATACTGGTATATGTGAAAGATTTGTTAATTACTTACATGTGGTAATAACTGTTCTCAGTAATGGAGGGAATTCTTTTCTATATGGTTAAGGAAACTTAATTGTTGGAATGCTGTAATTTCTTAGCTGACTAAAATGAATATAAAAGTGATTCATGAAATATGTTAAATGAATTTGATATACTTATGGTTTTTATACCTATTTACTGCACCACTATATTATTTGTCTTACTGTCATTGTCAGTTGCTTTGATCATTAATTTATATGGGACAGCAACATAATTATTAAACATTTTAAAATGTCAGTCCCGTTAACCCCTGTGGTGATTGCTGCTAGTTTACATGTATTGATAAGGCAACTGGCCATAGGAGAGGGCTGCAACTGTCACACACAACCAGCAACAGAAGTTGCAATCCCTGTGGTGTCCATATTCTCTGTGACAGGGGTCAGCAAACTTTTTCAGCAGGGGGTCAATCCACTGTCCCTCAGACCTTCTGGGGGGCCGGACTATATTTTGAAGAAAAAAATGAATGAATTCCTATGTCCCACAAATAACCCAGAGATGCATTTTGAATAAAAGGACACATTCCACTCATGTAAAAACATGCCGATTCCTGGACCGTCTGCAGGCCAGATTTAGAAGGCGACTGGGCCGGATCCGGCCCCCGGGCCTTAGTTTGCCTACCCATGCTCTATGACATAGAGACAGGAAGAGCTAGAATGTCATCATTTGGCATAGAATCAGAAAGGGCTAGAATGAAAGCCACCATTTGAAGAAGAGGTGCACAAGGTGGATTGATCAGGAAAGGATCTCCTATATTAGACTGTGCCCCCGTGAGCTAGCATTGGTCACCCCATATCATCAGCACTTGCCACTGGGCTCCTACTGATGTGCAGCTCATGTGCTTTACTCTCCAGGGACACAGCCATGCCACTACCTGGCCCAGTGGTGGGGCTGGAGTTGTGGCCAAGTCAGAGGGAGACAGGGCATGCAAGTCATGTTAATGCCAGAGGGTGGGGCCTAGGGATGTGTATGGAAGGTAGGAGAGGATATATTAGTATGTATTATCCTTCCTTACTCACACTTGTGAGTACAGCAGAGTACACCCCTTTGCACCAAACAGGCAGATGTTGTTTCAGCTGGTTACAGCCTTTTTGATTAAGCAATCCAGGATGCCCCGGTGCAGCCTGGATTCTTCTTGGCATTCCCCCCCCCCCTTATCCCACTTAAAACAATAACAGCACAAAACTAGTCTTCACAGTTCACATTCAGCAGCAATCTGGAGGCAGGCTAAGGTTGCAGTTACAGGTACAATTGTATATATTTATAAGACAATGGAGTCTGACTCTTTTGACTTCAGACTCTAGAACTAGCTACAGTACATCTTTGTACAGATGCAGCGGCAAGATGAATAGAGTAAGAGAGCAAAACGGAGTAAGAGAAAGATGATGACGTGACTAGCCTTTTTGTACCAGTTACGCCCACCTCTACCTGGCTGCACCCAGAGGGTAGAGGCTCCCACAGGTTGAAGGGTGTGCCTTAAAAGAAGAGGTGGTGAAAATGACTACCCCTCTCCCTGGCAGGCTCACCTGAGTAACATGAGGGCTGGTCACCTGTCAGAGCCTTTAAGAGTTAGCTTCCTGCAGTCACCTCTGCAGATCTCATTTGTCAATCTAAATACATTTAGCCATAATTTAATTCATTTACCTGTGTTACACCTCTTTAATGCCAGTTCTAGGCAGAAAACACTGGTCTCTTCCACTGTCACCACAGAAGCTAGTGCTTGGAAGCATTATTTGACAAATGTTTTAGCTGTGATTTTTGCTTTTATTTTTAGACAGCTTATTTCATTTTCTGCTTTATGTTTTTAATCATAAATTATTATAAACTGGAGTATAAATGTATAAAATAAAAAATACATCCCAAGCAACTTATGTGGATTGACTCAAGGCAAAGTATTTTTCAGCACATTGTAAGTTTTAACTGGCTTATCAATGCCAGGATGTCTATGTTATCACCACTTAGATAGGGAATGTTCAATATTGCTTTAATTTTCCATATTTTAGTACAAAATGTTTTTCCCCCCAGGATGTAGATGCAGAGTACTCATGAGCATCTTATCTCTGTTGCTGTGCAGGTTGGCATGTAGTGTTAGCCTATATCTGAAGCTCCAATTACAGCATTCTGTTGTGGAGAATTGTGGAGAAAGATTGCTGGGGGTAAAACTAGAAAGAAAGAGAAGATTGAAGTGACTTTGGATTTGCTGTGAACTTTAAGCAAGGACTTGGAAAGCTAGAAACCCTCTCTGGGCTCAGAGAGGGAAGCCTTCTTGAAGCAACTGTGTATAATGTGTGTATAGTGTATTTTGTATTTACTAAATAAAACAACCTCTGATACACTTTGTCCACTGTGGGAAGTTTAATAGCTTTGCTGAACTTCTCACCGCACAAAGTAACCCAACAGGTTATTGGTCACAAACATTCAACACATAATTATCAATGTCTGCATTTTTCAGCATTTCATTTCCCTCTGACCTCACTTGTTTACTACCCATCCACCCTACCCTAACTTAGGACAATACATTTTGCATCTGACAAAGTGGACAATAATATACAAAAGCTTCTGCCACAATATATTTGTTAGTGTTTAATTGTTGTTTTTATTTTGTTTAGGAAAATATGCTGCCATCTTTACTTTCTTTGCTTTTAGCTGTGGTAAAGCAAACTTCTTTGCCACCAGCGATGTTACAGATTTAACTGAATAAGCATCTGTGGCATTTGTAGGACACAGCAATATCCATGTTAACAAGCTGCGGGGGTGTGGCGGGTATCAAGGGGAATTGCATTAGCACTGCAACAACAACAAAAACTTCAGTGGCTGAAATGAATTGATGAGATGCAGGTGGCGCTGTGGTCTAAACCACCGAGCTTCTTAGGCTTGCTGATCGAAAGGTCGCGGTTTGAATCTGCATGATGAGGTGAGCTCTCATTGCTCTGTCCCAGCTCCTGTCATCCAAGCAGTTCAAAAGCATACGAGTGCAAGTAGATAAATAGGTTCCATAGCAGAGGGAAGGTAAATGGTGTTTCTGTGCACTCTGGCTTCCGTCATGGTGTTCCGTTGCACCAGAAGCGGTTTAGTCATGCTGGCCAAATGACATGGAAAGCTGTCTGCAGATGAACGCTGGCTCCCTTGGCCTGGAAGCAAAGTTGAATGCTGCACCCCATAGTTAATTTCGACTGGACGTAACCATTCAGGGGTCCTTTACCTTTACCTCAGTAGCTGAAAAAAAGGTACATTCCAAAACAGAAGCAGTTCCTTGAAGAAAGACATTTAGAGCCCTGAATCAGCTAAACACCAGTACAACAAAAGGTTCACCAGAAAGGCCCAGAGAAGGGAAGAGGAAATAAGAAGCAGCAAAAACAGCAGATCTCTTCTTGTGGAAGAAAGACAAATGGTGCCCTAGAAAAAAATAGGTCTGCCAATCAAGGCACCTGCAACAGAATCTTGTGGCACTTCACAGATCAATAAACACTTGTCCTTCTTGATCAGTTGGTGGCATTAATAGGTGGCTCCTAGGCCTCGCAGATCTTGCTGGATAGTTCCCTCAGTAATGTTAGCTGCCATCCAGGTTTACTGCACAGGAGACAATATCCAAATGTTCAAGAAATAAGGCAGAACATTGATGTGCATATGAATATTCCTGGGTCACCTGTGCACATTTGAGCATTTACATGAGTAACGCAGGTCTGAAGATCATAACATAATTTCATACATACGTAAGTGGGAAGTGTTCCATTGGGGAAGTGGGAAGTACTTCTCCCTGTGACTTTGAGGATAAGGTTATAGAAGTGGGCATAACCCATAGGAATGCTCCACCAAGATGTGTCTCTTCCTTTTTCCCTGCCCTGAGATGAACTTGCAGTTTGCATTACCAAAGTCAACACAAAATGAGAAATCTCTGATTGTTCACATGAAAGCTTCCCACTCTGGATTCAGTACTGTACCAGATGTACAAGCAGCACCCCACGGCGATGGCAATGGCAAGGCATTTTATGTGAAGCTCATTTGAAATGGACTGAGTCGGTTCAGATGCACTCATGCTGATCATCTGGTATCTGCATTCAGTGTGCCAGAGACTTGAGTCTTCTCTTCCCCTTCCTTCATCTATAAAACTGACAAGGCAGTCATGGGGATCAGCGCAGGATTGTGCAAACTGCAGAGCTGACTTCAGAATGTCCTGCAGGAAAAGGTGCTATCCATTTCCAAGGATACTTATCCTACATGTACTATTAAATCACAAAACTACACTTGCATCTTCTGCTCCCACTAATTCGAGATAGCAAGAAAAAGCTAAGTAGTTTGAAGGTACTTTGTGTTTCACATAGAGCTGTTAAAGTTCTAAGTTTAATGTACATAAAAAGCTGTGTTTGAGAGCCTTGTATTATGAATGCTGTAACGGTCAATTTCCCTTCAGCAATAGGTTCCACTCTGGATGAAAGTGGAAGGTTGGTGTTTTGCCATTTCAGTGAACTAAACCACCTGAGGACTTAGCACCCAGAAACCGAGCTCTCTCTGAGACCTGAGAGAAAAAAGTTTACTGAACTGCGTAACGGATTGAACCACACTCCTTATTTAGGGCTGTCATACGTCCCGGACAGTACCGGGATATCAAAGGCAGAAATGGCATCTGTGGGGAATTTCTGAAATGTTTTAGGCAAGTCAATTAAAAAATTGTGTCTTTTTGGCTGAACAAAAAAGCTCAGCGGTGGTTTCCTTTAAAAAAAGCTCAATGGTTTTCAGGGTGTCCTACCTTTCAGGGTGTCCTACAATGTGTTACTTTGCATTTTGTTCTTGTACCTAGATTTAAGACTCTTGTGCAGTAAAGCTTTGGAATTCATTCTTGGGATGGAAATTACTGAGAAATGCTTGCACATTCAAAAAGCACTGCAAAGTATTATTGTTTCATTAAATTATTGCTCTATGCAGGCAAAGTGTGCTGTAAACACTTCTCTGGATATTTGCAGAATGACCACACCAGCAACTGAGCTGGTCTGGTGAAGGAATCTCAAGCAGATTCAGATTTAGCTTTGTTTATCCATGCATAATTGCCCCCTCTCATAAGAGGACAGCTCAGGATAACCAAATCAAACTAATTGCCAACAAATTCAAACAAGATACAACTACAGTGGTACCTTGGGATAAGTACTTAATTCGTTCCGGAGGTCCGTTCTTAACCTGAAACTGTTCTTAACCTGAAGCACCACTTTAGCTAATGGGGCCTTCTGCTGCCGCCGCACTGCTGCTTTGTGATTTCTGTTCTCATCCTGAAGCAAAGTTCTTAACCTGAGGTACTATTTCTGGGTTAGCGGAGTCTGTAACCTGAAGCGTATGTAACCTGAAGCGTATGTAACCCGAAGTACCACTGTAATCTATGGGGCTTCCTACTGTAAGATGTAGTGGCACCCACTAACTTTAATGACTTTAAGTGGATATTGTACAATTTCACAGAGGATGGAGCTACCCACAGTGATAACAGCCATAATAGTTGTATGGAACCTAAAGGGAATATGGAACCTAAAGGGAATAGTGGGACGCAGGTGGCGCTGTGGGTTAAAGCCTCAGCGCCTAGGACTTGCTGATCGAAAGGTCGGCGGTTCGAATCCCTGCGGCGGGGTGCGCTCCCGCTGCTCGGTCCCAGCGCCTGCCAACCTAGCAGTTCGAAAGCACCTCCGGGTGCAAGTAGATAAATAGGGACCGCTTACCAGCGGGAAGGTAAACGGCGTTTCCGTGTGCGGCTCTGGCTTGCCAGAGCAGCGATGTCACGCTGGCCATGTGACCCGGAAGTGTCTCTGGACAGCGCTGGCCCCTGGCCTCTTAAGTGAGATGGGCGCACAACCCCAGAGTCTGTCAAGACTGGCCCGTACGGGCAGGGGTACCTTTACCTTTACCTTTAAAGGGAATAGTATACCTCGGGACACCAACTTTGTACTTTGTACACATAGATGTATGCAACCCACAAAACAAGCCAGATTAAATTAAGCAACTCTCTTTTAAGTGCTGTCTGAATCCAGTTGCCCAACTTTAGTGGAACTGATCCACACTGACCTGGTTAAAGTGAAATTCTTGGCCCAAAGCTAGTTCAGGCCCATCACTGAAGTTAAGCCAAGCACTTCAGCTTCACTGGATTATGGAACAGGCTGTACATTAGTTTTGAACAGCGACAACTATTTTGCTTTAATCTTTTGCTACATTAAGTCTTGAACATTAATTGGAGCGGGCAGTTGCTGTGAAGTTGCTGGAAACAAATCCACCAACCAAAGTATTGGTGTGGGAGAATTGTTCCATTTTAAAAATAAGAGAGAGAGAAACGATAAAGCATTGGTGTAGTGGAAGGAAATGGCGGCTTCGGGACATTTTCCCTGAGCAGGAGTAATTATGGCGTCTGCTTGTTGGTGGGCCCTCCTTGAAATAGGTGACAGTGAGGCTTCCAAATATGTTTGCTTTCTGATTGGTTGGCATCCATCTGTCTCAGGAGACAATGGAGGCAAACTGTTAAGGTTGCAGTGCCTGCTGTGGCTGTAGAGACTGATATGGGAGAGACATGTTTTGTTGCAGCAGGAGCAGATGAAGGGATCCATTTGTCCTAATGGAGGTGTACCATGGCATTTCTTCTCTCTGCACTCCTCCCAACAGTCATTCCTCCTCTAGTCACTGCTATCGATGCATGACCTGCCAGGGACGACCACATGGTGGGGCTCAGGATGCCAGCCTTCAAGTCACATTTGCTACAGGTTAACATAAAAGAAGTTGAAGAATGAGAAATACAAGCAAACAGAAACAGAAAACTTATTTCCTTTTCTCTGATGCGGTTCCCACCTCATACTAGCAATTTAAATAGTACCACCTTTTTTTTTTTTTTGCAAAATGGTTTGCATTTCTAATTAAGAACCACAGATTATACTTCAGGTGCCTGAAGGTCTTTTGTTAAAGCTCAGTGTATTTTACAAGCTGAACCTATGAAGTCAGAAGCAATACTGAGTTAAATTGAGTTTACTTCCAGGAAACTAAGCATGTCATGCTGATCTTAATAAATTGGAAATTATGCTATGTTTTGCCATCTGTGTGTGTGTGTGTGTGTGTGTTTGTGTATGTGTGTTTGAGAGAGAGAGAATGAACATCAGCATGGCAGCCTACATTTTGAGTCTCTCCTTGAGGACATTGGTTTCATGATGAGACCCATTCACTTCAAAATTTACAATGTGGTGGTACTATAAGACCCCTACTCAAATTCAAGGTTGTCCCTTCAATCCCAGATATGTATGAACACGTTGTGGTCACTTAGGGCTACATAGTAGCAGCAGCGCCTACTTGCCCCACACATTTGGGGGGCCGGCCTCATCATGTGACACATCACGTGATGTCACGTGACATGTCCCACCGCTGGCGCTTGCACGCTGGGTGAGGAATGGGGAGAGCGGAGCTGCTCCATGCTTGGCCTCCTTCTCCACATGCAGCATCAGGCAGGGAGGAGGAGGCAGAGAGCGGAGCCCAGCTGCTGTGCTCCACCTCCTTCTCCCCATGGCATGCACTGGGCCCGGGTGGGACACGCAGAGGTCGATCTTTGCCCTCGCTCATCCCAGCCCCCTCCTGGCTCCCGGATGGGGGCTGGGGTGCACAGAGGGTGCCCAGAGGCAGCAGGGGATGTCAGCCCCCTCAATATTTGCAGGGGCTGAGCCCCATGCTTCAAAATATTTAGGGGACTGGAGCCCCTGGCACCCCTATTCCCGGTGCTGGTGCATGGTAGAAAACCTGGATTCCTCTCCAAGCATACACTCAGAGTGCTATAGCCAACTTGGCTTTCTGATATGCATGGCCTATACATGATGGTATCTTTCAATATGTGTCTGTCTGATTATTCAATATGTGTCTTATCTGATCATTCAATATATGTCTAACCAGGGCCAGATTTAGGTTTGATGAGGCCCTAAACTCCTGAAGGTAATGGGGCCCTTTATATGTCCAGCTGCTCTTTGCCAACAACAAATTGTTGCTGTTTTTTGTGTTGAATATATGCTATATGGTAATTTATGGACCCAATAGGTATCTAAAGCCATTTTCACATAACAAAATATGTATTTTATCAAAGTAATTGTTGAACTGAAATACAATTAAGAAATATATTAATTGTGAAATAATTATTAATACATAATGTTGCTGTATGTAGATTTTATTTTATTTGTTTTTTATCTCATATTTTGGAAATATGCATCCAGGTTTTTTTCCCTTCACATTTTTTGGGGGCCCCCAAGAGAGTGAGGCCCTAAGCTAGAGCTTTTTTTAGCTTATATGTAAATCCGTGTCAGACTCATACCCCACTTCAGATACGATTGGGACAGACCACATTTAAGTTTGGCTCTGTATAATCAACCTCCCTGGACTCCTTTGGGAGGAAAGGCAGGAAAGAAATGTGATAAATAAATTAATTTTAACAAACACGTGTCCCAATGCACTTGGAAGGTGCGTTTTTCATGGGCAGCTAGACCTCAGACGTGCAGACGCCACGGCAAGGCCAAGTGTGAAGCATGCTAAAGGGGGAGAAGCCCAGTGGCGTAGCGTGGGGGGTGCAGGGGGGGCCGGCAGCACCAGGCGCAACATCTGGGGGTTAGGGTTAGGGGGCGCAAATCCACGGGTTAGGGGGCGCAAATCCACGGGTTAGGGGGTGCAAATCCACGGGTTAGGGGGCGCAAATTACTTGCCTTGCCCCGGGTGCTGACAACCCACGCTACGCCACTGGAGAAGCCCATTCTCCGAGGACAGGTTGGGCACAGACCAGGGGCATAAACATGATATGGGGAGGGGCCGCAAGCTTTTGTTAGAGGGGGCAGAACCTCGAATTTGTATTGATTTGTACTGATGGGGGGCAGCTGCCCCCCCCAGCCCCCTTGGCCACGCCCATGGCACAAACCCCCTTCTTCTTCCCTACAACTGTTCCACGGAATTGTTCCATGCCGGAGATACGGGGCTGAACAAGGGACCTGCGACCCAGCCCCGCTCAGGTTGGAGCGCACGAGTCGGAAAGCAACCAAGCAAGGCTGGCAAGGCAAGCGAGGAAGGGGATCAGGGGTGCCAACGAATAAAATACTGGGGGTGGCCAGGTAAGCGCCACCCCACAGAATCGATCGCAAGAAGCAGCACACCCGCACCATGTGAATGGCAACACCCATCAACTTGCGGGGGGGGGGCAGCCCCAAAAATTTTTTGGGGGGGCTCCCATGCCTGGGATGCAACGGGGCTCCTTTCTTCCTCTTCTTCCCTCCCCGCCCCCGTTTTGAGGGCTCCCCAAGATTAAGAGGCCCCGATCCAGATGCCCGGACCCGAAGCCTCCTCTCGCCGGACCAGGACTGCCCTCGAGCGCGTCCACACGTGGCTCTCGTCTCCCGGCGCGCTCCTTTCATCCGAAGTCGCTAAGGCAAGCGGGTGGCTATTGGCGACGGCAGATCGCCCCGTCCACCGCTCCTTCCTTGGGGGCTCCTCTCTTCGCCTCTTCCCGCCCGGAAAGCTTCGAAGAAAGAAGCGGAGGGAGGAGAAGCCGCTCAAACCTCCGCCCCGCAGCCGGAGACTCCAGAGGCGGCTGGGGAGCGAGGGCCAGCCGGCCTCGGAAAGATCGCCGCCCAGGCTGCGGAGCGCGGCGGGCAGAGGCTGCGCTTGCAAGCGGCGCAGCGGGCGAAGCGGAGCGCCCGCCGCCCGCCAGGGGTTAATTGAGCGCCCTGCGAGGCGATTGGCTGGAGTCCGGGAGGCATTTGCATGAGCGCCAGAGCCGGCGCGGGAGGGAGGGAGAGAGGGCGGCTCTCCCGGTTTCTCTTCCCCGTCTGGCGGCTTCCCCTCCCTCCCTCCCTCCCTCCCTCCCTTCCCGGCGCGGGGACCCTCCATGCCCGCATTTGGAATGAGCAGCCGAGGGAATGAGAGGCGGCGCGGCTCGCCCCCGGCCCTAGGATCCCGCTGGCTCCCGGCGAAGAGGCACCGGCCGCTGGCTATGGGGCAGCGATCCAGCCCTGGGAGCAGCACAAGCGCCACGCAGAGGAACCTGCCGGTACGCTAAGCGGGGGAGGGGAGGGGTGGGGGGTCTGGAGTGCCCTGCCTGTCCGTCTGCACTTCTCTGGGATCGTTTTCGAGGAAAGGTGCGCAAGATCGGACGCTTCGAGCCGAAGTCGGGCGGGAGCGAGCAAGGAAACTTCGCCGGTGGGGAAGCGGCACGACAAATGTAGCACTTTAGGAGTGTAGAAATGATGGTAAAAGGGGGCGGGAGGCGCTGGAGCAGGTGTAAAAAGAGAGGCGGCAGAAGCAACAGTTTCAGGAGGCAAGGCTGCTAGTTCTGCAGCTGTCTTTTAACGGCGCGATCCTGTAGCTATCCAGAGTAAGTCACGCTGGTGATGAGAGGAGGATTGATAACAACAGCTCAAGGCTGCAATCCTGTGCATTTATTTTCGAGGTGGTGATGCAGCAGGATCCTATTATTCTGATTTACTTAGAAGTGTGTGCGCGCTGGGCAAACACCCTCAGCGAGCCCTTCTTGAGAGTCAGCGGGCATACAACCAGAGCTGTGCATGAGAAAAAGCAGATGAGGCCAGGAGGACCACTGTGTGTGCTCAAAGGAACTCAGAAAGGATCCCCCCCCCTTTCACCGAGTCCTTAAATTAAGGTCTGCAAGCTCCAAGAAGTGTGATAGTTCTAACAGAGAATGAAAGGGACCGTGTGTGACAAAATTCTTCCAATATTGTGGCTTTAAAAGGGAGCGAGGAGGATGCACATGTGTGGCCGTTCCTAGTCACACATACTTGCTTATTTCAGTGGATCTTATTCTCGAGAAATTGTTCTTTGGGTTGAAGACACGTTTGTTGAACTTCAGGGGAAGGACCCATGAAGTCAAAGCAGCAGTGGCTAACATTTCTGTCAGTGCACAGTAAGCTGCGATGAGCTGTGGCTGCAGATGGTTTTGTGTCATCACCCAGTAGGGAAGGTGAAAGGGTTAATTTGTGGCAAAGGCATCTTAGATGACCATATCTGGCAAAGGACAGCCGTTCCTAGATCGGCTGGACAAACGGAGCCAACTCTATTACTAATCTGAAGAAGAGAGGATGGTACCTGCAGTCTTGCATAATCAAAAGCAATGTTTTTATATATATACAGTATATTGTATTTTTCACTTCTATATATATATATATATATGGAAGTGAAAAATACAAAATTAAACAGTGAGGCATTTTATGCAGAGAACGATGGTTTATGCTTTTGTTCCTAGATGGCTGCCCACTGTTTTGTTTTCACTCACAATCTGTTTATGGCTTGACAATAATGCTAATACGTTTGAGATAGTGAGGAAACTGAAGATGAAGTTTAAATATGCTTCTGTTTCTCCCACCCTTTATGGCATTGTATAGTGATCTAGACTGCAGCATGGGGATTTATAGGCACAAACATATGTGGTTTTGAGCATATACATATACTGCTTCTTTTTAACGAATTCTTTATGACTGTTTTATTGAGGAAACTAATAGTTAAGGGTAAACGGGATGACAACTCTTCATTTATTGATGGTGAGTTTGGGGACTTCATGTTTCAGGGCTGGTGGTTGTGTGCAACAGAAGGAGATGGTGATCTATTTAGACTGAAGACTGGCACTAAGTATTGGGAGGGTGTAGAGGTCAAAAATATGAGGCAGCTGGAAATTTTCCAGGAGGATGTACTCAGATGGTGGATTTGTTAATTCGGTAGGAATTCTGAAGATAATGGTCCAATGCAAGGTCTTGCACAGAAAGACCTCTTTTGGGGGGCAAAATGGAGAGGGGGTGATTAAACTGATGCTCTCAGATGGACATGCCATTCGCTAACCTCACGTGCATCTCTTTCCTCAGAACTTATTCATTTTCCTGCTCTTCCTCGGACCTTTCAACTGCTTTGCAAGCTATAGTCGTGCCACTGAACTTTTCTACAGCATCAATGAAGGGCTGCCCTCCGGGTTCCTGATCGGGAATCTAGCCCAGGATTTACAGGTCCAGGCAACAGAGGGAGAGGGAGAGGCCACAGTAGAGGGGAAGCAGCAGCCTCAGCAATGGGGGAAAACCCCTCTCTCCTTCAGCCTTGCCTCCCAGGGATTAGGAGGTCAGTATGTGAACCTAGACAACCAGACTGGAGAACTGCGCACCTCCGCAAAGGAGATTGACCGGGAGGCGCTATGCACAGAGGATAATGTTGGCTCTAGTGTGGTTGCCTCCTCCTCCTCCTCCCCAGTACCATCTTCTGAGTCGTGCTTGCTGCTGCTGGATGTTATGGTGTTGCCTCAGGAGTATTTCCGCCTTGTCAAGGTGAAGATTGCCATCCACGATGTCAATGACAATGCCCCGTGCTTTCCCATGCCACAGATCCACCTCTTTGTGCCTGAGAACTCACCAGTCAACACCCGTTTAGCTATAGAGCATCCGGCAGTTGACCCAGACATGGGGAGCAACGGGGTCCAGACATACCACCTGCAAGATGACTTTGGGGTTTTTACATTGGATGTGGAGGAAAATGAAAGTGGGGAAAGAACGCCTTACCTGATTGTCATGGGTGCCTTGGACAGAGAGGCCAGAGACAAATATATTACCCTCATAACTGCAGAGGATGGAGGAGTCCCTCCACTGGTGGGCAGTGCCACCCTCACTATTGGCATCAGTGACATCAACGACAACTGCCCACAGTTCAATGAGACCCAGATCAATGTCACAGTTTTTGGGAATTCTAGTATTGGGTTGCCCATAGCCTCTGTCCATGCTGTGGATGTGGATCAGGGAATCAATGCAGAGATCACATATTCCTACAGCCAGAAGGTTTCTCAGTCATCCCGCACTTTGTTTTACCTTGATGAAAGCACAGGTGTTATCAAGCTCTCCAAGAGGATTAATGGTGACACTCCTCGTCTCCATCGGTTGAGCGTATTAGCCAACGGTCCTGGTTGTATCCCTGCAGTGATCACTGTGTTAATATCCATCATCAAAGTCACAATGAGACCTCCTGAAGTGATTCCTCGTTTTATAGCTAATGAAGTAGAAGGGGTGGTTTACCTGAGGGAATTAGAGCCTGTTAACACACCAATAGCATTTTTTACCATAAAAGATCCAGACGAAAAATACAAAGTGGATTGCTATTTGGATGGTGACGGCCCATTCAGGTTGACACCATACAAACCATATCACAATGAGTACTTGCTGGAGACTACAAAACCATTGGATTATGAGGCTCAACAGTTCTATGAAGTATCAGTGATCGCATGGAATACTGAAGGATTCCATGTCAATAAAATAGTGAAAGTGCAGGTTCTGGATGATAATGACAATTCACCTGTTTTTTCTCAAACACTGATAGAATTATCAATTGAAGAAAATAATGTCCCCAATGCTTTTTTGACCAAGCTACATGCAACCGATGCTGACAGTGGAGAAAGAGGGCAAGTGTCTTATTTCCTAGGGCCTGAAGCCCCTTCATATTTTGCTTTAGATAAAGTCACAGGAGTTTTGACAGTTTCCACCCAGCTGGACAGAGAAGAGAGAGAGAAATACCGTTACACAGTTAAAGCAGTAGATTCTGGAGTACCAGCCCGAGAATCAATAGCCACAGTTACCATCTCTGTACTGGATAAAAATGACAACAGTCCAAGATTTATCAACAAGGATTTTAGTTTTTTTGTGCCAGAGAATTTTCCAGGCTTTGGGGAAATTGGAGTTATAAGTGTCACGGATGCAGATATAGGGCAAAATGGCTGGGTAGCACTTTCTGTTGTAAATGGAAGTGACATCTTTGTTATAGACACCGGCAAAGGAGTGCTAAGAGCTAAGGTCTCTCTAGACAGGGAACAGCAGAGCTCATACATCTTATGGGTTGAAGCAGTCGATGGAGGTGATCCTGCCTTGTCCTCGACTGCAAAAATAACTGTCCTTTTGCTGGACATCAATGATAACCCACCCTTGGTCTTGTTTCCGCAGTCCAACATGTCTTACCTCCTAGTCCTCCCTTCTACTCTACCTGGATCTCCTATCACAGAGGTTTATGCTGTAGATAATGATACCGGCATGAATGCAGTCATAGCATACAGCATCATAGGGAGAAGAGGTCCCCGGCCAGACTCCTTTAAGATTGACCCCAAGACAGGCAACATCACTCTGGAGGAGTCACTAATGCAAAACGACTATGGCCTTTATCGGCTTCTTGTTAAGGTTAGTGATCATGGTTACCCAGAACCTCTGCATTCCACAGTTATGGTGAACCTCTTTGTCAATGACACTGTGAGCAACGAGAGCTACATTGAAAGCCTTTTAAGAAAGGAACCTGATATTAACGTCGAGGAAAAAGAACCACAAATCTCTATAGAACCCACACACAAAAGGGTAGAATCAGCATCTTGTATGCCTACCTTAGTGGTCTTGTCAGTAATAAGCTTGTGTTCAATAACATTGGTAACTGGAATGGGTATTTACATCTGCCTAAGGAGAGGAAGAAAGTACCACAGAGGAGACGAAACTTTGGAAGTACAAATCCCATTAAATGGAAGAATTGATCTTCATATGCTGGAGAAAAGGCCTGTGGAAATTTCCAATATCTGATGGCTTCAAATGGATAATCTCAACCAAAACCTAATAATTCTGAATAGTGATAAAGTTCCCAGATACAGGATTGTCAGCAGTAGCTACAATGAAGGACTACTGATTTATAACTTATTATAATTGTAAATACTGTAGCTGTCTACAGCTTTTTTCAGTGAAAAGAAAAAGAAAATCAAATTCATTGTACAGCTTTTTTATGAAACCATAGTGCTAACAGCTCATAACTTGTCTGTGTAGACTTGGTCATCACAAGACCCACCCATAAATTAAGTCAGTATTCATAAAGTGAAAGGTAAGACAATGACAAATTCATTGTTAAATTCTTTTTCATTCCTAAGTCATTTTTTACCACAAGAGGGCAACATCTGCCATTCCTGTAAATGAGTCTGTTTAAAAGAAAATGAAAAGTATATTTTAAAACATTGTTTTTCTAAAGGGGAAAAATAAACAAAATAAAAGTATGGGTTTGAGGTATAATAATTATATGCTCTATTGTATATACAAGAAGTTGACAAGAAAATATGCACTGGTAAATCAATCAGAATGTTTTATTACCTCAGATGTTTAAATATATAAATCTCCCTCTATATAGGAACGGCATTAACAAGAAGTGCAATTTCTTGAGGGTACCCATTATCCCCTTGTGAGGTTATGGACAGAAATTAGATGTTCACTTTCACCTCAATATGGAGAACAAACATTGTAAATTGCTTCAACAATATTTTGATCATTATCTCTTGGAACAAATAAAAGAAATATGCCATCTGGGATGCAAATGAGTCCTGGTGTACACAGGGCAGAAAAGGGTTTCTGTTGCCAATTTCCCTGACATAACACTTCTTGAAACTTTTGGGATGCCTCTGGGCAAGATTTCCCCAAGCCTTCAAGAGGTTTGAGTACCTGTCACTAGAATCTAAAGTACCACAGCCTGTTCCTATGCATAGTTACCTGAGCTAAATGAGGCTTTCTCCTCAAGTAAGAGTGCACAAGGCTGTAGACTAAGTGCAGCAAAGTGCAGGAACAGTGAAATGCCCGTTATTTCTAAGGATTAATTTCTATTACGTGAGAGTAAGAGAGCCTGATAACCACCATGCCGACTCCATCAAGACTATCTGCATGTGGAAAATGGTTTCCATGCATGCATTGTCCTTATGGGTCCTGAACCTTAAATACAAAAAGATGTGACAGGGAGAAATTCTACATTCCGCTCATCCACTCACTAGTAAACTGCTGATTCCAGACACCCCTCTTGCTCCAAATAGGTGAATAACAGTGTCAGAGGCAGAGCTTACAATCCTTCTCATCTACTGAGGCTTGCAGGAGAGATCCTTGTCTGCAGTTTCCACTGCCTGCAAATATCTCTGGACTGGGGCCCACGATCAATATCCCTCCATTTCAGAATATTATAGTTCCATCTACCACCACCCCAACTAATTTTGTTGTTGTTGTTGTTGATCTAGTGATCCCTAGTTGTTGTTAATAATGCTTTGTAGTTTCAATGATCTATCAGTAGTATTCCATCACTTTGGTTGTATAATTTTTTTTTTAAAAAAAGCAATGTTTCTGAATTAGATATCTCATATTGAAACAAAAAATATTGGTCATATGAACCTTTGGTTTTTTAAAATTTGGGCTCTTGCTATTCTCTCAATGGGTATTTTGTGTGAGAGAACAGCAGCTAATTACTGACTCTTGGCTCCCTTCCTTTTCATTAGCTTAGTCTTTTCGATCATGCCCATAACTTTCCTTCCTAAAGCCAGTGACATATCTTCCCAGAAATGACACCTGCCTGTCTCTGCAGCTACACAGCAGAGGGGTTATCAGCAATGCACACCTTTAACAATGACTGCAAAAGCTGCAAAACTTTCATGCCAGATGTCTCCATCAAATCTAGCTGTGTAAAACAAGGCAAATGAGTGCTCTGCTTAGAACTGACACTTTTCTTGAGTTCTGACAATATGTCTGTACTGTACCAAAAGTGTTTATATGTCTGCAAATAAAAACTCTATATTTTCATAATATTTATCTGTTATTTTATGGAACCTAGATGCCTACCTACCTACACACTATGTATGTGGATATGTATACATTAAAAAGGGGGGATATGTATCTCAGAGATGCTCGAAAGGATGAAAGTTTGTTATTATGTTAGCTCAACATGTTTAAGTTCAAGGGAGCCTCTTCAGGGGCCCGCTCATCTGTTTCTTTATAGGTTCTCTTGAGCGGAAACATGTTGGGCTACCACAATAGTGAACATTCAGCCTTTCCAGCATCTCTGAGATACACATCGCCCTTTTTTTGTATTTACAGCCCTAGATGTTTCCTGTTTTCTCTCTCTCTCTCTGTGTGTGTGTGTGTGTGTACACACACACACACACACACACACATTTACAATGTACTTTGCAGTATATGAAATGTCAGTGAATGCAATCCAATGTAACTTTCCATAAATATTATTTTCTTATACATCAGTCTGTGAAATCAAAGAGCTAGGTTTAGATAAACTGTCAGAATATTTACTATGGTCTTGGACAAATCAAGCAAAGAAAATATAAATATGCCGAAAACTGGATTTGTAAGTCACCTCTCTACACCATCCTACATGCTAGAGCTGTGGGGCTTATGAGTGCAGGATGACACTGAAACACCAGTAGGAATAGCAGCTGCTGGAGCAGCACAAGGTTTGGATGTTTCCAAGAGCCAGTGCACACATTCAGCTATGCCCCTTGATTTCCCATCACCTGAGAATGCAAAGCTGGAAGTATGAATTGATTCCAGTGAAAAGGAATTGTGTGCAAAATGAAGTGAGATAGTTCAGAAGTTATCTCTGTAGTTTTTGACTCTGATGGTTCAGTTCACACATCTAAGTCACTGGTTTAGACTGCAGTTATGAAATGTTGAGCAATGGGCCTAAGTTCGATAGATTGCTCTTCGGTCCTTTTCAGTTCTATTATTCTACATGGGTCATGACATCAGTTGGTTATAAACGTCACATATGTTGACTGTGGGATAATTCTGTGTGCTGGGAGGCTTCCACGCAACTGGTTTTCCACTTGTTCAGGGTTCCAGCTTATGCAAAGCTCTACATTCATAGGTCTTGATATGTGGACTTTGGGGTTGAGGTCAGTGAACCACACCCAATAACAGAGCAGAGCGAGCAGCAAGGCTCTTTCAGTGCATAGAGCCCTCTTCACACATATAATGTGTAAAGGGAACTTTTCTAACTTGGCAATCCTAGATTCCCTTACTTGGGAATAAGGCTCACTCTGATCGGAGGAGCTTCCATGTAATTAGGATTGCACTGTTACTTACAGCTCTGCATTGGGTGTCAGCATTGCCTTTGTTCCTTTTGTAGGTACTATTCAAGATGATCAACTGATCTTTAGCTAGTTTTCAATCCAGGGCAATGAGCTCTTATGCTAAAGAGAATGTTGGTAGGGCCTGTTATAGCCTGCATTGGGATACAGCTGTTCCTGGTATCAGCATTTGCACTCTCGGATGCTAGATGCTGGAGAGAGTGTTAAAATGCTGGGGGCCATGCACAATGCAAGTTTCAAACCAAGGGAACAAGGCACAGCAAAGTTGTGTCAAAGGAGGCACGATGCATTGGCTAAAATGGAGCAAAATGTGCAGATAAAGTGGATAGAAGCTGTCTCTAAAAGTTGGCATGCTTTTGTAAATAGTCTGTTGTGTGGTCTATGGGGGAACTGTGGCACTCAGGTGGTAGCTGGACTCCATCATCTCTCACCACCAGCCATGCTGCCTGCAGCTAATGGGAGTTGAAGTCCAACAACATCTGGAAGCCCAGAGGTTCCCCAGTCCTGGTCAACTGTGTTTGCTTCCCAGTGTTCCCTACCCCCTCCTAAATCCCATGGTTACAATGAGTTTATATGGCCACAAGGTACAGAGCTGCAGCATGCATGTCTTAGTAGTGGTGTGGAAGTATCACCCTAAGTTGTACAGTTTAGACATTTCTCTGATGGTGACAGTGTGCTCAGTGCAAGCTCAGAGTCAATTGTATGATATTTTATTTCATAATCAGTTCTGTTAAGCAATGACTATTTCAGTTTACTTGGTCAACAATCCATAAACCTCCAATACAGCGCACAGTTATCAAGGCACCCCTAGTGAGAGGGAGGGCAAATTTTTTCCTTTAGAATGAGAGTATAACAGAACCAGTGAATAATCAGAAATAAATATTCAGACAATTTTGATTCAGAAATCTTTTTAATAATTTTAACCTATTTTTCTGTGATCTCAGGGTTGGAGTTTGCCATTAAAATTAAGATACAGAATTCAGCTGAGTTCTTCAAGTAGAGAGAAAATACTGGGGAGATAAAAAGGAGAAACTTAAATCCCTATAAAATTGCAGTTCAGGAGAACATGGTCTAACTCTTCAACTGAACTTCTTTTGTAAGAAATCTCAGTTCCATGGCAGTCTAGTAAATCGATCTCATAACTGCTGATAGCAAAGCATTGAACCTAGCTGTGAAAATTATCTCCTCTGGGAATAGTTTGGTTAAAAATGGGCATGAGTACTGATGGGATGATGTTGTGCTAAATGGACATGACTACTAGACCTGCAAGGCAGCTCTTCTGTCAAATAAAAAAAAATTCCTTCCAGTAGCACCTTAAAGACCAACTAAGTTAGTTCTTGGTATGAGCTTTCGTGTGCATGCACACTTCTTCAGATACACTGAAGAAGTGTGCATGCACACGAAAGCTCATACCAAGAACTAACTTAGTTGGTCTTTAAGGTGCTACTGGAAGGAATTTTTTTTTTTTTTTTGACTATGGCAGACCAACACGGCTACCTATCTGTAACTTCTGTCAAATGTTCTTGCTGATTTTACCCGTGTTTTTCAAAGGTACACTTACATAATGTGCTCGTCTCCTTTTAGGGGACTGTGGCATTTCTTACAGCACAGAAACATGTGAGAGAAGCAAGGGATCCTGCACTTTTTTGAGCCAAAGCAATAGCAGAAATGCTGTGCCTCAATGCAAGAGAACATGCTTGCAAAACCTCCCAGCTTTGATCCCTGGCATCTCCAGTTAAGGCTCAGAAAGACTCCAACCTGAAATCCCACAGAGCCACTGCAGCTGATGGAGACCAGGGGTAGCAAGTGTGCTGTCCTCCAAATATTGCTGGACTACAGCTTCCATCAGCTGCAGCCAGCACAGCCAATGGCCAGAGGGGAAGGGAGATGAAGCTCAACAACATCCAGGGAGCAGGGTGTTGACTGTCCCTGATGCAGACAACACTGCATTAGATGGACCAGTGGTCTGACTCAGTAAAAGGCTGATTCTGATGTTAGTGGAGTGAGACCCCTGCATCTGCAAAAATGGAGAATTGTGCTTATTCTATAGAAACAACAACAACAATAATAATAATAATTATATATCTGAAGGTGCAGGGGTTCTCTTCTGTAAAATACCAGCCCAAAAGCAAACTTGGGTACACTAATGTTCAATCAAATCTGTTGGTAGTGCGAACATTGCACTTATCGCCAAGGTATAAGTTGATCAGACAGACTGCTTTGGCTGTGAGGCTGGGTTTTTGTTTTTTGTTTTGTTAATCTATACGAGTTAAGAAAAGCATTTACAGCAGTGCACTGGCAGGTCATGCAAACAATTGACTTATTATTATTATTAATAAAAACAATAACAACTATATTTATACTCCACTTTTTTCCCTGATGGGATTCAGGGTGGTTTACAGATAAAAACAAGAATTGTGGGGGAACTAGTTGCTTCTGTGCTGAATCAGGTTTCTAATGTTTAGTTTCTTTAGAAAACTGAATCTCCTTTAAACAGTATTGGCAAATTTGTAACCCCATAAAAGTTACTCAGTTTGCATCAGCTGCAGCAATGATCAAAGTTAATGTTGTTAAATCAAATGTAGCATGTTGTTATGGTGATCTTTAACAGAGGAAGGTCATCGTGACTAGGTCTGCCTACTCATGTATAGTTCTTGCGTTGAATGTACTTTAACATTTTATTTTGTTTTGATGTGGAAATTTATTATTCTGACCTTACTAAAAATAAACTGACTTTTTTTCTAATGAAAAAGAGAGGTCCTGGGGCTCAGACTGCCTGGCAGCTCTACCCTCAAATCCTGAATTCTTGCTCCTTTACCTTACAAGTATTTATTTATTAGAATTCTATGCTGCCCTTCCTCCCAAAGGAGCTCAAGGCAGCAAATGCATCAGTGATAAAAACAATTAAAAAATGTTTCAAAACAATTTAAATAATCTAAAAATGATTTTAAAACAATTTAAATCATCTAAAAGACATGTAAAATAATAATGCACTCTCCCAGCTTAAAATTTCAGTTGATTTCCATGCCAGGAACAGAAACTTTCAGCTATCAAATGCCTGAGTAAACAAGAATATTTTAAACTTCCTCTCAGAATTTAAGAATGGGGAAAACAGACACACCTCACTAAGGAGGGCATTCCACAAATGGGGAAACTGCAGCTGAGAAGGCTGTCTGATGGGTGAATGGCAACTGTGCCTCTCTGAATGATTTTAGGGCTGAGATGGTTTATTCTGGAGAAGGTCCTCTTATAGGTGCTTGAGTCCTCCTGAGTCATTAAGGTGTTTCTATGCTAGTACTAATACCATGAATGGCAGAGGAGCTGGCTGGGACATGAGACATGTGGTCACATGGGTTGCCTCGGTTAGCAGCCACATTCTGCTCTAGTTGCAGCCTCAGGACCATCTTCAAGGGTGACACCACCCCCCGCCACCCCAATACTGTACAGCACTTTACTGTAGTCACCAGAACATTTACAGTTGAGGCCGGATGAGTATAGCAATGTGGGAGGTGCATTCCATACATGCTCAGATGCTTTTTAAAGTTGGGCCATGCAATTCACAATAGGTTGATGCTCAAACTCAACTCAAATTATTACACACACACACACACACACACACACACACACCGGGCATTCTCAATTGCCTGTGAAACACAATAATAAAAACCACATTTCTCTGGACTTTGATAAAGTCCAGGGTGTCCTGACAGAAATTATTGTCCAAATGTTATTGTCAAAAGAGCACAGATATGGTAATGTAAGTTCAAAATCTTCCCACTCCCTGCTTTTATAGATGCCTTGTGAAAGTGCATCTGCCAAAGCAATCTTGTTGGCTGAGTTGACACAAAACTAAGCACACCATACATTAAATATCACAATATCCAGTTAGCAACCTGAGAGCTACCAAGCATGTTTTTTTTTTGTCTAGTTTAATAAAAAATGGGATTGAGTCAATCTTTGCACTGCAAAACACACCATAGCACTCCCATGCAACATTTATCTGAACCAGAATCTTTAATTAAATAAGAGAAACAACAAGCAGCAGGCTGTAAACCAAGTAATAGCAGACAACAGAAATTTAGTTTGGATCCTCTGGTTTGTTGTTTTCTGTCCCCAACTCTTTACACAAGAGTTATATTCTGAAATGTATTCATCATTGTGATGGACTCACATGTGTGTCCATACAAGCAAGTGCAGAGAGGTTTATATACTGTAAGAGGTCCTAGATATAGTGAATCTGTGCTCAGATAAAGCTGAACATGCACATGCACACACCCATGATGAAGATCTCTGTGTCATCAAGGTCAAGCTTGATAGTGCAGATAGGTCAAGCACAGGAGACCAAATTCCTTGAGCATTCATGACTGGGAGTTCCTGCAGCAGATACGATAGTGGCAAAGAATGCAACCTAGCTAGAAATTTTCCTAAAGATATGTACAGTGGTACCTCGGGTTAAGTACTTAATTCATTCCGGAGGTCCGTTCTGAACCTGAAGCAGCACTTTAGCTAATGGGGCCTCCTGCTGCCGCCGTGCCGCTGGAGCACAATTTCTGTTCTTATCCTGTAACAAAGTTCTTAACCTGAAGCACTATTTCTGGGTTAGCGGAGTCTGTAACCTGAAGCGTATGTAACCTGAAGCATATGTAACCTGAGGTACCACTGTACTTACAGAAACCCAAGCAGAACTTTTCTCCTTACTGTACTTACCAAGACTCAATGGCATAATTTTGAGAATCCACTGGGTAGACCTGCTGAGAAGTAGTCACTCAAATGGAGAGATCTGATGATAGCAATACGAATAATAGTAAATACATTTAAAATTGTTAGGCACAAAGGTTAGAAATGACACAGTCATACATTTTAAAGAAAAGACAGTGCACATTAGGGAGGAAGGGGAAAGAAAGAATCAAATGGGGAAAATCAGGGTAAATAGCTGTCAAGGAAAAATAGGCCAATGGAAAGGTAGGTTAAATTGCAACTAGCATTTCATCTGAACAATCAAGATTCAAAGTGATTCTAAAGGAATATGTTTTGCTCTCATCTATCCTCATTGTAGCTGTCACTGGTATGTGTCACAAAATCAGCCTGCAATTTTGACACAGCAGAACATAAATCACACTTGTGTGTTTTAAGGGTATTGGTCACTGCCCGATAGAACACTGGTTTTATTTCAGTGATGATACTTTGACAAAGCTGGGCTGTTATCAGAACTGACCTGTGATGGGCATGGAATCAAAATTTCTAAAACTCACTGGCATTTATATATAGTCATACCTCAGGTTGCAAACGTGATCCATGCAAGAGGCACGTTCGCAACCCGCAGCATTCACAACCTGCAGCTCCGCATCTGCGCACTTGCATGACATGATTCAGCACTTCTGCGCATGCGCCGAAACCCAGAAGTAACCCGTTCTGGTATTTCCAGGTTCAGCGCGGTCCATAACCCGAAAAAGCGCAAACCGCAGCATTCGCAACCTGAGGGATGACTGTACCAACATAATTCAAAACCTGGATTCCCACACATTTTCTTCAGGCACACACCAAATGATGTGCAAGAGTGCCAACTGGAAAATGTGGAGCTAGCTGCTGCCCCACATTTGAGATCACGTGTGCCAGCAGTACTTCTGCGTCAATCTGAAGCGTTTGATGGCTCTTGATGGCTGATAGCAACTACTTACTGAAGCTACCCTGGTTGGGTAGGGGATGAAGGAGGACTGAGCAATTGGAATTTGGACAAAATAGGGTGACTTTCTGAAGCTCAGTTCAAAGGTTTCCAGCTTTGGGGGACTGGGTGTCTTTTACTTTTACTTTTGATGAACTGATCCTGATGCATTGAAAGATGCTTTTACTCCTAACGTTTGATTGCTCTCCTATGCTCAGTTTGTATCTTTGAAAATAAAGAGATATAACAGAAGCATAAAAGGATTCAGTACTTACTCCCCTCTAGAGAACCGTCCTATAAATAGCTGTCATGAACCTTCCTGCTGCTTGGGAAAGGGGGACTCTGTTAAATGCTGCAAGACATTAATCAAGAAAACTCCAGTAGAACACAAGCCAACACTTTTGAGAACTGCAAATATATATATATATATATTTTAAGCTATATGCATTTCCCCCCTGGCTCCACTGGAGTCTTTAACTATCACCAGCTGCAATTAAATCCCCATCTATTTTGGATCCAAGATGCATGTAGGTAAAACCACATAATACAGCCTTCAGCAAGCACTCCTTTACTTACATTCTCCCTCTCCAAAACCATAGTAGAATAAATTTGCCAAACCATTGCTATCTAGAAGACCTTTGCCAACCCACAATCATATATAAGATGGGTGTTGTTGTTGTTTATACAGTTGTCTGGTAAGAAGTCGGGCAGCTATCAAGTGATGATTGCCTACAGGTGTCAAAGTCTTTACTAAGCTTTATAGTTTCAAAGAACACAGGTTGCCTGTAAAGATGGAAATCTGAGATGTTAATGATCTCATATGCTATAACTGAGGCAATGTTTTGGTGACTGATAGCTCCTTCAAATTGTCCTTGCTTGCTTTTTCCAATCTCAATCAAATGCTGATTCTATGACAGTTTCTACAGAATCAGCAATATTTTAAATATGTGGTTTAGGACTATCAGCTCCCAAAATACCATAAACCTAAAATAATCATCCCATTCCAGTTTATTATAAAGTGATACAATATGGCTTGGTTCTTCTAGTACAGAGAGGGGAAAGTATACTTATTTCTTAATGCACAGCATATCCCTCTTGTAGGATTATATCCAAGTCAATGGGCCTACTCTGACAAACACTGGCTGTCACCTATAATTTTTTATAACTATTTTAACAAATGTCAATTTCCTGCCTTTTCCTTGGAACAACCTGACACTAACTGTAGAATATCTAAATGTTTGGTTTCACATTCCTCTCCCTGTTTTGTATTGAGTAGAAGCTGAAGAGTATTTTTAAAGGTTTAGAAGAGTTCACCAAAATATTTTGCAATATGGTGAAACAGAAATTGGCTGAAACAAACTTATCCCATTAGGAAACACTTCCTTGGTTGATGCTGAGAGCTTAAAGGGCTTTTTATACTGAAACATTAGAACTAAATGTGCCAAGAATGCATTATTTAAATCTTTTATATCTCCTGAAATATCTCTTGCAAGCCAGGTACAATATCAGTGTTGAAAACAGCTTTTTTCTCAATTCTGACATAACCATTTAAGTAATCTATTTTTTATATTTCCTTTGTCACATTTGCTATCTATTCTGTATAATGCAAAAAAAAAAAAAAGTCTTCTGCTTGGAATTCCACTGCAAGACCCTTGTGAAAGGAGATAATAAGCATGAATAGTGAATATTGCCCAGTTTTTATCTGCATGTAGAATATGGTGAAATGTTTCTTAAAAATACTTTATGTGAATGTTTATCTTTTAAAAAAATCCTGCTAAATGCTGCCGACTCCTCTGGCTTGAGGGGCACCCCACACACCTGACTGATGCTTCTTTCATCCTCCTGGAGTATTTGCTTACATAATCCCAGCCAATCTGGAATCTTATAGGAATACGAGGTGCCAAAGCCATCATTTTATAAAGCCAATCTGATTTGGCAACACTATGTTGTTGTTGAGAGTTAGTGAAATCAATTATAACTGAGAGCAAGAGAAGGGAAAATAAACAAATAGGCACAAATATCTTTTCCAAGGTTGTGAAAAGTTGAATAGTGGCAGAACAACTGAATCATTAAAATAGCAGAGCTGGAATTAAATTTGGAACAAAATATGAGACAATTCAGACTCAACTCAATGGAGTTATGCAGGCACTAGAAATTTGTCCTTGCAGTTTCTGAACCGTGTTTTACTCTATCTCTCTTACACACACACACCATTGTCTATTAAGTACTATTGGGAGCTGTCTCTGAATTAGAGCAAACATATACAAAAGCTCAAGCAACAGTCTCTCATTTCTGATGCTGAGATGGCGGCCTTTGCAGTTCAGGAAGATGGTGATATATGAAATAAAAATGAGAATTCAGTGATATCTAGGATTTGGCATTGAATGAAGTTATTGTGTTATATTATATGCAGTAGAGGCCATAAGCATTTGAGCTGATCCTTCTGCATGTGCCTCTGTAGCAAGCACTCTTCCTTTGTTGGGGTTTTCGAGTTTATTAGAAATCCCTGTAAACCCACAATAGCAAGTGGATGGACACAGCACAAGCATGTCATAGAAATTGCTTAACAAAGAAAGAAAGGAGCTCTTTAACAGTGGCACTAGAAGAAACATGTAATGGTTTCCAGTCTGGTGTCCTTGTGCTGTTACACCAGGGGAGTATTATCCTGTTCCTTTTTTTGGAAAAGCTTATAAATGGAGAACTATGTATTAATGACTTGATGTTGATGTGTTTGGTTTCTCTTTTATTTTATTTTTTATAAAAGGGATGAAATAAACTGCATCATCAGTGTAAATCTAATCTAATGATGTGTCCTGCCCAAGTTTTACTACTAATGAAGCAGGAAAGGAAAACAAGTGAGTCGTGTTAGAGACCCCATCACCTCTCTGCTGCCTGCAAGCCTCTCAAGAGTGCATCCGCTCTGAGATCTCCACACTCAGCCTTAGCCTGTGGACAAAATTTGCCACCCCTAACATTTGCTTTGTGCAGTGGGCACCTCACTTTGCCTCAGGGCAGGGCCAGCCATGGATCTAATGGTGTGTTCACAAACATCTTAGCGGTTCATTGAGAAGGGTCTGTCAGACAATCAGCTAACAGTGCAACTTTTGTGACAGAAATGAGAGGTCAGTGTGGTAGGACTGAAGGGAACTGTGATTTATGGAGGGCTGTGGATGCCACCAGCTCCTGGCAGCAAGCCAAGGGGATCAGCGGCAAGAGGGGAAGGAAAAGCAGGAAAGCTGAACAAAGATGTTATAGGAAGCTGAGTGAGAGGGAGCTAAAGCAGAGGCTGATGAATGAAAGCTGGGCTGAAGTGGGGCTAAAATGCCTCCTAAAGCATGGGCGTAGACAGGACTTTGTGGGGGGCAGGCTTTTGTTAGGAAGCAGAACCTCAGTTTTTTATTGATTTTTATTTATTGGGGGGCAGCTGCCCCTCTGCCCTTCCTTGGCTACACCCATGTCCCAAAGATTGATTCAGGCCTTTCTGAGGGTCTCCTACCTTAATACAAGGTGGATAATTGGTTCTTTCCCCTCTTTTGTCTTCTTTTTTAAAAAAAGTGTTGCCTCTGTTTCATGCAGTGACTTAGAGTCCTGCAACAACTCAACCACATTCTAGGCTGGAAGAGAGAGCATGTCTACAACACGCTTCATTCATTTAAAGCACCCCTTCCTGCCCCCCCCCCAAAAAAACTTCTGGGAATTGTAGTTTGTTAAGAGTGTTCTGTGAGGGATAACTACAGTTCTGAAGTTTCTTTGGTGGAGGCAGATGTGCTATAAATGGTGTGTATGCAGCCTTGGTAAACGAGGCAAGGGACATATATACTTGTACAGTTCCAGAATTGTAGACATTTTCTGAAATTGATTCCAGACTGAAAGAGGCACTATTATATATATATATAGAGAGAGAGAGAGAGAGAGAGAGAGTTTTCATCTTGTATTTTTCTGCTGCTAACTGTCCAGAGATCCATGGATGAAGGGCAGCATACAAATTAATTAAATAAATAAATAGTAATGATTGGATCCCACTATGCTCACGTTTTATGTGAGCCACTAATTATGAGCTTCCTTCACATAATATCCCTTTTTTCAGAGTTCCACACTGACTTATCGTGTTCTGGTGCACCTGTCTTCAATGTCTTGCAATGCCAGTTGGGAATGCTAGCACAAGAGCAGCACAACCCCATCTCACCTAAAGATCTGTCCAGTCTGTGAGCCATGGGACTCAATGCACTGCCTCTAGACTGGCTGTTGGATCATGGTGGAGATATCAACAGCTGAAATGGATCCCAGATGCATGAGGGACCACCTTGTATTCAGCCACTTAGCAGAGAACTAAAGCATGCAAGGAGGGCAATTTGTGAACAAGTGAAGAGTGTGAATTATATGGGAATGCTTTTTGTAGACACTTTTCCATCTGGATGTTATCTCAGAGCTTGTTTTGAAAAACAGCAGCTCAGCTTGACCTTGATATGCTTGGATTTCCAAGTGTGATAATAACCAAGACTTTGAGCTCTATAATGGTGGGGAGGGGGGAAAGAGAGAAGATCTCCCTCTGCCCCCCCCACCCCATGTTCTGCTGGCTTTCAAAATAGATACATGGATTTAACACAGAAGGCAATGTGCTACATTTTCATGGACTACTGACATTTGATCTATCCTGTTTTATTATCATATAAGAATATATTTTATAAAGGTTAAAATAAGGAGAACAGTGCCTGTTTTTGAACTGTGTGGGTAAAGGTTTGTATAGAGCCATCTTGTCTGGGAAGAAAGTCTTTAAATGTCTAGGAACACTAGAGGCTTTAAATCTCACAACTTCTTGTGGAGGGGGAAATCACTTTGGTAGGAGGTCTCAATCTCTGACAAGTTCTTGCGGCACTGGGGGTGGCACCCACAATTTTACCTGCCAGGTGGTGGATATTTACCTCACACCAGATCACCCACTAGCATGTGAACTATAGCATGTGAACTCCCCCCCCCCCGCCATTCCATCTTCCCTAGTTGTAAAGGTAAAGGTAAAGGACCCCTGACAGTTAAGTCCAGTCGCAGACAACTCTGGGGTTGCGGCACTCATCCCGCTTTACTGGCTGAGGGAGCCGGCCTTTGTCCACAGAAAGTTTTTCTGGGTCATGTGGCCAGCATGACTAAGCCACTTCTGGCGAACTAGAGCAGCGCATGGAAACGCTATTTACCTTCCCACCAGAGCAGTACCTATTTATCTACTTGCACTTTTTGGTGTGCTTTCAAACTGCTAGGTTGGCAGGAGCTGGGACAGAGCAACGGGAACTCACCCCATTGCAGGGATTCAAACTGCCGACCTTCTGATCGGCAAGCCCAAGAGGCTCAGTGGTTTAGACCACAGTGCCACCCGCGTCCCTTGTTTGTAGTGAGGCCCGATGATAATAGGGATGAAGTGGGTTTTTGGTTTTGATAACTCAAATGTTGGAGCTAGGAAATGGAATGGGGGGAAGGGTGGGTAGATCACTGTCAGTTTTTTATACTGGGAGTAGATCTCAAGGAGTTGGACATGCCTGCTATATACTACATTCATTTTTTTTCTTTTCAATGACTGTCATGCAAATGGTTGGTTCACACAGTCATGCGTCATTGGCCACATTATTGAAAGCTTTCACATTTCATTTTGCAGATTTGGGGGGAGTTTCTTCTAGCTCCAATATATCCCAGACAGGTTGACCAAGTTACCAACTGGATGGGCAGCTGCAAGTGCCATTCTCATCAAAAGCCACAAATACTGCTTGGCATGAAATAGATAAATCTGTGCATACACAGAAAGAGAAAAAGGACACAGAATTATTGTAACTCAAGAGGCATCTACTCAGTCCACAATTTTGCGATTTCTCTCTGGTTCTGTGTCAAACTCTTCAGCATGCACTTTAATATTCACTTTCAGGACAAGAGCAAAAGAGCTCCCAGATGGCACAAGCACATTGCAAGAGACCGTTTCCTGCAGATCAACTGTCCCTGCCAATGGTCACTTCACAGCTGTGATGGAATATTAAGATGGCATGATTCCCCACCCCACCCCCATACTTAGAATTCGATATGGATGGAGGCAAAAGATTTGTATGGCAGGTGTGTCTGCAGATTCCATATCTGGTGTTTTGGCTACAGTTCTTTGTTACCTCTTGGCCAATGTTAACTGCAATGATCAGCAGTTATTTGTTATTTCAGCTGCTTATATGCTGGTTAAGCATCCAAGTTTCTAAGAAGTGTACATAGAAATTACCAAAAGCATATAGCAGATCAAATCAATTAAAATTAGAGTGATACTTCAGGTTACGAACGCTGCAATTTGCGCATTTTCAGGTTGTGGACTGTGCCGAACCTGGAAGTACCGTAACAGGTTACTTCCAGGTTTTGATGTTCGCACATGAGCAGAAGCACAAAATGACGTCATGTGCATGCGCATAAGCACTGAATTGCATCACGCGCATGCACAGACGCAGCGCTTCATGCTACAAATGCTGTGGGTTGCAAACATGCCTCCCGCATGGATCACATTCACAACTGGAGGTATGACTGTAATCCTAAAAACTGTCAGTAATAGAATCTTCTAAAAACCCTTTTACATAATTTTATTTGATTAATTCAGTAACTTGTAAAAACGAGAGAAGAACACATGATCAGAATATTCACAATGGGACGCTTTGGCTGGACTGTATTATTTCAGACAAGACGCAGAGGACTTCCATGTAAAATGCTTTTGATTTATTCATACTAATTCCATGGGTGATATCCAACTAAGTCATACTCAGAGTAGACCCACTGAAATTAATGAACTTAAGTATACTTATTTCAGAGGATCTACTCTGAGTATTACTATCATTGAATGTCACTCCATTTTTCTAAATAAAACACAGTGGCCAGTGGAATAATTAACTAATTTTAAAAACCTTTACAATCTTAAAGTGACAGTTTAGAAACATAACATAAAGATAATGACCCTAAAAAACTATTTTAAGAATTAGCAGCTGGAAATAGACAATTGAATTGCCATGGCAGCAAATGATCTCTGAGATGAGAGAGTCTTTATGTTCTGCTAGCGGCCACAGGGGAGAGGAAACAGGCAACCCTCCTGAATGGAGAATTCTAGAACCTTGGTTGGGTCTGCATGTAACCCTAAGTGAAATCATGGCTCAGGGGGAATGTGCTATTGTGCTGCTGTTTTGCTCCTCTGTTTAACTTCTTTGGTTCTTGTAGCTTCGTGTGGCATGGCAGCTAAGTCAAGGTTTGGCTTAGCACATCATCCAAAAGAAGGATCATAGTTAAACTCTCTCCACCTTAACCACAAGCTGTAGCCAACAGAAAATTTGGGCTTAGCTGCTGCACTACACTGAGCTAAAAGGACAGGAGAGGATCAAAGCGGGTATAAGCTCCTCTCCAGGAGCTAGACATGCACTTGGTCCTGGCAAGCCATAGTTCAGCTTACCCATGACAAACAAACCAGGCCACAGTCACTTCTCAGGTGTAAACACAGAGCAGGACCCCTGAACCTGATCTAAGCGCTTATATGGACAGATGTGACCCTTTGTGTTCCCCGGGCCAAAGTCATTTAGGGCTCCAAGGCTAAATACCAACACCATGAATGGAGGTGAGAAATAAATCTCAAAGGAGAAGCGGAAGGCGTGCTTGGAAGTCCCAGATATAGAAGATAGATGATAGATAGATAGATAGATAGATAGATAGATAGATAGATGATAGATAGATGATAGATAGATAGATAGATGATAGATTAGATAGATAGATAGATAGATGATAGATAGATAGATAGATAGATAGATAGATAGATAGATAGATAGATGATAGATGATAGATGATAGATAGATAGATAGATAGATAGATGATAGATAGATAGCTAGAGATGATGATAGATAGATGATAGATAGATAGATAGATTAGATGATAGATAGATAGATGATAGATAGATAGATAGATAGATAGATGATAGATAGATAGATAGATGATAGATAGAGATAGAGAGATGATAGATAGATAGATGATAGATAGATAGATAGATAGATAGATAGATAGATAGATGATAGATGATAGATAGATAGATTATTCTTGGAAGGCAGAATTTATAGTTCTGGGTGCCTCTATTACCCAGAACTCCTAATAACCTGAATATAGCCAGATCCATATTTTTGAATTATGGTGCTGGAGGAGACTCTTGAGAGTCCCATGGACTGCAAGAAGATCAAACCTCTCCATACTGAAGGAAATCAACCCTGAGTGCTCACTGGAAGGACAGATTGTGAAGCTGAGGCTCCAGTACTTTGGCCACCTCATGAGAAGAGAAGACTCCCTGGAGAAGACCCTGATGTTGGGAAAGATGGAGGGCACAAGGAGAAGGGGACGGCAGAGGACGAGATGGTTGGATAGTGTTTTCGAGGTTACCAGCATGAGTTTGACCAAACTGCGGGAGGCAGTGGAGGACAGAGGTGCCTGGCGTTCTCTGGTCCATGGGGTCACGAAGAGTCGGACACGACTAAACGACTAAACAACAACAACAACAAAGCCAGATCCATAGTAGTGTATTTTCCGCTGTGCTCTTCTGTAAGTTTGAAATCAATGCAACCATCTCCAAGAAGTACTGCACATTCTCTACATCTTGGTTAGTAAAACTTTTGGCTTTCCTGCAAGCCATTATGACAAGCCAGGCTAAACAATCTGGGTTGATAATCTAAAAGATCTTCATGGCTGGAACAGTAATTTGTAGACTTGAAAACAAGAACTGAAATAACCTTGATAGACCAAAGGAAGTTCACCAACATTTTGACTTAATCACGAGCGAAAGTATTCACACAGAGTTGCAGTGAACTGACACAGGGTGTGAATTGTGAAATAGAACTGACTTTAATTGTCAGCTTGTACACTGCAAACCACCCACCAAGTGTTAAAAGAAGGAAACAGAATTGATGATGAGCATTTACAGAATTTATGCTCTAAGGATGTGTGAAGAGATGAATGCAACTAATCTAATTCGGAAGGAATATTATAGTTGAATGTAAACATGATCTACAGTTAGTAAGCATTCTTTTTCGTCTCCCGTAATACGTGTCTTAACAGGGAGACCTCACTGCAGCCAGTGCAATTGCCTAGTTCACCACACATTGTGTTCTGTAAGAATTTGCCCTGCTTCTTTCTCCAGAGTAATGGCAGCTGCCACTAATGGGGTGAGGGGAAAGAGACTTTGTGCTGGTCATCAGGCCGTGGCATTTTCCACCTGCCTTGCTCCACCTTGCAGCCCTAGCTAGGAGCACTTCCCAAATCATGACTTCAGGAACAGCAGAAGCAGCTGGAAAGATAGAAGAGTTCAGGGATATCTTGGGGGGGGGGATAATAAATTTATAACTTGTGTGCTTTTGTCTCTCAGTTTGATCCTTTTACACGGGTTTGCATGTATTGTGGTATTTTATGCATTGCGTGTCGAGGTCCCCAGGGCCACCCCAATAACTCACACATCACTCCAAAATTTTTGTTTAAGGTTTTTGGCATAATTTTGGCCACAACTTTAAACTAAAACTTAAACTACAAAAATGTGAGTGGTTGCTTAGGCATTGGTTGCGACTATCTGCCCCCACCGTGGGAGACAGACTGACATTCCGCATGCCTGTGAAAGTCAGAAAAGGGGAATACACTTGGGGGGTAGTGACGGAGCAGGGAACCTGCCCTCAGCCCCCCCCCAAATGCAGCCAGGAGCTCTTGCAATGGCCCGAGCCCCCTTGACAGAGTGGACAAGCAATAGTTAGCCCCCAATTCCTTTAATGGAATCCCTTGCAGCAGCAGCATTAGAGGGGCAGGCACAGCCAATCCATGCCCCTCAACCAACCAAACCATAAACCAATGCCTAACCGCAACCTTACAAGTTGTGACGATTTGCTACGCAGTAGGCAAAAACCAAATGGCCCCAGCCAATCAGCCGGATGGACAAAATTCCTACTGGGCCCCTGCCCCAAGAGCAGACGACCCCATGACAGGCATAGCAAGGTCAAAGCAACAACCCTAAATATAGGGAGGGGGAGGGAGAATCCGATGCACGGGCGAAAAGAGGAAGCCCTAGCCGAGTGCAAGGAGTTTTAGCATTTCTGGCTGTCAGTCAACAAATAGCAACATTAACTTTCTCCCAACAACAAGGGAAGCCCAATCGCATCAGTGGCCAACAGTCAATTAGCCGGCTCCCAACTTTGGAGTTTCCTGGCGGCCCCCACCGCAACACGTGCTCTCCATGAAGGAGAACACGCTTTGTGACTTACTGTTATTTTTATTTATTATAGTTTAGTAATTATTTATTGTACAGTAATTGCTAATTGTCTGTTTATTATTTTATGATATTTAGTTTTATTGTGTACTATTATACTCTAATGGATTGTTAAATATACCTTTATTTGATATCAGTTGTTTATTTTAAAGTTATTTTTTATTAGGACTTTTTTGTATTGGATCAGATTGTTATAACATATGTGATCTTTGTTGTATATTTTGTTTGTTGTTTCTTCAGCTTGTAAACAGCCTTGTGCATAGTAATATGGAAAGGTGGTATACAAATTAAAAGTAAAATGAAAATGAAACAAAAATGGAATAGGTACAGCATAATGATTCTGGGAAATGAGTTAAGTTGAACTAGGCTTAGTTCAAGGGAGGAAACTGTTTTCCTGTTTGTTGGCTTTTTGCACTGTCCAAACCACCCATGAAGGCACTGAGGAAGGCAGTGAATAACAAACAAGACCCAAGTGTGGCTGAAACAGGCCACAACCTTTTAAACAGCTATCTGACTTTTAGAAGACACCTGAAGGCAGCCCTGTTTAGGGAAGTTTTTAATGACTTCTGTTTTAATGTATTTTCAATATTTTGTTGGAAGCTTCCCAGAGTGGCTGGGGAAACCCAGCAAGATGGGTGGGGTATTAATAATAATAATAATAATAATAATAATAATAATAATAAATTTATTATTTATACCCCACCCATCTGGCTGGACTTCCCCAGCCACTCTGGGCGGCTTCCAACAAAATATTAAAATACAGTAATCCATCAAACATTAAAAGCTTCCCTAAACTATTTCTATTTCTCATGTTACCATTTCTTAGACAGGAAGCACTTACAGGAATAGCTTTGTGTTCGTAATTTGCCGTGGTAATTTGGACCAGTCCACAGAATGGTGTGAAGTTTGAGTCAGTAGTCCTAGGTCTCATTTGGAACTGTCAATGCATACAGCAGTCACAACAGTTACTTTCAGGTGTCAGTGGGAATGGATATATTTTCAAGTATAAAAATATGTTCTTATCAGGTATGGATGGCAGGACCACATGGGTCCCTTTAACAAAGGCAAAAGTTGTAGCTGTTTGAACTTTCCAGAGGCACTGGGTGCCCAGCAGGACACAAAAGCAGCCCATGGACTTAAATGGGAGGGCAGATTGCCTTGAGAGTGTGGTATGATGGAAAAGAACTGAAGAATAATGTCTGATTTCTATTGACCTGAGTGGGTTTTGAACAGAAAACCCAGGGGTGATAGGTTAACTGTCTCACTAGCAAGCCTTTGAAACCTCCAGTCCTCCTGGCAGACTATTTTACACTGCTCTGCTGCAATCTTCCTCCCACATACATTTTTATATCTCCCTGGAGACAACATTGAAATAAAGGTTGAAACGATCTTTCAAACTACTGTGACTTTAACCTTTCATCAGTCATCACAAATAAATCACCACTTTGAATTGACATGAAATAGATCCTGATCTTTTAAAGCCATTATAATACTGACCCTTAATATTTAATAAGTTAATTTTCTAAGTCTATTTTAAAATTAACTTTAGTGCCAGTCATGGCTGATCCCTGATTTGCTCCCTGTCACAGGCTGATACCTCTATATTGTTAAGGTAAGCAAAACTTACTCAGTGAGTTGCAAGAGAGTCACTTCCATTCAGCCCAACATTGCGGTTCTAAGACATTCCCTTCGAAAGTCCTTGAACTGCGTAGTTCTGTCCTTGAAACTGATAAATATTTGTCTCGTTTCTCATTTCCCAGTGGGCAATATTACATAGTTGATTAGAAGGAAACAGAAGTAAGGACACATAGAGACAGAAAAGTACCGTATAACATTAGGATATGTATTCCATACAGTGTTCTCAAGATGAGACAAATCCATATTTGACTTAGGCCACTTGCTAGGAAGCCAGCCCCACTGAACCCACAGGGGCTTACTTCGGAGTAATGAGTTTTAAAACACAAAACCAAGAAGCCAGGGAAGAAAAACCCTACAATAATGTGGACACCAGTTGGTTGAAGAAGTCCATGCCGATAGACATTGAATGGCCCAAGATTAGAATGGAGCCATAACAAATAGGATTTCATAGTCCAATGCTATCCAACATCTCTGAACAAAAAACACAGAGCAGGTGGCATATTTATCTATGTCACAGATGGTGTAGCCAGTTTTTGGGCTAAGCTAAAAATCCAAAAATAAGTGGAGCGGTTGGCTGTGAAATTTAGCAAGAACAAGATAGGGGGGAACTGATGGGTAAGTAAACTTAAAGGTGAAAAGAAACTGAGCATAAGTCAAAGTACGATCTTGTAGGCAAAAGCCCATTGTCATCCTTTCCCAACCTGGTGCCCTCCAGGCGTTGTTGCAATGTAAGCTGAAACCAGATCTAAACCCCATTCAGTTATGGGGCTACTGCTGCCTAAAGCTGGCAGAGGGAAAACAAGCCTTTAAAATTGTGTATTATGTCAGGTTGCCAGGTCACATGATCCAGCCTAAGTCCCCGTCCCGTCCCCCCCGTCCCACCATATTACACCTCTGGAACAACCCTTCAGCCAGATTCAGTTGGGCTGAGTAAATTACTGGGGAGTATCTTTGGCTGAGCCTGGGCTGGTGACTTAACCCTGACTAAGCCAGAAAGCTGCTGCATCCTAAGTTGCCCATCTCAACAGACCTTGCCATAGGATTGCCCCCAGAGTCGTGCTTATTAATTTCAGTGGGTCTACTCCGAGAAGAACTTGGTTCAATGCCACTCTCTCTGGCCTTTTAAATCTGTTCAGGACACATTGTTGAAAGGTAAACGCATGCTATGTAGAGAGCAAAAGAAGCAACTTTCAGCAATGGGAAGGTGCTGGTGGGAACAAATCCTGAGCGTAAATTTTATAATTAAACATGCTCTCCCCCATTTTCACCCACAAAATTTTGAGAAGTATGAAGATGTGATATAAAAAATACAAATAAAAGTAAAAAGATTACAAAAGTGCACCATTATAGAGCCACAAAAATCAGCTGAGCATTCTCTTGCTCTTTCTGCAGCTTCTACTTTTGAGTTCCAAAGGGCACGAACAGCTCACTGCTTCACTCAATGTTCCAATTTGCAATGAAGTTATGACAATGAATTCTAAGCAGCTTGACTAGTATTGTTAACCAAATAACAGCAACTCCACAAATGTCACAAATGTCTTTCTCTTTAATTGTTGCAGAAGTCATTGACTACCATTCTAAGAGATTCCTCCTATCTTTTACATTAGACATAATTTAAATTTACAAACCAGCTTACATGTCATGGCTACTTAAAATGGCATCTGAAGCCGGTTTGAAAGCCAGCAGCAATGCAGCACTTGCCTTTTAGGAGATCCGAAGGTGACTGAAGGAAAATAAGATAAGCGGATTCTAATACTATCATTTAGAACTTAATCTTCTATGAACATTAGATTCATTTTCGCAAAGGACCAGTAATAAGATAACAAGAACTGAAATATCTCCTTAAGTGTGTCAGCTCTACACCTTGATAAAGATAATCAGAAATAATTTACAACCGAATTTGCTTTGTAATGCTTCCTGCTATAATAATCCCTCATTTTATTCCATTGTCAGTACAATGACATCCTTCACTTACTACATCAGTGCCATACATCTAATGCAACAGAATTAAAGGGTGTCAGGCTAGGATGGTATGAAATGGCTAGGAGTAGCTCTTCAGAAGACACATTAAAGTAAAGTAATTGTTAGGTGTTGCATTTATCTGATCAAAATGTACCAAGCTAAAGTTTTTTGCTGTATCCCACCAAGTAAAGGAGGTAAACTGCATAGAAATAAGTTCTACTAATGAGGCTTACTCCCAAGTAAGTAGGTGGTATAGAATTGCAAGCTAAGTAACCTGTGCTTAAAGTTCCATAGGAATAATACTGATCTTTTAAAACACTATTCCTGCCATAAGGACCTAACAGGACCCTCTGTGCGGAGTTATCTCTTGTTCTCCATTGTTGGTGACAAGGTGTATGCTTCTTGCAGCATGTAGCTTTACCATGAGAAAAACTTACAGTTCCGTTTCTTGCACTGTGATGAACTTTGGATAAAAGGATAGCACAGAGAGATCCATAGGCACCATCTCCCCAGTGCCCTGGGTGCCCAGGCTCCAAATTTTTGTTGTTGTGAGTGCCTGGCCTCCCCCCCCCCTCGCTGTGGCTGCATACCACCTTCGCAGCTGCCTCCACACACCACCCACTGCAACTGGCCACCACCACCTCTGCAGCCTCTGCCATGCAAGACACCACAGCAGCCACCTCCATGCACCACCTCTGTGGCTGCCTCCATGTGCCACATCTTGTGCGCTGCTGGTGGCCGCTGTCTCCACATTTTTAATAATAAATAAATCTAAAAAATGAGATGAAAAGAGGTGTGATTGAAAGGCTCCTTTATAACAGGGGTCGGCAAACTAAGGCCTGTGGGCCAGATCAGGCCCAGTTGCCTTCAGGATCCTGCCCATGGACTGTCCGTGAATCAGCGTGGGGATTCTGTTCGTTCAGGCTGCACCATTTCCCCCCCTGTGCCATTCCATTCCCCCCTCCCTCACACACACCGTGGTGATGCCTCTTCCCTCCCTCCTCCTGGCTTCTCCTTGCCCTGCCTAGAGGAGGAAGGGGGCTGGGCTGAGCTGGCTGAGCGCCATTTTAAGCAGCCCCTCTCTGGAGCCAGCCCTTTTGCACTGCTCATCTTCCCTCCTCCTCCTCCCCCCCTGGTGCTCCTGTGGGCCAGAGAGCGGAGCAGACGAGCTTGCTCTGCCTACCCACGAGACGCAGCAGCAGCAGCAGCTGTGGTGGCAGCCCCTGGGAAGATAAGCACAGTGGCTGGGGGGGGGGACTACTTGCCCCCTTGCCTCTTATTCCAGCTCCCCCCCCCCCCCAGTGCAGCTTCTCTGGCCTACAGCAAGGTCTGAGGGACAGTGGACCGGCCAGCGGCTAAATTTTTTTTGCTGACCCCTGCTTTATAACTTTGTTTCTTTAACTAGGATAGACTATGGCTTGGGAAGAGGAGACAGTTCTAGAAAAGTGGTTCTAATAAGTACAATTCTAACCTTCAAATCTGAAATCATAATGGGTAAATCTCATTATGGGTAAATCAAAATGGGTAAATCATAATGGGTAAAGTATTATGAACTTTAAAGTGCACTAAAACTAGCTAACCAATGGAGACATCCCAATTTGAAGGTGCTGTAATACAATTCAGGTTATGCTATATACTAGTTGGTCTCCTGGTAAGGGGAACTATCCATCCAGGAATTATACTGACAGTGTGCCAGAGCCTATCTCATCTGTTTGCAGGGAAACAGATTGCAGCTGCCTTTCAACATAGACTCCACAGAGTCCACCACATGCTGTGTTTTGTCTTGCTCTGAATAGCAAAAGCTGCATTGCCTAAAGGAACTTCAAGACCACCACATGGCACCTCAGAATGGAGGGTTGTTCCAAAGCCCCCAAATTCATTTTAGAGCTTAAATGCATGAGCAGACCTTTCATTATCTTGTGTTTTGGCCTTTTTCAAAAAAGGAAAAACAAACCTCTCTATACTGTGAGAACCTTTGGTTTGGGCTTGCTGCTGCTGCTTTTATACAGTTATGGCCCTGTCCTTCGGGACTCCTGAGAGGTACGTTGGGCTCCATCTTTCTACTGTTGCCAACAAGTTGAAACACTTTCATTTAGGAAGACTTTTGAGGGAGAGTTGTGGGCAGATAGAGGCAGAGTTTGAATTTACAATTTTGCTGTTGTTACCTTGATATGTCATCTTATGTTATATGTTTTGTGATATGTAGCTTTAGCTATTTTGGACAGATTTGGCTACTAAGCTGTAGGACTGAATAAACTGCCCTTTTAAAATCACAAAACATCAGCTCTGCTTAATAGCTTGTCTGTCATTAGTGAGGAGTAATGCCTGGCCACAGTTCATCGTAAGATAGCATACTGCAATCTATGTATTTTTATTTTTAAAAGAAAATTAAATGGTTAGGATTTAAATAATTTGTTTGTTGTGTTGCACTGGTAAACTTATCACTAGTTACTTAGCACACTAGATACTTAGCAATTTGCCAAGATTTCGTCATAGATGAACAAGGTCAAGACTGTAAAGGATATGAATTTCTGTCATTTTTGGTCTGTTTAAGAACCACATTACATATTTTTAAACACAGCCAAAATGAGCACGAAAAACATGTGTATATATTGTTGCACTCCACCCCAATCGCTGAGTGGTGAGAGATCCCAGGGGTTCCAGGTGCTTACCCAAGGTCCGTGTTTCCTTTTGTGAATGAGGCACCATGGAGAACGTGATGTCTTTATGATAAATGGCTTATTTACACATATATACATCCTGAGCCTGCAATGGGGAGGTTCATAGCACCAGCACCCCATCAGGGTCTTGCTTCTCCCTGCAGCCTTTGATCCCAGCAGAAATCATCCATGGCTGTCTCTTTCTGCTTTTCATACCTGCAGCTTTTGTCTCCAGCTTCTAATTCACATAAGTCGTCAGCTCTGGACTTTAGTCTTTCTAATTAGCAGACAGTTGGTGGAGGGAGGCCCACCCATTTGCCCTCTGGCACAGAGCCACTCCCTTTGTTCCTCTATGGATCATTGAGCCAGACTGGCCTGGCTACTCCAGCAATCGAATCTAGGCTGGATCCAGGAATTAAAAGGGTCTTAACTCCACAAATCACTCCAAACTCATGGCACTATGTTATGCCTGGGCAAATATCAGTTGCTGTGAATTAGAGTGGCAATTGGGGGTTGCAAAGACCCACACAAACATTTTAATCTGCTATATCTCAGTCATTTCTTAGCTGAGATTTGACCAGCTTGTGGAGCTCAACATGCTCTTATCCCATACAATAAGTTCCAGAAAAGTTTTGACAAGTCTTCTAGATTCTGTTAAAGTTTAGAGCGTCTGAGCTTTGAAGTGGTCGGATGCAGTTTGATCTGTGAAGCTTATAATGTGGTTCTTAAACTGGCCATTCCTGGCCGTGTTGAACATCATAGAAAGTCTTTACCTTTACAGTCTTAGCCCTGAGGATATCCATGTTCTTTTATGAGGAAAGCTTGCAACTAATCTGAAATTTTAGAATAATTAAATTGCTCTTTAAAAAATCAATTTACAACTGAACTTTATTGCTTGGCCCATTTGGAAAGTAGGTACTGATCATCCATCAATGTTATATGAAATCTCGGGTATAACCAGAAGGCAAAGGGGGGAGGGGGGAGCATAAGCATGCACAATTAATTAAGTGCAAGAGTGACCTCATTACATTGATGGAGTATAATGCAGCAACATGAAAACAAAAGCAAATTCGTTTTGATTAAATATGCATTGATTTATGACATTGAGCACCCCAGGTTATATGACTTTTAATGCATATGACTTTCATCTGTAAAGTTAAAACATGATTTAGAACTAAAAAAAAAGAAAGAACCCCAGAATGTTTTCTGCATTTCATTCAAACAAAAAATGACTTTCAAGAAACTCCTTAACATCACCTTCAGTATGAATGTATGACTCTCACAATTGTACTGGCTTATTACAATAGGGTTGCCATATTTCAAAAAGTGAAAATCTGGACACAAAAGTTGTTGACACTGCCAACATTTTCCCAGACAGTTTCCCAATTTTCGCCCAGGCACTACTGACTACAGAATTTTTTGAATGAGGGATGAGTTACAGTAGCAAAAGCAAACCAATAGGAAAGCCAGTTCTGTGGGCCCATCCAGTGCCCTCCGTGCAATGTTCAAAATAGACAGAATCATAGAGTTGGAAGGGATCACAAGGGCCATCTAGTCCAACCCTCTGCAGTACAGGAATCTTTTTGCCCAACGTGGGGCTTGAACCCTCAACCCCTGAGATTAAGCAGTCCAAGTTGATAGCTTACTTCCAAAGGCTGGGTGAAAGTGGGTTTTTAAAAGTGCAGTGGCCAAAAGGCAACTGCGCTGCAGGCACCCTATGGGAAGTTGGATATGTCTGCTTCCAGCCCACGTCAATCACACATCTTTTAAATTCAAACTTCCATTACATTACATTTCTCCAATAACCTCTACATTATTTTTACATTCCTCTCAAAATATGTCTGCACGAGCGCTTTCCTATCATCATGTGGTTCAGATACAGCGGCACTGTCTCATCCTCACTTTTGGAGAATGTGTCTGAACAGCTAAAAGGTGAAAATAAATGCAAGGGGAGCGGGGAGGCAGAATTCATTAAACAGCACTACATAGATAAGTATATTATCCAGTCTTATTTAAGTAGTATGGTAATATCAGCAAGTGCAGATACTGACAAGAATATAAAGAATGTGTAGAGGAGGGGCCTGGGCATTAAGGCAGGCAGCGTCTAAGAGAATTTGCAAGGATCAAATCACTGTAAATAAAATGCAAGGGTAAATGTAGTCCTCAGCTTTTTCATTCCAAAATATGTAATTATATATTTTAATACATATTTAAATGTGTCTTTTCTCTCAAAACGGGTATTCAAATCTGCAAGAAATGCAACATTTGAAGAAGTATGAAATCAGTATTTTGCAAAGATCGAATTCCTCAGACCTCCCTCAGGCAGCCTAAAGAGACTTGTGACTTTGCCTTCCTTGGCTTCCTCTCCCTGACCAAGTCCATTCTTATCCCGCCTGCCTAGACCACAGTACAGCTAACAAGCTACGGCTCCTGCTGTGGATGAACTGTGTTATATTTTCAGTGGGAAAACTAGCAGATTTTTTAAGGCTGCTGCTTTAAAACACACATACAGAGTTATAATTTGCTTGGCGTTGCAGAGTTTATGCTTGAGAAAACTGACCTGGCAGGGACAACATAATTAAAGTATCTCACTTTTAGAGAACAAATTCTGGAGGATTTTTGCCCCACCAATCCCAGGGTTAATATTAGTTTACCTCAGACAAAGCATTCTGGAAACTAGAGTATCTGAAATTACACTGAATTATTTAATTGTGTGGACAGCAAGTTGTTAGTATCATTCTTAGGAAGATCACATTTCTACATTGACTTTGTTGTTCTATCCCTGGCATGAACAGAAACAATAACCGAGCTAATAAAGCAGTAGGTCAAGTTGCATGGGATTGAAATCCTGATGAGGCCAATGACCTGGTTATGCTACAAATTCTGTCTCCCTCCCTCCCTCTCTCACCAGCTTGTTTTTAAATAGCACAAACCTGCCCATCTCTGCTATCACAAAGACTCTCCTCCCTGCAAGAGAGGGGAGTGGTTGTGGGCGGGAGCCCGAGCTCCGCCCCTAGCAGGGGGCGTTTGCCCCCTGCCTTCACCTCACCTGGCTGGCGCCCACGCCCCTCAGCAGGCATCCAACCAGGTGCCTGAGGGGGGCGTGTTCAGCAGCCTTTTGCTGCGGCGGCAGCCTTCGCCCGGCCTCATTCTTCGTCCTCTCACCACGAGTCACCCACCCTCCACTCCCCTTTTAGTTAGGGCTTAGGTCACCGGCCTTGCTATGGACCTTAGGTTGGTCGCCCTGGTTGTCTAGGGGGCCTGGTAGGAGTTTTTCCATTTGGCATTAGGCCTTTTTGGTTTTTTCGCCTACCTCGTAGCAATCGTCACAACTTTTTGTGGTATTGGTGGGTAGGTTAGGCATTGGAATAATGTGTTTTGCTGTGTCGAAGAGCTAGGTGTGGCCATCGCCTATGCCTTCAATTTTTAGGGGTATTCCGTTAAAGGAATCTGGCGGTCGTGTATTCTGTCCGATGCCTGCTTGGCGGGAGGCCATGGCACGACCCTCGGTGACATTAGGGGTGAGCCTATAGTTGGATCGGCATCAACTGGCTCCACCTACTGGTGAATAAACCCACTTGTTCAAATCCAATGCCTAAGCCAATACCTTTTCACTGCTGTAATCAATAAAGTTGTGGCCTTTCCTTGCCCATTAACCTTATATCACGTGTCCGTGTGTATTCTTTCCACATTGCGGGGGTCGGGTCCTCGAACCACAAATGCACACTCTTTGATTAAGACAGAGCTTTCTATAGCTTGATCTTCTGGGAATTTTTTTAAAATCTATTTTTGTTCTTGTTGTTCTAGCTAATTCAGATATCAATAGTTTCTGATCGTTAATTACAAGAAGAACAAGAAGGGTCTCCTTGGGGGAAAGCATTCTTTTTAAAGCTGAAAACAGCCTTGTTTGTTTATTCCTCTATACTTGCTGGATGCACAGATTGTAATGATACAGTTATCACTGCTGGGAGATGTAGTGCTCCCATGTCCTGAACAGAAACTTAAAAATAATAATTTATAAAGAGGAGTTTTATTTTGATTTGAGCAAGGAGCACAGCTGGCTCTGGTCAAGGACCCAGTCTTGTGGAAGACAAGAGCAATACAAAGAGCTTCCTGCAAATTTTTGTCTATGGCTGTGTTCCCCCCTGGAGTATTTCACTGCTCCCCCCACCTCCACCCCTCCACCCCCCTAGCTCTTCATAACAGCTTCATTAGTGTGAGATTTGTTTCTGTTTGTGTACACACCAGGGGGCATTAATGAGGGGGGGGGCAGGGAAGGTAAACTGTGCATAGCTGTCCATACCTTGTTGTGGATGAATTAGGAATGGCTTGAGGACTCCAATCTGTGTGAAGCTGGTTTGAGAAACAACCCATCAAACAGTCGTGTTTTGCAACAAAGTACAGGATACATATGCATTGACTAAGTGTGAAGGAATGGTTTAAAAAAGAAAAAGAGGGAAAAGTTAAACACATCAAAAATTCATGTCAGCATTATGACCAGGTCTGGAATTAAATATGGTTCTCTCTCTCTCTCTCTCTCTCTCTCTCTCTCTCTCTCTCTCACACACACACACACACACACACACACACACACACACGGCTGTTTCACACATACAAATTCATTATTTGATCACTGTAGCTAGGGGGAAATTGCCTAGATTTGAAAATCATGCAATTTGAACTTCCCCAACACAGATACCTCATGTGCATACATTGATTTGTAGTATAAATGCAGCAGCTTAAACTAATTTCTAGATGGCAGAAATTTTAATATTAAATATTATATGCTGAATAAATAAATAAATAAATATCAGCTGAAGGACACCAACAAACCCTTCTGGTATCCTGAGTTTTGTGCTCTGATTACAGTACTTTCTCCTCAAGTCTGACCTGCCTTGTCCAAAGCAGCGCAGAACAGCAGTGGATCCGAGTGCTGTGATCTAAGGGGAAACAATGTTGCAGGAAACAAAGCAAAGCCTCACAGCTTCTGCTCCACTAATGATGCTGAGCCTGTTTTAAAAGGACAGTAATTGCCATGACCAGAGCGATGGGGGAAATGCATTGTTGTTTGGTTCCCCACAAAGTTTTAAAGTTTTAATGAAGGTCTCTAACTGCAGCTTGTAAAATGTATTAGATACAGATATCGATGTATATTGCAAATCAAAAACAGTTTTGTGTTAACTGAGAGTAGAAAGAGATGCCAGATCTTCACGCAGGAAAAATACAATATGAAAAAACAAGCGAGGATTTGCTTACAAGCTAGTAACTGACATGCACTGTCAAGAGAATTGTCGTAGGGGTTGTGTTTTGCTTTGCTTAAAGGAGTCATCTTGGCTCCAGCTCAGGAAAAAATATTTATTTATTTTCAAAGTTTAGTTTAGAGCATCTGCATTATTTCCATATTCCTGTCTGTAAAGGGTCTTGGTTAATAAAACCTGTTTTCCATATCTGGTCACAAGAAAGATTAAATACTTATTAGCATAAAGTAGGTAATGAAATGAACTTTACCTGGGTGAATGCAGTTATTTAGTTACTTGAGGGTGAGGAGCATTTTTTTTAAAAAAAAGACCACTGCTTCTTCTTTTATGTTACCTGTTTTTCTGGGTTGAATTTTGGCCTTGACATTTGAATTGCTTCCTTTCATTCTTCAGTAAATGTAAGATGTGAGCCAATGACAATGAGTTCACCAAGCTAAAAAATACAGACCAACCAAGTTAAAAACAGAAACATCCAGAAAGCATTTGCAAGTTGACAGCTGCAAAGAACGCTGCCAAGAGAGATAAATAGGTATCTGAGCATTTATGTGCAGCTCTGGCATTTGAGGCCTGCATTTGAGTCAACATAAAGTGGTACCTCAGGTTACAGACGCTTCAGGTTACAGACTCTGCTATCCCTGAAATAGTACCTCAGGTTAAGAACTTTGCTTCAGTATGAGAACAGAAATCGCGCAGTGGCAGCAGCGGGAGGCCCCATTAGCTAAAGTGGTACCTCAGGTTAAGAACAGTTTCAGGTTAAGAATGGACCTCCAGAATGAATTAAGTTCTTAACCTGAGGTACCACTGTATTGCTGAAACCATGGTTGTTGTTAGAGTGCAGAGGAAAGAGAAGGGGAAGGGGAAATAGAGTTTGGTTGTGATCTTCTTCTATAGATCCTATTAATTTGCAGTCCTGAACATTCTATTCACTTCAAGGAAACAAGTAAATGATTCAATTTGACAATCTAGTATTCAAAATTCAGGAAACTCAGATGTGATGCCCTGCATTCTTCCTAAGGTTGCATCTGTCAGAACTGAAAAGACTATATGTTTTATTTTATATGGTTTATGACGAAAATTTTACATACTTGGCAAATGGCTCACCTGGTGGCTCATCCTACATCTTAGGGGGTGAAATGGAACATATTTTTTATTATTATTATCTTAAGCAAGACAGGAAATTCATTACATCCTTACTCTATATGCTTGGGGATACAGCACAAAAATGCCAAAGGCAATCTCGATATGGCAAACAGGCAGAATAGAAGGTGACATTAAGGACTGACATATCATGGACGTTTGTCACAGCACCACCTGATACTCTATATTTGAAAGGAATAAAGAATCCACCAGATTATCATGCAATATTATTCATGATAGAGCATTCTTGAAGCAATGCTACTGCTATGCACACAGCTACGAAGCCTGCTTGCTGGTCTCTCAGGTTTTCAGACTCATTACTGAACAACATACTTTTCTTCAGGTGACAAAATCTGACTCATGCAACCTTCTTATTTATGGTTCACAAGAATTATATCGTTACTGGCCATCCCAATCTCTGCCAAATGATGCATGAGATTCCAAGGGTCTTGGCACTCAATCAGGGTCTATGTTCCTTTGGGGGAAATGAGTTGCTTTTAGTGGAGAGAGATTTCACAGTATTCTCACCTCAGGAGGAGCCTGTCCTCCACAACAGCTCACCACTGGATTCCCAGGCATCTCCATGCATCCATGCTGGCTGGACCGCTCCCTTTCCTGCTAACTCCATCTGGCCTAGGGGGCGGAGCCTGCACTCACCACTACAGTTTAGAGGCCTGAGCAGCTACCTGCAGCAAGTGACGAAATGGTTTAAAATGTTTTAACAGCTTTTAATTTGCTGCACCTTAAATGGTGGTGGTTGTTTTTTATAATGTTTTATAATTTTATAATTTTATTTCTGCTTGCGGTTGGTTAAGTATTTAGTTAGGGTGGGGAGTAGTTTAATTTTAGCACTATTGTTTTTTGCAGTGCTTCTATTTTTATTATTCTGTTAAGTTATTATATAGTTTGTATTTTGCCTTTTAAGGGGAAGGGTCAGGGCTGCCTGGGAGTGGGACTCAGCCAACAGAATGGCTGGGGCAGGTTCCACAGGAGGGAATGTATTGGGACACCCGACCTCAGTGATCACGGGCAGGAGGAGGAGTTACGCTAAGACCAGACCATGTCATTACTGAGGAGGCAGGTTTAGTCATTGTTTGAGGACTATCCCTGCCTCCAGGTCTGGTCCTGACCGGAAGGATACTGGAATCAGCAAGGGAAACCCACATGACCTGAAAGTGTTGCTGTGCAATGCCAGGTCAATGATGAATAAAACCACTGCCACCCACGACCTGATTGTGGATGGAGGATTTGACCTGGCATGTGTGACAGAGACCTGGTTGGATGAAGCAGATGAGCCTGTCCTTGCCACTGCTTGCCCACCAGGTTTCTATGTGTTGGACTAACCAGAGCTTTGAAGATCTTTGCCACGTATTGTCAACTCAACCAATTAACCATCAACCATGCTAAATCCAAGATTCTGATTTTCTCCAGAAGCCGGAGATTATACGAATGGAAGCTTGGCGGAGCAAAAATTGAGCAAGTCCTAAAATTTCAATACCTAGGAGTTATTTTTCAACACAATTTGGGGTGGAAAGCTCAAATTCAACACCTACTTAACAAGGCCAAAACTCTGTCATACGCGCTCCTCCGATTCTTTTTTTTCGGATGGAGCTTTGCATGTTCCCTCGGCCCTAAAGGTGTTCAAGGCAAAAGTGGTTGCCGTGCTTGCCTATGCTGCCCCGCTTTGGGCCGTGATGACAGACCTTGCTCCTCTTGAGACACTGCAAAATCAATTCCTGCGTCGGCTCTTAATGCTCCCCCTGTGCGTAAGCAACGCAGCCATGCGACTAGAACTGAAGATCGCATCCTTAGAAACTTGCCTGTGGAAGCAAGTCTTCAATTATTGGTTATCATTGTGGCATAGATTACCAAACCACTACCTTGTCCAATGCTTATGGCGAGATGAATTCTCTAGCCTTTGGACTAGTAGAATTCATGCCAAACTCCTGAGTTACGGAATCTCTCCTTCAGATTCCCTAAAACTAGACCAAATTACTGCTCAAAGACTGATCCGCCAAAGACTGGATGACATCGATCTACAGCGAAACTATATGCTGGGGGGAGGTGTTTGTTCGCCCCAGAACATTGGTATCACTTTAACTTACTGCGTTCCATTATACCTCTCCTCCCTTTCGACTGTTGCCCATAGACTGGCCTTCACCAAAGCGAGGTTCAACGTTTTTCCCTCCAACGTCCTGAGACATAGATTCTCAAAGGGCCAAGCCCCCGCCACGTGCGAATGTGATAAGGAGACGCCGGAGTCGCTCCAGCACATCATGTTCACTTGCCCCCTGTTCAATGTGCCACGGGCAAATTTGTTGGGATCAATCATACAGAAACTAGAGGGTACCCCACCAAAATTCCACCTTGCCCAAATCTTGCAGGATAAGGATACTCATACGACCCTGAAAGTGGCAAGGTTCCTGGTCGCTGTCCTTACCCAAAAGCGATGCCAAGGAGCACTACAAGCTAACTAAGGCGTAGTATGCCATTCTATTTTATAGTATTTTAGTGTTATTGTGGTGTTTTAGCGGCTGTTTTTTTTTTCTTCCCACGTACACAAGCTGTTATTTATGTGTTGTTTTTACTTGTATGGGCCTATGGCCGTAATAAATATTGTTGTTGTTGACACCCAGCTCTACCTCTCCTTTAAATCAGAACCAGTGAAGGCGGTGAAGGTCCTGTGTGAGTGCCTGGAGGCTGTTGGAGGATGGATGGTGGCTAACAGATTGAGGTTGAATCCTGACAAGACAGAAGTACTGTTTTTGGGGGACAGGGGGCGGGCGGGTGGGGGGGATTCCCTGGTCCTGAATGGGGTAACTGTGCCCCTGAAGGACCAGGTGCGCAGCCTGGGAGTCATTTTGGACTCACAGCTGTCCATGGAGGCACAGGTTAATTCTGTGTCCAGGGCAGCTGTCTACCAGCTCCACCTGGTACGCAGGCTAAGACCCTACCTGCCCGCGGACTGTCTTGCCAGAGTGGTGCATGCTCTAGTTATCTCCCGCTTGGACTACTGCAACGTGCTCTACGTGGGGCTACCTTTGAAGGTGACCCGGAAACTGCAATTAATCCAGAATGCGGCAGCTAGACTGGTGACTGGGAGTGGCCGCTGGGACCACAGAACACCGGTTCTGAGAGATCTGCATTGGCTCCCAGTACGTTTCCGAGCACAATTCAAAGTGTTGGTGCTGACCTTGAAAGCCCTAAACGGCCTCGGTCCTGTATACCTGAAGGAGCGTCTCCACCCCTATTGTTCAGCCCGGACACTGAGATCCAGCGTCAAGGGCCTTCTGGCGGTTCCCTCATTGCGAGAAGTAAGGTTACAGGGAACCAGACAGAGGGCCTTCTCAGTAGTGGCACCTGCCCCGTGGAACGCTCTCCCAGCAGATGTCAAAGCAATAAACAACTATTTTACTTTTAAAAGTAACTGAAGGCAACCCTCTTTATGGAAGTTTTTAATGTCTGATGCTGTACTGTTTTTAATATTCAGTTGGAAGCCGCCCAGAGTGGCTGGGGAAACCCAACCAGATGGGCGGGGTATAAATAATAAATTTATTATTATTATTATTATTATTATTATTATTATTATTATTATTATTATTATTATTATTATCTTTCCTAGCCTGCATTCAGCCAGCCCACCAAGATGGTTCTGGCCTTCATCTGGCAGCTCATCAGGCTCTCCCCCTTCTTCTGCAACCTCTTAATTTCAAAAGCACCCATATTTCCTGGGTGACATCATGTCTCCCATAATGGCTGGCCATTGTCCAGTAATTACACCTTGATGGCCCTTCTCCCAGTGTGATTTCCTGGCTCAGGTCCTGCAGTTTAAATCGAACATATGGCATCTTCCCTTCAATACTCCAAATATTGCCTCCTAGGATGGGTCATAAGGAAAGAGTTATAATAGGTGTGATGTGATTGGCCAGTGAGAATGCGAGGAGGGAATAAAAGTTAGAGTGGGAGGTTTTGAAAGTCAGTTTAGTTTGGGCGTTGAGTTGAAGTTGAGGTTTGGGAGTTGGAGAAGTAAGAGGGAGGAATAGGCAGTGGGTTGGTCGAGTTGTATTGTGAGAGAGTGAGAGGAATTGTTAGGTTGAGTCAGACAGATAGTTGGAGTAATCAGTTTTGAGTTGTTAGGAACTAAGACTAAGAAACTGACAAGAGAAAAATAAACTGAAACCATACGCTTGTTGCGTGTCGAGGTCCCCAATACACCCCAAAGGAAAACACAATTGACACTTAATTTTTGTTTAAATTTTTTGGCATAATTTTGGCCACAACTTTATTCAAATACAGCAATGTGAGTGGTTGCTTAGGCATTGGTAGCACTAACTGACTCCGCACAGGGACAGCTCTGACATTCGCACCCCCCGTGAAGTCACCTGGGGAGAGAGACGGGACTGGGAACCATGCCTCACCTCTCCCCAGCATGCTCCCAGGGGCTTGCGTGGCCCTAGCCCCTTGCCAGGGGGTTTCGGACAAAAGCATGGGGAGCCCCTGGGTTCCTTTAACGGTAAAACCCTTGAAGCAGCAGCAGCAATTTTGGAGGGGCAGGCACAGCCGAATCCATACCCCTCCACCAACAGCAGCATTTGGGGGGGGGCAGGCACAGCCAAATCTATACCCCCCCCCAGCAACCAATTCCAGACCAATGCCTAACCGCAAACCTTACAAGTTGTGACGATTTACTACGCGGTAGGCGAAAACCAAGTGGCACACACTAATCAGCCAAATGGCAAAATTCCTACCGGGCCCCTGCCCCAAAGCAGACGACCCCATGACAGCCATAGCAAGGTCAAGCAAACAGCCTAACATTAGGGAAGGGAAGGCGGGTGATCCGAAGCACGCAGCGAAAGAGGACGTCCGTTGCTGCATGCCTTGTATTTAACAAATAGGGCTGTCAATCACTAAATGGCAACATCTAATTTCCCCCAGTAACAGCCCGGCCCTGCTTACGAGTTGCCCAAACCATCTGCCCAGAAACAGCAAGGTGTCTTGGAATCCCCAACCGCAACACGTGCTCTCTGTGATGGAGAACACGCTTTCCTGCATTTAAAAATAAACTTGATTATTTGTTTATGTTAACAACTGTCTGGACCCCATGTGTCCCCATGAGAAGCGGGGTGGTGGCAGCGAAGAAGGCTATCGCAGTGGTGGCATAGGGTCAATAGACCGTCAAACGTCTATGGGCCCTGTGTGATCCCCACAGGTCCTGCAGTTTAAATTGAACATATGGCATCTTCCCTTCAATACTCCAAATATTATCTAAATTCTACCATTTATTTCTAACATTCACTAGCAGTTATGGGTGCCCCTGCACCCCCAAACTGTTACTCCAGATCTGTAACATTTTTTGCTAGAGTAGTCATACAGGGTCATGCACATACTGGACTGCTAGCAAAGTTACAGTATGCTCTGAAACTGAGATGATGTACTGTATTATAATCCATTAGTTACATGGTATAGTTAATGTCTTGAAATATAGGAGCACAAGTGTTCACCAAGCGCACACTGGGCTGTAATTCACCAGAGGGATTCTGCTGATGTAATAAAGTGGGTGTCAATCTTACTAGTTTATGATCTGTAGCCAAATTCTATGTGAAATATGTGCATGCTTTTAAAATGAACATCACTTTAGTGTTGGATATATCTATTACACAAAATACTTATAACAGGCCCTGTAATATTTGTCTAAGGTAAAAGCCTCTCCTTTCCCAGTTCAATGCATATGGGAAGATTGCAAAACTGGAGACTTCTATATCACCTTCATCAAGCTCTCATGAGTTATCCAGACATGGAATGGATTTCACAAGAGCTGACTGCCTTCGTCCAAGATATATAATGCACTGTAGAGGAAGAATAGAATATTATATAATGGGGTTACTTACAGAATGAAAACTTATTCACTGTGGTAGCTTGCAGACAATCAGCCCTGCCTCTGTTATCGCCTGCTAGATTCATAGGATACCTAACTAGTGTATCCTTCTAATGCCACTTCAGTAACAGGTTCCTATAAGAGAGTTAACCAACGTGGTCAATTCTCACTCTACACCCAATGTCTTTGTAACTAAAAAAACCACACCTAGCAACACTTTGCATTTGCATGCCACTCTAGACAATTCAAAGCACATATATTGTCTTAGTGAGCCTGATAATCATGTAAAATAGAACAGTTTTACAGAGCAGCTTCTAGGAATGTACTGTTTCAGATAGCAGGTGCTGCCTATTAATTTGGAATGTTCACTCATAGAAAACTGCCGCATCAGAAAGAAACGTTCCAGGACAGTCCTTTGCCTGCTATGCTGATTTTCATTTTGTAGAGTTGCACTCCAGTGTTCATTTTGAAAACTGCATACATACAACATTAACCACAATCCATATCAACCCAGTAGTTTCTTCATAAATACTGCTGTTTGGTGCATTTTTCCTCAAATCAGCTTCAATCTGGCTAGAAAACCTAAGTCACATTTACTTTGTACTTAAGTCCGATGTGTACATTTGAGAAAGCCATCCCACATGCTCAGATGACAGTTTTATGAATAGGAGTTCTGGAGAGAGGGGGCTGCAAGAGCAGGGAAGCAAAACAGGTCACACACACAGATAAAGACATCCACGTCACCTCTCTGTTGTGTACAACACCATGCAAATATGATTTGCAAGCAGTTGGGGGAGGGAGGACCTTGTTGAGTTTTAAGCAGCTAATGTGTAGACAGCTTAACATGGAGATCTCTCAGAGCTTCCCAGAGCTGGTCCACTTCTTCAAAGGTTATACACATATACACATATTCATTCTGTTTGTCTGCTTACAGTCATTTATGGATGTGTATATGGGGGGAAATGTCATGCACAAACCAAACTGCCAAGATACACAGAATGCCAAGATAGGTCAGAACAACAGGTATAATCATGATTCACCTCCACACATTCAAAAGAGATGCTAGCACTTCTAATCCTATTAAAATATGCACTACGTTAAGATACAATGCAGACTTCTGAGTACCAAACTCACAGACACATAAAAGTAAGTACTATTGACTTCTATTGAGCTTATTTTCAGGTGAGTATGTTCAGAACTCCACACTCAGAATAACAACATAGATAGAGAATTGCAGTCTTATTATATTTCAATTTAACACAGGAATAACAAACTGAGATAGTTTTGTCCTCAAATTCATACGGGGAGAAAATGGTTTCCTCAGCTGCTGAGTGTGTTTGTTATTAATCCTGCATTGTTAAATTTAGCAGCACTAGAGTTTTAAAGGCTTTAAGAATAATGATAATAAAATTGCTAGAAAGATTATGCTTGGTTGCATTAAAGAAATCTACTTACCTAAAGCACTATAAGCTTGTAACAGACACTGGCGCTCTGCCACACTGACCTAGTAAGTTCACGTTGTCCTCAAAATGCTAGGCTAATTCACTGATTTAGGTTTTTTCCTATAGTGCATGTGCTTACCTAAGAGAACAATGAAAGTAATAACCAACCATGATTTCAGCTCAGCCTGATATTGCATTTGAATTAAAGTATGAATTTTTCAAAAGCTTAGACAGAAAATATGCTGATTAGATATAATGTATGTAAGACATTATATCTTATGTGGCGCTGTGGGTAAAAGCCTCAGCACCTAGGGCTTGCCGATCGAAAGGTCGGCGGTTCGAATCCCCGCGGCGGGGTGCGCCTGCCAACCTAGCAGTTCGAAAGCACCCTCGGGTGCAAGTAGATAAATAGGGACCGCTTTCTAGCGGGAAGGTAAACGGCGTTTCCGTGTGCAGCTCTGGCTCGCCAGAGCAGCGATGTCACACTGGCCACGTGACCCGGAAGTGTCTTCAGACAGTGCTGGCCCCTGGCCTCTTGAGTGAGATGGGCGCACAACCCCAGAGTCTGGCAAGACTGGCCCGTACGGGCAGGGGTACCTTTACCTTTACCTTTATGTAAGACATTAAGGAATTTTGGCCTGCTTGTAAGTAAAGTAAATTGTGTGGAGGGAGACTAGATTCTGCTGAACACCCAGTCAACAAAGACACACTGGTGCAAAATAATAAAAGGTGACAATGGCTTTGGCTTGCTGCATGCCACCCCAATCTCTGAGCAGTGTTAGATTCTGGTGGTTCCAGGGCCTTACCCTGGGTTCAATTTCCTCAGAAGGAAGGGCTCAGGAGACAGTGCCATCTTTATGATCTGGTGGACATCTAGGCAACAAATTCTATTGCATCTCATTGCAAATAAATAAATATACACTTCCACATTTAGGGCAGGGTTACCCTAAACAGCTCCGTCAGCTGAAGTCTTGCACAAGGATGTTTGCTTGCGCAATGTGGATTGCTCCCCTTTTGTACCCCATGCACTCCCAGAACAGCACACGTGAATTCTATCCTTAGAATCTGAACACATCTTAACATTTTGCTCCAAATTCCAAATTCCCATTTTCTCAGATTTAAATTCAGAGGTTTTATTCTCTTCACCATGAAATTTCCATGACAACAATATTTTGCAGTGAAGTTATGCTGATTATGTGATAAAATCATTGTTATCTCATGGCAATATTGTGTGGTTAAAAGTAGTGCAAGCATTGTAAACAGTGGAGGGGACATTATTCAAATGGAATGATTCTTTTCTAAACAAAGCCTTGAAGAAACTTGAAGCACAATCACTAAGAGAGAAACCATCTGAAAGGCAAATTCAACGAATTCTCCATATAAAAGCTCTCATTACACAATTATATTTTCTAGGAACAAAGATTAATTAAAACCTAATAACAAAAGAGGCCTGAAGGGAGAGGCTAATTGTTTCTTCTGCCAGTGGCCTGACACTGAACCAGACATAATCAATTAACAGATGGCCTAATTTATTTGTCTGACTGATGCTACAAACCAAAAGCTTGCTGAACCAGGAAATAAGCAATTGGGGCCTGGGTATGTTGGTCATAGCGCTGTGTGATCATGCCTCAACAAACTACTTCCTGCAAACAGTAGCAAGCCTAAAACACGAAGTTTTATTTAGCCACCCATTTTGACTTCTGAGATTCCAGCAGGTATCGTCCACATCTATTCAGAGCAGGGCTCTCAGTGTGCATGACTCTATTCTGTGGGACACCATTCCTCTTGAAATATGTTGTGCATGTTCTATCAGCACTTTCCAGAAAAAGCCTGTTCTGACAAACATTTCCAGAGGGGTACATAGGTCTCTGCCATGGATGTCCACTTTGTGTTGTTTTAAAGTTCATCTACTTTTATTTTTTGTGCTTTTTTACTATTTTTAAACTGTTCATTATACTTTGTACAGCACCTTAGAACATATGTGGAAAATGATCAATTGTTTTTATTATGATTAACACATCATTTGCATGGGAGCTAGAAACTTGAGGGGGTTGGAACCAAAAGCTTTGATTGTCAGGAAGTTGACAGTGCACTGCATTTCTTCCGTGTGTCGAAGAAACACTGTTTGTACTCAACCATGGCATACCCTCCAACATTCCTCAGAAGCAAATAGGAACACACACCCCAACGGACCTTCCTCAACACACACCCAGGACACAGCACACATACCCTTCACTATCCTTAGAAAACTCCTTAATCCATTTTTAAAAATTATTATTATTTTATTCCTTGGTAGATTTACAAAAAGGAAAACACACACCAATAAATAAATTTTAGAAAGGGGCAGCTATCTACCGTATTTTTTGCCCTATAGGACGCACTTTCCCCCCTCAAAAAATGAAGGGGAAATGTGTGTGCATCCTATGGGGCGAATGCAGGCTTTCGCTGAAGCCTGGAGAGCGAGAGGGGTCAGTGCGCACCGACCCCTCTTGCTCTCCAGGCTTCATGGACCTCTCCGCAAGCAGCGGGAGCGCTCCCGCTGCTTGCGGAGAGTTGCCTGCATGCCGAAGCCTGCACGCGCTGAGCTCAGCGCATCCAGACTTTGCGGACCTCTCCGCAAGCAGCGGGAGCCAGCGCTGGGCTCCCACGGCTTGCAGAGAGCTGCCTGTTGGGGACTGGGGTCAGGGGAAGCTCTGGCCTCCCCCGCCCCAGCCCCGCGCCTGGGGGAAAAATAATTTTTTCCCCTTTATTTCCCCCCAAAAAAACTAGGTGCGCCTTATGGGACAGTGCATCCTATAGGGCGAAAAATATGGTATCTATCAGTACTCCTTGCCCTCCACTCTGCTCCCACTTTCGCTCTGCCCTCTGCCTGCACCTCATGGCTGTTGCATCACGCAAGGTTGAGCTTTGGAGGTGGCAGTCTTTCTTCCAGCAGCCACTAAGAGTTGCCCAAGGGGGAGGACGGCAGCAGCGGCCATGGAGAGGCCATGGAGAGGCAACAGGATGCTCCCTCACAGCTGCCACTGCAGCCACTGTGGTCGCTCAGGATGAGTGCTGGCCTCTCCTCCTTCCTGAGCTTGGTGGTGACAGTGCTGGGAGGGAGAACAGCGACATTCCAGGATCAAATCAGAAGCCAGGATGGGTTTCATAATTCTGGGGGTGACCTTGGAAAATATTGAAGGCATGCCATGGGCATCATGATATATAGTGATACACACAATGACTTCACCACTGAAAGGGACACATTCATGTGTTGCTCTACTTACAGCCTATTCAGCTGCAAATGTGCACCCGATGGGTACCTAAATACCTTATCTGCTATTAAGGTAAAGGCATACTTTGAGAAAATGTCCCTTGTGTATCTTTCCCTTTGCTATTAGTACACATGGACCACATTCAATCACCGTCAAGAAGACTCCTGCAGTTATTCCACAATGACAAGAACTCTAATTTCAAACTCTCGTTAAAGAAGTATTGATTTAAGGTGGCTTCTTGCATCTCAGACAGGCCAACATGTAAAATATGTCTGATGTGCCGACAAAGCCCAAACCATTAAAAAAAATTGCAGCTAGCTGCTTTGGGGAAAAAAAGAATTCTATTATGTAAGAAATAGCATTCTTGGAGGAGTGTACAAAGCAATGAACATCTTTATGGATAATTGCTTTCTGAAACAAAGAGGATGGGTTTTGGAGCCATTTGCCACTAGAAAATTATTTGATTACAGCACAGTAATCAATAAAAGTACAAGCTCTTCGGTAGCATTCGAAATCCAGTTCTACCCAGCAGCTGATAAATGCCTGCTCTGCTATGAAGCACAATATTTTATGTCTACAGAAATGATTTTTGGAGAATATTCACTGTCTGAATAACCTCTGAATCAGTCACATTTGAGAAAGAACATTACACACAGCAAGAAATGGAGATAAGATATTTAAGATTAGTCCACACAAGCGCTAGCACTTGATATTCTCCATGGTGGGAAATAATGGAGATATTTCCCCCTCTCCTTCACCATCCTCACTCTGATACACCTACATTGGAGAGGGCTGTAGCTCATTGGCAGAGCATCTACTTTGTTTGCAGAATGTCCCATGTTCAATCTTCAGCATCTTTAGGCTAGACCAGAAATGCCTGGCCAGTCAGGGTAGACAATACTAAGCTACATGGACCCAGTATATGCTATCACTTTTCTAATGCGTATGTGACACCGAGAACAATCAGGTGAGGAGAGCATTCCAAGCTACCCAGAGCTCCTACCTATTGCCTCAGGACAATAAGTCTTAAGCCCAGTCTAACCTTCCACATATCGATGCTTGGCTAATAATTCCTGGTCATCTGTTTGTGGGTTGGTTACAAAGGCAGATGTCTCAACTGGGTTTCATCTGCTTCTTGTTCTGACCCTGTTTCTGTATTTAGCCACATAAAAACACTGCCATGCTCAGAAACAGGGTATAAACAAGTAGGATCAATAACAACATGTTCTAGCGTACTCTTTCTCATAAAAGGATTTCCAGCCAGTCATTTTCTCCAAGTAGGGCGCCCCACTCCCCATTCCCAATGTCCTGTCCTGCCCCCCCAAATGTTACCCAGTGACCATTGGGCATACGCAGACCTCCTTGGGATGGTGGAGGAGGGAGGATCAGCTCAGGTGTTTTAAAAACTTCCAGGCTCCCCTCCAGACATGTCTTTTTTTTTTTTTTTTTTGCATAATTTTTATTGATTTACAAGATCAGACTACAAACAAACATAACAATTCTTTACATATTCCTGAAAAGGATGACTTCCTTCAGTCTTACCACGAATCGTCCATGCTACTAATAAATAATGTTTCTGCATTTCTTTGTTTGTAATGCCATAAAACATTTCCATTTGTACCTTTCCTTTTAGGCATTACCCTTTACCCCTTACAGAGCATCTTTGAAACCCACCAGAGTTATCTGATCATCAATTAAATTTTCCAGATATTTTGTAAAACTTTCCCAGTCTTTGACAAACCTCTGGTCTTTAATGTATCTGATTTTTCCTGTCAACCTGTCCATCTCCGCATATTCTAATAATTTCGATCTCCATTCCTCCAATGACGGCGTACCTTCTAGTTTCCAGTTTTTAGCTATTAGGACCCTTGCTGCTGTTATTGCATATTGGAATAGCTTATGATCTTCCTTCTTAATCTCCCTTCCCACCAAACCTAGCAGGAACGCCTCCGGTCTTTTAACAAAAGTATATTTTAACATTTTCTTCATTTCATTATATATTTCCTCCCAAAACCCTTTAACCTTTTGGCATTCCCACCACATATGGTAGAAAGTTCCCTCCCTTTCCCTGCACTTCCAACATTTCTTACTAGATCCGTACATTCTTGCTAATTTTGCGGGGGTCAAATACCAGCGATAGAACATTTTCATTAAGTTCTCTTTTAATAGTACACAGGCCGTAAATTTGAGATGTTGGTTCCAAAGTTTTTCCCACTCTTCGAAATAGATATTGCGACCCAGATCTTTAGCCCACTGTATCATTACTGCCTTAACTTCCTCGTCAGCTAGGTTCCAGTCCAATAATTGTTTATACATTTTGGACAGAATTTTTGTATTATTTTCCAAAATCTCAGTTTGAAATCTAGAACTCTTATCAGCATAGCCTTTGTCTTTGATATCTTTCCTGAACATTCCATTTATCTGGTGATAATGCAGCCAGTCATACACCTGGGACTTGACCTGGTCATACGGCCTCATTTTCCACTTTCCTTCCTCTTTCATTAGTAGTTGTTCGTAAGTTGCCCATTTAGCTCTCCTATCGCTCTTTTTAACCGCCATAACTTCTAGTGGTGACAGCCATTGTGGCGTTTTGGGTTCCAAAACATCTCTGTACCTCTCCCACACTTCCATCAGAGGGCCCCTAAATATGTGATTTCCAAATCCTTTATGCACTTTCTTCCTCTCATGCCACAAGTATGCGTGCCACCCGAATCGATTATCGTGGCCTTCTAAGTCTAGCACTTCCGCCTCTTCTAGTTTTATCCATGTTTTGACCCAGCACAGGCATGATGCCTCAAAATATATTTTCAGGTCTGGCAGGGCGAAGCCTCCTCTTTCTTTAATATCCGTTAATAGTTTAAATTTTATTCTCGGCTTCCTTCCCTGCCAGATAAATTTAGAAATCTCCCTGTGCCAGGTTTTGAATATTTTTGTACCTTTTATCACCGGGATGTTTTGAAAATAAAATAGTAGTCTTGGAAGTACCGACATTTTAATTATGGCTATTCTGCCCCAAAATGACAGTTTAAGTCTTCCCCACGTTTCTATGTCTTTCTTGACTCTTTTCCACGTAGTTTCATAGTTGTTTTTAAATAAATCTATATTCTTAGACGTTACCCATATGCCCAGATATTTCACTTTTTTACTTACTTCTATTTCTGTTTCTCTTTGTAGATCCTCGATTTTATCCACCGACATATTTTTAGTTATTATTTTTGTTTTCCTTTTGTTTAATTTGAAGCCCGCTACTTCCCCATATTGATCAAATTCTGCCAATACTTCTTTTATTGAATCAAGTGGGTCTTCCATTGTTACAACCAAGTCGTCTGCGAAGGCCTTAGTCTTATATTCGTATTGACCGACCCTGATTCCTTTGATTTCTTTATTATCTCTGATGGAATTAAGTAGAGTCTCTAATATCATTATAAATAATAATGGGGACAGCGGGCATCCTTGTCTTGTTCCTTTGGTTACTATTATTTCGGTCGACTCCACATTGTTTATAATTAATCTTGCTCTTTGTCCAGACATGTCATCCTGCTGTTTCTCAGTCATCCCGCTGTGGCTTCAGTGCTGTCAGCAATCACCTCCTGATTCAGCTATTAAAAGGACCGATAATTAATCTACTGCATCACATATATTAGGTGGCAGGGTGAAAACAGCAGCTCCGCCTGTACACTACGGGGCATGTTTATTTTGAAACACAGTGAGTGCCACAGTGCTCAGTGGGGATTTCTCTCTAGTAAGCAATTCAGATGGGGAGTTCACTTCAAAGCAAAAGCAAACAGTTACCTTTATTGAATCTTCCAAAGAGCCCCCTATCCCCACGTCTAAGAGGAAAGGAGAGCACGAACACACACAAATCCAGCACTGTGCTTTGCCTTCTACCATTTTAACTAGGGCTTTGGACATTTGAAAGCCAGGCAAGGGAGGAAATGGAAAGCCTGAGTGGGCTTTTACTTTCCACTTGTACACCTGGAGAAATGTGAAAAGGAAGTGTGTTTGCATCTTCCCCAGGTGGATACTCAATATCTAAATCATTATAAAAAATAATCCGGCATTGTGCAGCACACATACACAAACATACACAAGCCAGAAGAATGGAGACAAGAAGAGAAAGTTCACTCACTTGTCTTTTACTTCCTCACATAAAGCCAAACTGAGGGGTTTCTGTCACTGGCATGTCATTGAGCCCGGTCTGTATCACTGTGGACGGTGGGTGCAGTTCAAATTATCAAATACCTGGATGAAGAAACAAAATCACTGCACATAGAAAAATAGCCTCTTAGAAAGAAGTCCCTTCTCTCAAGCATATAGGAAAACTGGAGGTCCATTATCTTCTTTTTTTGTTATCAGTCTTCTGGAAAATGGAAATGCAGACACACAAGGATGCAAGCAAACAATATGAGTACAAAAGCAACTTAGGGGGTGATTTTGATAGCAAAAATGCTCTGTGGGGAAAGTATTAATTACTCCTTCCCCTTATGCTGTAATTAATTTCATAGACCCCTGAGCCTGGATTTCCATTTTTAAAAGTGTCAGGTGATCATGATATCTGATCTCCTAATAAAGGTGTATTCTTAAGCTAAGGCAATATGCTTGGGAGGAAACACAAATTTTCTTCCCCAGCTGCTTTTCATATAAAGGTGAAAGCATAAAAGTTTGGACAGGTGCAGCTTGTCATGCAAGAATTTAGAAAACCACAGCTGCTGAAAATTTCTCTTTGAATGGGACAGGACAAGGGCTTAAGCAGTCCAGCAAAACAGAGTCTCATCTGGCAAGAGCAATGCAGAAAAGAATTTGCATCTGAATCCGCCATATCCCTTTCTGCCCTCACATATATGCTTAACATAATTATCACACCAGAATGGGATTACTAATGCAGATTATGTTTCCATAATAATTAGGAGTTAAATAAAATAAGTTTTCAGAACTATTGAAACTTCCAGTATTTCCCCTTCCATTCTTGAGATAAAAGAGTCATTAGCACAGACCTATGGGCTACATTAGTATTCTGTTGGGATGCCACTTTTGCAGTACAGTGGTACCTCGGGTTAAGTACTTAATTCATTCCGGAGGTCCGTTCTTAACCTGAAACTGTTCTTAACCTGAAGCACCACTTTAGCTAATGGGGCCTCCCCCTGCCGCTGCACTGCTACTGTGTGATTTCACTAATCCCATTCACCCTAAAATCCCCAAATCAGTTTTTCCCCTTCTGTTTTGTAATAATAATAGCAATAATAATAAAAATGTGTCAAATAGAAGACCAAACACTGTTTCAATATGCAACAGTAGCCGCTAGGGTACTGTTAGCACAAAACTGGAAAACCCCAAACATCCCAACTGTTAAAGATTGGCAAATTAAATTATTCGAGTATATAGAATTAGCAAAGATGACACAAAAAATCAGATACCAAAAAGGCACAAAGTTTATTAATGATTGGAACAAATTTATAACATACATCAAAGCAAACTTAGGAAATTTTAAAATCACAGTAGGTGTAACATAAATCCTGCGATGTACAGATGTTGTAAAATGAAACTGCAGAAAGAAAATTTTGTTATATAGTCCAAAACCGAGATCAAGGGAAGTCAATTACTGTTCTGTTGTTAATCAGTGTTTGTTGTGTTTTGTGTGTGTGTTGTTTTGTATTTTTTCTGTTTTTGTTCAGTTAATAGAAATCAATAAAAAGATAATAATAATAATAATAATAATAATAATAATAATAATAATAATGTGTCAAATAAATAACATTTACATGGCAGTTTAAAAAACCCAGAAATATATTTCTGGGAGTTACATGAAGAAAGACTGATGGCTGAAAGGTCATGTGGAAGGTTGAGACTGTGAAGCACTTGGCCTGTTAAAATGGCATCCAAAAATGATTCCGGAACCTTCCCCCAAGCTATGTAGTTAATGACTTGCAAAGGAATGCTAAACTGGCAGCTGCGTTTTACTTTTAAAAAATGATATTTAAAAATATTATTTCTTATTCCACATGGCTCTGCTGATCAGAACACACCAGCTTACAGAGAAAACTCTGGCATATTGCTGTTCCCTTGTACAAGAACAGTTTGCTGGCAGCTCATCTCCCTGATTATGCAAAGGAGATGGAATTATAGCATGAATTACGGGCAAGCTGATGGGCTTGCATCCTCTGCTTCAGAAATACTGAATTACTGCCCTCCCTCCTTTATGTTATACACAGAGCTGTTGATTCTGGGAAATCCCACTGAGATAGATGCACATACATTCCTCCCCAACAAAAGTATAATTGAAGTCAGCCCCTGCACCTCTGCCAGTCCTACTTTATAACTGAAAAGTGAAAGCATCCTATTCGTGAAGGGTCATGAGCATCACCCTCTGCAGGAAGCCTGCAAAGTGTACATCACAAACATAAAGGCCACGAGGGGTATACCAACCTTGACACTGAATAAAGAAAATGAAGAAAGATGTGTGTCAAAGGCACATGACTTAATATAGATAATATGAAGATAATATGAATTTTCGTTGTTTACTACAGGCTAGATTGTCATTTCACTCATGAAATATCAAGGGATGACTAGAATATGTGGGCACCACAGCCAAAACTTCTATTATCTCCTTAAAAACAATGGGTATACCTAAGTCATACTCAAAGTAGACACATTGAAACCAATGGATTAAAGTCATTTTGATCCATTGATTTCAATGGGCGTAGGGCAAAGGACTCCTGGATGATTAAGTCCAGTCAAATGAGACTATGGGGTGCGGGGCTCATCTCGCTTTTCAGGCCAAGGGAGCCAGCATTTGTCCACAGACAGCTTTCCAGGTCATGTGGCCAACAGGACTAAACAGCTACTGGCGCATGGAGGACTGTGACAGATGCCAGAACACACAGAAGTACCATTTAATTTCCCGCCACAGTGCACAGTACTTTCCCTGCTTATCTACTTCCACTGGTGTGCTTTTGAACTGCTAGGTTGGCAGAAGCTGGGACAGAGCAACGGGAGCTCAAACCATCACACAGATTCACTTATCAAGGGTTGGTTCATTTGTGATGTATGGTATATCAAGCTGTATGCAATAGTTAAATGGTCCACTCATGAAGTGCAGAGAAATCAAGTGATGCATCTAGGCATGGACCAGCCTAAGCATCTAATGATAATGGATGCCAGTTCATAGTTTTGTTTGGACAGGCTGTCCCAACTGGATAAATAGGCATAGCTGTTAACTTTTCCCTTTTCTTGCAAGGAATCCTATTTGGAATAAGGGAATTTCCCTTAAAAAAAGGGAAATGTTGACAACTATGTAAATAGGACTTTGTTTTAGTTTAGTTTTAAATGTATCCGCTGGTGTGTTTTTTAAATTTTAAACTGTTTTTTGCCATTTTTATTGCACATAACCTTGAGACAATTATGAAGAAGACAATTATTAAAGTAATAATAAAATAATATTATGCACTAATATGCTTTCCTAAATATATAGATATTACCAAATTTGTTAGTGTTGTTGATTGTCACCTAGAATTAGCTCCTGAAAAGTTGTCATGAAAGCATGTGAGGGCACGTTTTGGGCTTTAAACCTGGTTAAGTGCGCTTACCAAGTTTCCTGACCTGGTGCCACTGGGGAACATCAGGCATGGGCTAGGCCCAGTTCCTGAGCCAGCTCCAAGCTGCTATGATGATTTCCCTGGCCATCTGCCTTGGCTTGGCTGAGCAATAGGACTGCAGGTACAGGGGTAGCTCTACTGTCTTTCATGCTCTGTCACTGCCTGGCCAAGAGGCGGATAGTCTATTCTGGGCAACCCGGGACCTGCATACACACTTCCCAGGCTTGCATCCCAGCAAGGTCACTTCAGTGATGCAAATGCAGCAAAAACAACACAGAAGGCAGCAGTTACAAATTACAAGCTCAGTCTGATTGGAGCAAGGTAGAAGCACAACAGGTTGCCTTCATGAGTGGGAGAGATCATCGCGCTTCCCTGCTCAGCTATCACCCGCCTTTAGCTGGGCAGCCCCCGGTCAATTAAGTGCTGACTCTCCATAGTCTGTATTAAGTAGTGGGAGGACATAGCAGACGACACAGAGGTTTCTCCACGTAGTTCTTTATAGGTAAGCTGGAAGTGAACTGAACAGCAAACACCTCAGCCGGCCTGCTTTTATAGGCAGCCGGCTGTCAATATTGTAACAACAACAGCCCATGGTTTTCTGCCTAAATTAACTTACGTGGACCTGAGTGAAAACTATATACACAATACCCCCTGGTGGCCAGGGTGAGAACTTCAATACATAACAGTCTGCCTGCTTCAATGGGTGCTTGGAGCTCAGAGTATCACTCAACAAGCAGACTGCCTGCTTCAATGGGTGCCTGCTTCAATGGGTGCTTGGAGCTCAGAGTATCACTCAACAAGCAGACTGAACTACTGCACCAGGCAAAAGCAAATGCCATTGTAGCGCTGTGGGTTAAACCACAGAGCCTAGGGCTTGCCAATCAGACGGTTGGTGGTTCAAATCCCCGCGGTGGGCTGAGCTCCCGTTGCTCGGTCCCTGCTGCTGCCAACCTAGCAGTTCAAAAGCACATCAAAGTGCAAGTAGATAAATAGGTACCGCTCCGGAGGGAAGGTAAACGGCATTTCCGTGTTCGCCAGAAGTGGCTTAGTCATGCTGGCCACGTGACCCAGAAGCTGTATGCCGGCTCCCTCGGCCAGTAAACTGAGATGAGCACCACAACCCCAGAGTCGGTCACGACTGGACCTAATGGTCAGGGGTCCCTTTACCTTATTTCTCAGTAGACCTAGCTAGGATTGCATTGTAATAGTTCTGGATTCTCGCTGACCCAGGTCTTATGGAAAAATTAGTTGCTGAGAATAAAGAGAAGGTCAAGTGTGTGGTAGATCTCATCTGATGAGTGTCTATTTCAGAAAAGAGCTCATAGCTCAAAGCCAATGCATGTTTTGTTTTTTTTCCTGAAGTGCTGAAAGTTTACATTTAGTAGGATTGCCATATTTCGAAAAGTTGAGCTTTTCAACAAAAATTCTCCACTGACGCCATTTTTATACCCCAAAACCAGGACATGTCAGGAATTTTCCTGACATATGGCAAGCCTAACATTTACTGACTGCCACCTCACTTTCAGAAATCATTTGTCTATTCTAGGTACAAACTTTCAAAGTGGCTACATCAGAGAAGAGTTAGAAGCAAGGGGGAATTCTCTAATGCAGTACATCTGAATGTCTCAAATGAACATCTTCAAACTTCAGCAAAGGTACTTCCTAAGTTTGGCTGAACGTTGACTACGGATTCAACCACCAGAACTTAAAAGAGAATAAGGGAGAGGGAGAATTCTAATTTAAAACAGCAGTGTCCAATTTAGCTGTACTGGGAAGTACTTTAGAAAAGCATAGAGTCAATTTTTTCCAGGTGAACTCTTAGGAACTTGGTTTAAAAGAAAACTTAATGGAACTGGTACCAGGAATTTTTTTTACTGTGAATTCCCAGGAGCCTGCAGCTATAGACAAGCAGCACATTCACAGAAAGTGGGCCGTGCGGGTGGAGGTGAATAGATTTCTACCACATTCACACAATTAAGACTTTGCCTCAAGGGAAATTATTCTACCACAAATTTCTCAAATGTATAATTTATACAAACAGGTAGGATAAAGGATTTCAAACAGATTTCACAGAAACAGATTGCTTTCTGACAGTCAAACTATCCAATGCAGTTGGACATGGTGTAGCTTTTTCTGCCCCCAAGATGCAGATGGTTCACAGTAAAGAGTTTATGTTATAAAGTACATTCAGTGAACATATCCTCCAGCATTAATCTATATGAAAATAGGATGTTGATTGTAGAGTGGGTGAATCTATCTATTTTCAGTGGACTATTTGAATGGGTTTTGTTTCTGCATTAGTCTGACATTTATAAAATCTTCCCAACTTACATGATTTAAATGACAATACATTTATTTGATGTCCATGTTCTATTACAATACAGTTTAAATACATATTTTGATATGTTTAAACTTCTGAAATTTAATCCCAACATTTGAAGAAGTGTGGAAATCTTGTGGACACTAGATGCAAGGTGCATTGTGTTCCACAGAGATTTAACTTTTATAAAACTTCCACTTGGCGGGGAGGGAGGGCAACTTGGACCTGGAGAGCCCTAGCAACTTACAGGGGGAAAAGGATAAAATAGGGACAGATCTAGGGTTACCATATGTCCAGACATATCCAGAACACTGCGGTTGACAGCAGTGTCCGGGCGAAAATCGGGAAAATGTCTGGGGAAATCTGGATGCCCATGTCAACCGTTTTTGCCATTTTTCAATTTAAAAACGGCATTTTAAAAAGTGATCTTGCCCAAAAGCACAAGAAATTTGGGCAAAACCGAAAAAAAGCTCAACAACTGTTTGAAATATGGCAACCCTACAGATACCAGAAAATAATAACTATTCTAGGCAAATGGTGCCAGTTTTAACTGTTGAGGGTAGCAGGAAGGGAATTTACAGCAAAAAGCTGTAATGTGTGTGTGTCAGGAGGTGCCATCAACAGCTCACTGGCTGTCTGCCTAGTGAAATCAGAGATGCAGAGAGAGCATATTCAGTTCTTTTAATTTAATCCACCAAAACACAGGGAGACATGGAATGTACACCCTGATGCTTGAGCCTGCATTGCTGCTCCACCTCCTGGCAGGTACTGCCTAGCCCTCAGACCCCTCCTACTATTTATGGTGGCTTCTAAGGAAATCTCCCTGTCTCTGTTGGACTTTCTGCTCTGAGATACAAAGGGTGCATCTGGTTCTCGGGGAAGGAGGGGGCTCTAGCATACTCTCCAGAGACACTGTGTCACTTGGCTGCGGCACTGTTCCTAACACATCTGATTCCTGTCTCTGTTCAGGGCTGGTGCACCTGCTGTCTTGCTCCTGTTCTTCAGCACCCATTATTCCCAACTCCTTTCTTCTTCTGGGGTGTGTCCAGGGCCAGATTTAGGTTTGATGAGGCCCTCAGCTACTGAAGGTCATGGGGCCCTTTATATGTCCAGCTGTCCTTTGTCAACAACAAATTGTCACTGTTTCTTGTGTTGAATATATGCTATGTGGTAATTTATGGACCCAATAGGTGTCTAAAGTCATTTGCCACTGTTGCTGTATGTAGGTTTTATTTTTTTATTTGTTTTTTTATCTTATATTTTGGAAATGTACATCCATTATTTTTCCTTTATTTTGGGGGGGGCACCAAGAGAGTGGGGCCCTAAGCTATAGCTTGTTTAGCTTATAAAATCTACTCGGAGTCAAGAGTGGATTTCATGCTCTTTATTCAGCTCATAGTGGTGAGAAGGAATGAAAGTTCCCCCAGAATGTCTGCTTTATATACATTATTTACACAATGGGCCCCACATGATTGGCAAATTCCGGGATTCTCCTGTAGGCCAATCAGGTTGTGGATTCACTTCCACCTGGAGCTGGATTGGATGGCTCCTGCAGACCAATCAGACTGCTGCATTTTGGATCCTATTCAACTCAGTACATAACAGCTTATAGGTAAATCTGGCACTGGGTGTGTCCCGTCTCAAGCCACCACTATCCTGGGCCCATACTCTCTCCCTCTTCCTCCTCTCTGGAAGGCTCGGGGGGGGGGGTCCTGCTCTTCATCTGCCCAGTCCCTGACACTCTACCAATCCGTATTCAGTTCAATAGAGGAAAAATCCCCACCTGGAAGCTGATCAGGCATTCACACTGACCTTTCCTCCTCTCTTTCCAGACAAAGGTCCATGCTTAAAAGCTCCCTGTCCAAGTGCCCCGCCCCTTTTGTTCCAGAGCTTTCCCCATGAAAGCTGAATTGGAGCAATCTGCAGAAAACCCAAACACTGCTCCAATTCAGTTTTAAAGAGAGGAAAGAGCAGGAAGGAACAGGGCAAAAGGTCGGTGTGGATAAGCCCCCCCCCCATTACAACCCCTGCCCTTTACCATACTGTACTAGGATAAAAATCATGGCTGATTCGCATTTTGGACTTAAATTTCTTGAACTTTCTGACCATAAGAGCTGTTCAACAATGGAACAGTCTCCCTTGGGAGGTTGTGGGCTCTCATACAGGTTTTTAAGCAGAGGTTAGATGGCCCTCTGTCATGGATACTTTACTTGAGATTCCTGAATTTCAGGGGGTTGGACTAGATGGTCCTCAGGGTCCCTTTCAACTCTACAGTTCTATGAACTCCCAGTGATGCATGGTTATCCCATTTTTGAAAGCTGAGGAATTTATTTGTTTAAAACATTATGAATGTTGTCACACCATGACAAGGAATATGACAGAGAAGTTCCGGATTCCACCGGGTATATATGAACACTAGGGATCACTCAAAGTAGCTCTTTGGATCTTAGTCCTAGATTATTTATTGACTCAGAGAAAGCAAAAACTCAAAAAGCAAAATTTATTAGATGTTTACAGTATACTTTTCATTTCATTTTCTCCTTCTGTGTGAAATACAGTGTTTACCTTTCCTTGAATGTTCATTCTTTTTTCTTTTCTTATTTTTGAAGGCTAAAGCATTATGTATTTTCATTTTCTCACTTGATTAACTGTCTCACTGTCAAACATTTTTGGCTACTGAGTTTCACTTGATGAAGAACCAAGCTGGGGGGAGAGAATAATTCAATACATTTTTCAGGGTCAGACAAATGCAGTATAAGAGCACTAATTCTGCTACTTTTTATTTAATTGATTAAATTTGTATACCTCCCTTCATCCAGAGATCACAGGACAGTTCATACTATAAAAATACAAAATAAGAACACCGCTTAGGGGAAGTGGGAAGGGCACTTCATATGACAAAAGAGTAATTTTCAAATAGTGCCCTTGAGAAGACTGGGCACCTTGGAAGATTTTCAGATTTTTAGATTACCTTTCCCAAAGACCAGCTTATAATGCAGCGATGGCCAAACTTGGCCCTCCAGCTGTTTTGGGACTACAACTCCCATCATCCCATAGCTAACAGGACCAGTGGTCAGGAATGATGGGAATTGTAGTCCCAAAACAGCTGGAGGGCCAAGTTTGGCCATCATTGCTCTAACGCTTTCCCCTTCATTCTAGAGTTGCAGGCAAGTTGTGATGTGTTCTTAAGGCATACGTTCAGTCAGGTAGAGGAAGTTGGGGTGGGGCAGCGGAGCTCACCACATCTCTGGTTGGTCACATCCCAGCTGCTTACCTCAAGCTCCCAGTCTTTTCCCAAAAAGCAGCAGTGACATGACAGACCACAGATCTGGTGAGCATGCCACCTCACCACACTGCTTGCTACAGTTTGAGTTCATGCAGGCATGAACCGTATCATAAGCCTTGTGATGCAATATGCATATAGATCTTCATTCTTTAAATGGAATTTATCCAAAACATCATTAACTCACCTGCTAACTCAAAGACCTCAAAGCAGCTTCAGCTTGGGCCAACGTCAGTTAAAAATGGTGATGGATGAACTAACTCCAGGCTTCAAATTGGAGCTAACAGCAAACCAAGCTTTTTAAAAAAGAAAAAAAGAGGGAATATAGATTCTCTAAAGTAAAAAATCCTGTCCCGTGTCTGATGATGCCATCACAAATTTGAAACTGTTTCCATTCATGCCCCTCCCCCACCAATCCACATTAATTCTCAGAGTTCCATTTTCACCACCCTTTCTTCTCCTTCAGAGCTGCCTGGTGATGGGTCCAGAGGCGGCAAAACTTTATCCAGGGCTCCTGAGTCTGCTCACCCTTCCCTGGTGTCCCCTCAAATCTGCTCCAGAGAGCGTAGGGAGGTAGTGTGGAGAAAGGGGGAAATCAGTGAAATTTACATCCATCATGTTTGTACAGTGGTACCTCAGGTTACATATGCTTCAGGTTACATACGCTTCGGGTTACAGACTCCGCTAACCCAGAAATAGTACCTCAGGTTAAGAGCTTTGTTCAGGATGAGAACAGAAATTTTGCAGTGGCGGCGCAGTGGCAGCGGGAGGTCCCATTAGCTAAAGTGGTGCTTCAGGTTAAGAACAGTTTCAGGTTAAGAACAGACTTCCAGAATGAATTAAGTTCTTAACACAAGGTACCACTGTATTAATGGAAGTCTCCACTATATCAAATGCCTTTCATTCCCAGAAAGTCTCCTTCTATAAATGAGAAGCCATGTGGATACAAACAAATCTTTCAGGCACAAGTGTGTGGCTATTATTATTATTTATTGAATATATATACGGCCCTATACCTGGAGTTCTTAGGGCATTTCATAGAACAAAATCAAAATGTAAAGCTACAAAATATATTATCAAAATAAAAACAACAAGCCAGTAACCCCCCCCCCCAATAGCCTCTGGTTCACAGAGAAGAGCTTGTTTTTCTTCTGGTCCTTCCGCTTTTGCACTCCGTTCAGCTACGCCAGGGTTGAGCTTAGTATGTCATCAAAACCCAGATCTGTGGTTTGGCTTGTTCCAGACAAACTAAGAGCTGTAGTCGAGGATTGTTCTTGGTTTGCCTAAAGAAGATAAACAACATACTAAGACACACCTACCCTTGTGTCTTATTTCGTGGAGGTAAATAAATTTAACCATAATCATAGTCCTATTTAGTCAAGCTTGGCTTGCAGCAGCAGCCTAGCCAGTGAATGAGCAAAGTGTCTGCAAGCTCCTCTCCAGAACCCTGCACATTCATGCTAAGCCATGGTTTGGCTTAGCATTATGTGCTAATTGAGCCATTTAGTCATAGACTAATATTTGCTTTAAAGCAAGCACTTTTAAGCTTAATTTGTCTGTTGATGACCACATAAAAGCTTCCCTTCTCCTGCCCAGCTTTGTTTCCTATGATATACATCGTTTGTAGCAGAACAGGAGGATTTTTAAAAATGCTATTTGGTGATGGTATAGGGGAGTTTCATTCAAGAAATTCCTCCAAGCCTTCTGAATTTCCAAGGAAATGCTTAACTGGCTAGTAAGCAAGAAGAATTTCATCTGGATTTTCCCATAATAGTTGCAGAAACATCTTTAGTAAATGTATGTCCAGGCATACAAATCTGTCTGCATAACTAGCAAGTAAATGCATGATTAAAATACTACAAACCAGATAAACAAGGCTGATCCATCTATGTGATTTACCATATGCCAGGTTCTTTACTTAGTGTGCCCTGGAAAGGGGATCTATCAGAGATTAAATCCTCAATACCCTTATAAACATTTTATCAGATAATGGTGTCCCATTTACAGGGAAAAAAGATGACACCACTTTGATTCAAGGCAAACTTTGAGGATGTATAGTATATCAAACTGATAAAAACATATTGGACTGCACTTCCTGAAGTGCTGACTTAGATCCTGGAAAAGTATATTCTCCATCAATAAGGAGTTGCTGAATAAGGAAAACCCTGCAGTGCCTCTATACATCTCCACATCATTTACAAATATTGTTTACTTTTTACATGACAAAGACTAGCTTTCTTTTCATGTGACAGAGTCTAAAAGAGGGAGCAGCATGGATAGTCTAGGCTGTTGGTATGGAGACAAGGTGGATAACAGGCAAGAGAGACAGAGAGCACTCAAGACCTCCATCTGTTCTGAGAAACTTGTTGCTCAGACTGAGGAATCAGCTGCTTTATAGAACCAGGTGGGGCTGTCTTGGCTCCTGGTGTCATCCAGCTCAGCTGAAAGCTACAATTCCTCTCAGTGAAGCTCATACATCAGCAGCTCCCTCTTCTGACAAGCTGCCATGAAGGTGAAGAGAATAAAGTGCCTGTGAAGCATCTTTCTGCCAGAGGCCTGGCATCTGAACATACTAGCTGCAAAACAGCAGCCTGGCTCCTAAAGATTAGAGTAGGTCTTGTAGAGCCTAGGAAAGCATAATAGCAGCTGCAACAATAAGAGCCATCTTCTCCCTTTTTCACGACTGCAGTTCTAACTCACTTACTTGAATGTAAGCCCCATGGAATTTGAAAGGACTTACTTCTGGGATTTATTCTGTGTGAATCCTTATTCACTTGCACAAAGTTTATGTGGTGTCTGGTTGTTACCAGATTTGTTTATAAGATTCAGATTTGTTTATAAGGCAGTTCTATGACAATGAGCATTCATCCTGATTTGCTTGTGGGGTACTTATAAGTACTCCCATAGATCATTCATTCATTCTACACTTTCCAATGGATTTTTCCCTTTCACTTTCCAAACCTCAAAAAACCCAGAGTCTTCCCGTCTCCCCCACCAGTGGATTTCTTGCACTAGGATTTGTGGCTTCATTCCCTTCCACGAAACACTGACAGCCTGGAGGCATCCATGGTTAGGATTGTACGTAAATAAGAAGCACAACTGAGAAGAGAATTACCAAGAAGCAAAAACTCAACCTTGCCAAATTGTCATTCTGAATAGCTTCCGCTCTTGCCACTGCCCTTAGTATTGTTTATTAGCGCATGAGATGCAAATTTTAGAAGCCATTTGTCTGCATTCAGCCATATGTGAACTTTTTTTAAAAAAATTGATGAGCTCTTATCAATAAATGCAGAGAGAAATAATCTCCTAATGTGGAAAGTAAGAAGACACTTAACATGAGACAGATGAGAAAGACGGATTTCAGAAGTTATTTTTGCCACAAGCCTCTCAGTTGGGAGAGGGGGGAGTACACAGAGTTTGAGTGCAGCGTGGATTTATTTATAACCTCATCTAAATCACAAAATAACTCTGTGGAATGTTCATAAACTACCCCAAACATGCTGCTGTTGCTGCAAACAGTAGCTCTGAAGAAACATCTTGTTCTATCCAGTCCAACATCAAACTGTTTTTGTTTTGAAAAACATTTTAATTATGATAAACTCATATTTCTTTTGCATACATGTTTTTAAAGTCCATATTTACTTTTAAAATTAGAAGGATTTTTTTCACCATAGCCAAAATGTAAAAACGAGCCAAGAAGAAAGAAATTTTAAAATGTGTCCTAGAAAAAGGGAAGGCAGAAGAAAACACGTGTCATGGATAAGAAGCCAACAGTAAATCAGGGTAAACTACTGAATATTACTGAAAGAGGGAGCATGGCAGAAAAAAATCATTCACATGAATTATTGTCCTGCTTTGTCCAGATAACTCATTACTAAGAATTTAACATCTATTGCACTTGATCATTCATTGGTGCTAGTAAGCATACAACTCTTAGAGACCACTAAGTATTGTTGTGAGTTTGGAATGGTTAATGCTGGATGCTCCTCTATTGTAGGCTCAGGTTATATATACGTGTAAAGAAAACATATACCGTATTTTTCGCTCCATAAGATGCACTTTTTTCTTCCTAGAATGTAAGGGGACATGTCTGTGCGTCTTATGGAGCGAATGTGTGGTCCCTGGAGCTGAATTGCCCAGGGGCAAAAAGCAGATCATGCTTTTTTTAAAAGAAAGAAAGAAAGAAAGAAAGAAAGAAAGAAAGAAAGAAAGAAAGAAAGAGGGAAGTGGGTGTTGAAACAAAGCCGCTGATTGGCAAGCAATCGGGAGGGAGATAAGGGATGCTAGCAATAAAGGAGGCTGCTTGGGAGGGGGGAGGTAAAGACAGTGAACTTGCAAGGAGAAGAGACAGGAAGACTAAAGCAATGAGGAGAGAAATTAGAAGAAAAGGAGGAGCAAAAAACTGCTCCAGCTAAGGAAAAGACACTAAGGCAAATAAGAGGGAAGGGAGTGTTGAAAGTAAGCAGCTGATCAGTAAGCCATCGGGAGGGAGATAAGGGAGCTAGAGATAAAGGAGGCTGCCTGGGAGGGGGGAGGTAAAAGCCCACGGATCCTCAGGAGTTTTGCATTGGGTCACCCCAAATTCACCGTCAGATCACATAGCATGCCTATGGCTACAGCCTGCAGCAAAAAAATCATGCACCCACTCTTGTGTGCGGCCACAATGGTGCAAAAATGTGGTTACAAAGCACGGATCCACATGGATCCTCAGGATTTTTGCATTGGGTCACCCCAAACTCACCGTCAAATCACATGTCTGTGGCCACAGAATGAACCACAAAAATCATACATCCACTGTTTCATTCAGAATATTTTTTTTTCTTGTTCTCCTCCTCTAAAAGCTAGGTGCGTCTTATGGTCAGGTGTGTCTTATGGAGCGAAAAATATGGTAACTTAGAGACACCACAGTCTCTGCTGTCCCCCATTCTGAGGAAACCAAACCCTGGAAAACCCTGGAATCTTGCACTGCTCAGAAATTTGGGTGGTGTGCAACAGTATTATTAGTAGAGTTAGGACAACTAATCAAATATATTAAAGCAATGCAAATATACAAAGTTGGTGGCATATACTTCCTGTAACTAAAACAAAGCTCAGTTGTTGGCAGGAGTGAGGCTGTTAGTATATTACAACTTACCTCAAAGATATGCACTGGCTACTGATTTGTTACTGGACCAAATTCAGTGAGTTAATATGAGAAGTACAGACCAGCTAACTTGAAGAATTGCGTTATGGATATTTGGCCACTTGCCCATTTTGATCTCAGTTCCCACAGACTATCTTAAAAGGGATTCACCTTTCAATGTGGCAGCACCTAGGATCTGCCATTTTCATCATTTTTAGGCAAGCCTACTCAAGTTGTGTAATTTTATTACAAGCCTCTGTTATTAAACTCTGCTAATCTTAGCTATCCTTTATTATGAGGATTTTATTACATCTACTTGTCTGTTGATGTTATCAGTATTTTCTTATAAACATTTACATTATTGATGTAAACTGCCTGGAGACTTGCTATTTTTATTATTTTTATGGGGTCTGTTAGAGAACGATTCTTTGTACAGGAAGCTGGCTTAAAGCAAACTAGTGGAAGTCACACCAGATCCAAACTCTGCTGCTGCTGCTGCTGCTGCTCTGCCCAGGGGCGCCAGCTCCAGGGGGCTGAACCCCCCCCCCCAATATTTTAGGGAAGGGTCTGAAGCCCGCAATGGCCAAAAAGCCTGGAGGCAAAGTGCAGAGCCAACCATGGTGTGGCTCCTGTGGCTCCTCCTCCTGCCACAGAGGGAAGAAGGGTCGAAGCAGCCTCCCTTCAGGGGCAGAGGAGGAGGAGGAGGAGGAGGAGCCACTGGCCATTGAAGCTGTGCAGCCACCATCTTTGGCTCTGCCCCGGCTTGTCCTGACATCACGTGAAAGATGTTGCCCCTCTCACTCACCCTCACAAGCTGGTGCCTCTGGCTCTGCCTAAGTGTAGCAAAGGGGAAAGAAGCCTTTTAAATTGCTGGGAAGAATTTAAACCTTTGAGAAGACCTCACTTAGAAAAACAATATAACTCAGGTGGTTAGGAAGGCCCAACAGAGACTCCATTTTCTCAGGGTCTTGGGAAAGAACAATGTTAGACAACAATTGATGACCGGCCCACAATAGAAAGTGTCCTCTTACATTGTATCACAGTGTGGTATGTTGGCTTGACAGCCATGGACAGAAAGTCTTTACAGAGGGTGGTGATATCATGGGCTGTCCCCTGATCCCGCTAGATGACATCGTAAGAGATTGATGCCTTAGGAGAGTGAGAAAAATTCTCAGGGATGATTCACACCATGGCCAGCACCTCTTTAAACTTCTACCACCAGGCAGCAGATATAAAATTATAATTAGTTGTACCAACAGGCTAAAAAACAGTTTCTATCCATGGGCTGTTAGGCTGCTGAATGGAAAATAATATAGTGCAACTGACTTTCGGGGTTGGTGTTTTGTGCGACAAACACACAGAGTGCAATGAGACTGAGTGTTTGGGGGGGGAGACTCGGTTAATTTCATTGTACACAGGTTGTACATTGACAATAAATGTATTATTATTCTTATTATTCTTATTATTATTACATAGCAATCTGTGCTGGGTTACCATAAAACATGGCCAAGCTGAATGGGCTTAGTGTCCAACCTTAGTTCCCTCTTTCTGGTCCCATCTGCACCATACTCCCAGGCATCTAAACTGGCCCCTACTCAGCCAGCTTCCGCTCAGTCAGGATGAGCAAATGATGAGCCAGGGCTGAGACCAAACACTGGCTGGGAATTGGCAAGCCAGAGGTGTAGAGCATCCTAAGCTGCTCATCCTGGCAAAGCTTGCTAGAGGATTGTTCTCTCAATCTTGTCAATTAATAAAATAAATCTGGAAGAAGTTGTGGAGTGGGGGATCTTTCGTTTCCATTCAACAGTGGGTGGGTGTCAGATTTTTTTAGTATTAAACAAAATAGAACACTGCCCACTTGTACCTCTAGTGCTTGGTTCGTAAAAGATGACCCATTAGTTCTTAGATAAGTTTTAGAATTATTCATGCAAAGCAGCCGCAGCCTTAGCCAGGACAGCTTGACAGTTTTGTGCAGAATTAATTCAGCTGCACACGGCCATCCTGCAGAAATGGAGGGCAACCTTGTTAATCAGAAGAGCTCCAAAGGTGCTGAGTTATAAATAAAGCATTTTATAATTACTAAAACTGTAAGTAAGAATTATGTTTCACCAATTACGCTTGCAGTTTGCAGTATGCAGAGTCACGAGGCTCTCTCTCCAATGCTCAGGTCACGCTTTATAGATTTCTCTCTGACAATTTGCAGGCTATTCCCTACCCATAATTATTTGCCATAGTAAATGTACTTTAATGTATAACTTCAAGGCTCTTCAGGCAGCTGATGGGACACTTGTGAGAAAACCCTTCAAGAAAATGGACAGGCAGCCCAAACCTCAAACCTGTATGTGAACTGAAGACAGCCTAGCATGGTTTAAGACATTTCTGAAATATATCTGTATAACCTATTTATATCTATAGATGCAGAAACTTTAAATGGGTATTTATTTCCTGGGGGTTTTTTAAATTACATGTTTAGTGTAACATATCTGTAAATGAATATCTTGTTGATAGAGAGGATTGCCAAATGAAAGAAAAATGTCATCAATTCTTTTTTTCCCTTGGTAGAATCTTTTGTTTACCACAAAAACAGTAAACACAAAATAGGCCAGCATTAATACTGTATATTTTTCTGTATCTATAAACCTAATGCTAATTTTCTGCAGAGCATCTTTAGGTATGGCAGAACCTAATACAGTGGTACCTCAGTTTACAAACAGCCCCATTTACGAACTATTTGGTTTACAAACTCTGCAGAACCGGAAGTAGTGTTCCAGTTTGCGAACTTTACCTTGGGTCTACGAACAGAAGCTGAATGGTGGAAGGGCACTGGCGGTGGGAGGCCTCATCAGGAAATGCGCACCTAGGTTTCAGAACAGCTTTGGTTTAAGAACTGACTTCAGGAATGGATTAAGTTTGTAAACCAAGGTACCACTGTATTGTTAAATGTAACCTTAGAGCAAAATTGGCAGAAACACGCAGGCACTTTTGAGGGAAACTCAAGAGTTTCAATAATTTTCTCATGAGAAATGATTGCCCTCACACAACCCTCTGAGGTAGAATACATTGACAGGTTGCACACCTGATGAAAGGCAATCAGTCAGAGTCTTATCTTTATATCTTAGTTTTTTAAAAGCAGTAATTTTAAAAGATATTTCACTTTTAGTGTTCAGCTTAAACGCACATTATGAATGGCATGTGTTAGATTATCTTATCTGTTTGCAGTTCTGAACTGTAAAGCAGTTTTATGCATGCTGAAATACGATCATCCAGCAAAGTTTTTTAAAAAAACTTTGGACGTACAGATTTCATAAACTGTAACAGTCACACATTATTAAAATGAATTGAATCACATGCTTCCACTGCTGCTTTCTATTCTAATCCTCCTTATAAAATAAGCACACACTCACACAAATGCAAATGATGGCCCTTTATCACATATTCAAACTTCATACAATCATCGAAGAAAGCACATTGTCTGCTTTCATCATTTTTAACTGGACAGCATTTACAAGTGTGGGAAAGTGTTTTAACAGTCAAACATATAATAGTTTTAATCTCCCAAAAGGGATGATGCAGCCAGTTAAAATATAGCTTGTTTTTATATATCATTGTGCCCCTGTACAAAGTACTGCTTTAAGTAACACATCCTCTGCATGTGACGTTATAGGCATATAGCAATTTCCACAATCACTGTTTTGCATTTTAAATATGCATTAAATTGAACAACAGTAAGCCCCATTCAGCCCCATTCAGATTAGGATAAGAAGCTGATGTGAAGTGTGCAAGTATAAAATCAAGACCCTTGAGCTCCTCTCTGCTCCCTTTCTTCCTGCCCAGGCCCTCTGCCTGCCCCTCAGAGCTGGTGTGTCACACGGGGCTGGGGCTGGCATCCTCTCTTCCTCCTCGCTTGATCTCTAGCAACTGCTATGAGCTGCCCAAGGGAGGAGGCCAGCTGTAGCCGCCATGGAGAGACAATGGGATGTTCTCTTGTGGCCACAGCATCTGCCTTCACTCAGGACAAGTGCCAACACCTCCTCCTCCCCAAGCTCAGTGGCATCAGCACTGGGGGGGGGGGACATAGGGACATTCTGTGACCCAATTAGGGCTTTCATAATTCCAGGACTGTCCCTGGAAAATCTTGACACCTGGAGGGTACGCTAGAGTGAGAGACTAGGGTGATGTCTGTTGTTTCCAGGAACTCTGCTCATTGTGAGACTTTTGTGGGTGAGCTGAGTGGACCCTGGGTGAGATCCTAGAGGCTGAGAGGGAGAGTGTGTCAGAAGGGTAATATGTTGATATTGATTTTTCTATATTAGTAACTTTGTATTAATGTAACATCTTTATGTAACTGTGTATTTTTGTAATGTTGTCTGTTGTTGCCTCAGTTTTTTTGTACACCGCTTAGAGATATTGTAAAGAAATTAAGTTATCTATCATCTTCAAAAAGTTCGCTAGATCCAAACTCTTTTCACCAGCATTTAATAGATCAGGAGATTAAGGGAGCAATCCTATAACAAGATTCACCAGGATGAGCAGGTTATGATCCAGTGGATCTCCAGCTGAGCCAAGAAGCTCTTGGCACAAGTGGGCTACTCTGGCTTAACTGTTAGCTCAGTCAGAGATATCTAGCTTATCTCCCTCATCTTGATCTTGTGACCCGGAAACCTGGCATAAAATACTAATTCAAAGCCTTGTTTCCCTCCCCCACTACCAGGTTTAGGGAGCAGCAGCCCACCTGCAGAACTGAGGTCAGAACTGGGGTAACTTTAATGACTTATTGAGCTTCTTGTGCATAAGTTGCACCAACACTGTACTAAACTGCCTACTTACTGTGGATCATGGGTTTTAGAAAAAGTAATATCAAAATGAAGTAACACACTATTTGTTATAAAACAAATCACAATATGCTTTGAAACTTCCACAGATTAAATGGAGTTTAAATGCCTTCTACACATTCACTAAAAACATAGACTTCTACAACAATTCTAATGCAAACAAATGTACTGCAGCTGTCACAAATTACAGTGCCATTTAATAATAATATGATTAAACAGTTATAGGTTTTAGCCTAAAAACAAACAAAAGCAAGCTCTTAAAAAGAAGCTGCAGCAGCCAATGGATCCATTTAAACTCATACTCCCATATATCAAGGGTCAAGACCCTTTCAAAAGGCAAATGTGTTTGGTTTAGGTGGGAGGAAATGGCCTGTCCCAAGATTTAGCTGGCACCCTCCATCGTAACTTAGGAATCATGGTTTGTTTTTCATGCTTTTCTGTAATATATTAGCAAGAGCTTAAACACTCCAAGGTCACTTTCAAAATACTTTATGTTATGCTCATATACTAGCTGCCGTATTACACTCTCAAGAGTTTGAACGTTGATTGAAAAGAGTTAGGTTTAGGACCAATACTCTGAATAATTGCAACAGAGGAAGGGGGCTCACATTTTCTGTACCTTGAGATATGACATTTTGTAAAAAAAATGTTTCGGTTCTTGCTGCAAGCTTTAATTTTGCTCCAGAAGGACATGTGGTTGTCTCGCTGTATGAATATATCCATGTTAAATAATCAAACTTTGTCTCTATCTTCACCCAAAAGGAAATCAAGGTGCAACCTGGTTAAATGATGCAAGAAAGGAGCTGCAGCCCAAGATAGGAAAATAGGTGGTAAGGGAACACCTAGCTACTTTAAATGAATCTTCAGGGCCTGATGAACTGCACCCAAGGGTACTAAAGAAGCTTGCAGATGTAATCTCAGAGCCCCTGTCTATAATCTTTCAGAATGATTGGAGAAAGCTGAGGACCCTTTGGACTGGAAGTGGGCAATTGTGGTCCCTGTCTTCATAAAGGGAGGAGAGAGAGAAGACCCAGGTAACTACCGACTGGTGAGCTTGAAATCAATACCAGGAAAGATCCTAGAACAGATAATTAAACAGTCGGTCTGTGAGCACTTAGAAAAGGATGCTGTGATTAGTAAGACCCAGCATGGGTTTCTTAAAAATATGTCATGGCAGATGAATCTCATTTCTTTCTTTTTGATGGAGTTACAAGCTTGGTGGATCAGGGTGATGCTGTGAGCATAGTGTATCTTGGTTTCAGCAAGGCTTTTGACAAAGGCCCCCATGATGCTCTTTTGGAGAAGCTGGTAAAATGTGAACTAGATGAAGCAACTGTTAGGTGAATTTGTAGCTGGTTGACTGACCAAGCCCAAACAGTGGTCACTAATGGTTCCTCACCCTCCTGGGAAAAAGTGACAAGTGGAGTGCCATGGGGTTGTTGGTCAATGTCTTTATAAATGATTTGAATGAAGGAATTAAGGGAATGCTCATCAAATTTGCAGATGACACCAAACTGGGAGGGGTAGCTAATGCTGCAGAAGACAGAATCAGAATTCAAAATGACCTTAACAGATTGGAGAACTGGGTCCAAGTTAACAAAATGAATTTCAATAGGGACAAATGTAAGGTTCTCCACTTAGGCAGGAAGAACCAGATGCCCAAAAATAAAATAGGGGGACATCTGGCTTACTAGCAGTACATGTGAAAAGGATTTAGGGGTATCGGTGGACTACAAGCTTAACACGAGTCAAGAGTGTGATGCCAGGAAAGGGGTCAGGAAAGGCTTATTACTTGCACCTCTCAACAAAAATTGCTAACTTCAATTCTCTAAAACAGATGTCTTTGTCTGAAATAGCTTCCTATTTGTATGCCGTGCTTGTGGGTTGATTGGCCAAAGCACTGTCAGTCATTGGGGTTGCTTGGAACTGATGTTCATCATAGGGCAACCTGTAACCTTGGTCAACCTTGCCAAACATAAAGTGGCAGGTGGGCTGGTTGATTTCAGGAGCCATACCCAATGCCTACGCCCAAGCCTGCTGATATCCGACATCTGTAATCAATAAAATTGTGGCCTATTTAATCCCATACTGTTGTAGTGTGTTTTATTGCTGTGAGTGTTGTATTTAGCCACCCTGGCTCCACCACACCTGGGCCCACAAATGTTATGGTGAAGCAAGAGGGATGAAATGGAGGCAGAAATAGAAAGATAAGACAAAACAAAATGTTTCTGTTTTCAGTAATAAACATCTAGGTAGAAACATCTGTTAAAACAAATAACAATTTTACCACCATTGGATTAAGCAGATAAAAATAATTTAAAAGCAGTGTATGGAATGTTAGGAGAGGGGTGGTGCCACTGGTGGGGGACATGTGCTTCTTCTGGGGTAGTTTGTCCACCTCTGCACTCAGCTCTCACCTGTGGCTCCCAGAAGCTGTCAATATGTGACAGGGGCTACACCCTGGAAAACAGCTTCCACAAGCTGGCTAAACCAGGTGAGGGAAGCCGATGGGTCTCAAACCCTCAGTGAGTTAGGGACTTCCCCTATATGCAAAGATAGGCTGTGGTGGGTTGAGCAGATGAGACCAGTGGTGGATCCAACAATCAAGAAGACGGTTTCTGCCCATGCTATATAGAGGGGAGTGAGGGGCACCTGGGAAGGTAGCCTTTCTAGGAGAAGGAAACTTCTGATCCTAAACCTCCACTTCCTTGCAGAACATCTTTCAGAGAAGAAAACGCTAAGGAGTAAACCCTATACAAATCTGGAGTGAAGTCCCTAAGACTGCTAAGTTACCATAAAGGAAATCTGACAGGTCTTTTTGGGGTGGGTGGTGGTGGATTGCAGTTATTGATGGTGAAATGAAATGAAGCTCAGAAATTATGTATTTAGAGCTTTAAGTATAATAATCCAACCAAAGGAATTTGGTGGTCTAAGTAATGTCTAAAATCCAAGCATCCATCATGCCACAAAATGTGTATGCAGTTAAAGGTAAAGGTAAAGGTACCCCTGCCCGTACGGGCCAGTCTTGACAGACTCTGGGGTTGTGCGCCCATCTCACTTAAGAGGCCAGGGGCCAGCGCTGTCCGGAGACACTTCTGGGTCACGTGGCCAGCGTGACAAAGCTGCATCTGGCGAGCCAGAGCCGCACACGGAAACGCCGTTTACCTTCCCGCTGGTAAGCGGTCCCTATTTATCTACTTGCACCCGGAGGTGCTTTCGAACTGCTAGGTTGGCAGGCGCTGGGACCGAGCAGCAGGAGCGCACCCCGCCGCAGGGATTCGAACCGCCGACCTTTCGATCGGCAAGTCCTAGGCGCTGAGGCTTTAACCCACAGCGCCACCTGCGTCCCATATGTGTATGCAGTTAGGCATACAGACTTAGAATTAAGTCTGTCTGTGTATGCAGTTAGGCAGACTTAATTCTAAGGAAATCAAAATCCTTCTTCCACCATGCTCAGATGTGAAATAGTGAAAACGTATTGGGAGTAATAACAAAAGGAGAGAAAGCTGGATTGTGTATACAGTGGTATCTCAGGTTACAGACGCTTCAGGTTACAGACTCCACTAACCCAGAATGCTACCTCGGGTTAAGAACTTTGCTTCAGGATGAGAACAGAAATTGTGCTCCAGTGGCACGGCGGCAGTGGGAGGCCCCATTAGCTAAAGTGGTGCTTCAGGTTAAGAACAATTTCAGGTTAAGAACAGACCTTCAGAATGAATTAAGTTCTTAACCCGAGGGACCACTGTATTAAGAAGCTGCAGTGAATTGGAAGAATGGAAATGAACTGATGCCTACAAATTTATGGCATCCTTCACGTAGTTGTTTATAGACTCTGTTTTTTTCATTAAAGCAGAACAAAAATAAGTAATCCAAGCTACTGTTGTAAATTCAGATATAAGTCACTGAGTCAACGAAATAAAGAAATAGTCATTGATTGCATGATGTAAAAGCATTTGAAAATATACCAAGCCTAAATGTGGACTTTGCTCATTATTCTAGGTAGAAGACAATTCCTTTTTCAATGTTGTTATTAACAGACCTTCCCACCCATCTATCTCACTGATTTAAAAAGGCCATGAAGAAATAACTTGGTAGTGTTGGTTTGTTTTTAAACAATTTGCAGGGATGGAGCTTCCTGGATTCCCATGGCCTGGACAGAGCATCATCTTGCATCAAGTTTATCCAACAAATTATCCAACAAAATTCAGATTGTAATGTGCTGCATATAAGGAAAGAAGGAAAAATGTATAGGGCATTTAATATTTGTTACTGTTACTCTAAAATACACTGAGTGTGTTTCTGTGGTGAAAGGGAAAGTTAGCAGGGTGAGTGGAAGAAGAGTATTAGACATCTGTCTTCTATTACAAGCCTTCAGGACAATGCAGCCTGAAGTCTCACAGTTCCCAAAGTTTGCTCTTGCACCTCATTATACGTCCAATAAAAGATAGGCAATACAGCACTCTACACAAAGGCTTATTACTGTTTCTGCAACCAGAAAGGATGGAAATGTCTGTCTGCCTGTATCTTTGTCAACCGTGTTTGGTCATTCGGCTGCCTTCCTTTGGTGTACTTCTTCTAGGGTGGACTTTAATTGTGACATGTCATTTGGTTAACCTTGAATCCTTGGCTAATTGGTCTTTCATCATGACTTTTCAATATTAATATTTAAACACATTTTAGAAATTGTTGCCATAACCATCACAATATTTGGCAAAGGACCAGAGTGAATGTGGAAAAATGCCAGCAGGAGGGAAAACTTTACAGAAAGGGCACATTGGCTGAAAACAGGATTGATAAGCTACTCACAGTCATGCTGTTCACAAGGGAATATTTTAATACCTGTTTCATCTCAATGGATGAATTTCTGAACATTTTTAATTGGTTAACATAAATAAATTTCAGTATGTTGTTGCTGCAGCTTGGCCCAATAATTGCATCTCAGGTTTCAGAGAACTGGAAAATCTGACAGCGAATTAGATGGTGAGCCACACATTAGTGTGAGAGGTGCTAATCAGATCAGCTTGCATTGGAATTTACAGGCCAGGAATCTGCCCTGCTGCTCTCCAAAGAGCCACTGGAGCTCTTTGATGCTCTGTAGGTGGTTTCCTAGTCCACCACACTCTTTCTGCTTTTATTTTTCCACTTTTATTTTTTCTACTTTTTAAGAAAAACCCTCAACAGGTTTCTCAGCTGCAGTTGAAACACTCATATAGCATAAAATCACTTAACACATAAACAACAATAATAAAATCCATAGCAGTAGGAAACAATAAAACGTAATATCCCATATTGTGAAACCAGTGAATTCAAAACTTTATACAGAAGATAGAAACCTGGCAGGGAAATGAAGATTGTTGGCACTGCCTTTTTTAAAAAAAGGACACAGTAAAGTCTAAAGATATGTACAGTATTTCTATTACAGCTCATCTTGCTTCCCCACTTCAGATTGAAGTTCTCTTCCCCACCCACCCCCAAAAGCTACCACATTTCTGTCATCTCTTGGATGGCTGTTACATACTCGAGTAACCTTCTGACAGGCACTCCCTCTGCGCCACGGTTTAGCCTGTCACAAAAATCACTGAGGACAGGTAAAAACTACCTTCCTCCCAAAACAGACAGGGTTGTCTCCTTCAGGTTTCTGTCATGGAAAGTCCCAGAGACATGTTTTAGGAATCTCTCTCTGGAGGTGCAGCCCTAAGACTGCTGCTTCTAAGAATCTATTCTGGGGGCTTAGAAATATTTTGAGGGAGCAATCCTGTGCACAAGATGCTGGCATTAAGCAAGCAAGTGCAAATTAAGCCAGCAGAGTTACGCCAGATCCAAACCGTGTTCAGCAGTGGGGCGGCTGCTGTTCTGCCAAAGCCTAGCAGAAAGAAAGCATGCCTTTAAAATATTATTATTGTATGCCAGGTTAGGTAACCAAGAGGATCTAGCTTAAGTTCCCCCAGAGCACCCCCAGAATGCCCCTTTGGGGGGATTTGGATCAGCCTCATCTCAGTCATCTTCAGCTCAACTCAGCTAAGCTGGCTGAGCAAGTCTCCTCATCACACAGGTAAAGTAATTTTTGATACAGGGGCTTCACGTGGATGCCCAGTTTGTGCAATCTTTTTTAATGGAGAAGAATTGAACCACCACAATGCAAATTTTCACAAAAGTCATCTACTGCACACATTACTTAGCAAATGTTGTTGCTTCCAGATGTTGTGGACTACAGCTTCCATCATCCCTGACTTTGACCATGTTGGCTGAGGCTGATGCAAGCCAAGACACCTGGAGGGCACCATATTGTGCATCCCTACTTTAGAGACTCCCTGTCTGTGGAATGCTCTTCTGGCACCATCATTACATATCTTTAGGCACCAGGCAATTTTTTCCTTTATAACCAGGACTTTGTCCATAGCCTTCAGAAGTGGGTGGGGTGTTTATAATGTATTTCTTTCTCTTCTTCATTTTAATGTATCTCTGTTATAAGTTGCTTTGGATTCCCTGGGGCAAGATCAAGTGACTGACAAATTTAATTAATAAATAAAATAAATCCACTCCTGCACAAAGCAAATGGAAAGCTGCCTGAACAAGCCGTCTGAACCAGGCTCATGATTACATATATCTCATATACTTCTAAGGCAACACTAAACATATACCCTGGAGAATAAATAAATAATAAAAACATTGAGTTGATTAAATGAATGAGTTGATTCATCAGTCCCATTCTGTTTTTTCCAGCAATCTGCCTTCAGTTACTTACTATCCAACTAACTCATTGCAGTGTCACTGTAGGCTGTCCTCCCCCACTGCCACATAAAAATTGTACTTTCAGTTCAAGGCTTCTTATTTTGCTCCCAGCATTCATCACATTCAAAATGTTGTGGAGAGTTTTTCTTTTCCTGTTGCTGTTGGGGGTTTTGGTCACTGACATTCACAAGCTGTTCCAAGTAGTTCTACCAACTGTGCAGTGGGCGGCATTGTTCCCAAAATTCAGTAGAACTTACGGCTGCAATGTGCAATAAATCAGAGTCACCTGTCTTGAAATATGTAGAATAACAAACAGGAATATAGGCAAAGAATACATTTCCTCCCCTCTATTACCAACTTTCTTGTAAATCTTTCAGTGCAAATTCTTTCACAGCAGGTAGCTTATACGTGCCTTGCAAATCAAACAGTAATTCATTCTTAAAAGTTTGCTTTGATTGTTTAACAAAAGTGAGCATAAACACATTGTTCTAGATATTACTTACATAATCCTTTCAGCTATGCAAAAACCTGTTCATTTTAATGGTTTGGCTTGTCATACTTGTCAAGTGAAATCCATTATTGACACACAACACACAAAAATGATCTCTGTGGGGTGGTAGGTCTTTATTTACACCTCTTTCATTTCAAGTGAAGAATAGAATTATATACAGTATTCAGTTGTAGGAGGAAGCATATAGAATTAAATGTAGTTTCTGAAGTCAGCCAAGAACAGTAGGCTTTCATTTGGCATGCTTTGCTTCTACACTAGGCACTGACAGCTAAAATAACTAAGTCTGTTTCCAAATTCTGTTATGAAGGGGCAGAAGGAGAACTCTACTTTATGTCAGGGATGCTTTAGCTGAGATTTCTGCATTGCAGGGGGTTGGGCTAGTTGATTCTTCCACCTCTAAGTTGGATAGGCTTTAGACAAGCCTCACCAGACGCTTAAGGTAACTGTAATCTGTTTTAGTATTTTAGTATTTTAGTATTTTTAGTTTTAGTAGTAGTAGTAGTAGTTTTAGTATTTAGTATTTTTAGCATTTTAACAGCTGTGTATTTTAAAGTATGGTTGTGTGTTTTTTCTCAATTTTACTGGTTTATCTTTTGTAATTCACGTTGAGGTTTTTTACAATCAAGTGGTCTATAAATTTTTTGAAACAAAAAAGTAATAGTTGCCACCACTTTGAGCCAGTTTAGACTGTGCCAGTCCAGCCCATTGTGTGAACTGACATGCCCACTCTCTTTTACTGATGACTCTCCTATATGAAGCATTTGATGAGCCACATATTGGAGTATCTCACCCCCAGAATCACTATATCATGCTCTAGATTTTCAGACTACAATCCCAGTTCAAATGACTCTATCTGTTTTCATAAATTGCCTCTTTGTTTTATAAATTATCTCAGAAAGATCCCAATTATATTTCACAGACTGAAGAATAGCCAGAAGACACCAAAGCATATAAACTCAATACAGTTTTGTTTAAGCAATGCTGGAGGTGATAAACTCCCTCCCAAACCTTGGCTAAGATCCATCGGCATTCCTCATGTGCACACAGGCTTCCCCCCCTCCCCAATTCCAATGGCAACCCCAAAAAAACCTATCTTGAAAGACCAATACACTACCCCATCAAGGAGAAAGGTATTGTCATTGCAACATATAATTCCACACACCTTACAGGGCTCTCTGGAACTTAGTCCTGAAACTATCCTTGTTAATGATCCATCTGAGTCACTCAGAGCTTTCCAGAAAGAAAATTTACTAGGAGCTAATCAAATAATCAAACAAACCAGGCCTCTTTACATAAGGAACTGCTGATATATGACTAGTATGCATAATTAAAAAAACTAGAGAAGAGGAGCATATTTTGTCCTCCAATATTCAGAGAGAGGAAAAAACAGCTGTTAGTCAAAAATATAAGGAGCTTTTAAATTTTAGGGTTTCACTATGCAACAAAAGCATAATACTTGCTTGCACTATGCAACAAAAGATTAATAGGTAGGAAACATCAGGTATTGCTTGCAGAAGAATATGCAAGCAATTGCCCAGGTCAGGTCGAGAAATAATTCTACATTTGCTTCTTAAGATCAGATATCTTATCAAAAAAGAATGATCCAAATTTCAGACAGGGCTCGAGTAAATCAGACCTTCAAAGTATGCACAGATGATCGAAACAAAGTAGTTGGTACCTTCAAGTTCCAACTAACAAACAACTAACCATGTGCAAATATCAAATAACTAGGCCTCAGCCAGAATTCCCACCAGGAGCTTGTGGGGGACACATGATTGGCAGGGAGGGGTTTTCCAGGCCAGCGCATTCCTCAAGTGGGCCTTACACCATCCTGGGAAGTGGATCAAAGGCTGCCTGCACATTGGCCAATCACAGCCATGCCTTCCTTTGGCTCCACCCCAGGGGCAGATTGGGCTGGGCCTGTGGGCGTCACACAGGGATTTAAATCCAGTTGACCTCCACCTGGTTCATTTTCCATTTCCTCCCTTTGTGCTTGGCTTTAAGCTGTGCTTGGCATTGCTATGGACTATTTGCTATGGCAGTAATTTGCCCCTTGGACTAACTGGCTCTGCCCTTTTGTTTTGCCTACTTCATAGCAACTGTCACAACTTTGGCAATGAGGCATTGGGTAAGCCTTAGTCTTTGCTGGAGGTGAGGTGGTAGCCTCTGCCTGCTCTTCCAGTCTTCAGGAGTATCCTGTTAAAGACATCCAGAAAGAGTCACACACAAGGAAGCTACTAAAGCCATTCCCTGTGCATCATGAGAAAGGCCAGGGACTGAGAGGAGCCGTGACTTGCATGAGCATGTTGGGGGAATGACCCGCACCTTGAACATCCATCTACTCATCCTGCACAAAGCAAGCCTCCTTCTGTTAGCAGGATTTCCTTCCTAAGCAAGAGGATATAGAACGGCAGACAAAGGCTTGCACTGGAGTAAGTCCCATTAAACAAAGAGGGACTTACTTCTGAGTAGACATGCACAGGACTGCACTGTCATTAATAACATGAGTTTTACAGCAATGGTTATCATTCGTTCCTTTATATACCGCTTAATACCAAAAGAGGCTTCTTAGTGGTCTAAAAAGTTTTTTTTTAAGTTACACAAACAGTATAAACGTATATACACAAAATATAAACATCCATAATTACAAAAATTAAAATATAAGCATCCATAATTAAAACAGTGCAACAATGAAAACAGGAAACTCAGATCAAGGGAATGCCCGTGTTTCAAAGGCCAGAGAAATGGAATACAGTCGTACCTTGGGTTAAGAACTTAATTTGTTCTGGAGGTCTGTTCTTAACCTGAAACTGTTCTTAATCTGAAGCACCACTTTAGCTAATGGGGCCTCCTGCTGCTGCTGCGCCGCCACCGCATGATTTCTGTTCTTATCCTGAAGCAAAGTTCTTAACTTGAGGTAATATTTCTGGGTTAGCCGAGTCTGTAACCTGAAGCGTATGTAACCCGAGGTACCACTGTACAGATAACGCTTTTCATAGCAAGGAGTGCATTCCACAACCTCGGTTCAACCAATGAAAAAGCCTGCATGCCATGTTACACTTCCATGGAGGGTGTGTGGCCATTTGGTGTCCTTCCTGAACTGCTTCAGAACTTTGGGAGAAAAGATCAACAGTTCATGAATTACAAACTGTACAAATTCTGAATAGGAAAATGATAATGATGGAATTCAGCACCATTACTGCTCAATGAGGCTTAAGATAATCACAACTACCTTGTTCCATTGGTTTCAGTGACTAACTTCAACAGGACTGAGGTCAAAGGATTTTTGTAAGGGATAGATGACTGAAAACCAATTATGGCATGAATGAAGATGTCTTGGTTTGTTTCATCCAGTTAGATGAGATACTAGGACACAAGAGAAAAAGCTCTTGCATTCTTCCTAGAGCCAGCACCCACGTTGCTTGATGTCACCATTTCCTCCCTTCTGGTTCCCAATTTAGATCTTCAGACCCCCACCCCCACTTCTCAATGTATTATTAACTAAATTTGTATACCACCCGTTGTGCAAGGATCACAGGACAGTTTACAATATAAAGACACAAAAATACATAGTATAGGAGAAATGAAAACAATAATGTCCCCCACCCCAGTTTAAAAGGCCATATGCAGTTGAGCAAAGGGCTTCACACACACACACACACACACACACACACACACACAAACTTTATGTAGCGCTTCACTCCCTCCTTCTTCCCTGATGGGAGATGCCTTTTGTGGTTTGCCTCAGGTGCCAAACAGGGTCATCTTAAGCATATCTGGTACCGTGGTGCAAAGCGCCCTCTGGCATGTCCCCCCTCATTTGCCACGGCAGACAGAGGCTCCAGGTTCAGCGCTGCTTCAGCGCAGCATGGTAGAGGCGGGCAAGGGCAGCGAGCTGATGATGGGAGGTGCCGCATCCAGTCTCCGCCTCTTCCCTGGCGCCCTCCAGAACTTGGCACCCCGGCGCCCTGCACCACTAGCCTCTATGGGTAATATGCCCCTGGTGCCAAAATTTCTTGGGCTAGCTCTGCTGGCCAGTCACCCAAATGATAGAATAAAAAGTCTCCTATGGAACATACATCACAGTGTAAAAAAAACAATGGGTGGAATTCGACATTGTGCTTTCCCATTCTGTCTGCACTGCAGCTTGCCAGATGAAACTGTCCCCCTGTGCACTGCTCTGAAGGTTTTCCCAAACATGCCCCTCCTACCAGGGCAGGGCCAATATGGAGGAGAAGCCCATTGCCCAAGCAGAAGTCCTCATCCAGGGCTTCCATTGGCAGGGCTGGTTAGGTGAATCCTGCCCATAGTTTACATAAAAGTGTGGTATGTGCATGCGTGTCAGGAATCTAGGACTGGCAATGGATTCCTGCTGCATGTGCATGCTCTGATGAGGGTAGAGATTTGAATTGAGAATCATGTGTAATTTGTGTGTCCAGGTGCAGACCCCCTTCCCCTGGACTTCAGACCACACATTAATGAAAACACATGACACATAATTGGGATTAAAATGCCCACAACTTTTATTAATTTAAGATGTAGGAAACCTTGGTTTGGCCAGGCCCTCCAGATGTTTTGAGACTACAATTCCCATCATCCCTGACCACTGGTCCTGCTAGCTAGGGATCATGGGAGTTGTTGGTCAAAAACATTTGGAGGGCTGAGGTTGAGGAAGCCTGGTTTAGGTATCAGGTGTGTATCCCTCTCAGCCTCCTGGTGGGGTCTGAGGCAAGGCAGGGTTAATCATGAATATTGGAACACTGCAAAACGTGCATTTACACAGCTGGCCCCCATTCCACGCTACTGAGGGGAGTTCTGTGGCCTACAACTGTACGCCTGTGGCCACAGAGTCCCCTCACTATCCCTTTAACAGGGACCCTGTTATCGCCACTGCAGGAGGGGTGCATCACCTTGCCACCCCATTTATTGGAAAGGATTTCACCCAAGGCCTAAAACCGCCAAAGTTGTGACAATTGCTACAGGGAGGGCAAAACCTGCAGAGCAGGGAAATTCCTTCCTGGCCCTGAAAGACAGCAACCATCAAAGCAAACAAATGGAGGGTTGGGTGGGTGATGCTCAGGGCCAAGTGCGCTGTTGCCATTGGCAGCAGGCCCTCAATATGCCTAAGGAACGGGCCGGAGGGAAGTCTGTGCCCGCCCAACCCCACCACTTGCTCTGCCCCCCAGCCCACCACAGATTGGCCAATTTAAAGCACCCTGGTCTGGCGGTAGCCCAGAGGCCCCCACCGCTATCCTGGGGATGGAGCCAAGACCCACCTCTCTGCCGTGGCTCTAAGAGGATGGAGGGGCCACAAACATCGCCCGCTGTCAGAAGTCGGTGAGCAGCCATTAATTCACCAAAGACTTCAAAATATAATAACATTGCCAATCGCAATCTCAAAAACATAAAGCAACATTTTCAAGTGTGTTCTTTTAATAACTTTGAAGTGAAGGAATATGTGCAACGTAACACAGAGTGTTCTCCAGGACTTCATACAGCAAAAATCTGAAGTACAGCTGCTTAGAACAAAATGAACAAATTATTTTTGAGATGATAGATATTCTTTTTCTGTGTTAATCACTTAAAGCCTAATATCATATCTTGCTGAACTCAAAGCGAATGCTTTATGTTTTCCTAAATTGGTTTTAGATTAGAATCACACTTACTAATTCACAAAACTGTGATTTTAAAGTCCTTTGTTAAGTGTGCAAATGAGAATGATTCAGGTATAGAAACTGTATAACTTTTAAGTCTATTATCCTTAGATATGGAAATAGAATGGAACGGGAATTCATTCATGTTTAGCGATTGAATATCATTAAAGAGAAACTGAATCTGTCTTGGTATTCGAGGCAAAATGATCATGTCCAGGCTGGAACCCTATGATAGTAGTTGGACAGAAAAATTATATACTGAGCGACATATATAATAATGGAGAGGTTAATGGAGAGGAATAATATATTAACTTCAACTCAAAAAGATAATACTTGGTAGCAAATATTACTGAACTAAGTTAATTAAGCAGGCTATGTTAGTTAAACCACCTTTCTATTCAGCTGCGTGAGTATGTGTATTCTTTGTAGTTTGATTTAACATAATCTCAAGATTTTATAAAGAAGCGAGTTAACATTTGAGGTCAGAAGATGCATGTGAACATGAATGATATTTTAAGTAAATTCTATCCATTCCAAATCAATGGGGCTGGAGCCAGAAAGCTGTCTAGAAACGGAATGCAATAATTGTCAATGAACCAAAGGGGGGGGGTGGCCTACCCTTCCCAATTTCACCACCACTAGTTTTCTCCATTGGGGGAGGCCGCCACTGATACTACATGTACCATGGGTGTTGTTATGTACTGAAGTTCTCACCCTGGGCCAGCAGGGGGATACTGTAGATAGAAGTTTTCACTCAGGTCCACATATGCAAATAAGGGATTGAAAGGGACATTCAGTGATTGGATAGTTACAGAAAGTGTTACAGTTGCGTTGTAGTGGAGCTCTCTATAAGCAGGCTCGCTGAACCTTTCAGTTCAGTTCTGTTCTGGCCTGTGAATAAACAAGAGCTGTTTGAAGAATCGCTGTGTCGTCTGATATGTTCACCCACAACTTAACAGGTGTAGCCAGGATTTTTGTTAGAGGGCCAGAACCGTTGTGGTTGGTCAGTTAGTTAAGTATTTCTATTGTTTTATTTGCTGGAGGCAGCTGCCCCCCTTGGCTATGCCCATGACATGTACACAGGCATTAAATTTTATAATTGCTAGGTCTCTTTCCCCGATTTTCAGTCGTAACCAGAAAGTGGAGGCAGCCATTGATAGCTGGACAGTGCTGGTGAAAAGATGATGGGCAGCAAGAAGGAGCCATTTGCCTGGCTGGTTCATTCGCTTGCACCCAGCCTCCATTGTGGTAGTGGTGGCAGCTGAGCAGCAACACAATGAAAGGAGCCCAAGAATCTGGTGTGCTGTATGTGGTGAAAGCACAGTAGATTGCAGGTGGGAATTTTAAGCAGCAAGCCCAGGCTTGGGGTAGAAGCTGGTAATTTATCTGACATGGGCACATTCCACATTTTATTCTATTGATCTTGCAATAATTTCAGTACTGCTTTTCATGACACATTTCCAAGTGCCAGGGTAAAGCGTCAGTTGCATTTCAGTCTTCATAACATGGTTGTTACTAATACTTTGCTAAAATACTTTGGTTGATAGATGCCCTCACAAGTTCAGCTATATTTCAAAAGGCTTTTGGAACCTTTGGATGTACAGTGATAGCCATCTAGAAAAATTACAGTACTGAACACCTACATGTGAATTATTCTGGCCTTCGTCCCGGTGTCCCGGGTGCCAGAAGTGGGTTAGTCATGATGGCCACATGATCTGGAAGAGCTGCCTGTGAACAAATGCTGGATCCCTCGGCCTGAAAGCGGAGATGAGCGTCGCAACCCCATAGTAGAATTAGACTGTGCAAATACTCACCTGTTCAGGAATATACATGTAGCAACCAAACTCCTCAGTTACACAAACTCTTTTTATCCCTATCTTATTGAACATTGATTTCCGTAAGTGTTCTCCGAGTATAACTTAGCGAGATATCATTCAGCGTGCAACCTTTAACATAAAGCTCAGTTTACTGGCTTCAATTTGTATCAGTAGAACTTGGCAGGGTAAGGCGGACTGTTTACCTGCCTTCCCAACATTGCCAGTTACTGAAAGGCAGACAGGGAGGAACAAGCTATCAGGGAGGACATTGTGGTGTGGCTGCAGAGGTGGAGCCAATCCAACACTCTTCCTGTTGCGCCTGCACTGCATCCATTGCCCACGGCCTTGCCCCTCCTTGCCCCTCCTTGTCTCGCTTTCAATAACCAGCAACTGCTACTGATTTGCATACTAAACATTATTGTTTGTTGACTCTAAATGTTATTAACATGAAAAAATGATGAGTCACATAATGTACTAACGCACTACCAGGGCAAGGGTGTGCTCAGGGAGAGTGGCTACAACACAAAGCCTTGGCGTGCTTTGTCTCACAGGGGCCACAGGTCACCCATGAGCTACAGGAGTGCAGGTGGTTGTTTTTCTTCTCACTGGCATCACAGGGCTTTAGAAATTGCCACAACACATTTCTTAATGTGTTTTCACAGGAAAAACAATGAGATCTACACTTACATAGCATCTCTCAGCACGGTAGCAGTCTAAATTGTTAGTCTTGCTTCCTTCTCCTCAGTCTAGAAACATTAGATGTCCTTTTAAATAATGTAATTTTAAAAAATTGCCAATGTTAAAAATTGGAAGACCAAGGTTTTATTTCCCAGAAGGCTAGTGATAGTTGTTGCTTAAGAGGTTGATATTTTTATTTCAGGATTTTAATAAACATCCATTTTAGTGATTGTGCATTCAACACCCACTCATGGGTAATAGGCACTTTTAGAGGAAAGTAATGGTTATACTCTATGTTTAAAAGCATCGTTGAGGATCTAAATTGTGCTGTTTTTCTACTTTTTTAAACATCAATAAAACACACAGTTTAATAAAATGAAGGAAAAGTTGTTTAGTCGGCTACTTTGCTACAAAGCTTCACCTGTAGGAATTGTATTCAATTCATTATTTTTGAATTTCTTAATACAAAGCATTTTATGTTTACGATTTGCAAATCACCGCGGGAAGAGAACATTTCACACCTGATGAAGAAAAAATAGGGACCTTTCAGAAATGAGCCAAAGGATTCTGTCTTGCTCTTCAGTCTTGCTGACATTTTGTAATTGTCTTGTGGCTTTCTGAGTGGCAGCAAACTGGAGAGAAAGAACTGTCTGTCAAAATGGTATAAAAAATTACTAGGAGTTCCTTTGTTAAGACCAATCTAAAATACTAGGTCTTCAGTCAACAAAAGACTGCAAATTACTGTGGGAAATAATATTTGCTTCGTGCCTCAAAAAAAGAAGACAAGATTGAACAGGAAGTTTGAATTAGTAACAGTTCAAAAATAAACACTTTTGAAAAGTGAATCATCAAACATTAGGAAGTATGCAGAAGGGATTCTTTTTTATCTCATTCATTATTCACAGAGAAATAGCAAAGAAAACCCTCTTTTAGATTAGTTTAACCCCTTATCTATCCAATTTGTTAGTCCTTTAAAAAGAGAGTAATCATAATTGAAAATTATCACAAAATGGCAGAAGGGTGTTAAGAGAACAGCTGGTATATTTAGGGATGAGAACCACATGTTGTAAACTTGGTTGTATCCTGTTTTTAATAGCAAAAATAGCATGGACTGTGCCTTTCCAGGGCATCCCCAAAAACCTTGTGTCATACCACAAGATATTAGATAGTCAGCCAAAGCATAAACATCCAAAAACCTACTCAAGGTATCAAATAAGGGCCAACTTCTAGGGGCCAAGATCACTTTGGGAAGTTCCTTTTTAACCAGGCCTTTGGTTGACCTGATCAACATCCTATACCCTTTTAAAATGCGACCCTTTTGGGGGTGAGTATTATTGGGTTACCTCTGGGTATAGGGTGGTATATAACTTCAATAAATAATAATATTAAAATAAAAAGTATCATGAGCCACTATTAAAAATTAAGCATAAATAGAACCTGCAGAAAGAAAGCTATCAGTGTGGGAGCTACGTAACTGAATTTCAAGCAAATATCTGCAGCTGTAGGGTGACCAGCCCTTGATGGGATAAGGGGAGGCAACATCTCCTGGCCCAAACCCCAGTCTCCCTCTGAAGGTGAGCTGAGTGGCCTTCCTGCTTCACCCCCCTCCAGGGCCCCCAAACTCCAAGTGGAGGAGGCAGGTTGCCCCATTTCCTGCTAAGTACCCTAAGGTGCTGCCCTCAGAAGATGCCCATGACCCCAATAGGTGCCTAAGGAGGTCACCATGCTCATTTATCTGTTTTCTTTCCCACACCTACCTGGGAAGGGAGAAAATCGTAATTTGGTTGCCCGTTGCCCCACTGCTAAGAAGAACCTTTCACAGCCCCCACCCTGCGGATGAAGCAAAAAATGTCATTGGCAGCTGCCAATACAAGATCAGGAGTGGAGGAGGAAACAGGAGCGGCACTCGTCATTCCTGTCAGGAGATCCAGGATTGGATGGTTCTGAGGCTGAAATCCAGGTAAGAATGTATTGGGTTGGCAGTAGTTTTTTTTTTAAGAAAAATAGGTGCCAGTACACAACATGCCCCTCCCCCGCTTGCCCACCCTTCCACTCTCTTGCTCCCCCCCCCCCTCGTACCTTGCCTCCTCGTCGGCTGCAGGCACAACCTCCCGGAGGTGTTTTGGCATGACCCTTATGATACCCAAGCGCTTTGGGGGTGGTTAGGGTCGCGCCAAAGTACCTCTGGGAGGCTGGGTTTGCAGCCATGGAAAGCAGCAGTGACAGAGGAGGAAGGGGCAAATGTGCAAGGGGAGGAGCAAGCAAGCAGGGGGGGGCAGGCAAGATGGGGGGGAGAGGTGGTGGTGTGCCATACCAATGCATACCAAGCGAAGAAAGCACTGTGGGATGGGCCTCTGAGGCACAGAAAGGAAAAAGTCATGTGCAACTACAATCCCCAAGACTGGCAAACAGTATCAGGTTCCTGGCTTGGCCACAATGCCAGCACCTGGTTATTAGATCATTATCTTCTGCCTTCCTGTTCTCTGGGTACCAGCTTAAGCTCTGGCAACCTCTGTGTGAAAGACTTATCTGACTGAAATTCGCTGATCTGGACCTTGTGCAGAGTATGAATCAACAAGCTCTCCACACAAAGGAAGAGTTCCAAAGCCAGTGTGGTGTAGTGGTTAAGAGCGGTGGACTCGTAATCTGGGGAACCGGGTTCGCTTCCCTGCTCCTCCACCTGCAGCTGCTGGGTGACCTTGGGCCAGTCACACTTCTCTGAAGTCTCTCAGCCCCACTCACCTCACAGAGTGTTTGTTGTGAGGGAGGAAGGGAAAAGGAGATTGTTAGCCGCTTTGAGACTCCTTCGGGTAGTGATAAAGCGGCATATCAAATCCAAACTCCTCCTCCTCCTCCTCCTCCTCCTCCTCTTCTTCTTCTTCTTTACTGCAAACGGTCTTTAAACTCCTGACAAAAACAAAATGGTGATGGATTTTTCTGTGGTGGTTTAACTGCACCCCCCCCCCAAATGCACTGGTGGTATGTGATGAAACACCTCACATGCCAGGTATTTGCAGTTTGCAATAACCCCAATATGGTAGGAAATCTTATTTAGCCAGGTCTTTTTAAAATGGAATTTCTATACACATCACATTAAAAAAAGACAACATCTAGGATGTTTGTCTCCAATACTGGATCAACCGTATTTCTTCAAGCACAGCTTAAAAATAAATTGCAAAGATGTACAGTAAACACAAACCTTCTGCCCTTAATTTTAAATGTGTATGTTCCCCCACTAGATTCTTTGACAATACCACACCCACTGCTGAGACAATCAAAATGATAATATAGCAGTTTACATCTGTATGGAATTTGTCCCACATTGTTAATATAGCTGCATGGATACATGAATACACAGGATCATAATATCATATCATTCTAAATATGATAGTTTTCATTGCCACAGCTTAAACAGATTTCCCTTTCTTAAGAGGTGAGCTGTCTTATCTCTTTAAGATCATCACCAGCCTGGATTTTAGGAAGCCTACTGAATAATTGAAAGTACAGCTTCAGAAAGTTCCATGTTTGGCTTAGAAATTGTCTCAGAAGAGAATGCAAATATCATCCCACTTCTGCATGCATAGCAAAGTAAAAAGAGCATCAATCTTCTCTTTTACTCACCCCCCCCCCCCACTTCCCAATACTTGTGGGGCAGAGTCTACAAGCCAAGATCTAATTGTGAATTACTTGCTAGTTTCCCAGATGCCCTTCTGCAATGTATGATTCAAGAATAAAAGCAAGTCACAGCAACAGGCACTCACTTGGCACTCCCTCTGCCAGCTCCAGATTCCTTTAATATGAAATAAAAACAAGAGAAATTATCCCAAGACTCTGGGAGAAGGTGGGACACTAAGTTGCCCCCAGCAGCACCAGGTCAGCAGACTGAGCAGGCTCACAAGTCACCCAGTGTCTTCACCATTATGGTGAGATGTATTGTATTGTATCTCTTACTGTAAATTACAGTAAATATTTTTAAATTTGCATCTATCCATATAAACCACCATTTGCAAACTGGGGCCCTCTTTTTTCATCTTAACTGATCCTCTTGCTTAAGCTCCCATCTTGTTAAGTTAGAGAAGGCTGCAAGCACAGACGGAGGCCCCAGATACAGACAAGAATATCCAGCCGTGATGAGGACATTTCCTTCTTTTCTAAAGTCATCACCATGAAGCAAAATCCTAGAGGCTGAATCTACTCCAGACCCAATCCAGAGCTTTTATTGATTTATTGGGTAACAGCTCTGCCCATTATAATAAACTGGCAGTATGTATTGACACGGGACCAAAAGGTGCGGCAACTGAATCATTCAAAGCTGAGAGAATCCTATGGAATCATATAATAGTATAGTTGGAAGGGACCCCAAGGATTATCTAGTCCAGCCCCCTGCAATGCAGGAATCTCAACCAGATCATACATGACAAATGACCATCTAACCTCAGCTTCAAAACCTCCAAGGAAGGAGAGTCCACAACCTCCTGAGAGAGTCCGTTCCACTGTCAAAGCGGTATTAGTGCAAGGAAGTTCTTTGTGGTGTATAGTTCACATCTCCTTTCTTGTAACTTGAATCCATTGGTTCAAGTCTTACTCTCCAGAGCAGGAGGAAACAAGCTTGTTCCATCCTCCATGCAACAGCCCTTAAGATATTTGAAGGTGTCTATGATATCTCCTCTCAGTCTCCTCTTTATCAGACTAAACATACTCGGCTCCTTCAACTGTTTGGCATAAGGCTTGGTTTCCAGACCCTTGATCTTCTTGGTCGCCCTCATCTGCACAGGTTCCAGCTTGCTAATACCCTTCTTAAATTGTGGTGGCCAGAGCTGGACACAGTACTCCAGGTGTGCCAATGCAGAATAGAATGGGATTGTTACTTCCCTTGATTGGGACACTCTACTTCTGTTGATGCAACCTAGAATAGTGCATGCATCCACTTTATAATTGGAGGTGAACTGCAGCAGGGTTGTTGTGGCTATGACCTCTACAGTGGTACCTCAGGTTAAGTACTTAATTCGTTCTGGTGGTCCATTCTTAACCTGAAACTGTTCTTAACCTGAAGCACCAGTTTAGCTAATGGGGCCTCCTGCTGCCGCCACACCGCCGCACAATTTCTGTTCTCACCCTGAAGCAAAGTTCTTAACCTGAAGCACTATTTCTGGGTTAGCGGAGTCTGTAACCTGAAGTGTATGTAACCTGAAGCGTATGTAACCTGAGGTACCACTGTATTGTAGTTTACATAGAGGGAACTGGGCTACAAGGGAACAGATCAGTGGGAGAAGCTAAGGCAAAATTATCCAGGCACTAAAGAATTCACAACATGGCATTTAATTACTGATTAGCAAAAGAGTTTTACTTGCCTTTTGTTTTTATACACAATGCATTTAATTCAGTCACTTTATTTAATGATTAAGTTGGCAGTATATTTACTTTTTACTCATAGCTTCAAAGTAAATTTGGGGGGTTGTAAGAGTTTAATGTGCTTCTATGTGTAAACCAAAAAGTGTGTGCCTTTGGTTTTCTGCTTTCAGAAATGCTGCAATAACTAAATTAGGGATGGATTTGAATGTTAATTCACTTGCTATCAGGCTAAGCCTGAGACATAGTCAAGCAGCTCCCAGAAACAAGGAATCTGGTACCATATATATTGAAATTTTTGAGATCAGGTGTTCAGATGCTGAGCAGTTTCTGGTTGCCAAACTAGACCTTGCCTCCAGTGTGATGAATGAATTGCTCCAGTCATTCAATGTCCTGGAAGTTCTGTCAATTCAGAGCACTGTGGTGGAAAAAAAAACTGACAGCAAAACACATTTCAAGTGTATAAACCATCTTTCTTCCCCCTAGGGAACCCAGAGCAGCTCACAATTTAAAACAGCACGATAACACATTACAGACAGCAATTAAATCCAGCCATGTAAAAACTTCATTAAGCTGACAATAGCCTGGATAAATAAAAACAGTATTTACATGTTTCCTAATTGCAAGCAAAGAGGGAGACCATATTATTTCCTTTAGGGTGCCAAGGTGCCACCACTGGGAATGCCCTAACTCAGGTATCCATTCTTGGTGCTACTCCTACTGTTGGGGTCACAAAAATAGCCTTTCCCCCAGATTACAAATTTTGCTTGCTCTCTCTCTCTCTCTCCCTCTCTCTCTCTCTCTCTCTCTCTCATCTAGACTGGCACAACTTCCAAGATGACAGCTGGCAGCAGGTCAGTACCAAAGTGCCTCCCCCAAACATTAGTGGGACAGTTAGTGGTGATGGGGACCCATAGACAGCACTTGGGGAGAAAAGTTCATTCTACCTGCCATTACATAATCGCTAACAGATATGTTACACAACATCAGACTCAATCTATAATACTAGAAGGGGCTTAAAATGTCTTCCTTGTGCACCTGGGAGAAAGAAAGGGATATTGGCATTCTACAGACAAAAGCCAATCCACTAAACATAAAAAAGGAACTTACACAATTGGCACAGTCTCCAGCTGGGTCAGATTGCAGCATATTTTATTTTTACCCATTTCCCCCAATTTTATTTTATTGCAAAATTCCACTGCAGAGATTGCAATCTGCAGCAGAAAAGCAGCATGGATGGAAAAGGCTTCTTAACATACCAAACCCCAGATGCACAGGGCTTTTTAGTGGAATGGGTTAAGGAAGGAAGAAGAGATTAAGAAGCCCATCCTTCCACACTGGTCTTCTGCAACATTGGGCACGATGTGCAATGACAACAATCCAACTGAATTTCACATGTATCTTGGTCCTCTCAGCTCCACTCTCCCCACCCCTCCCTCTTTCTTCTGCCAACATCAACTCCCAAAAATAAATGCATTCCTGTGGGTTTGGGCATTAATTGCAGCCAGGGCTACAAACTATCTCTGAAATTCCAGACCCATAAAAGAAGATGAAGTCCAGCTGTCTACTATGCTAAGTTAGCTGTAACCAATCTGTCTCTGGCAGCATGTCGCTGCTTAAGGACATGGGAGGTGCTGGCAAATACGGAAGTTGGAGGATTCTCTGCCAGGAGCTCTAGCACTTTCCACTCTGGGTTTCTTTACTCAACACATTTCAGACCCTCATTTCTAAACTAAAAGTGATTCTCACTGTTACAAAAGCCAGTCTCTGAACTACTAATGTGCAACGAAAACCTAACAAGGTGCAACTGCTGCTTATTTCTCTAGCACACCATGGCAACTACTCCTGCATGAAATTAAATTGCCTGCAGAAAGTACTTAAGGCAAAGTACTTAAGGTAAATGTCTTGAATACATTTACCTGGAAATATGTTTCATTGAATATCGTGGGACGAAATCTGAATAAACATGCACAGGAGCGCACTGTAACTCTCCCACTGAAGTTAAAGGGATTTGGATTCTAACTTGGTTGCATAGCCAATCCAGCCGTGCCTGTACCTGCCCCACACCTGACACCAGGTGGAGGCATGGTTGGGGAAAACAACCCTACAGGTAAAAGTGGGGCCCATGCCAGGCTCAATCTGGCTCGTGTGCCAGAGGTTCCCCACCCCTGATTTAGGGGAAGTGTTTATCTTGGCATACAGCAGCGTTTCTCAGATGTTTTGCACTCAGTCCCCCAAAACTTGCAAATGTGCCCAAGTAGATGCAATCATTGTCATCATTTGAAGGGACCATTCTACTCATAAGTCCCATGCAGTTCAATGGGACTTATATCTTGGCAGTGGATTTTTTTTTCTACAAAAATAGGTCCCGCTTACCATGAAGTTGTTACAGTAAGTGCCATGCTTTTTAACAACAAAAAGAGGTGCTGGTACTAAGTACTCCCTGGGAAAAACACTGCATGTAGGCATTTTGTTGGGTGCTTTGATGAAATGTTGAGAGATTGTAACACAGAAAAAGATTCAACTCACAAGAAGATATTTGTGGCTGTGTGAGAAGCCTCTGCATACGATTATGGATCCTTTTCTGAAACCGTTACCATCTGGTTCCAGTCAACACATTTTTAATAACTTACAGTCAAAAAAGTATTCTCACAGAACAAGCAGCCCAAAATGGCAGATGTAACAAACTCCTCCCCTTTGTTTAGCTGAGTCCATAATTTCCTGGCATCAAAGAAAGTCAAGATTCATGAGGATATTTATGCTGTAGTCCTTTGTGCTCTTTTCTGGGAGTAAGCCCAGTGCTTTTTTTCAGGAGGCACGCAGTACCAGCACTTCTTACCGTAGCAACTTCATGGTGAGTACTGGAACCTCTCCTTTGTTTGGTTAAAAAGTGTGGTGCTTACTGTTTCAACTTTATGGTGAGTACTGGCACCTATTTTTCTAGATAAAGAGCACTGAGTAAGCCCCATTGAACAAAGGGACTGTGCTTCTGAGTAAAGATGCATACAGTTGTGCAGTTAGGAAAACAAAAGGGCAGAATATCAACGGAATTATAAACAGCAATTATTTCTTCCTGCATGCCACTCTAGAAATGTCCACCTAAAACCTTACAAATAGTGCTGGGTCTGGAGTTCAAAACTAGTGGAGGGGGAAGTGAGAGGCTTGATTCTAATTTACTGGGACCATCCTAAGGAGCAACAAATCTGCAAGTTCATATACAACCTCTTCTTTGGGGTTGCCTCCTACTCTCTCAAGGATACATTGGCTTTCTTCTAACTGTGGTTCCATTTAGTGCTGGTCAGAGCAGATAAAATCACTTCTTGCCTTTTTCAGCATTGAAGCCAGGTACTAAATGTAGGTTCTGTGGCTTCAGTTGCATACACACCACATGTTTAAAGCACACACAAACATACACCCCAGTCCTGGCAACAGTAGTTTGTTACAGCTAATGGAAATTGTAGGTCTGTGCAGTGTAAACTACAGTTTCCAAGACTGTTTGTCGGGGATGTGCTTTAAATGTCTGGTATGCATGCAGCCCACCTTTATTTTATCATTGTTCCAAATAACACAGATATGGTCACAAATGCACATAAAAGATTGGCGTAAATAGAAAATTAAGAGTCATGAAAACATAGAGAAGTTGGTTATATTGTCAAGAGGGAGGAAATAAGTAAGTAAGTAAGTAAGTAAATAAATAATAACCCAAAGTGAAGGAAAACAGAAGTGAGAATATAAAATATTTGGGAGAGTGCCAGGTGGTGTGAAAGAACAAGTGTGTGTGCTTGAAATAAATAAGCATATGGAAGTACCCAAGGAAACTTTTAGAAGGGGAAGAACTGCAAAATGCCTAACCATTGTCTTAAGGTCACACATACACTAAGAAAGCTATTGAATCATCATCATCATCATTTATTAATTGCACGCCGCCCATCTGGCTGGGTTTCCCCAGCCACTCTGGGCGGCTTCCAACAAAGATTAAAAATAAATTAAAATATCACATTAAAAACTTATCTGAACAGGGCTGCCTTCAGATGTCTTCTAAATGTCGGGTAGTTGTTTATCTCTTTGACATCTGATGGGAGGGCGTTTCACAGGGCGGGCGCCATTACCGAGAGGGTAATATCATATTTTCAGATCTAAATATTCCTTATGTCTTATAATGCAGCCATTCTGCCCCACAAGTTCCCCTATATACCCAAACTCAGACCATCAGCTATATGGAATAGTTTTCCAGGTGCTGGACAGGAGCCTTTTTAAAAATCCCAGACAGGCAACAAAAAGAGATGGTTTTTCAAGCACTTGTTGGATGTCTAATACAGGGATTCAGGATAGTAGCTCACAAGATAGACAGTGCTGCCATGAATATCACCTTCAACATCTCAGTTTCTCTCTTCAAGAAGCTCTTGAGCTGCTTTGGCTTGGATTGGCTTTTCTTTGTATGCTTTCCAGTTTTAATTCCTAGTATTCACTAATGAAAGATCAATTTATTTATTTATTTATTTTCTCTTTTCTGTTCTCTTCCTCACAGGGATCCCTTGATGCTTGATTCATATGACAGAAAGGTGTCTTACAATCTAATTCTTTAATAAATTCTTGAGGGGAAAATTGTTTGAGATCAGGCTTACAGAACCTGATCTCATTACCTTACTGTAACCTTCCAGTGAGTAAGGCTTTTCAAAATTTTCTAGTACTGTCTGTGCTCAGATTCTGCAGTACCCAGTGGCTCACATCACAAAATCAAACAAATTAATAATAATAATAATAATAATATAGAGAAAAATGAAGGAGAATAAGTTGTTGACAGTGAGCACGTAGTGAGCACAAAACCCAAAGTGAAATGGCTTTGGTGTTTTGTTTTGTTTTTAAAAAACTACAACTGTTATGAAAGTATATTGTTTGAGTGAGTAAAGGCAATGATATTCTGATGAAATCACTATTCTGAAAATCAAAGTGAATCAAAGTAATTTAGTTACCTAATAAAGCTCTGATCCAGGAGGATAGATTAGATCTGTGAATGTTCTAAACACACATTTCCAGATGAATTATCCTGTACTTAAACATAAGCACGTACTTAAATACATTTCTATATTAGAATTTTATCATTCATAAAGTGTTCTACTGTACAGATATTTCAGAAACACAGATTCATGAGACTTGAAATTTATTCCTCCAGCTTTAACTTGAGGTAAACTTGCATGGAGTTTCATCTAAGTCATTTCTCCTCAGACCATTGTGCTCTGTTGTCCCTACCAGCTACTCTGCAAGGATCCCATGGTGACATTTGTAAATTCTAACACACTGGGACACACTGGAGCATCTTGGGGAGTAGCCAACAGTCTAATGCTACAAATCGCATATAGTGTGGTTCAGTCAAAACCCACTCATTCCAACCTAAAACCACTGTTACTGGTTTAGGTTTAGGTTTTCTATTGTGGTGTTAAATGCAGCACAGATACAAAATATGAATGACCATGAAGTTTAGACAGAGAAATTTATTGTTCACCAATGACATGTGATTTCCCAACTTTATAATATAAACAAATAAATACATCTTAACATATGCAGAGAAAATTGTTGATCCACAACCTAGAAAAGAGATTTGCCTTCATGCAAATTTGTTGTTGTTGCTATAATATTCTCGCCCATCTTGCTGGGTTTCCCCAGAACTGATTGGTAGTTGGCAATGGCCTTATCACATTTCTGGTTAACTGGATATTTTAAACTACTGTCCTTTATTCCAAAAATAAAAGTTCACTGCAGATTCTGCGTTACCTCCCAATATGTTATGTGAAAGGGAGCCCTGGCAATGAAAGATGTATCCACACCTGCCCAATGGTGTTGTGAGTGGCTGTATACCAAGATGACAATCACCTTCTTCAATCACTCCTTTCTTCTTCATATATCTGGAGCAGGGAAAGGCATCAATAACCTAACCAAGGGCTGGCAATTTTTTTGAGTCATGCAGAATAATCCAGCAATTTCACCCTCAGAGCCCTAGTGATGAAGGAGACCCCACACACAATAGTTGCAGGATGGCAACTATTAACAAGCAGTATTATTTATGCATATCAAGTCCAATACAATGTGCTTCTCTCCCTTGAGTCCAAGAGAGGGTCTTCTTGCTCCTTGTTTCCAAAACTCCTTCATAGTATGGCATAAGTTATCAGTCCATAAATTATAGCTTGTCTGTCCTTGCCAACTCCTTCGGGCACAGTATCTGCATGAAGTTTCCACACTTGGCAAAACATCCAGCCAACCTCCAAATCCCACCCCCCCTATCACTACCTAAGACACACACATGTTCACTTTTAAAGAGAATTAACAAATTAACAAGGCAGTGATTCAGTGTTTCTATGACCTTAATTGGAGTCACATGATTTTCCAGCTGTTACATTATATTACATTAGTTTTCTTTTCACCAATACAATTTATTCTTTGTAAAATACATTTTCTAACAAACACAGGGCAAATACTAGCTCCTACAAGCTCAAAAGGCATTTAAGACCAATAGGTTTGTGCCATGTCTTATATACTTCTTCATTCCGTTCTCATTCTTCAGTGTAAGCCACTTTTGAAATGCCCATCCAAGTTCTCTTGATTGAATGACTTCCTGCCTCCATAGTCACCTTCAAACCACCAGTTCTGATACAGAATCTGCTGTGCCCACACGTACAAGCACAGCACTCCCTCACTGCTACCTCTTCAGAGACGTCCACCCTCTCCAGCACTGACATATCTCAATCATTTTAGCGTGGTTTATAATTCTTCCTTATGTGATACACTTTGAAATTCTAAAGGTCAGAAAGGGGGCATAGATTCTGTGTGAACTCTCCCTTCTCTTTTGTAATTTTTTCTCCCTCCCTTGCTACAGAAACTGAGCATACTGTTCCATTTTAGAAATCCTCTATCCACCACTCCACCATTCAGCTGTCTTCCTCATCTATTTATATGCAGAGGGAGAATCTACCTTAGGGCAATTCTTAGACTCTCTGAAACAGGTAGGAGCTTTCAAAGCAAAGACAACGTGAAAACGACTACAATGACACCTATTTCCCAGAGGTTCTCACTTGATAATTCTTTAAGCGTTGAAGGATAAATATTGAGGTAATTATTTTATATATTAATTAGGCAGCAATTGATGTCCACAAAGCAATTCAGTGTATTAAAACAGCAAACATTGCATCTTTTCCATCTGAAACACTTGATAAACCCAGAAAGCCAACACCTTGTGTCCTTGTCTTGCCTTCTTTGAAAGGGCAGGCTCTAAAGAGGAGCATGACATATTGGAAAGGAGACAAAAAATCTGCACGGAAGATTAAAACCTTATCTTTGCAAGAGCTTGAAATCTATTGTCTGTTTAATTGAAGATCATTTCAAAGAATGTCTAATGAATACAAAGTCAAATCATTTTTCTCTGATGAGTGATAGACATTCAGGCTGGAAGCTGAGCTGGGGCCATTTTCACTTTTTGTTTCAAGGACATTTAGACATCTGTAAGTCTCATTTTTTTATTATAATTTCATGCTAGAAAAGTAGAAAAAACTCCCTGAGTCAATAAAAAGCTATTCAGGGAACAGACAAAACTTTAATGAGATAGTGAAGATATTTCTTATTTAAAGAGACACAGCTGATATGTCCATAATGTGACAACCCTCCAGCATGCTGATTAATCTGCTGGCTCTTTTTTCCTTCATGGAAGAGGCTGATAAGTCTTCAAAGGTGTCTTTCCTCAGTTGTGGTACTGGCCAGTAGAGACTGAGCAGGGCAGCCAACAGGCAACACATCACATCAAGTTACATTTCTCATGAGCTTCCATGAAGGGCATCATATCTCTTTATGATGGCTCCTAGACACAACGGCTATGTTCTACACAGTTGGAAGCAGGATATCTCTGAATGCCAGTTGCTATGGATCACAAGTGTTGCATTAAGGTCTAGCTTCTGGGCTTCCCATAGACACCTGGTTGGCCACTGTGGGAACAGAGTGCAGAACTAAATTGCAGACTCTTATGTTTTAGGCTGATCAAGCTTACTACAGGGAAGTTGTGCATGCCATTATTGATCTAATGACAAAAGATTCATAATAAAGTTTCTAAGCCATCTCCAATCTAAGGGATTCTCTGAGCACTAGAAGGTGAAGAAAGGAGTTGAATAGGTTTTGAGCTAATTATATCAATGAAAAAATTGGGCAACAAGGGCAGTAAATGCCATATTGCTTTTGTGGTCACATTGCTTTCATTGCAAGCACACACATAATGGTGGGAGGCTTCAGGATTCTGCCTGCACACCAGTGGAACAAATGTATCTAGAAATGTGTGTATGCTACAATTATATAAATGTGCAGAATGGGGCATGGGGCAAAGTATTTAACACCAAGAACCTCTGGTTTTATTTTAAAGTTACTAGTTGAAAGGGCTGCAAAGTTCTTTACCGCAGATGCCAAAGTACCGGCTAAGAAAGATAAGCAGTGTTTGGGATAGAGCTTCAGTGACCTAACAAAGGTCCTTGTCTCTCTCCCTGAGTAGCAAAACCAAAATAATAATGATAATTCCTTTACTTTTGCTGAATATACATACTGTATACATATTGCTGAATATACCAAAAGTTGAAACATGATCAAACATATCCAGAGTTATGAAAAGCTTATTTCTTTGTGCATGCGGGTAGCAACTCTTGAGCAAGAGGGAAAAGTGTGAAAACATATATTTAAAAATGGTACAATAAAAAAAAATCATGTTATTAGGCTTTTGGCAACAAACTGAAAGGAATTAGCATGCTGTATTAAAGTTGTTTCTGAATTACATAAAAGTAGGAGCTACTCAACTCTCTTGTTAAGTTGAAAGGCACTTAAGAAGAGTCAGTGCTTCATACCTTGCTACACTTGTGCAATAATTGACTGTCTCCTATACATGTTAAGTTAACTACATTTCTTCAGCTACCAAGGGCTTTTCACTCCTACAACTACAGTGCTTGTAACTCTGAAATTTTAGAATCTCATCTGATATTTCCCAGAGTAGAAACCTTCTTAAGAACATATGAAGAGCCCTGCTGAATCATCCCAAAGGCCTATGTATATAGCGTCCTGCTTTCACAGGCACCAACCAGACACCTGTGGGGATCCAACAAACAAGGCATGAAAGCAACAGTACTCTTCCACAACAGCTGGTATTCAAAGCAGGGAAAGGAGGGGGGAATTCGAAGTTGCTTCCATTTTAATGAGAAAATACCTAATTCATAGTTCTTGACCCAGTATGTGAACCAAAGTACAGGTATCCTTTCACATTTGCACTTTAAATTTGAATTGCACTTTCCAACCAATGTGGAAAAAATGCACAATATTAGGAGAAATTGCTTGCAAAAACATGTATATTACTCAAAACTGTATACAAAGATTCCAATTGACGCCCTTGGCAGTGGTGGGTGGTCGGTACAGCAAAGTACAGTACAAGGAGAGACTTTGTCTGTGTGGGCAACCTTGCCTGTAGCACTATTTATTGCAATGCCCACTATATATAGAACCAAGAGACCTAGTTATAAAACCCCTGCTCACGAATGGAACACACTTGAACAGGGTGGAAAGGGTGAAATGGCTGCTGAATGATACTGATGACTTTGTAACTTATAAAGTAGCACTGTATGCATTGGCAGCTAAGAAGACCAGGAGAAAAGAACTAGATAAAAAAGCGGTCAATTGCAAAGGTGATTCGGACATTTAACCTGGCACATTCTACCTGAGAACCCCTTGCTATTCTATCGTATGCAACAAATAATTCTTAGGATACATGATTGTGTATTGTATCTGCTGTGCCTGATGTTTTTATGTTTTTTTATGTTTTTTGTTGATTTTCTTTTTGTTCCCTTTGTGAATGATGCCATGGCCTTTGGCTAGTGCAATAAAGTTGATGATGATGATGTGTATACAAAGATGTTTATCAGTAGAAATTCATTCTAAAATGCTGACAAATTTTCAAGAGGATTTTTTTTAAAATGCAAATTGCTGTGCAAATGTGAACTGAATTTAAGATTTGAAAAATGAGAAACTAAGAGACTGAAATTGAGGCATTTGCCAGACTGGTGCTGTGGGATAAACCACAGAGCCTAGGACTTGCCGATCAGAAGGTCGGCGGTTCGAATCCCCGTGACGGGGTGAGCTCCCGCTTCTCAGTCCCTGCTCCTGCCAACCTAGCAGTTCGAAAGCACGTCAAAGTGCAAGTAGATAAGTAGGTACCGCTCAAGTGGGAAGGTAAACGGCATTTCCGTGCGCTGCTCTGGTTCACCAGAAGCGGCTTGGTCACGCTGGCCACATGACCCGGAAGCTGTACTCTGGCTCCCTTGGCCAGGAAAGCGAGATAAGCGCCGCAATCCCAGAGTCAGTCACGACTGGACCTAATGGTCAGGGGTCCCTTTACCTTTACCTTTACCTTTACTTCAGGTGTGGACTTAGAACACAGCCATCCTGGCTAGTAGTCACTGTTAGTCTATCCACCATGGTTTTGTCTAATTCTCTTTTAAAGGCATCCAGGTTGCTGCCAATATTGTGAGGGTGAATTTCATAGTTAAACTGTGTGCTATGTGAAGAAGTGCTTTCCTTTGTCTTTCCAGAATCTTCCAGCATTCAGCTTCACTCGATGGCCCCAGGTTCAACTGTTATGAGAGAGTGAGAAAACCTCTAAATAACTCCCATAATAACAGTAAAAGGTGATGAAGAAAGAAGGAATTACCTTTGCAGAAGTTATGCTACTTTAGCAAGACTTGTTCTTCTGCATCAGAGGCTGCTAACCTTTTCGAGCCCATGGACACCTTTGAAAATAAGAGAAATTGTTGTGTGCACCACACACACCAACAAATACAACCTATTCTATTCCCTGCAATAGAATGCTTTTTTCAAGCCTCAGTTCAGCAGGGAAGGGGAACTCATGGGAATCTACATGCACAAATGTGACTATTGGTACCATGCTGATGACCCATATTCTATATGCTTTACAAATCTACCTTTAACAATGCTTTCCACAAGTTTTCCTGGAACAGGCCTGTAATTTTCCAGATCCCTTCTGGATATTTTTCTAAAAATTGGTGTTTCCTTGGGCACTTTCCAGTCCTCAGGTGTGAAGGCTGATCTTAAGAGGAAGTTACATTTTTAGACTATTATCAATTTCATATTATTATTTAACAACCTTTTATGCAAATGCATCTGGATGCTGTAATTTGTCAATTTTTAATTTGTCAATAAGTCCTAAAACAGGAGTTCAAAACATCCAGCCAAACTTTCTTCTATTCACAATGCCTTGAAGGAAAAATAGAATAGACTATGAAACAGTACTGAAAATCAGAAGTGCTTCTCCCCCAACAAAAATGAAAATTAAAATAGAAAATAAAACTAGAAAGACTGCTTTGGCTGAGCTTTACTTAAGAAAGCCTGTTGATTTCAAAGGAAGACAGTTAAGAAACCACTGTTGTTTAACTTTGGCTGGGTCATACTTGGCTTTTCCTGGAAGACACATTCAGCCCTGCAAGTCACCTTGAAACCATTTGTCACTGTAATGCTAATTTCTGTAAATCAAGTGATTTCTAGGAATTCTGCTAGCATGCTAAGGAAACTAATTGACTGCACACCACTTTGAGCACATATCAAGAATTCTAGACTTCAAATTTAATTGAATTTCTTAAACACCTCACACTTTATTTCAAATGATTCATTACTGCAAGATAGCTCTGCATCGTTACAATAATCCCAGTTTTGCAGATCCAAAGTACAGATGTCATCTCATCTTCTGTCATTAATATATTAATGTTATTAGCTACTGTATGTTGTGTGATATATACATTTTTGTAGGTATTATTGACTGGGCTGTGTGAATGTTCAGCATTTTAGGCTCCGTTTGTTTCAATGGGAAAGCAAAGCAGATAAATCTTCCTCACAGAAATCAATGGTGCTACAAGTGCTTAACTTTGGCTGAACTATGTGCATCATGGCAAACATCGTCAGACAATTTATGCTATGTTGATTAAAAGCTTACGAGTATCTTGAGCCCTATGCTGGGTCCACAGCATTCTTATCTGCTTGCCACAATCTTTATTCCAGAAGCCGATTTATGATATCATATTTGTATCCCACTTTTCTCCAGGCAACCAAGGCTAGCATAATGTGACACAGGTTAGGTTAAACAAAAGGCTAGAAATATGTGCAATTCTATTAAGAGATTTAGCAATGAAACTATTAGTGTGTTAATGGGAAGCAATGGTTGCTGTCCTCCCCCCCCCCCCCAACCTACAGGAGCTATGCTGTGTGGGATACTTTCTTGCTACTGATATTATTCAACCTCTACAGGAAGCTTCTGAAGTCTCCTCATTCCTTTGGTGATAACACTCAAGTTGTAGTTTCTTAATGCAAATGCAGCAAGAATACTTGGGATCTTTAATGGGCTGGATAAAACTAAACAAATGGCAATAAATTCATTTTTGCAAGCCCAAGGACCCTTTCCTTGCATTTAAATTTCTTCATGATTTGATAACATTGTCCTGCTTTTTTCCTCACCTGCCTTGTGACCTTCACAACACCAACTCTTCCAACCACACCCACACTCTACTTCCCCCTGCCCATTATCTTCTGCTGTAATTTATGCTCAGAGCTCCCTCCCTGATCATTTAGCCTGGTTGCCACCTCTCTCCTCCTTCAAATCCCTCTTTGGAACATACCTTCTCCATCAGTAGCTTGCCCTAACTGACTGGTACGCACCCTTGGATTCAAAGAGAAGGGCAGTGCATAGCGCCCATGTTTCCAGGACTGCAACTGCTTTAGGCCAGCTCACTTACACGTGAATCTTTCCTGCAGCTCCTTTCTTTTTTCAGTTTGCAGCACACAAGTTACTTCCAGCAGAAATAAGCAGATGGAGCAATGTGTGTTTTTTATATTCTATACGTTTTTTATATTCTATACACTAAGCCTCTCACAGTGGCTTATAAAAAAATACAGCAACAACAAAACAGTTTGAACACATCTGTGAAGAGATAAAAAACCAACATACATAATCCAGCAATTCAGGAAAGTATTGATCGTCCTCTGAAAGGGAGTCAGCCAGCCTCCTCTGCAGGGAAGGAATTCCAAGGAAAAGGTTCACTACAGAAAAAGCCCAAGAATGAGTTCCCACGATCCCTACTTCAACGCACTTGATCTCGTTGCACATGTGGTGGAACATAGAGAAGATGCTCCTTCAGATAACCAGGCTCCAGGCATTTGGTATTCAAGCCAAGACAACTTTTGCGGGCTCAGGATCATTGCACCTTGCCATCTGCAGATGTGGATGTAATGGCGGGTGAAAGGGCCACACTCAAAATAGGAAAGATAGTCTACATTTTACTTTCCACAGTGCAAGATTGTAGCTCTCATGTTTGAAAAAAGGATTTGAAATACTATTTGTGGTGACCACTGTGAAATATCAGCACTTGCAACATCAAACCATCAAAATATTGCAAGTCCTAAGGTCCTTTCAATAATGAAACTGCACTTCAAAAAATGATACAGTGTCAATAGCCCCAAGTATATGATGGCTGTGACTGAACATTTGTTCAAACATAGAAAGTTGTTTGGGGAAATGTTTACTTTCTTCCATTCTCAGATCCGTGTGTGTGTGTGTGTGTGTGTGTGTGTGTGTGGCCCTCTTCTATTCCATTATCTCCCAGTTCATTTTGCTGGTCTTTTTTTATTTAAAAAAATGCTTTGGTAACAAATAAACATATTTTCATTTGAGAATTTCCATACTGGCAACTGACAAAAAGAACTTTTTTCTTTGCTGTTGTGTCTTTATCCCATCCTTTAACACCATGGCCTGAGGCAGACCACTTCTTTGCTAAAATGAAACAGAGCTAAATAACTGCAGAAAAGAAATATTCGCCAATATTGATTAACCAATGACTAATTTTTTTTATGCCCTTACTCATTTATGTAAGAGCATAATAAGAGTCCTGCTGGATCAGACAAGTTCAGCTGTGTTGTCTGTGAAGAATTGCCTTTGTCTGCCCTGAATTTTCCAACATTCAGCTTCATGGAAGACCTTGGATTCTGGTATTATGCAAGCTGAAGAAAAGCTTTCCTCTGTCCACTTTTTCACACTATACATAATTCTGTACATCTCTATCATGCTCATCCTTGCTAACCTTTTGTCTAAACTAAAATGCTCCAATTGTTGTAACCTTTTCCCAGGGAAGAGTTACTCCAGCCTTACTTAAGTAGCCATCCTTTTTCTATATTAAATTTAATTGGTTTAGCCTTTGTACCTTGATTGACCAAAGTTAATATACATACATTAAAACTCAGAAATTGCTTTAGCTAGCCTCGAGCAAATAATAATAATTTAAAAGTGCATCAGGTTATTCCAGTGAAATTGTGGAGAAAGAATACAGGCATGCCAATTAAAAAACATACACATCCAGATCACATATATGGAAATGCATGTACTTCAAACAAATGTTAAGCAGTACACACTATAATGGCTGGTTGGTTTTCTCGTTTGTTGATAGTTTTGTGAAAGAAATATTTGTATAGCATAGCACTACTTGCAAATGGTTGAATTTTGTTTGCTTCTGTAATAGGAAATCTTTCTCATTTTTCTCTGCAACTTGAAGCTCTCAAACTTCAAAAACTTAAAGTCCAGCACTTCCTGATTTGACATGAGATGACCTATCAGATCCCAAGTGTGGAAGGAGTAGAGATGGGAAGGCCTGGGGGGGGGGCCGGAAAAAAATGGGGGGGGGGACCAAGGTGGGTTTTTTTTTCTTTTTTTTCCAGGCCTTCCCATCTCTAGGAAGGAATTAACAAAATAAGGTATATTGTCTCAAAAACAGTTTGTACTTGTGATTTTATCACCTGTGTGATAGCCTGTTGCAACAATGACAAAAAAAGTATTACAGAAGCAGAAACTTAAAGTGAAATCCAGATTTGCCCTGCAGAGCAACAAAGGTACCACACCCTCACTCATGGCAGCAGAAAGTAGAGGTGGCACAAAGATGGGGATCGAGGGCAGATTATGCCTGATGTTGGCCAGTGCCAGCTGTGAGAGCAGCTTAGGAGCCAAAAGGTCACAAGATGGTTCAGCTCTGGCCAGCCCTTTAAGCATCCCCTTTCAAGGCTATACCAGGCTCTGCTCCCCTGAGCAGTCAGAAGGAAGGAGATCTTTCTCCACCAGTGGAGTGACAGAAGCAGAGGGGTGCCTCCAGTCAGTCCAGACTCCCCACAGCCCTCTCTATTGGGGATGGGTGGGTAGATTCCCACCTTAGACACTTTTTGCAGCAGAAGCTCTCATGGACTAGACGTAGTCATTCTTAACTTTCACTAATATTGCTGAAGTCACAGAATTGGAAGGAGAAGCCAGTCAAAACAATTAAGAAGTATCTGTTGTCACAAGTACCTGACAGATGAAGGAGGGAATAGTAGGGAAGTTACATATAACCACATTGGGTTTTTAAACAATATTTCATTAAGACTTTTCACAATACAATGGTATCTCAGGTTACATACGCTTCAGGTTACAGATGCCTCAGGTTACAGACTCCGCTAACCCAGAAATATTACCTTGGGTTAAGAACTTTGCTTCAAGATGAGAAAAGAAATTGTGCTCCGGCGGCCCAGCGGCAGCAGGAGGCCCCATTAGCTAAAGTGGTGCTTCAGGTTAAGAACAGACCTCCGGCACAAATTAAGTACTTAACCCGAGGTACCACTGTACATTACAATAAAAGAACAAACTAATCTAAACAAAAACATAGAATCAAGAGATTATTTGTTTGTTTCTTTGAGTCAGGCATAGGCAAACGCGGCCCTCCAGATGTTTTGGAACTACAACTCCCATTATCCCTAGCTAACAGGACCAGTGGTCAGGGATGATGGGAGTTGTAGTCTCAAAACATCTGGAGAGCTGAGTTTGCCTATGCCTGCTTTGAATTGTATATAGCACTGCCATTCCACCTGGGCAATGGAGCTTCCCTCGACTCTTCAATGCAGTTTCATCCCCACCCCCACCCCCTTCAGGGGGTTGAGGGACCCTTTGCAGAAGATGGGGGGGGGCGCAAGGGAAGTAGAGAGGAAGAAGAAACCCAACTAAACAAGCATTATGACACACACAGTTTTGGATGCAACCCTTTGTCTCACTGTGCAGCCTGCCTTCAAAGTTAAAAGCAAGCAATTCAATAAGTTTCATAAACTAAAGCAGTTTTATAAACTAAAGCAAACTATATATGATGTTCAGCAAGGACACACTGAAGGCAGCCAGGAAAGATATATTATTGCTGCTGCAGTCATACTGAAACAGTTGAAATTTGTCTTTAATTCATAGCTTATTTTCAAGATATGCTATTCTAACTCCATGGAAACTAATATAGTTTAGCATCTGAATATGCACTCAGGGAGTCCTTAATCCACAGTTCACAGAACATAAAATATAACTTCTTTCCAATACTCAACATCAAGAAGCATTTATTTTGAGTCAATAAGGATGCACAGAATAAAATACAGAAATTATATGGTTGCCTATATATAATACATGCACAGTAAGTGGGCATATTTATAAAAATCCAATTCAAAACATTACACTTCAGACCATGATTGTTTCTTCTAGAGACTTATGTGCCTTAATTATTTCCTGTAATATCAAAGCGCAGAACGCTAATCCAAATTAAACTACTTTAAGTTACAGGAGTGCAGCAACCACAACAAAATATTAGACTGGTATTTTACTGCGGATGGGAGGGTATGAAAATGTTGAAACTGGTGAGTGAGGAATGCCTGAATATCTTTGCAGAATTGTTCCTGAAGTAAACCTCTGACATATCCAACTGGAATGCTTTTCAGTGAACAAAGGGCTAAAAAAATGATATTATGCTTTGGAGAACTTCACAAGATTCCCCCTGTCTCTTACAATCAAGCTTAGGCACTTTGATTTAAGCTGCTTTAACCTTTCTGATTTATCGGGTCCTCCCTTAAAGAGCCTGGCAACCTAACCCTGTGTTGTGGGTGGGTATGTTTGGATAGCCACAACACCCGATTGGTAGGTCCCTTGATGCAGGGTTCAATCAGGCCAATGGGACACAGACTAAACAGATCAAGGGACTGATATATACCTTTGCACGTGACCCATAGCTTCCTCTTTCAGCTCGTGTATCGGAACACCCACCCACTTCTCCCTATATTTAGGGCTTGCATGCTTGGCCTTACCATTGTGTGTCGTCTGTCGTTGGGACAGGGGCATGGCAGGAATTCCCCCCACTTGGCTGATTGGCTGCTGCCATTTGGGTTTCGCCTGCCACATAGCAAATCGTCACAACTTGTAAGGTTGCGGATAGGCTCTGTTTCAGGTGATAGGGTTGGGAGAACACTCTCACCATCCCTATGTGAGGGGTATTCCGTTAAAGGAATCCAGGGACTCAATGGCTTGGTCAATCCCTGTGAGGGGGTTGTGCCCGTGCCTGAGTCCAGGGGGATATCTGAGTGGCAGAGATAGCCTGCTCCCGGCTTTCCGCTTATCCAGGTGTTCACCCTAGGCTGATGTATGCTGGTGCCCTGGGTCAGCGCTACCTGCAATGGTGCAGGGAGCTAGTTGAACCAGAGCCACTCACTTGCTGTAATCAATAAAGTTGTGGCCTAAATTCTGTCAAAAACCAAACCAAAATTTGAATCTTGTCTGAATTTATTTAAGGGGGAATAGTATCTAATAGAGATACTACTCGCACTCTCCAAGATGAGTCAGTACGTAAGACGGCATGTAAGGCAAACAGGCAGATAACGGGGGACTGTGGACATCCCTCAGTTGTAAGAACTGTCAGTGTATTCCTATTCTCTGCTCCCTGTTCTTTAGCAAGACACTCACTGACTTCTCCCCCCCCCTTGCACGCACATGTGTACACACAAACACACGTGAGATAGACCTTAGTACCAGCCACTATTAGAAACATTGTTGACTTCTGTTGTGCAAGATCATCACTAGCATCCTCTTCCCCATTTCTGTTTGAAAGTATCAGTAGATATTAGCATATTCAGCTAATAATCTTACTGTCCGACAATATGTACCAGTCATAACATTCTCTTTGAACTTTGCTCTCAGGGTCTGATTAATTGTTTTTCTTTGATGCAACCAGAAAGTTATGTGGCTATACTTTAGCCCAGTTGAATCAACATTTCAAGTATGCACTAATCCTTAGGAGCAACATGGCATTTTGCAAAGGACTCTAACCTAATTTCTCATTATAACTTTACTGATTAAGCTTTAATGCTTGCCAAATTGAAAATTAAAGCTTGTCTCCCTCCCACTCCCCTCTTTTCAGGCTAAGCAGAATTATTTTCATCTGGGTAATTAACTCGGGTTCTTATACCTGAACCTCCAGAAGGTGCCTGGAGCTGACAATGGTTTTCCTAAAATGGATTGATCATAATTAATTACCTTACTATCAAAACAAAATTAAATTTCAAAGATTTATACAGTACATTATTATACAGAGAGCTATATTTGAAGGCCTCTTTCTCATACTGTACAGACCAGGTACAGAAAGACCTAAATAAATAAGACCTGGATCTGTAATGGCCCATGAAACTCATCATCCCATCATCTCTTAGTTTTATAGCCCAGCTAATCCCAGATGTCCAAAGAGGGCAACTAGAATAATGCCAGGCCTGAGGTTGGTCAAAGTCCGGTGCCTTCCAAAGCTATCTAACTAACTCAATTATTCCTAATGATGTAGCACTGCTCAAAAGTCTTTAATGTTACATCTCTCAGATTTCAGATGGAGTAACAGGCAAATAATAAATAGTCTAGTTCTAGGCAACAGTGTGCATCACAAGAACAGTCAGGATGGAAACAAGTCCCTAGGGACCCATGAAAACAATGCTCAACATCTCCCATTGGCACTTCAGGTCACTGTGCTGGATATAACCTCTAAAGAAGAAGAAGAGAACCTGTCCCACCAGCCAGCAATGGATAATTTGAGTTGCAGTCAAACAATATCAGGCTTTAGAGCCCTTAAGGCTTGGGTCCAAGAAACCTTGCCTACCTTGAGTGATCCAAGGATCTAGGAAGGGAGTGGAGGAGAAGGAGAGAGTGAGCTTCCATCTATGTTTCCACACCATGCATAACATTTTAAACCTCTGTCAGGTCCTCCCTCTGTAATATTTTTTTAACCAGTAAAAAGCACCAAAACATGTTAGCCTTTCCTTCTGGGAAAGATTCTCCAATGGTGGCTAAGTTGGGTCACTTTTCCTGCTTCTGAATTTCTTAGTGGTCCCTGCAAAGCACCATATGCTCACAAAGGATGTTAACAAGCTTCCATCAATACACCCCCAAATTGTATTATATCATAAATATTTTAGTAATAAACCTTCAAAAACCTTTAGGTTAGTCTGCCTAAAAACTAAGATAATTGAAAGACTAAAATATAATTAGGTGGTCTGTACCCAATTTCTTATGAGAGATTAGCAAAAATATGTATAATTCAAAAGCCTCAGTAATACATTTCCTTATGATCGCTACAGTGATTATTCTTTTTTAAAAAACCTTTTACAAAGATTTCTTTTGTTCTGTACCTCATATGAGAATATCAATGTTGCAGTCACTTGAAAAAAAAGACTAACAATAAAAAGCCTATTTTTCACATCAGCAGTTGCATATCATACAAGCATAAATCAGGAGCGGGTTTTTCAGAAAAATATCCATGGGTGGATAGACGTCGAAGATTGTTATAGCTCCTTTCTGGCATTCTAACAAAAAAGGATTAGCAGACTGCCATAAGCAGGCACAACTCCTCATACGGCTGCATATTTATACGGAAATAAGGACCCCAAAATAACAAGCATACTGCTTTTGCAGTAGCAGATACCAAAACCCAAGTAGTAAAACTGAGTTTTACTAAGTGATTACTAAGCTTAATATTTTTCTATTTTATTATATTGGAAAATGAGTAATTTCTTTTTTAGCTTATGGTATATACTCTGTGTGTTTAAGATTTGGTACTTGGAAATTGATGCTGTATTATTGCAATATTTACATCCATCTGCCTTCAGATAAAATGGGGGTGCCTATACATATATGATTTTTGCAATAATACAACATAGATTTCCAAGTAACACATACGCACATACCCCTTTAAGATTGCAGTGAGACTGTGCTGTCTCTAATGTAATTTTCTGTATTTTTTAAATATCCCCCCCCCCCCTATATAGTTTTAATTCTATAAATGTCTGGGCAGTGAGCTTTCTGGCACACTTGAAGTTGGCAGGATCACTCTCCCTTCATATTAGCCAGTGTGAAGGGGGTGGTCCTGCTTAGTACAGTCCTTTAAAGGTTCCTGACAACCAACTGGTTGTTGGGTACTTTGAGAACTACAGAAAGTGGTTTTCGGCAAGGTCCACCCTCACCTGTATTACATCAGGTATTAGGTGGGTCACTGTGGTTTGCTTGCTGGACAAATGGGAAAACTTGATGCACAAAAACTGGGCCACCAGCAACAATTCCCCACCCCTGATCTGGAGATACAAAAATTCCTCTCAGGAGCTGAGGGTCTCTTGCTATTCCCTAATCAGGGAACAGTGCAAGAATGAAAACGGTTAAAGGCAGTCTTGAACACAAAGTGTACATGACGTTTAACATAATTTAAAACTAAAGAGGGTAGCTTCCACCACATGTGGTGGACTTGTGAAGAAGTGAAAAGGTTTTGGGGACTTATTTATGATGAATTAAAAAAAAATATTGAAATACACCTTTCCCAAAAAGCCAGAGGCTTTTCTTTTGGGAATGATTGGAGAGGAGATCAAAAAAGAAGATCAAACATTATTCCAGTACACAACGGTAGCCGCCAGGATACTGCTAGTTCAAAACTGGAAAACCCCTAACATCCCAACCGCAAATCAAATTATTCGAGTATATAGAATTAGCTAAGATGACACAGAAAATCAGACATCAAAAAAGTATAAAGTTTATTAATGACTGGAACAAATTTACAACATACATTGAAGCAAATCTAGGAAATATTAAAATCACATTAGGTGAAATATAAAACCTGCGACGTATAGATTTAGCCAAATAAAACTACAGAGAGATATTGGGTTTGTATAGCCCAAACCGAGATGGAGGGAAGTCAATTAGTGTTTTAAAGTAGATTTGTTTGTTTAATTGCTATGTGTGTTGTCTTCGGTTTTTTGTTTTTCTTTTCGTTTGTATTTTGTTATGTTTTGTTTCTCAATGTTTTTATGTTTTCTGTAGTGAAGAACTTAATAAAAAGATATTTAGGGGGGGGAAATGAACAACACAAGCCCAGGGAATGAAGTCCCTGTGGGAAATGTGATTGTTCTGGAAAAGTGCAGAAGCAGAAGCTGCCACTGATGTACTAGTGCTAGTTGGGCAACTTTGTTGTTGTTGGGTAAGAGACAGGGAAACTGAAACAAAAATTTATTGTCTAAATGATTCAATATGATATTCATTAGTACAAAATCCTCTTTTTAAAAGGGAGGACTTCTGTGACATATGTCTTCTGCAAATGATAAATGTTGGATTGAAAAGAAACAAATTGTTAGAGTGTTGCCACATAAATCCCCATGGGCACTGCAATTTCCTGCATGGACTTGATGCTGACCTGCAACTTGGAAAAGGTCATACGCCTCGGGTCTTGTTTTAGATGTATTTATTTGTGGGTATCTATCTTTTTTTTATTTTTTTAAGAAAAATTTTTATTACACTTTCCCATAAAATCTCCAATCATACAAAATTCCACATCACTTATTTTAACTTATTGGACCTCCCTCAACTTCTCTGACAATCATTCGTAGTTAAAATCCTATCTTCACATTCCTTAATTTTGATATTGCCTTTAAGTACAATATTTCCGTCCTCATTTACATTCTTGCAATATTCCTTAATTTTTCACAAAGCTTCTTTAAAACACACTAGTGTTGTATGTTCCTCACATACCGTTTTCAAATAATCTCTAAATTTCCCCCAGTCCTCTAAAAACTTATGGTCTCTTTGGAATCTTATTTTTCCAGTTAGTTTATCCAGTTCTGCATAGTCTGTTAATTTTGTTCTCCATTCTTCCACGGTCGGTACTTCTTCTTGTTTCCATTTTTGAGCCATCAATATTCTCGCTGCTGCTGTTGCATACTGAAAGAGTTTACAGTCCCTCTTATTTATGTCCGTTCTAGTTATTCCCAGCAAGAAGGTTTCTGGTTTCTTCGCAAAGCTATATTTCAGCATTTTCTTTAATTCATTATATATCATTTCCCAGAACCCCTTTACTTTCTTACATTCCCACCACATATGCATAAATGTACCTTCTTTCTCTTTACATTTCCAACATTTGTTACAAGTTTTGTACATTTTTGCTAATTTGGCTGGTGTCATATACCATCTATATACCATTTTCATGACATTTTCTTTTAATGTAGTACATGCTGTAAACCTCAAATTTCCATGCCATATTCTTTGCCAGTCTTCCATATCTATATTATACCCTAGATCTCTGGCCCATTGAATCATTACCACTTTTACCACTTTTACTTCCTCATCTAACGTGTGCCAATCCAATAAAATTCTGTACATTTTTGAAATTATCTTACAATCATTATTAACAATTTCTGTTTGAAATTTTGAGTCTTTTTCTTTATATCCTTTTTCTTTCACGTCCTTTTTAAACATATCACTTATCTGATAATAGTGCAACCAATCATATACATGTTCTTTTACTTGCTCATATGGTTTCCGTCTCCATTTCTCTCCTTCTTTCACCACCAAATCTCCATAAGTAATCCATTCACTCCTCATATTAGTTTTTTTAACACCTATAACCTCTAATGGGGATAACCAATGTGGGACCCCCATTTCTAATATATTTTTATATCTGTCCCAAACTTCAATTAACGATCTCCGGAAGATACAGTGGTGCCTCGCAAGACGGAATTAATTCGTTCCGCAAGTCTTTTCGTCTTGCGAGTTTTTCGTCTTGCGAAGCACGGTTTCCCATAGGAATGCATTAAAAATCAATTAATGCGTTCCTATGGAAACCACCTTCAGACCAGGTCCGGGGACAGTCTGTCCCCCGACCTCTTCTGAAGGCCGGTGGGGGGCAAAAGTCTTTGCTCCCCCCTGCCTGCCTTCCCGGGAGAGCTGAAAACGCAACGCTGCCTTCCCGCTCTCCCGGGAAGGCAGGCAGGGGGGGACTAAGACTTTTGCCCCCCGTCCGCCTTCGGAAGAGGTCCAGGACCTCTTCCGAAGGCGGGCGGGGGGCAAAAGTCTTTGTCCCCCCTGCCTGCCTTCCCGGGGGCTTTTAAATCGCCCCGGGACTGTCCGGGGCGATTTAAAAGCCCCCGGACGGCTTTTGAAGGCAGGCGGGGGGGAGCAAAGACTTTTGTCCCCCGCCAGCCTTCAGAAGAGGTCCTGGACCTCTTCTGAAGGCTGGCGGGGGGCAAGAGTCTTTGCTCCCCCCTGCCTGCCTTCCCGGGAGAGCGGAAAACACAGCGCTGCCTTCCTGCTTTCCGCGGAAGGCAGGCAGGGGGGACAAAGACTCTTGCCCCCCGCCCGCCTTCGGAAGAGCGCATCCTGGGGGCGGGGTGTGCTGCCCGCAGGGGCATGACATGTGTCCTGGGGGCGGGGCTCATCGACTGCGGGGGGGCACCCAGCTCTGGGGGGCAGCCGCGATGGCACCCTGCTGGGATTGCGCTCCCCCCGCATTCCTCTGCTCCAGCATATAGACTAACTATCCCCACCCCCACCCAGAAACTCACAACAATCTTGTGAAGCGTTTACAAATGTTACACTGGTCACTATGGAATTATCCATTATATTTGATCCAATGCGAATAATAATTGTTTTGGCAATGCAAAACGAGATGAACTTTTAAAAGATTTCTCTATAAATAGCTAAAGTTGTTCCTTAAATTGAATATTGATAACTTTTAATGGCTGTATATCAGTTATTTAGGAAACTACACCTACTTGTGTAGAAGTTGCAGAAGACCTGTTGGGTAATTTGGATTACAGTTAGAATTGGATTACAGCTGAATTTGCATGAAGCAGCTTGATAGAATGCGGCACATCTGTGGGTATGTTGTTGCTTTAAGAACCTCTGTCTGTTTCCTAATTTTACCCTATATATTTTCAAACCGACACTTTTCATAAACATAAAAATATTCCATTATTCTTTCTTCACGTGGAATCTGATCCTGTAAATTAAGATTTTACACCTGGAGCGCCCCACATTTCGGTAAAGTGGAGAGCGTGAAATGCTGTGTTCTGTAATGTACAATTAGAGCCAATGGCTAATGCAATTAAATACTTAAATCAGTACATATTCACCTTAAGGGGCTGCAATAAAATGGAAAGCAGTATTTGGAAGAAGTTCACCTCCTTGCAAAGTCAATCCCAATAAACAAAAATACAGGATAATTCAAAACCACAAAATATTGGGAGCCACAACAGCTTATGTTCACATAAGATATCTTTGGAGAGATGAAGGTGCACAGTATAAACTAAATATGAATTCCTAATGTTAATACCTCCCAAGAAATTCCTTTAGAATGAATTAACTATTTCTCTCGTCTTGATTCAAAAGCCCTGCTGTATGCACTGACAAGCATACAAGGGAGTAAGAAGTTCAGAGGTGCGCGCACTTGCCCCACCCCAAGCATCCTACTGGCTCTTCCTGGAGGCTCTAGGTGGGTTAAAGGGATACCTTTTGTGGGGCAGCCTCCTGACTCCACTCAGACAGCATATGCATCTTGGATAGACTGCCCCTCTGCAGATGTGTTCTCAGTCCATGGCTCCTTTGGGAGGGTTCATTGTGGGGCAGGGCAGGGCAAGCACGCATGCCTCCACACTCCTCACCCATTTGCACCTTTGCCACACACATTTGAATAGGGCAAAAGAGGATGTGCATTCTGAGACACAAATGTAGTGTTGTTGACATGTGGTCACAGTGTGGCTATTGCCTTCCACAGCTGGTCTGATGAAGCCAGAACTTAATGAGTTCTCAACATTTTGCAAACTGAAATCGCTTGAATCTGAGAATTAAGCACAACCCTAAGCATGTTTATTTAGAAACCATTCCACACTATGTTTACTCTTAATTCGGTGTGGTTAAGATTGCAGGCCGCTTGCTTCCCCAGTACATCTCAAATCTTGAAGAAAACTACCCAACCCTGGAGCTGGTGTACTGGATTTCTTTTCCACAGGAACCAACAAAAGGAGATTTGAAGTTGGAGAGAGCAGCAGAATTGCCAGAGGAAAAACTGCCCCTCCCCACCATATTCAGCATCATCTTCAGCTAGTTTTGTTAGCATCATGTTCAAGCTTCCTGAATCAGCAAGAAAAGGTGGGGCATCTGAAGGGTAAAGATCTATATTTACCACGGAAGTTTGAAAGCCAGCTTGTTCCTTTTGGGACCTAGAGGAGCTGGTGAGATTGAAAGCAGGGAAGGGGCTGGTGATGGTGAGCAGGATGACCAACCCACCTGGACCTGGGAGAGCTTTTCCAAACTCTTTGGTGCACTCAAGCATGTAAATAATATCATTGCCCAGTATGACCTCCATGGAACACAGCCTGAAGATCCAGCTTTTGATTGCAGACAGTGTGCGACTGTACAGGGAGCTGTTTGACCCGCTGAAGAGACAAACGTGCCAGCTGCCCATCACCATGTTCCTCTGCAGGACGCCAGCAGCAGCAAGTGAATCTGACCCACAGCCAAGCACTTCAGGGTACCGATCCACCCCCCACCCCTTGATGTTGTTGTCACATTGCCCTCCAGTGATGAGAAAAACTAGGAGCCATCATTGCCACCATTCATGCCTATCTGGTAACTGCTGCTTGTATTTTTAAGGGTTTGTTGAGGATTCCCAGAGGTTTAAAGGGTGTTTGCAGGTTTTTTCAATGGTGTTCCCAATACAGCAGTACCTCGGTTTTTGAACAGCTTAGTTCACAAACAACTTGAAACCCGAATACTGCAAAACCGAAAGTAGGTGTTCTGGTTGTCGAACTTTTTTCGGAAGCCAAACATGCTCCGTTTTGATTCCCCCTGTGTTTCCTGTTGCGCTGCTAATTTGTGTCCCCCCATAGTAATTCAAGCCTTCCGTTTCCGATTGCAGTGTTCTGAGGTGATATTTGGAGCTCATTTGGTGCTTTTGTTTTTGCTATTTATTTTCTGTTTTTTGTTTTGAGACTTCTTCAGTTAATTTGTTTTTGTGACTGTGTGAATCCCAGTTCAGCTGCTGATTGAGTGAGTGAGTGAGTGAGTGAGTGAGTGACTACGGAAATGAATAAAAGCCCCTCATCTGAACAATGACTATCATCAGTGCAGGTAAGGGGGGGATAGTTTTAATTTTATCATCTACAATACTGTTTTATTTATTCTATAGTACAGTACATTGATTATTGCTTTCATTTTATGGATCAATGGTCTCATTAGATAGTAAAATTCATGTTAAATTGCTGTTTTAGGGGTTGTTTTTAAAAGTCTGGAACAGACTGCACATACTTACATAACTGAGAAGTCCCCTCATTAGCCATTTGTTCATCCTACACTTCTCAATGCATCTCCCCAGTGCTTTTTTTCTGGAGGGACGCAGGGGTACGCATGCCCCTAAACATTTTATGAATCTTTTGGCCATTTACTGTATTGATTTTTCCTGATTTGAACTATTAATGGTGATTTTCTTGAGTCAAAATTAGAGTACCCCTGACATATTCCAAATTCCAAAAAGTCCCCAAAAAATTTTTCCAGTGGATTTTTTGTGGTAAAGTGGCAGAATCTGCTTTAACTGAACCCACTGAGAGTTTAGCTACATGACACTTTTCCTTCAGTCTTCAGGGAGCCAGTGTGGTGTAGTGGTTAAGAGCGGTAGTCTTGTAATCTGGGGAACCGGGTTCGCATCTCCGCTCCTCCACCTGCAGCTGCTGGGTGACCTTGGGCTAGTCACACTTCTCTGAAGTCTCTCAGCCCCACTCACCTCACAGAGTGTTTGTTGTGGAGGAGGAAGGGAAAGGAGATTGCTAGCCGCTTTGAGACTCCTTAGGGTAGTGATAAAGCGAGATATCAAATCCAAACTCTTCTTCTTCTTCAACACATCCTTAGGAAAGAAAATGTCATTTGAAGCACCATAAGCCTGTTCTTCTTCTCCTCCTCTTCTGGTGGCCTTTACTTGCCTTCCCCTCACTGGTGTTCACATCAGCCTGAGCACATGGTGTCAACCATCGCTCTTTACAAATGTGGACTCTTTTTCTTTTGTATATTCCTCTACATCTCCAGAGGTTCACGTGGGGTCCCTTGCATCGGCGACAAACCGCCAGTATCACAGCAAGATCAAATGTGGGAGAATTGTATTTTTTGTTGTTGATGGTGGTGGGTGGGGAGGGATGCAGCTCTTTGCCAAGGATATAAGGAACCGTGGGTACACCTTTGAGTCGATATATCTCTCGTGTTCCTTTAAGAGTAAAACCATTTTATTGTTTAAGACGTTTGCACAGTGTCCCCAAATTACCATGGATAGTGTTGAGGTGGCCATAGCTGCGCACTGCCAGCCATTGGCGGGGGGGGGAGCGCAACTCTCTCCCCTGCCACTGCGGGAGAGCAATCCTCGCAGAAGCTTGGGAGTGAAGTTGGGCCCCTCCCAAGCCTTCGCGGGAGTAGAGTGCAGCTTCCCTCCCAAGCCTCCTCGGGAGGAGAGGGATCCCTGCAGAGGCTTGGGAGGGAAGCTGCACACCCACCAGCCTTACGGTTGGCGGGGCGCAGCTGGTGGGTGTGCAGGGAAAGAGGAGGCCACCGGCAAAGCTGTGTAGCTCCCCAACTTGCTGGTGCGCCCCTGAGAGTCCGGTGCCCTGGCGTGATGCACCTCTAAGCCCTATGGGAAAGATGGCTCTGGTTATATAATTACTGTTCAGAAAATAGTTTAGAGAGTGGAATTAAGCCTACTGAGAGACTAATATCATGCTAATAGAGATTATTAAGCAAACGAAAGCTCAGTCTCACCAGTGAAGCCTGATTCATTTCTAGAACCAGACACTAGATAATGCTACTGTTTACTCCCATGTGATTTAGCACAATAAGTAAAAGCTTCTTATCTGAGTGGAACAAATTATACCTCCCCACATGGATCTGTGCTAAGCCTTTCCCTGGGCAATTAGCAGCCGACACTCCCCTCCTGATAGATCCATAATAACTTCCAAGTGGTTAGAGCAGAACTGAGAACTGCTACCTCGCCTACAATCAACTTCACAGATCGTACAGCTGACATCAATTAACTCCTATTTAAAATATACCCACTTAGCATGTTTCCTTCCCTGTCCCAGTTTCATTGCTGCCAGGGGTCATCTAGACAATTTTTTTTTGCCAGATTAATTTGTATTAGTACAACACATTGAATAAAGTATAAAAAATAGAACAATTAATGAATAATAATGACAAAATTATGTTTTGCCTATGTACCAAGCAGGCAGGGAGAGATGGTTTTACAGCCTCCCAGTCAGTCCCAGGCACATCCAGCTGTAAAAGGTACAATGTCTGGGTTCAGGGCTAATTCAGCTTCTGCTGTCTAGAGCTACCAAGTTCAGCAGCCTGCCTTTCCGGTCCCTTCCCCCGTGTCCATCTGCTCTCACATTAACAGAGCCAGGCTCAAAACACTAAAGGGGAAGAGACGCAGAATGATCCATGCAAAGCATCAAAATGCAGGGGCTTGAACCTGTTCAGATTCTATCTGTGATAAAATCCTCGAAACTCACAATTTTAAAAGCCTCTTGACAGGTGGTGAATCTGTAACTCAGGTAGCCAACCTGGTGGCTCCAGATGTTGCTGGACTGCAACTGCCATCACCCCTGACTTTTAGCCATGCTGGCTGGGGCTGATGGGAACTATAGTCCAATATGGCAGGCACCATATTGACTACTTCTGCCTGCACCTTAAATCAATGTCTATCATTATCTTTAACTAACGAAGCCAGCCTATGAAGAGAAAGGCTACCTCTCCCTGACTCCAAGGACAGAATCCATCAACAACCAACCATTCTACACCAGCAAAAATAGAAGGAAGATGGATTGCTCCTCTTATTGGCCTGCTACTGACACTTTTACTTCATGGTTTGTCCCTCCCGATTCTGCATTCACCTACCATGTATTTATTTGTTTATAAATATTTGTATGATGGTTTTCATCTGACTTAATACTAGAGTGGTTCACAAGTTACAAACAAAATGCAGTAAGATAAAGTGCTTATTAAAGCATTCAACTACTGTACAATTCTGTACCTGCCTTATTTCAGAAGTGAGAGAGTTCCATACATCAAGTGATGCCTGCCTCCCACCAGCAATTATCCTATCAAGTATAACCAAATAAGAAGGAGTACCTTGGTACTTATTTTCGCAGGTCTAAAATTAGATCCTGAACATACAAACATAAGAGCCTGCTGGATGAGGCCGATGGCCCATCTGGTCCAGCATTCCATTCTCACAGTGGCCAACCAGCTTATAGGAATCCTGAAAGCAAGACAACACTCTCCCAACTTGAGATTCTCAGCAACTGGGCTTCAGAAGCAAGCTGCCTTCTAACATACAGTTTCATTGGACGTCCCTGAGTTCTGGTGCTCTGAGAGATTGAGAAAAGCCTTTCTTTAGCCACTTTCTGCACATCACACTTCTGTTTCAGAGATTCCCTTCCAAAGATAAGCAATTAGTGATTTTGTTGTCAGTTAGAATCTTTATGCTCCAAAGCATTTGCTAACATGTGAACTTAAGAAAGTTAAATTATTTGCTTGCCTTAATGATTTTATATGTGCTTGTAAATTAAAACTATGGAAAGCACCAAACAAAGGAAAAGCTGTAACATTACACACGTTTCATTGAAAAGAAATTCTCAGTGCTAGGTTGTCATATTTTACCTAACTGAAAACAATATTACTAAAGGCACCCCCCTCAAAGGAACAAAAGGCATTATCTCTACTTTAAAGCAGCGGGTGGCCAGATTTGAAGAAACAGATGCTTTTGAACACATTCTGGGTACATCACAAAGCAATTTACTTGTGAATCATCAGACACAGTTTCTGACAGCACTGTGGTGTTGCCTTTAAAGGACCTTCAGCCTAAAGTAAAACACTTGACACATGAAAAGAGAAGATTAGCTCTACTTCTTCACTACTATTTTTTAAAATACATGTTTCCAAGGACGTACAAATAACCCAAAGGCAGACACTGAACACACTCACACTAAGCTTCTGCTTAACTTTTACGGCAGGGTTTGGTGCTGAAAATGTACTCAATCCTCCACAGTCCAGTGACTCACCACAAGGCAATCTTTTCACCTGATACAAGCAATAGCTTTTAATAGGAAAACAATTCTGATTCGATGCAAGTAATTAGCACACAAAATTCATTAGCAGGTTGTCTGAATTTCGGTTCCATTTTAAATTATGACCATAGCTAGGCAGTCCAATAGGAAGCATGCCCCACCTCCCAGAGAATACAGATTGGTCAGGATTAAGGTACCAGCATGGATTACTATAGTATTAGGAGCTAGCTAGTTTGGTCACCGGAGTCAGTAATTCATGGCTACAAGCCTGTGGTTGTGTGTATCTGCACCACCAAGGAAACTGCTGTGTCTCTCTCATAGGAGACAACTCCAGGGGCCAAGGGGGCTTCACCCCCCAATAAAATACAGTGGTACCTCGGGTTACATACGCCTCAGGTTACATACTCCGCTAACCCAGAAATAGTGCTTCAGGTTAAGAACTTTGCTTCAGGATAAGAACAGAAATCGGGCTCCGGCGGCACGGCAGCAGCAGGAGGCCCCATTAGCTAAAGTGGTGCTTCAGGTTAAGAACAGTTTCAGGTTAAGAATGGACCTCCAGAATGAATTAAGTACTTAACCTGAGGTACCACTGTATTTAAGGGGGTCGTCCGCCCCCCAGTTGATGGGCATTGTCATTCAAATGTCCGTGCACCGCATCATGTGATTGATTATGCAGGGTGGGGGTTGCTTGGGCACACCCAATATTTTATTCACGTTGGCACCACTGGTCTCTCTTGCCAATAGAGTTAATTATCAGATGTGTGCCTTACTTATCAGGGACCAGCCATGACACTGTAGCCCTCATAAACTGTGATGATCTTCTCAGTTTCAGATTCCCTATTGTACAGGGGGTTGGGGGCAGGAGAAGAAGAAAGAGGGATAAACAGCCTCTTGAACCTTTCCTAACCTGCCTATCCTTTTCTCACCAGCACCTTTCTTCCTTGCAGAATGAGTACCACAATAAGTGAATAGGAGAGATTTATCAAAGCATTTGACTGCTTCACATCAGGGGCTCAAAAGTCTTCCAGCCCTGTTTTGTAAGTCTATTGTTTTGTTTGCCAACTTCCTTATGATAGATTTCACCTCTCCCGCCCCCCTTTCCTTGACAGCCAACATGACATGAAAAGTACTTGGCTGTTCTCAAAAGATAAAAATATTCTGACAATACGAGTTCCCTAGAAAACATACAAAAATGTCAGAACTTTCATTGGGTGAAGAAAATGCAATGTTTAAAGTCAACAGATGAAAATCACACAGAATAAAGCTTATTGTTTGGGGTTTTAAAAAGCATCTGAAGTCTTACCTGGCAATGCAATTTCAATGGAACCACTTCTCCAGATAAACAAACCACCTACTTTCATACTAGCACTTTCCTCATAAATGCAACCAGTAAGGAAGGGCTCTTAGGATTTGTTTGTTTGTTTAAAAATGGTTGATATATAGCATAGAATCGTGGAATTGTAGAGTTGGAAGGTACCCAAGGGCCATCTAGTCCAACCCCCAGCATCGCAGGAATTTTAACTAGATCACACATGGCAGATGGCCATCCAACTTCTGCTTAAAAATCTCCAAGGTCCCTTCACCACCTGTTCTGTCTCATTCACACATCACTATCATTGTTTCAAAGTGTAAATAAAACACACTGAGGTCCCATTGGTAAAGAAAAATATATATTACAAACAGTTTCTTCCTATTTACAAGGACACCTCACAAAGGTCAGACTGATTTCTTGCCTTCACTTCATATTCAGAAGCTGCTTCTTCTTCCGGGGTTGCGGCGCTCATGTCTCTTTACTGGCCGCGGGAGCCGACCTTTGTCTGCAGACAGTTTTTCCGGGTCACGTGGCCAGCGTGACTAAGTTATAAAGAAGTAGAAGATTTTACATTCACAACGTCAGAAGCTTGTCTTCATCCAGTCAGCAGGCAGGCTTGTATAAGGTAATACAGTCAGATAGCTTGCAGCTAAGCTGTGGAGAGTTTTATAGGTCATAACCAGCACATTGAATTGTGCCCAGAAACTAACTGGTAGCTGGTGGAGCTGTTGTAACAAGGGAGTCATAGTAAGATTTCATGAAAATGAACTTAAGAAAACTTGATGAAATCCTTTTCTGGCTAAAATCAAAGCACCACTACTGTTTTCATATCTTTCTACTTCAATTCTGAAATAGGCAAGATTACTAAAACTATAAGGCGAAGCCAGGAATGCCATCTCTGTGGGGCTGTAGGGGCCAGAGGGTCCTCCTGCAGCTGCCTGTCGCTGCAGCGTGAGGGGCCAACAGATTCTGTCGCAGTCACAACAGGCCCCGTCAGGCCTTTCTGAGGGCGCAACACCCTCCTCCATGTGACACGCGCACTGGGCACCCACAATGTTCAGCAGAACCTGGCGTGCCTGGGCAAGGCTATTGGGCATACATGACAGCTTCTTTGCTATTTGACACACACACACCCCGGTAAAATTTTAAAAGAAAGTCAGGTGTTATTAAACAGTTTAAGACTGGTGACAACTAGTCTGATGGTACTGTTTTGCTTTGTTTTCTTCTAGAATAATGTTTTGGTATTACAGTGGTACCTTGGGTTAAGAACTTAATTCGTCCTGGAGGTCCGTTCTTAACCTGAAACTGTTCTTAATCTGAGGTACCACTTTAGCTAATGGGGCCTCCCACTGCCGCCGCGCCACCGCTGCACGATTTATGTTCTCATCCTGAAGTAAAGTTCTTAACCCGAGGTACTATTTCTGGGTTAGCAGAGTCTGTAACCTGAAGCGTCTGTAACCCGAGGTACCACTGTATTTTCCTGTAATTATTTTTTGGTTCTGACATACATGCAGCAATGCATTTTTTAATGAATTCCTAGCATAGTTTGTTATATTTTAGTTACATAACATTAAACTAACATGTAACTTTAAACAAAGATACAGTCATACCTCAGGTTGAAGTAGCTTCCGGATAAGCATTTTTGAGTTGTGCGCTGCGGTGACCCGAAAGTAATGGAGCGCGTTACTTGCGGGTTTCACCACTTGCGCATGCCCAGACGGTCAAAATGACGTCACGCGCATGTGCAGAAGTGGCGAGTCGTGACCAGCGCACGCGCAGATGCGCGGACACAGGCTGCGTTCGCTTCTGGATGCGAACGGGGCTCTGGAACGGATCCTGTTCGCATCCAGAGGTACCACTGTATTTTATAACTCAGGCGTGTGCCCTACATATATCCATAAGTGTGTACCATACACCTATGAGTCTGTTTCCCCTCTAAGATATTTTGTTGTTGTTGTTTAGTCATGTCCAACTCTTTGTGACCTCGTGGACCAGAGCACACCAGGCACTCCTGTCTTCCACTGCCTCCTGCAGTTTGGTCAAACTCATGTTGCTAGCTTCGAGAACACTGTCCAACCATCTCGTCCTCTGCCGTCCCAGTCTCCTTGTGCCCTCCATCTTTCCCAACATCAGGGTCTTTTCCAGGGAGTCTTCTCTTCTCATGAGGTGGCCAAAGTATTGGAGCCTCAGCTTCAGGATCTGTCCTTCCAGTGAGCACTCAGGTCTGATTTCCTTCAGAATGGATAGGTTTGATCTTCTTTATGGTCCAGCTCTCACTTCCATACATCACTACTGGGAAAACCATAGCTTTAACTATACGAGCCTTTGTGGGCAAAGTGTTGTCTCTGTTTTTTAAGTTGCTGTCTAGGTTTGTCATTGCTTTTCTCCCAAGAAGCAGACCTCTTTTAATTTCATGACTGCTGACACCATCTGCAGGGATCATAGAACCCAAGAAAGTAAAATCTCTCACTGCCTCCATTTCTTCCCCTTCTTTTTGCCAGAAGGTGATGGGACCAGTGGCCATGATCTTAGTTTTTTTGATGATGAGCTTTCTGATAAGCTTCAGCACCAGCTGAATACCCATTTATTTGCTGGATATTAATGTGATTTTTATCAGTTGTGGAGATTGTGACACACATGTATGTACATATTATTTTGAGTTGTATTTTAGGTGCTTTAAAAAAATATTATGTACCACTTACTGAACAAAGAAATAAATAAATACATCCATGCTTTTTAAAAAAATTACCCAACAAGTTTCATCTTTCCTATTCCCACTATCTTCTGTTCTGCAGGCTATATGCGCCAAAATGTTCCGGCATACACAGCTGTTGTATCTGATGTGTTCAAATCCCTCAGCTGGACCTCATCTTTTTAGATGTCCATGTGCAGCACAGGAAATGTTCATTGGAAGCCATCAGTATCAAGCCTTGAGAACCAGCACTATTCCCCCTCTCACCTCTTTTCATTTAGGAATTTGCAATGAATTCTCTCACTACTCGTATTAATTCAAGGAATAAATTTTAACTACATGTCTTGAAAAATTAAATTGCATTGCTGCATATTTTGTTCTGTTAAAATGAAATAGTTAAGAATAAAGTCCTACCCTATTTATACAAGCCTTGGTGCTGGATACTAATATTTCATCTGCTTCATTTGATAAGAACAAATAGAAGATAGATTCCAACTTGGAAGCTCTGTTTGGTCAGCAAAACATCTTCCAAAGGAACATCTGACGGAGAACACACAAGACCAATAGTGTTTGTTCTTAACTTACATCAAGCAAGGATCAGCTTGACCTTAGGCTGAGCATAATTTTTTCCCCCTGCAAAGCTGTTTGGAACATTTTTTAAAAATAGAAAATCCCCAAAATGTTCTCTCTGTATCTGTCTCACTCTCTCACACACACACAGTTAAAAAGACCTAAAGGGACTGAAGTGTGGAGTAGGATCTGCTGAGAAAATACAAATGTAAAACTATTAAGAACTAACAGAATGTTCAGTGGACTCTGCACCAAAGTTCATTTTAATCAGATCATTCAAGTCAACTTAGTCTCTACATGTCAGTGAATGTAAAACAGAGATATGAAACTGCAACACACATTTTGTAGCATTTTGTCAAGGATTCATAGTATTTCACATACGTTCCCATTGTAGGCAAGGGTGGAGTCATTTTGGAGAGAACAATGGCTTCCTTTAATTCTCTTCTTGTGAGGAGATTATTGATGTGATATTCTGGTGCACAACTGACACTTTTAATCACATTGCTTCAGCAGCAATTAAACAAAAACCAATACACAGAAATAATGGTGTGTAATAACCTTCTTCCTGGGTTATTTGTCTTGAAAAGAATGCAGAGCTCCAAACACATAATAATAATAATAATAATAATAATAATAATAATAATAATAATAATAATTTATACCTCACCCTCCCCAGCCAAGGCCGGGCTCAGGGCGGCTTACAAGCAATAATAAAAACAAGTTGTATGATTACAACTTAAAAACAAAATTAAAATACATCATTAAAATATTGAAACATTAAAATATTTAAATGTAGCCTCATCGCAGGAGAAGGAAAGGAAAAAAGAAAGAGAGGGAGGGAATCAACTTGGCTCCAAGCCAAAGGCCAGGCGGAACAACTCTGTCTTACAGGCCCTGCGGAAAGAAATCAGATCCCGCAGGGCCCTGGTCTCATGAGACAGAGCGTTCCACCAGGCCGGGGCCAGTGTTGAAAAGGCCCTGGCTCTGGTTGAAGCTTCCTTAGGGCCCGGGACCACTAGGGTGTTGCTATTTATGGACCTTGAGGCTCTCCGTGGGGCATACCGGGAGAGGCGGTCCCGTAGGTACGAGGGTCCTAGGCCGTGAAAGGCTTTAAAAGTCAAAACCAGTACCTTAAATCTGACCCTGTACTCCACCGGGAGCCAGTGCAGCTTGAAAAGCACTGGGTGAATATGCTCCTATGGCAGAGACCCCGTGAGGAGCCTTGCTGCAGCATTCTGCACCCACTGGAGTTTCTGGGGCTTCAAGGGCAGCCCCGCTTAGAGCGAATTACAGTAGTCAAGCCTGGAGGTGACCGTCACATGGATCACTGTGGCCAGGTCGGGGCGAGAAAGGTAAGGGACCAACTGCTTGATGCGGCGAAGGTTGAAAAATGTCGCCTGGGCTGTTGCTGTAACCTGTGCCTCCATGGAAAGGGAGGCATCAAGGATTAAACCCAAACACTTAACGGAAGGCAATGAACCCAATAATGAACCCAATGCTCCATATATAATATTATGTACACATTTGAGGTGAAGATGTCTTCTGGGTGCATAAACTGAGGTAAGAAGACCCACAAACAAATGTTGGTTTAGAACAAATAAATCTGGATCAGATCTTGATTGAACTATTTATTGTAGTTCATCCACAATTCTGCTTGTCTTGCTCCGTACCACTGAATCAGAGTAAACATCAATCAGATTTTCCATGGATTTTCACTCCAACTGGAGAATAGCTTTTACCAAAGGTGTCATGGATTTTGAAGAAGCACGGATTCAGGACAACGGAAAAACAAGGTAAGAGGAAGGCACATTTGGGAAATCCTCGCCGTGATCAACTCCTGCTCAAAAACCTATGTCCCCACTGTAGAAGGATGTGTGGATCCAGAATTGGCCTCCAGAGTCATTTATGGATACACCGCTAAGACTGTGTTCCTGGAAAACAATCTTACTCAGTCACAAGTGATCTCCAAGAAGAAGGAGCAAAAGGAAAACTACTCAGTCCTATGCCTAGAAAGCATGGGACATGTGAAAAACCTGTTGGACCCATGCTTTCTAGGCACAGGACAAGTGAAGTATGCACAAGCCCTTGCAGTACATGATTACATCCCAGCTCAGGTTCCAACACAAATTCCTGGGGCCAGTATGCTATATGTAGATAGCATTTGTTTCTGCAAAAGAGGACACACATATGCATACTCTTTGTGCCATATGCAAATTTCTGCCATCTTCTGTAAGGGGGGTATCCAAAAATAAATAAGTGGACACACACTGGAAATAAAATGTATGTTGGACAGATTGTCAACTGATTAAGCTTTCCCTGAAATTGTATTTCATACTAGAAAAGCTTAGCCTATTGATTTTCTGCCTGCCACATAGCTCTTAGGGGCACAAGAGCCTAGCGTTTCCCAGTACCAACCTTAAACCATGTAAAAAAAAAGTGCTGCTACCATTTGCTTTTGGATGGACCTGCTACTGCACAGCCAGAGCAGTACTAAAATCCCGGGTTTCTTAATTATTTACTCTAGGCAACAATCACTTCCCTCCTGGGGAAGATGAAGAAACAGTCTCAGAATGAGCTAGTAAGTTCTTTCAAGACAAATCAGGCAGTCTTTATCCATTGTCTACACAGCAAAATTAGAGTCAATCATGCAGCAAGGAATATCAAATCAGAGCTTCAAAATGAGCCAGAAAGTCCCTTCTACATTCCCTGGAGAAGGGACTTATTTGAAGCCATTCTATGTTTCTCTTTGATATGTGTGCAACTCTATAAATTTTTCCATAACATTTGTCTTTCATGGCTGTGACTTCATTCACTGTCTAAAAACACTGAAAGGTGGGGGCAGACTCATATCTCAAAAAGCAATTTCTTTGAATAGTGTCTGCACATTTTGTTTCATAACTTTCATTCTGCAATTGTTAGACACCTACATTAATTCTTATTTTTATTTTCAAAAACATGAAAGATCAGAATCTGGGGCCCCTGTTGGATTCCCTGTACCTGCCTCTTGGCAACCCTGCCTGCATCCTAGCACCATGCCAAAGTAGATGTTAATTTAAACCTCTTCAGTGAAAAACATTGTGTCTAGCTAAATATTTCAAAGCTGCCACTAATGCCCTGAAAAGATTCCTTAATTGGTTCATTGCCAAGCTTTTAACAGAGGTCAGACAATGTAATTGCAGGCTGGAACTTACACTTTCTATTGTCATACTATGCTAATTCCCAAACACTTAAATGATAGCATTTTAATGGGTTGTTGTGAAGTAGCTTTATCAAACCGATCAATTCTCTCAGACAGGATTGCTACCGCTCATAAGTATAAAGCTGACATCCCATGACCAAGCTTGTTGTTGGTATCCATCTGTCTTAAGAGACAATAGAGTGCACCTCCAAGGGTGAAGTCAAACCACTGCGTTAACAGCACCAAAGTGCTGGGGTGGAAGCCTAAGGAGTGTGTGTGGAGGTCCTGGGCTGTCCAGACAACAAGAATCCCCTCTTGGCCTCGCTGATGTGGTCCAAAGGAAAGCAAAGTAGCGAGGTAGGAGAGCTGGGGGGGGGATCACATCTGGCAACCAATGCACCCCTTTGGTTTCTCATAGTGTTTAAGTAATGTTAAATACTTTTGCTCACATTGGTTGTGGAATATATTGGCATAATTTCCAGCTCTTCTACCCCACTAGAGCAATATGTTTGGCACCAGCTGGGCTGCAGGAGTTGCCATAAGAAGACGTAGAAGGCGCCATCCAACTGTCTTAGGGACTCGGCTCCAGATTTGTGTAGGGTTTGCACCTTAGCTTTTTCTTCTCCAGAAGATATCCTGCAAGGCAGAGGAGGTTTTGGATCAAAGTTGTCCTTGTCTTGGACATAATAATAATACCTTCCAAGGTTGATGAGCCCCATTCGCCCTTCACTTCCCTCTAGCATGTGCAGAAATGGCCTTCTTGACTGTTGGACCCACTGATGGTCTTGTCCATTCAATCTGCCAGCGCCTTGGAGCCTTGCCAGTCAACAGCAAGTAATCAAAGACCGCCTCCCCCCACATGAACCAACCAAGTCCCTTCGATCATCTGAGGCTCTTCTTCAAAAGAGGTCTGGTGGGCAGCAACAGGCCTTCTATGCGGTGGCTCCCTGCTTGCAGAATGCTGTCCCCAGGGAGGCTCACCTTTCCCCGAGAGTGATGGATGAAGAGAGGTATACAAACTGTATAAAAAATAAAATAAATCTTTAGGCATCAGGAAAAGCCATTCTTTTTCTCCCAGGTCTTTGGCTAATTAAACAATCTATGGCCTTTTAAACTGTGGGTGGGAGTATTGTTTTTGTTTGTTATTATGCTATGTATGGGAGAGTCATGCCAGACTCTAGGGTTGTGCGCTCATCTCACTCTATAGGCCGGGAGCCAGCGCTGTCCGCAGACACTTCTGGGTCACATGGCCAGCGTGACAAGCTGCATCTGGCGAGCCAGCGCAGCACACGGAACGCCATTTACCTTCCCACTGGTAAGCGGTCCCTATTTATCTACTTGCACTTAATTGTGCTTTCGAACTGCTAGGTTGGCAGGCGCTGGGACCGAACGACGAGAGCGCACCCCGCCGCGGGGATTCGAACCGCCGACCATGCGATTGGCAAGTCCTAGGCGCTGAGGTTTTACCCACAGCGCCACCCGTGTCCCCCAATCCTGATAATAGCAAACACCAAATGTCCCAATGAGCCCCACCTCAGTGATCTCCTGTTAAAAAGAACAGCTTGGGGACATCAAAGATTAAGAGGTCAAGAAAGAGTTCCAAAACCTCAGGCCCAACCTACAAGGGCATTCCAGGCGGACACAATGATTGATGGTATCACACGCTGCTGAAATATCTGGTAGAGAATCTCATTCCCTTATCCATCTCCAAGTGTAGATGGCCAACCATCTCAAAACTAGGACTATTAGACGAGGTATCTTCAAACTTTTCACACCCAGGACCCCCTTTTACCCCAAACATGCATTTGGGTTTATTAATCTTTTGTCATATACAGTATTTGCATGACGATAGTGCTCCTGTTGTGATCCACCTTGTATCAGGTAATGACCCAACAATTGAACACCGTTGTGTTAGATAAAACTTAAGAGAGATCCCTTGCCTGCTTGCCCTCACAGTTCCCATCATTCCCTAAGGAGCTCAAAAAACTATTAACACTTTTTAAAAAGCAGTGGTGCACATATGCCCAGAATAAAAATGCATGCATCCTCTTAACTATGAGCATTTCCAAATTTTGCAGATGGAGCCAAAATTACCAGAGGAAAGAACAGGCTTTTCCTCTGCCCCACCCCCTTGTTCATGATCAGAGCTCTAAAGCCAAAAGGACTTTGGGCCCCTCTCGGAATAAAGCAGTCCTTCTTGCTCCAGACAGGGAATTGTTGAGCGCTCAGAAGGCAGGAGCTAGTTCACTGAATATGCACCAAAGCATTTGAAGTTTTAAAACCAGCATGTGCTTAAGGAAGAGTCAAGTGAAGCCCCATGGAAAAACCAGGCAGACTGTCAAATGCTAACATTGAATTTTAATGAGTGCAGAGAGCTACTGAGGGAGCAGCTTATTCCATGCCAAGTGTAAGGTATCATGGCTGACTGGCTTAAGGGAGGCAGCAAAATAATAATAGAAATAATAGTAAAGTTTATGTTTAAGGCATCGTCTTTTTGAATTACTTCTGCGACATAAAGGAACCTCCACAGAAGTGCAGAGCTGTAAATTCCCTGCTTCAGAAATATCTCAGAGATACAAGCAAAACATGGGAAATGTGAAAAGAATTCCATGGTGTAAACAAGCTAAAGTACATCTGTGTGGAAAAGAATTTCCTCAGAGCTAATACTTGACATCAATCAATGTGCCGTTATTACACCTTTGCTGCTAAGAGACGGAAGTACTTAAGCCACATTATGTAGCAATAGACGAGAACAGATGGCCATTTTCTCACAAGAGCATTTCTTGAACAGCTTTCTGTATTATGCTTAACTTTGTAACTGAAATACGCCGTGCTATACTTCAGAATTTTAGATGATGTCCAAAGACAAATAAAAACAAGGAGAGAGAGAAAAAGATTAGAATAGAAGATCTACGGTGATGCCCAAAAGGATGGGTAGAACGTTGTCATAAGGCATGTTTGATGTACACTCCCCGTGTTTCCAGGGCTGTATTTTTAAGCTGTGCTCACACAACGCTCTCAATAAAGCATATAATCAACAAGCGGCTAGCAGGGAAATTCAGGAAAGCAGTGAGCGAGCAGTTCAGCATTTCTTTACATTTCCCCCAACGGTGCAACACAGAACTTATCACTCGGGTCTTGGGCATGGCTCCTCATTGTGAGACCTTGCCCAATCACCAGCTAACTGAAGATACCCTGCATTTTGGCACCCTGCACTCAAGTCACTCCTGTGCACCTTAATTCACTCCTGCCTTTTGCATACAGCAACATAGTAGAAATAAGGCTGGGACTTGGTTGATAAAATTTAAATTAATTAATTGTGGGTTTTTAAAAATTAATTAAACTGTTGATTATATCTGCATATGGATAAATGCAGTATTTCTGAACCAAGAACTATAGTTGTTTGTTTGGGGGGGGAGCTGTAGTTATGCTTAGAGTGGGCCCACTGAAATCTAAGTCTAGATTCAAACATTTGTTTTTAGATGACACACACAACTACCATAGAAAGCCTCATCTTAGAAGAGGGGGCATTCCTCGTGTGTGGGACAAAGAAATAAAATGTCTCTTAAGGCAGTGCCTGCCATCTGCAGTATTTATGAATACTTGTATTTTTTTTATTTTAAAAAAATGCTGCTCAATTTATTGGCCCATTTTTTAGTCAAGGTGGTTTTTATTTATTATTCTCATTGATAAACTGACTATCATTACAGCTGTAATTATTTCCAAGCTGGATTGGTTGTATTGGTAAGAAATAAAAATGTCAGAACTAGACAATTGTTGTCATAGAGACGTGGGGGTGGTCGGTTGTTTAGCAAGATCTTCAGGTGCTATGAAGAAGAGATGCAAGGCAAGCAGAGTGTTTCATAATGTAATACCAGGCAGTCAAACTGTGGCTTAGTTCCTTGTGATCCCACTGTTTGTCTGGAGCCAAAAGCCTAAACCACACTAGGAGGAAATCTCAAACATTTATGTGACAATAGGTATAATAATGATGTTTCTATAGCACATTCTGAGAGTTCAAATCACAGAAACCTCTTAACAACGCAATGGCTGTATTTTCATACCCGTATTGAAGGGAGGGAAAGACTAGGTCCACGAACCAGATGTGAGAAATTGAAAGGAAGGAGCTCTCAGAAACCATTTTTTTCTCAATCATCACTTCCCATCCTTAATATGTACAAACAAGCAAGATATATGCAACTTGCACAAAAGCATTTTTGTTAAGATATCATTTCAGCAAACCTAACCACTGATGTGACTGAATAGTAAGTGGCATGTTTAAAATCCCTTCATCTCCTCTGTGGTTTCCAGAACTTATCTCATCTACTATTAATCCTGAATTGTCCAAATGTCCTGTCACTGTTCAATCACTGCTTGAATCCAAACAAGCAGAAGCCGGCTCTCTTTTGAGTGAATATCACAGCTTCCCGAAGAGGTAATGCTCATGTCTGAGGCAAGTAAAGAAAAAAAACCTCATAGCAATTTCACAGATCAAATACAAGTAACCAACAGGCCAGCAGCTGTGCTGGAGCATTTACCTTCAAAATTGGCTGCTGTATTCTGCAGAACAGAGGAAGAAGAAGGAAAACCCCAAAAGAGACTGATAACAGCTCACAGCCTCTGCTGTTTATGTCGAGCATAGCTGGTTCAAGCAGCTAAAATTATACCCCTTGCATCTGCCAGGAACATGAGAGGATGCTGACCCAAGCAAAACCTGGCCTTGTTGCAATGAACTGAATGGCAAAGCAACGGATGCCCACTTTGACAAGATTTTCAGCAAAGTTACATCCTGCAGCGATTATTTTGAGATCGAAAATAATGTGGTCTTGCAGATCACAATTTCCAAAGTCCTTTGGAGGACTCTATCCCATAATATTTCAGTGGCGTTCAGTAGCAGATTGCCATCTCATCAGTTTTAAAGTAGATTTACAGGCTGTCTCCTGACCAACACCCAATTCACCCTCAATACTGTCAATAGGAAGAAAAGGAAGGGAGGCTCTAGAAAGATCCAGGCAGCAGATGCAGCCATGCGCCTTTGTTTGAGATTTCTTATACTCTAACTCAAGCAGGTACAGGATGAATTATGCAAATAATGTGTTATGTTTTCTTTGCACAGTCTTAACATGCCTAGAGAGAAGAGCAAAGTCCTTTTTTTAGTAGTGAAGTACAGTGGTACCTCAGGTTACAAACACCTTGGGTTACAAACACCTTGGTTTACAGACTCCGCTAACCCAGAAATATTACCTCGGGTTAAAAACTTTGCTACAGGATGAGAACAGAAATTGTGCACTGGCGGCGCAGTGGCAGCGGGAGTCCCCATTAGCTAAAGTGGTACTTCAGGTTAAGAACGGACCTCCGGAACAAATTAAGTTCGTAACAAATCCTGTAGATTCACCTTTAAATGTGAACCGAATCAAATTTCTCCCTCATCCCTAAATGTAAGTTGGACAGTGGGACTTTGGCGCCATACAAGACAAGACAACCATGTTGCTCAACTTTCTTTTGGGGCAGGGGTGTCAAGGTGTTCACTGAACATGTTTCCAGGAACATTGGGAAGTACGCTCAGAATCTTCCCTTCAAGGAAGCTTTTGGTTTCTAAATGGTTGTCTTATCTGCACAATAAAATCACTGGATTTACAATGAAGGTTGAATAAGGAGAGTAGGGAGAGATGTAGTGCTATTTAGCAGAGCTATGGAGTCTACATAAGAAAGTCTGAAAAGGGCAGGATCTAAGCCTCAGGCCAAATCTAAGTGAGCGGTTGCAACTTGTGATGCCTCCTTTTCTAGACTCCTCTTTGGCCTTTCCATTCCTGTCAAAGATTGTCTAGGTAAGAAGGAGTCTGATCTCTCTCATTCTACCGTTTCCCGTCCTTGCCTTTGTGTATTTATATTTGTCATCAACCTTTCTATCCTGTTTTTCCTTTAACAAAAATCCAGCAAATCCAATCAAAGTGTTTCAGTCATCTTCAAACAGAGAACATTTACTGCAGTTGATATCAGCTCATGCCAAAGAAAATTAAAATCTGCTGATTAGCTGGGGGAAAAGTGAAACAGAACACATAGAAGACACTTTAGTTTTTCTTTTGAATTTGTAATCTTTTACAGCAAATGGAGAAAGGAAACCAAATTTCACAGTGACCCTATACAAAATTAGATCTCCAGCAGCAAATTTGTCCAGGTTACTGAACATCTGCAGAGTAGAAGGAGTTTGAAGGAGTAAAACAGGGGTTATGGAGGGTTTTTTAAAATCACAACTGCATTTACTCACTTTATCTTTTTTTCTGTGTTCAACATAAAACACACATATAAGAAAAACACCAGCTAAATCTTTAAAACAGACTAAAAATTGCACAATTCCATCAGTTAAATAAATTGATCTCTCTCACTATATATATAAAACTGTGTGTGTGTGTTTGTGTAGACTGTGTTGGTGCCTGGTGAAACTATTTGGCAAAGGATTTGATGATCCTGCACCCCAATCCCGTTTTGCTTTTCTTGTTTGTTGTGTCAAGTTAGGAGAGGAGTGCAAGAAGGAAACTATTTAAGCACGCATGCATGTCCATGCACATACCACCTGTCATTCCTTTTCTAAACAGAGCGAAAGCGGCAGTCCAGGACATGCTTGCTGCTAAATGGCTAATCCCACTCTCAAAGGTCTTACAAGACAGAAAATAAAAATCTAAAAACTCATGTATTACCAATCAACCAAGTGCTACCTGTTTGTCTGGCATGCATTAAGCAATTACAGTTTGAAGACTATGTCTTTCCTTGAACTGCACAAACCTCTGCCTAAATTTATTATGCATATATTACATTAATAGTGTATAGTAAATGTTAAAATAAATACTAGAGTTCTGAGTCAGCAATTAGTGTTAGCCAGAGACACAGAAGGGAATGAAGAATCAAGCTGTTCTAGCACAAGTCCTTAGACATGGCAAGAATTTCAATGAGAGCATTGAAAATAATGTATGAAACATCACCAACCAACTACTAACTTTAAAAAAACCTTTCAAATACATTATCTCAGTAATCTTTATAATACTTCTGCCCCCACTGGAAAGGGGGAAGGAAGCTGAGGCTAAGAAAGCAGTTTGCATAAGACTGAGCAGCAAGTGTGTATTTGATGAAAGATTTGAACCAGGCACTTTCTTCCTCCTGCTCTGCTGCTGTGCGGCACCAGCTTGCCTCCTTAAATTGCTCTACTTCTGACAGTCAGGTTCTGCCAGGCAAAATAAAATGTAAGAGCCTGACATCTATGTCATAATCTAGGAATGGAGACCCTGTGGCTCTCCAGATGTTGCTGTGGCTAATGGTCAGAGGTGGTGGGAGTTCAACAACATCAGGTGGGAAGCGAGACTTTGCGCTGGCCATCAGGCAATGGCTTTTCCCACTTGTCTTGCCCCCCCCCCTCCAGCCCCAGGAACCTTCAGAAAGGAGTTGCTGCCACTGGCATTATGGTGTGTTTGATTAACTGAAGAGAGTGGAAAATTATGAGTCACGCGGGTGGGGAGACTGTGTATGAATTCACCAGTACTTATAGATTATTTTTTATTGCTATTTTGTTGCTGTTGTTAATATTGTTTTATAGATTATGAATCCTGTAAAATGATATTTTTTTTGTAATTGTGCTGTTTATCTTATTTTTGTGATTGCTTTGTTAATAGTGGTTTATAGAATTTAATTGTTTAACTGATAATCTGTAATTGTTTACTGATGATTTGTTATTTATTCTATATGCTTAAAGTTGTAATTGTTATGTTCTATTACATTATTGTTATTTATTTTATGTAAACTGCTTTGTGGTTTTTGTGAATGAAAAGCAGCATAGAACTATATCATATCATCTTGAGCTTTCTTGAAAGATCTATAAGAACCCAACTAGAGATATTTCCAAGACCTGCTGTCAGAGATCCTATCTTGGAGATGCTTTACCTACTGAGCCACAAACCAAACTTTTAAACTGCAGGACCAGGCATTGGACTCCCCATACCCCAACCCATATAAATAAGAGACCAATACGACTGGTTTGGGGTCAAAACAGGCCACAGCTTTATTGAAGAGGTTTGGCTTGGGCATGGGGCAATCTAAATACTTCCAGCCCGCCCACCAGAAGTGACGTTCAGTCAATCCAGGCAGTGGTTCCTAAGACTTACATCAAATAGGATGACCCCTACAGGGACCACCATCTGGGGGAGTGCCTTCAGCCCTGGCCTCCCTGGGCACGCGGACATGACCATCCCCCCGGGATCCCTTTAACGGGATACCCCAGTGTTTGGAGGGGCAGGCAGAGACTACAGCCTCCCCTCCATCCAAAACAAAGGATTACCCAACCAGTTGTGACAATTGCTATGAGATAGGCAGAACCACTGGGTCAGAGCCAATTAGCCTGTGGGCAAATTCCCACCCGGCCCCACAAAGAACGGTGACCACCGTAGCCACAGCAAAGTCATTGACTATCAGAGTAAACCATGTGTGGGTGAGTGGGGAAACCCGGTGCAGGAACAAACAGGCTGCACCCCAGGTGCTGGCTGCTTAAATGGGCAAGGGGAGATCCAAGGGAAGCCCTCCATCGGCTCCACCCCCTGGCACAGCCCAAGTCCCAGCCTGCATGCCCCCTCCGCCTATCGGGAAGGGCACTGCAGTTTGAATTCCCTCGCTGGGGCCCCAGTGAAGCCTCCTCCATCCCGCAATGCCGCCTCACCCAAAAAGGGCTGAGTGGACTTCTCATAGCAAAAGTTTTCAGCTTCTGCCTCCCTCAGTTGCTCTGATAAAAGTGGTGCTGTTTCTAAGGTGAGAGTTATAGAACTTTGAAGATGGATTGCTCAAAATACCTTCATTCATAGAAGCTAAGTGATGATATTACTGTCCTCTAGGTTGAGACCATGAGGTCTTAGTGTATCTAGTGTGTCCATCCATAAGTTATCCCTTTCTGCTAATATAATATTGTTGGAAGATAGATGATAGATGATGATAGATAGATAGATAGATAGATGATAGATAGATAGATAGATAGATAGATGATAGATAGATGATAGATAGATAGATAGATAGATAGATAGATAGATAGATAGATAGATAGATAGATAGATAGATAGATGATAGATTTAGATAGATAGATGATAGATAGATAGATGATAGATAGATAGATAGATGATAGATAGATAGATAGATAGATAGATAGATAGATAGATAGATAGATGATAGATGATAGATAGATAGATGATAGATAGATGATAGATAGATGATAGATGATAGATGATAGATAGATAGATAGATAGATAGATAGATAGATAGATGATAGATAGATAGATGATAGATAGATAGATAGATAGATAGATAGATAGATAGATAGAGATAGATAGATATAGATAGATAGATGATAGATAGATAGATAGATAGATAGATAGATAGATAGATGATAGATAGATAGATAGATAGATGATAGATAGATAGATAGATAGATGATAGATAGATAGATAGATAGATAGATAGATAGATAGATAGATAGATGATAGATAGATGATAGATATAGATAGATGATAGATAGATAGATAGATAGATAGATAGATAGATAGATGATAGATAGATAGATGATAGATAGATAGATAGATAGATAGATAGATAGATAGATAGATAGATGATAGATATAGATAGATAGAGATAGATAGAGATAGAGATAAAGATAGATAATTTATTATGGTCTGAGACCAGCATATATATATATAGTGTGTGTGTGTGTGTGTGTTTGTATATACACACACCTTTCATAGTACTTTCATAGTACAGTACAATTAAAAAAGAGAGAGAGAAAAGAAGACTACAAAGTCCTTTTTCTCAGGTAAGTATTAACTTGTCCAACACAGAGAGAGGTGAACCCTCCCAGCTCTCACCTGGGAGCTTCCCTTTCTTCTCCCATCCTCCCACCCTGGGAGATCTTGCCTTCCCTGCCTGTCATGCAGAGTCCTTCATCAAATAATATTGTTGGATCTGTTGGCATCTCTATAACAACTATTTATAAATCCCGCAGGCTGGGGTTCTCAAAACAGTTGGTGATTTTGACAAAAAAGTGAAGCAGTCAAAACAAGTTTACCAATCTGTTGCTAAACTTCTTTTGGTTTCTCCACTTTGTCAAAATCACCAATTTGTTTTTTCCTGAACATGGGCATAGGTCAGCTGTAATTTTACAACTGGATAAAATATCCTTCTGGATATTTGCATTCAGTGATATGGACCAGCAGGTCCTGTCTGATGTAACAACCATCCTGTTGTTGTGGGTCCAGGCATTGTGATCCCCAGTCCCAAACCCACTGTGAAATAAAGGACCACATAGTCTGGTTTGGATCAAAACAGGCCACAACTTTATTGAATATAGATGAAAGATGCTAATCTGGGATGCAAGCTAGGATCCAGCTTCTGATAGGTGGCATGGGACTCTGATGATGCAATTCCCTCGTTGGGGCCATGGAAAAGCCTCTGCCGTCCCACAACACTGCCGCACCACAAAGGGTGAGCAGACTTGTTAAAGGCACCCTCATATATTTATTGAGGATAAATATTCCAATGAATTCACCAATATCTTCAGCCTCATCTCTTAGCGATCAGCAGCTTTGGGGGTGGATAATTTTGAGCAGAGAAGTTATGGACGAAAGAGAACCTTAACCCCTTTCCTGTCAACCACATCTCCTCCAAAGTGGCTCAGGCCAAAGCAGGTTTTCCCTGGGAAAGAAAGCCCTCAGGCTTTTCTTATGTTCATATTTATGTATTGCGCAATTCTCAGCCCTACTGGAAATCTTGGGACATGCATGTTTAAAAACATCTTTGGATTGCCATCTTCACTACTTCATTGAAGATAAAAATTCTCTTTTCTGCTTCTAAGTCTGAAGCCAACTAAAGTAAATATTTCACATGCAGCTACTCTCTGAAGTGGCATCATTTTTCAGCCATTTCATCATTAAAGGCTGAAGGGAAAATCTGAGAGGAGAGAGATGAACCTGACAGATAAAGATTGCACTCAACTGCCAAATTACAGCAACAAGCAAAACTCAAAAGTGGTGGACTGGCAGCCAAGGCTTATTCCTTTATTTGCTGAATAGATTCCATACGTTCCAGTGCAAAAGTATTTAAGCTTTATCTTTTTCAACCCTTCAAAAAGGACCCTCAGTGCATTTATTTCAATTATAATTGAGAATGGAAAGCTATAATTTACACCTATTCTTTGCTTCATTGCAATTTGAGGGTTGAAAACCTCAACGCTTCCAAGGTTACCTGGAGCTTGTGCCAGATTTATGCCTTTTAGTCCATGTGTCAGAAAGGTAAATACAAGCAAGCAGTCACTTACCACCATGCAGGTTAAACCACTTGGAAATATAATAATCTGTACCATTCTGACAATAATTTGACTGCTCTTCTACATTTAGAAGCTTGTTCAGGACAACAGTAATATTTTACATAGAAGGAGTTCTGCAGCATCTTAAAAACGAATATGTTTATTGTCATATAAGCTTTTGCGCACAAAAGTCCACATTGTCATATGCATGTAGTGTACTCTCATATGGCAGGTGTGTGTGGACACCCACCCACAACAATGCAGAGAGGACAAGAAGATTGTAAACAATGAAGCCAAAAGGCCATGAAATGTATGGAATAACCATAGACAGGTCACATGCCAATGCAAAGATGAAATATATAGGATGAAATCTGGGTCACCCACAAACAAGCTTCCAAATATCTAAGCCCAAAAGCAAAATATTATCTTTGACACTTCAGTCAAGCAAACAGCATGCAAGTGTCAGCACACAGAACTATGTGAAGATGCAGCCAACTGAAGAATCCCTTGTATTGTCAAAAATGTGTTTTTATGTAAAATAGTATCCGATGATTTGAGAAAGCTGACTTAATTCTGCCTTTTTAAAAATCCAAACCAACCACAGAACTATCACTGTAGGAAAAAACCCCACCAAGAATTCAAATGGCATTTACTATGGCTTGGAGTCTGACTAGGGCTGTGCAGACAGACAGGAGCCTTCCATTAATGACTAGAACCAAGATGCAGTGGGAAATCGTACCAAAAGGAGGGGGGTTGCCCTTCCCCTTGCAGCTGCCAGCACTGCATCTCATTCATCTTAGGGAGGGTCCCCAATCCTCCAGAGCACATCTAATACTCTTGTAGAGCCCAGTTAGCAAGCTGAGACCTCAAGGCCACTTGACCACCTCTCTTGAATGGACAGCTAAAAGCAAAAGAGATATGGATATATTTCCAGTACATTCCCCCCTCCCCCAAAAAGGGACAATGACACAGATACATTGAGGACACATACCCACCAACTGTGTGAGACATCCTGTTTGGGGGGAACACACAGAAACGCACAAGATCGCAACCACATGCATGTCTCATGCAAGATCACAGCACCCAAAAATGTGTGTTTTGGGACACCATGCTCTCACGTGAGTCATGTAACTTGCACAGGAGCACAGACTGGTTTTGTGCTGCTCATTTTGGAGGGTATACTGGCACCATTCACATAACAAAAACTACCACAGAGATATCAACATATTCAAAATTAAGGGGTCCATGGCTTGGCTTTCGAGTCTGCTATATTTAGCTAATTGGGAACCACTGGTATAGGCCATTGAGTAGACTCAATAGTCCAGCACGTACCTGGGAAATAATAGTAGGTGAAGTAAACATATTAATCAGTTGAATGGAAAGACTTTCCTTCACAGGACAGATAACAGTTCACTGAAGTACTCTCCAAGGTCTTTCCAGGTTTATACTTCTAGCCGTGGGTCCATGTGCTGTGCTAGAGACCTAAAAAAAAAAAGTTGTGATGAGATGGTAGTAAAAGAAAGGCACATCAGTTCTTCTATGCCCTTTTGCCACTTCTCATAACTAACAGTTCAGTGATTTAAAATATTATGGAAGATCCTGTTTCGCTTCCTTATAACAATTAAGGGAGTGATCCTATGCACGTTTTCGTCTTGCGAAGCAAGCCCATAGGGAAAATCGTCTTGCGAAGCAACTCAAAAAACGAAAAACTCTTTCATCTTGCGAGTTTTTCGTCTTCCGAGGCATTCGTCTTGTGAGGTACCACTGTAGTGTTTGAGTTACAGAACCCTGTTTGCCATCTTAACTTATGTCAGATTCCTAGATAATGTGAGTAAGCAGAACAGATTTAGGAACCAACCTAAATCTGCTCCTCTACAGTTCCCCAGAACACTCCTTTTTCAGGGCTTAAGATCCTCCAGGCTCAGCTCAGAAGGGGGGTGAGATATGCAGGAGATCCACTGGATCCTAACTTACTCATTCCAGTGGATCTTGCTCCCTAATCATATGACATGAGATGTTTCCCAGTTCTTAATTTTTAATAATAATTTCTTAATCTGCCATCAAGCTAGCTTTTGAAATTAGTAAAGTTCAAGCTTTTAGTCAGAACACTGCACACTTTGGCGGGGGGGGGGGAAATGGAAAAAAATATTTTGCGCCCTGCCCTCTCTCATTGGGCAAAGGGGTGCTGAACCAAAGGAAAACTTGGAAAACCAGTTTTAATTCAACGGATACCACCCAATGCCTACAATTTAATGCAAGAGAAGGCAACACATAAAACAGCAATGGAACAGAGGAATTAAAATGCAAACATCATTAAGCATAGCTAGACAAGCATTTGTTTGGATTGGTTTAGGTGTAGTCAATCCCTGAAGCAAAAGGATTAACTGAAGGACATCTTAAAGTCACTTCTAGCTGCATGTTTAAAGGAATCCCCCTCTTGAGGTGAAGATAAATAGACCTTTGGCAATGGCATTTCAGGAAAGATTCATGCTGTGGGTGGAATTAAATAAGATAAAAATCCCTTGCCTGAAAAGAGAAAATAGTACGTTAAATAACACACACACACACATGCACACACTTAGGGACAAGTCATCTTCTTATTGATCTTTGCAAAATTATTTTGATGTCTCAAGTTCTCAGGTGTTTTGCCTTGGCAAGGACTTTGGCTAGTGGTGCCAGAACTGACAGTTATAAGGAAAACACTTGTCATTTGAACTTGCAACTCTGGGGGCATGCAAACTTCAAAGTCCGCTGGACTTCATGCTTCCAGTTTACCCTTCTGTGATAAACGCATGTACTTCTGAAGCAGGAAATCTATACAATGGGATGCATTTGTCCTCTTCCTTTTTCTTTCTTTCTTTTTTAAAGCAGCAAACAGAATCAAACTTACACTTTCCATCTCTAATTGGAATAGCACAGCTAACATCTTGTAGGGGGTACTTTGAAAACAGCATTAAAACTGAAGCAAAGGCAATTAACATCCATGGTCAATTAACATCCTGAAACTCTTACCATCTAGCTTCTTTGAATTATCCCATCTTTCCTGTAACCTTTAGGGCATCCTTGTAAAATAGGTTAGTATTATTAATCCTATTTGAAGCTCAACATAAAAAAACTGAAGATCATGGCCACTGGGCCCATCACCTCCTGGCAAATAGAAGGGGAAGAAATGGAGGCAGTGAGAGATTTTACTTTCTTGGGCTCCATGATCACTGCAGATGGTGACAGCAGTCACAAAATTAAAAGACGCCTGCTCCTTGGGAGAAAAGCAATGACAAACCTAGACAGCATCTTAAAAAGCAGCAATATCACCTTGCCGACAAAAGTCCGTATAGTTAAAGCTATGGTTTTTCCAGTAGTGGTGCATGGAGTGAGATCTGGACCATAAAGAAGGCTGATCACTGAAGAATTGATGCTTTTGAATTCTGGTGCTGGAGGAGACTTTTGAGAGTCCCATGGACTGCAAGAAGATCAAATCTATCCGTTCTGAAGGAAATCAGCCCTGAGTGCTCACTAAAAGGACAGATCCTGAAGCTGAGGCTCCAGGAAGAGAACTCCCTGGAAAAAACCCTGATGTTGGGAAAGATTGAGGGCACAAGGAGAAGGGGACGACAGAGGATGAGATGGCTGGACAGTGTTCTCAAAGCTACCAGCATGAGTTTGACCAAGGTGCGGGAGGCAGTGGAAGACAGGACTGTCTGGTGTGCTCTGGTCCATGGGGTCACGAAGAGTTGGAGACAACTAAACGACTAAACAACAACAAAATTAATCCCATAGTGTGAATTGTGTGACACCTGACAGCAAGAGACAACAACCTTTCAGAGACTCTGCCTATTTCCACTCTGTCTCAGTCAGCATAGCTAATCCTGCATAGTATTGAAGAAGCTTCTAAAAAAACCTTCAAAGAATTTAGAGAAAGTAAAAAAGAATGTGAAAAAACTAAAAAGGAGATAGAAGAATTCAGAATAACACAAAAAGCCACTTGGGAGGCTCTGGCAATTTTGCAGATGCAGACCAAGGGAAAAACACTCAGACTATCTGGGGTCCTGGGGCCCCAGAGGAAAATACACAAACAAAGATGATTAAGGAACTGGCCACTTGGTTAGATATGGAGGAAGAAGAAATAATATGAAACGCGGAAAACATATTCAGATTGAAATCTAAAAAAGCTAAAGCCAACAAGTGGCCGGTAGATTGCTTAATTACTTTTATTCCTAATAAATTAAGAAAGAAGATTTTGGAGACAAGAGGTCAAAGAAAATTTAAAATTGAAGGAAAATAGATCATAATTTTAAAAGAAATTCCTCCCCGCCTACTGAAAAAAAGAGATAAATTCCCGTTTCTGGCCAAAGCTCTTAAAGCGAAATCAATATGTCAGACCACTTTTCATGTATGCAACAACTGCAGCCAGAATTCTGGTAGCAAGGAATTGGAAAAGTGAAAAAAAAAATACCACAATAACCAAATGACAGGTCCAAATGATAGAGTGTTCACAGTTGGCTAGGATGACAGGGAGAAGTAGAGGAAACCCGACTCAGAAGGTACATAAAGAATGGAAAATATTTAAAGAATATTTGAAAAAATATTGTAATAACAAAAATCTCCTGGCAGATCATGACTGATATTCGTAAGAAGTAGGTGATAAACAATTAAGCATTCTGGATAATACCTAGGAAAACAAAACAATAGTCTGATGCTGTGTGTAAAATAATCAGAATAAGCAACAGTACAATGGGTTTAATTGGAAGTCAATTTTATTTCTTCTTAATCTTTTCTTTTCTTCTTTCCTTTTCTTCGTTCTGTAAATTAGTTAATGGTGATGTATACAATGTATAGCTGTGTTCTGTAGTATACTGTGGAGTGATGTGGTTTGCTGTGTTATTAAATATTGTTTGCCAAATAAACTTTAATTTTAAAGCAACAACAACATAATAACCAATGCAACTTTCTTTTGAACAACTTTGTATTTAAACAAAGTCTGAGATACACAGGAAATTGAGCTGCCTATAGATAGAACTACAACCTTGCCATACCAGTCTTATTGGACAATCGCAGAGAGCATGCCGTAGTAGAGGAGGAAAGAAGTTTGTTCCCTCTTCCATGTGACAGCCCTGGATATATTGGAAGATGGTTATCATATCTTGAAGAGCAAAAAGGAGGACAGCCCAAGCCACTGCCACTGAGCTGGATGGGCATGTTGGCCCCCCAAAAGTGGACATGTCTTGGATTTCCCGGTTGTAAGGCAACCCCAAACAACAACAAATGCAGCAACACAGGTTTTTAGTGCTCCTAGTTTGGGTTCCTGTATATTTTTCCCTTGAAGGTCAATAGCAGACTTAGAATGATAGAATCACAGAATTGTAGAGTTAATAATAATAATAATAATAATAATAATAATAATAATAATAATAAATAAATAAATAAATTTTATTTATACCCCGCCCTCCCCAGCCAAGGCCGGGCTCAGGGCGGCTAACAAGCATTAATAAAAACAAGTTGAATGATTTCAACTTAAAAACAAAATTAAAATACAACATTAAAATATTGAAACATTAAAATATTAAAATGTAGCCTCATCGCAGGAGGAGGAGGAAAGGAAAAAAGAAAGAGAGGGAGGGAATCAAATTGGCTCCAAGCCAAAGGCCAGGCGGAACAACTCTGTCTTACAGGCCCTGCGGAAAGAGATCAGACCCTGCAGAGCCCTGGTCTCATGAGGCAGAGCATTCCACCAGGCCGGAGCCAGAGTTGAAAAAGCCCTGGCTCTGGTTGAAGCCAATCTAACTTCCTTAGGGCCTGGGACCACTAGGGTTTTGCTATTTATGGACCTTGAGGCTCTCCGTAGGGCATACCGGGAGAGGTGGTCCCATAAGTACGAGGGTCCTAGGCCGTGAAGGGCTTTAAAGGTCAAAAGCAGCACCTTAAATCTGACCCTGTACTCTACGGGAGCCAGTGCAGTTTGAAAAGCACTGGATGAATATGCTCCCATGGCAGAGACCCTGTGAGGAGCCTCGCTGCAGCATTCTGCACCCGCTGGAGTTTCCGGGTCAGCTTCAAGGGCAGCCCCAAAGTTGGAAGGTATCAAGACCATTGCACAAAATAGTTGGGCACACACCTGTCTCCATTAAGATGCAGTCTCAGTGAAAAGTGCTGCCTCCCTTTAGGCACTTAAGCTGACACATTCATGCATTTCTCACATCACACCTAATGAGGCTGCTTGATTCTCTAAAAGGCTCATATCAGCACAGCAGAGGATTGTGAGCATCTTTTAGGTCTGTCTAGCACCAAGAGCCATGTGCAGTGGTAGGTAGACAGTTGCAAAGCTGTGGGCAAGCAAGCAGTGGGAGTGGCCTGGGGTACTTGTGGTGATTCACACATGCACACAGACTCCCTTTTACTCTCTCTCACGTTAAAAGTACCCTCATTGTATACTGTCCACATCATCATAATTGTACAGTGTGCGCTGGGGGTGGGGAGCATCAGCTGCATGGGGAGAAAAGCACACAAGGATGACCTTCCCCACATGCCCCCTCCCCAACACAGCCATACTTCCCCACAGAGCCGGCTTTCCCATAGGGCTTAGTGGTGCATCGCGCCAGGGTCTCAGGGGCGCCCAGCGAGTGGGGGAGCTGCGCAGCTTTGCCGGTGGCCTCCCCTTTCCCTGCATGCCCTCCAGCTGCGTCCCGCCAACCATAAGGCTGGTGGGGTGCAGCTTCCCTCCCAAGCCTCTACGGGGATTGCTCTCCTGCAGTGGCATGGGGGAGAGTTGCACCCTCCTGGATGTCTGGCAGTGCGCAGCTATGGCCATCCCAACACTATCCATGGTAATTTGTGGGCACTGGGCGGATATTTGCACCCCGGCGCCACATCTGCTAAAGATGGCCCTGCTTCCCTCAGTCTGCCAAGTGACATTGGCAGCAAGATTTGGCAGTTGGGGGATTTGGCCACAGAGGCAACTGGGACACTCAGGCAGGCTGCTCTGAATTGCTTCTGAGGGCTGCACGAGGCTCAGTTTTAAAGGCTCGGTGAAAAGAGGGCCACATTCCATCACTGAGCTGCTTCAGTAAGAAACAAATTGCTTGTCAGTCATTGCTTCACCCCAGTCAAAGATAACACCCCTTGTGTTCCATTCATTCCATGACAGAAAAAATACAGAATTTACAAGAAGGAGCTGTAATGCCGAAAGAAAGGTTTAAGTGTGATTCTGCTCTCACCCACCGCCTTTCATTGCACTTGATTTTAAGTCATATTATTACTAAACCAGTGTAGGATTTTTCAACAAAAGAAAACAGCCCAGGCTTTATTTGCATCTCTGGGAACCTGCATTTTAGGGAAAACATGTCTTTCAGGAGCAAGCAGTGATTACCAATTAGTTGCGTTATCTTTTTGTCAGTGTTTCTCAACAGGTAGTGTCTAAAGAGGCATAAATGCATCTCTGAAGAATAAAGACAAAGGAATAAACACATAGGTAGAAATGTAATTTCACTGATTAAGTACCTTTTACTCAAAAGCTTGCAGAGTAAGTGCCTGATTGAAAAGCCTTCCTTCTGATGTTAATGGGCCATTTGTCAAACATTATTATATAGTAAATGATGGCCACTGTGTAGTCAAGTGCTTAGAATTTACTTCTAAATGCTGATGCCTCTACCAAACACACACACAGAGTAAACACATGGAAATACTGGGTCAAACCATGATAGTCCAGTGTTTGTGCTTTCAAAAGCAAAGGGTGGGGAGAGAAAAGAGATTTAACATGTATAATTTCAAAATGCATAGTTATGAAACTTTTTTTATCAACAAAAAATATATATTAAAAAATAAAAACAATTTAGCTAGATGTCCTCCTAGGTTTCATTATACAGAGGGAAGGGAAAGCTGAGTGTAGTTAGTTGGGTACTCTGGACTTTCAGTTGATTTCCAAACGCTTAAGGAACAATAGCCAGGATTTATGTTGGGGAGACACACAGCTGTCATTATCTTCTGTCTGGCTCTATCTAGCAGATTCAAGATGAAATGTATCAACAACAGTTGTTTTAAATTACTTTCTTTTGACCCCAAGTACTCAGAAAATCTGTCAAAATCTTCAGTCATTTGAAAACTAGGAAGTTAAATATAAAATTAACATCAGGGAGTACCTTTCATGAAGTTAATGAGTATATTTTGCAAAATTGCAAAGAATGGACCTTTTTTCATCTTATTTTTTAAAACCCTAAACTAAAACAAGTTTTCTTGGACTTGCTAAAAAACTTTTCAGCAGAAATTCCTCAAATTCCTCTTTTCTATTGCCGTTTTTCTGTCCACACGCAGTAAGCAAAGCCCATTGAGATGCTTCCCTGTCATCGTCCACCTTAGCCAGGTCTTTACTCTCCGCAAGGTACTGAATGACTGCTCCAGGGTACAAGTCGTGCCTGGCTGAGCAAGAGAGATGAGCAGAGCCTCTTTTTTTGTGGCAGGGTAAAAGATTTCTGCCTCTTTTACTAGAACCAGACTGCCTGCGACAAGAAGAGTCAGTTCATGGAATCTATTCAGTCAAATTGCCAGTTGCATCATTGGAATGTGCCACAATATCATCCAAGTGACCTCAGCAAGCATTTCAATTTCAAATATTCTGATTATTTCTACTTTCAGTTAAGTATTTTTATTTATTTGCTTGATTTAGGGGGGCAGCTCCCCCCTCCCCGCCCCCTGACTTCTCCCATGTAAGGAACTACTGGTGAGAACAGAGTCCAACATGGATGGAAATTTCATAAAGGTGAAACATGGAAGGCAAAAATGACTACAATTCCAACAAGAAAAAAAAGTGGGAGACATCTAAAGAAACATCTCAAGAAAACAGTGCCCAGCCTGATGAGCTGCATTCAAGGGTACTAAAGTAGCTTGTGGATGTAATCTCAGTGTGTCTGTCTATAATCTTTGAAAATTTTTGGAGAACAGGTGAGGTGCCTGTGGACTGGAGGTGGGCAAATGTTGTCCCCATCTTCAAAAAGCAAGAAAAAGAAGAGCTATGTAACTACTGAATGGTCAGCTTGATGTTGATACCAGGAAAGGTCTTAGAACAGATTGTTACATGGAATAGGGAACAAGCTTGTTTTTCCCTATTCTGGAGGGTAGGATTTGAACCAATGGCTTCAAGTTACAAGAAATTGTCTGTAAGAGCTGTTTGACAGTTGAATGGTCTCCTTCAGGGGGTGGTGGACTCTCCTTTATTGGAGATTTTTAAGCAGAGTTTGGATGGCCACTTGAAATTGTAAGAAAACAGTTGAAAGAGAGCAGTGGCCCAAGTTCACTTAAAAGGGAATTAGAGGAAACTAGAACTCAGTACTGCTGGAGAAGTTGGTGAATTTTCACAGTTTGTTAATTGATACTAAGCCAGAGTAGCCTACTTTGGATGTAATGGGGAACGCTGACTAAATACAAGCCGGGGTCTTCATGTTAAAGCCAGCTCATGACAAGACAGGAGAAGCAATGTTACAGAGATTAGCACTATTTATTTCTTGTCAACTGGCCACTAGTGGTCAGTACTTACCTGTGGCTGTCAGTGTCCTGGCTCCCATTCAGAACACAACCAGGGAGCTTCTTACTTGAGGGTTAAGGAAGAGGTCTTTATTGAGGCAGAGTAATGGTCAGGCTCAGCAGCAGGTAGTGAGTCAGGCTAATTGATGGGAAAGGGAAGATTACCTGGGCTAGAAACAGCCCTCCAAGTTTAAGGAGTCCAGGATCAGTGCAAGGAAGTCAGAACAGTACAGAAGCCATGGAGCTGCCCCAATAGCTTGGCAACCCACTCACCCAACTTTTAAAGGCAAGGCAAGGAGAGCTTGCTCACAAGAGTCCTGTGCCTTGTGAGAAGGTTGAGTGTGTAGGTGCGCCCCACTCAGGCTGCCCCACCCTCAATGGTTAGCTCACACCTTCCCTGGATTCCCTTGGTGCTCTCCTCTCATCAGAAGGGAAGAGGAGAGGCAGTCCCACCCTCCCGCCATTTCATCCTCCTCTTCCTCTTGTTGACTGTGATGAATGAGCATCCCTACTGAGACTGTTCTGGATTTGGCTCAGATTTCAAAATGTGTTACTTTATTCTTTTCTTTTCTTTTTGTTGCTCATCTTCTTAAAGGTTAAACAACAACACATGTGCAACAGCAAAATCCCCAACAACTATGATGCAGCACAGAATTTAACCATGTGATACAACATACAAAAGAAAAAGAAAAAACAGACAGCATCCAGATTATCCAATACAAAAATAAATAAATATAGCATAATATCTGTTAGAAGGTATTTTAGCATTATTTTGCTATTGTGCCAAAATTTGCAACTTTCTTACAGTTCTCAAATGTTTTTAAAAACCAAATCATTTTATTCAAGCTGAGTGCATATTGGTCTAGGGTTTTCTGTTGCAGATTTTGCTTTTGTCTAAAATGTAACTTTTGATTTATTTATTTTTAAATCAGCAACATGACAGAGACTTGTGAAATAACTCATTGTTTTTTGCAGCATTCCTGTTTAATTCATGGTTTTGCCTGACATATGCTTAGTGAGATACAGGTGTGAGAACTGCACTTAGATGTAATTTGACATGCCCATCATTTCCATTATGCAGACCCAGTAAAATCCAATATGTCAGCGCATATGTCCTATAATTTGCTGGACTTTCATCAAAGCATAAGCAAGTAAGCTCATCATTCAAGGTGTTGCAGCTGAGTGAGTCAAAACACCGGGTGTCCATTTCATGGTAATTATTCAGCTCATATGTAGAGCTAACATATTGGCGTTATTTATCTTTGTTAGTTACAAAAATTATAGGCCACCTTTATGAGAAAAACTCAATCAAGGTGTGTTATACAGCAACAGATAAAAGTACAACTCCAACTATAATAAATCAAATAGAAATTATTGTGAGAAGGAATGAGATTATGAATTTTAGCATTCCTCCCATGATTTAAGGAATCAGTTTCAAGATATTAATAAATGCCTTAATGCAGTGGTTCTCAAAGGGTGTGGCAGGGGAGTGTGGCAAGTGTGGTGGGAAGATTCAAGGACAATCAAAGAATATTTAAATATTTCATTGTAGGATGGTATAGCATGAATTGTTTGTTTGTTTGTTTGTTTGTTTGTTTGGCTATACAACCGTTTCCACACCTCTCTTCAAGAACATTGGCTATTCTTCTACAGTGTTCCATGACATATTGTTGTGAACAGGGATTTTCAACTCTGACAAATATGGAAGACCAGAAAAGAGAAAGGCTTCTTTGTATTGATGAGATTAGAGTTTGTTTGTCTCAAATTAGACCTAATATGATTGAGATTACATGGCAAAAGCAAGCTCACACCTTTCACTGAGTTTGTATACATACTTAAGGTAAATATGTAAGAGGCTCTTTTATAACTATAGCTGGGGAATGATTCATGTTCTTCTGTAACTGCATTGTTTTATATTTTCTGTCCCATGATAATATTATAAAGTAGTTCTGTTCTGTTATAAATCAAGTACTGCTAGGAGTTGTTTCTTTCTGTTTTCCAATGCATTTCTTAGCAATAAAAAATTTGGTGTGGTGCGAGCAAATTTTTATTCTTAAAGTGTGGCCCAGAGAAAAAAGTTCAAGAACCACTGTTTTAACGGCACTAGAGATTACCTGTGGTAGGGTCCCCTTCAGTTAGAATGCCCTGCCATCAGAATCAGTACAGGTTCCAAACCCCAAGAATTAAAATGCAGAGAGGGCCCAGAAGTCTTGTCTTAAGTACATTCTGAAAGTATTAAACTGGGGAAAAGCTGGTTCCCTCTCCTTCATAGAACCAATAATTTAGAATATTCTCTGGGTAATAATTTGTTAGATGTTATACTGTCTGTTAATTTTCAAAGTACCATAATACTGAAAGTTAGGAATAATGACCTAAAATATATGGGCTGTGAAATTGGAACAAAGAAATAAAATACATCAATTTGGCCATGGAACTAAACACACTCAAGCAGATCCTCATAACATAATTTAAAAAACACACAGCAAGAACACAAGGACTGCTCAGTGAAAGCCAAATCTCTGATGGTGTCAGTCAGTGACACTTAAAGCTAAGCACCTCCGAGAGTCTTGTTTATTGGAAAAGGTTCACACCCAAAAAAGTAGAATTTTATCTCCTTTTAGAGCAATAAGTCCTGTTCTACTCCTTTCTGAACCCTATCCTGAATACATGTTAGTAATTGTTCTCAGATGAAGCATGACCCCAGCTGCTCATGGATAGGCAATATTAAATCCCCACTAATTCACACCTGAAGAAGTCATCAATGAACCTTTGTTAATGAAAACTGAATTCTACAGTCATCTATGTCTTCTTGACCCAGTACTAATCCTTCTGGGTAACAGGGTTAGAGCTAGAAATTCCTCTCTGCTCCCTTGGACACTTCTCTAAGAAAAAGGAAGTCTTCCTTCCTTCCTTCCTTTTTCATACTTATCACCCATCTTTCACTGAATGGTTCCAGCACAGGCTTCATAAGACATCACAACAAGACAATATGCAATTTGTTAAAAATGTAAGTTAAAATCATAAACACAGACCCTCCAATGTCCCTATTTCCCAGGGACCATCCTGAATTTACATAAGCCATCCTGGTTTCTGATTTGATTCCAGAATGTCCAGCTTTTCCTTAGGACCTCCCTATTTTCACTGGAGAAATGTTGGAGGGTATGGAGTTATGTGACCGCCCCCCCCCCCCCGCCAAGGAGATAAGTAATTATACAGCCCTGTATAGGGAATATAAACTTTTTAAATGTTCTATTATGGTTTTTATATATGTTGGGGTATAAATAATAAAATTAGTAGTAGTAGTAGTAGTAGTATTGGACATCCCTATTTTCATCAGAGAAATGTTGGAGGGTATGTAAACAAAATCACAAGAGCGACCATCAGCCTCCTCTTCTAAGAGCTTTGCTTGTGCCTGTGCCATCGAGAAGCCTGTTGATCTTTCCCAGATCTTTCCTAAAGCGCAACTGTGAGCACAGAGGTACCAGGAGAAAATAAAAAGTTGGCATACCTAGTTACATTATTTTTCTGGATGTTTGATATATCCTGTGGGGCTCAAAACCCCACGTGCTACTCATTCACCTCTGTAACAACTTACACTCCGCAGCTGCATTAAGCAGTGCTTTTGTCCAGTTTTCTAATGTTCTTTTCACACTGCAGTATCTGGTGCACTGTGGTGCTGTAGCTTTTTGACCAATATAGCACCACATCACACTAAATTTGGCATGGTGTGACACAGCAAAAGAACATTATTAGACAATGTCACAACTCCCCCAACCTTTCTGCAGATGCATGCTTGTATACCACCCCAAATTTCATCACTTTACCCCAAACAATGTTCTGAGTAAAAATTAATTTCGGCTGCAATTGACATGGAAATGAGCACTAAACTTGCACTAGATTCCTGTAAATGGCTTTTATGCTGTGTGAATGAACAGTTCAGGAAATGTTGGGCAAACAGAATAAAACTGCCATGCGACTGCAACCCTGCTTGAACAGAAGCTGTTTGTGGTATACTTTGAAAAGCAGCAACCCTACATTTTGTATAGTTCTATTGAATTCAACCTGCATGGGAAAGGAAGTGTCATCAATTCCCTAATGCAGTCTGCATTCAACATCTGCATTCTTTTGCTCCTTCATGCTTCATGACATATAGAATACAAAAGGCCCATTGTGTTATTTTAATCTAAAAGCTACATCCCAGTGTCAATAAAATTGCTGTTAAATTTTCAGCAACTCTTTTTCCTATGTTGCTTATGCAAAAAGAAAAAAGAAAACAATCTCACTTCAACATCCAAAGTGTATTGAGACAGCATGCTTGAAAATTCTGGCAGAAATAAATGTACTTTGATTAAATTAATATTCCAATAAGTACTATTTGCAAGCCTATAAAAAGGACAACTGAAATAGAGATAGCATTATTCTTCTGGATGTGTGTATGTGTGGTACATATCTTTTGCATTCTATAGTTTCAGAGTGCTGTTCTAAAAACCCTATATGTCACTCTATATGTCAATGAGTTTTTTAATGTGTTTCAGCGTGCAATGCAATAGTCATGGTCCATTTGTCTGTTGGCATCCTTAGGTTGCTATTACTTCAAAAAGCTTCATTTCTCCTGGCATGAGAAGTCCTAGCTAGAGAAAACAGACAGCCCTCCCTCAAAGCTCAAGGCAAGTTCCAAGTCGTCTTCATTTGAGTTTCTGAGTTGACTTGGCTGCAGATATGGTCAAGGGGGGCATCTGCAATTCATGGGCAGCCAACCTGTGACACAAATTTACAGGAGCAGGAGGGCTTATGGCACATGATCAGGCTGCACATCTCAGCCACCTGCCACTCACTCTCCACCACCTCCCCATCTCAGTTTGGCAAAAGGACCCCAAGGCATGGAAGGCATGTACATTATGAGAGAGATGCCTATGTGATGTACCATGCAGTAGGGTGCCAAAATCTCATACTCTGGATCCACTGGTTGCACACCACTGTTATAAAAATCATTTATCCCGTCTTACTACAAGGTTATGCTTAAAATTCTACAAGGAAGGCTCAAGCAGTATGTGGACCGAGAACTCCCAGAAGTGCAAGCTGGATTTAGAAGAGGCAGAGGAACCAGAGACCAAATTGCAAACATGCGCTGGATTATGGAGAAAGCTAGAGAGTTCCAGAAAGACATCTACTTCTGCTTCATTGACTATGCAAAAGCCTTTGACTGTGTCGACCACGGCAAACTATGGCAAGTTCTTAAAGAAATGGGAGTGCCAGATCACCTCATCTGTCTCCTGAGAAATCTCTATGTGGGACAAGAAGCTACAGTTAGAACTGGATATGGAACAACTGATTGGTTCAAAATTGGGAAAGGAGTACGACAAGGCTGTATTTTGTCTCCCTGCTTATTTAACTTATATGCAGAATTCATCATGCGAAAGGCCGGGCTGGATGAATCCCTAGCCGGAATTAAGATTGCCGGAAGAAATATCAACAACCTCAGATATGCAGATGACACAACCTTGATGGCAGAAAGTGAGGAGGAAATAAAGAACCTTTTAATGAGGGTGAAAGAGGAGAGCACAAAATATGGTCTGAAGCTCAACATCAAAAAAACGAAGATCATGGCCACTGGTCCCATCACTTCCTGGCAAATAGAAGGGGAAGAAATGGAGGTAGTGAGAGATTTTACTTTCTTGGGCTGCATGATCACTGCAGATGGTGACAGCAGTCACGAAATTAAAAGACGCCTGCTTCTTGGGAGAAGGGCAATGACAGGCCTAGACAGCATCTTGAGAAGTAGAGACATCACCTTGCCAACAAAGGTTCGTATAGTTAAAGCTATGGTTTTCCCAGTAGTGATGTATGGAAGTGAGAGCTGGACCATAAAGAAGGCTGATCGCCGAAGAATTGATGCTTTTGAATTATGGTGCTGGAGGAGACTCTTGAGAGTCCCATGGACTGCAAGAAGATCAAACCTCTCCATACTGAAGGAAATCAACCCTGAGTGCTCACTGGAAGGACAGATTGTGAAGCTGAGGCTCCAGTACTTTGGCCACCTCATGAGAAGAGAAGACTCCCTGGAGAAGACCCTGATGTTGGGAAAGATGGAGGGCACAAGGAGAAGGGGGCGACAGAGGACGAGATGGTTGGATAGTGTTTTCGAGGCTACCAGCATGAGTTTGACCAAACTGCGGGAGGCAGTAGAGGACAGAGGTGCCTGGCGTTCTCTGGTCCATGGGGTCACGAAGAGTCGGACACGACTAAACGACTAAACAACAACAAACTACTACTACTACTACTACTACTACTACTAATAATAATAATAATAATAATAATAATTTATTATTTCTACCCTGCCCATCTGGCTGGGTTTCCCCAGCCACTCTGGGCGGCTTTCAACAGAACAATAAAAACAGAATAAAACTTCAAACATTAAAAACTCCCCTAAACAGGGCTGCCTTCAGATGTCTTATAAAAGTCAGATAGCTGTTTATTTCCTTGACATCTGACGGGAGGGTGCCACTATCGAAAAGGCCCTCTGCCTGGTTCCCTGTAACCTCACTTCTTGCACTGAGGGAACCACCAGAAGGCCCTCAGCACTGGACCTCAGTGTCCGGGCAGAACGATGGGAGTGAAGACGCTGCTTCAGGTATACTGAGCCGAGGCCATCCAGGGCTTTAAAGGTCAGCACTAACACTTTGAATTGTGCTCGTAAACATACTGGGAGCTAATGTAGGTCTTTCAGGACCAGTGTTATATGGTCTTGGTGGCCACTCCCAGTCACCAGTCTAGCTGCCGCATTCTGGATTAGTTGCAACCATCCCCTCCTAGTTGTCACGAGGAAGACTTCAGACAGCTCACTTGGCTAATTGCCGAGTGAACCCAGACACGCAGAGAGCTTCTTTTCAGTACTTTTATTATCAGCAAAGAGAAAAACATGGAGACCATGGAATGTACTCCCTCAAAGCTTGAGCTTTTGCCCAGAGTGCCCACCCCTCCCCCTCGCAACTAACGTCCTAGCTCTCAGACTCCCCCTACTGTCTACGGTGGCTGCTAAGGGAATCCTTCTCTCTCTGTTTGGCAAATTCTCCTCCCCACTCCCTGGACTTTAATGCCTCTGGACAGTCAATGTGCTCTTTGGGGGCAGGGGGAACTAAAGCATGACCTTTTGTTAAACGTATGTGAAAACAAGAGCATCCTCTCTTGTGAATGAATGGAAGCCCTGAACCAGTCTCCTCTGATCTGCTCTCATGTTCTCAGAAGCCACATAGAAAGCAGCACAGAGGGACTATGAATGGAACAGAACAACTGACAGAAGCTGCTCTGCTGTGACAGGAGAAATGAATTGGTTGGCTTTAAATGAAGAACCAGTCAAGGGAAAGTTAATTTCTGGTATAACACCACACAACAGTGATACCTGTGAGTCACCTGAGTTTGAAAGCCTGTGCTGAACAGCTGTTCACTCATAGTATTCTGCCTATCCTACTTAAACTGCAAGACACTGACATTGTTATGACTGTCACCCAAGTACATTCAATTTATGTGCAGAAAGACTTAACCAATCTGCATTATGCTTGTCAAAACATATATGACCAAGGAATCTAACCCCAAGCTGAAGTTGGGGAGAAAAGACAAGTTCACACACCCCTCGACTAAGAGCCAGGGCATTCTAAACTAATCTGCTTTAGTGGTTTCAAGTTCAGAACAAAAGGTGGTATGAGAAGATGGCCCCTTGTGGCCCCAGAACCTTGGTTCATCTCAGAGGACTGTAGCCTGGAATATGACCTAATGTGTCCTGGGACATATCCCCCCACCCACCTTGACCCTTTTTGTCTCCATGGAACTCTGCATGGCACAAAACACAGGTATCCTGGCTTTTATAGCAGCAGATGAGCAGAAGGAATAGCAAACTGGCAACTTCCAAGAAGTGAGCCTCAAATGTACCTTGGAGATCCATATCCAAGTTCTGATAACTGGACACTTTCTCCAACTAGGGGTTGAGTCCTTCTCCCTCAAATTATTTATGGCAAGGGTAGCAAGCAGATCAAGGAAGTATTGATATCAAAGCTAGCTCTGCCTCTGCCTGGTAGGGCAGAAAAGAGGAGTCATAAAAAGCCTTCCCAGAACATCAAGAGGCAAATGTTTTCTCTCATCAGATCACCTTTCAGTGATCACAGTGCTGCATCTTTTTCGCTCTGCACTAACAAAGACAGCTTCCATTAGATTTAAGGCCATGAAGCTCTGGAGAGGGGTCTTTGATGTCCGGCATTCGAAGCCAAGAGAGACAGAGAAACTTGCAGGCATGCAGCACACCATTCCTGCTTCTGGCTGCTTCTTAAGAACTCCTGCACATCTCCCTCCCTCTAGGGACATGGGCTTCCCCAGTTATAACCAGAAGAAGGTATAACAGCTGCTCAACGTGCCAGTATCTCTTGTGCCATCATGAGCAAAGCATATCATGAGCTGAAAGTGTGCATAAAGGCTTGCAGACACATGAACTGCAGAAGATTATCCTTTTCATACATTAGCTCCAAATATAGCATGCTTTTAATTTTCCATTTTAGTCTGTATCTATATCATCTATAGCTATAACTATAGATATATATATATTCAACATGCAGCTAATGCTCCTACATAATAGATCACAAAGGGGGAAAACTCATCCCACTCTCTGCCATTTCTAAATACATAAATACGTAAGTCAGGCTATTAATACTTTGAATTCTATCATAAACTCAGAAAGTGATGGAGTGGGAAGTTGGGCTGCTTGCCTGTAATGCATATTTTTAAAAAACAGAACAGAACTCTTCGTCAGAATTCCCTTGGTTTAAATTATTTCATATAGAGAACAGGAGTGAGGATGGGAAGGGGAGCATTTGGGGTCCAGTCTTGCAGCAGGATTTTTCTACAACAGTTTGTTATGCAAGCTTTTCACTTGGGGCGCAAAGCTAATGAGCAAACACAGAAAATGGGAGCACTATCATGTACAAGAAATGTACTTCCATGTAAAGAATGGGATATTTAAATGGATCCTTACCATAAACTTGATTAATGTTGTCACTGCCTGAAAAGTGCATCCCCACCACCACACAGAGGTGTAGCATGGGGGGCGCAGGGGGGGCTGTGGCCCCAGGCACACATTCCTGATAGGGCACAGCCAGGTGCCCACACAACAGGCTCCTCCTGAGAGACAAGCTGTGCCCGGGCGGCGCCTTCGGGGCTGGGGCAATAGTGGCGCCGGTGCCTCCTTTTCCTCATGGCCAGCAAAGCCTCTGGGACAGCCATGAGGGAGGGAGGGGAGGGCACCACACCTCACGCTCTGCTTCACTGTCCAATGACTCATCCCCTAGCCCTGACACTATCTCTACCTCTGTTCCTCCAGCTTCGGGGTCCCCAGGGGCTGTGCCCTAGCCCCAGCCTCACCCAGCCCTGCTGCCTCGACTCTGACCATCTTCCCTGAGTACCACAGGAACAGAGAAGCAGAGGGAAGGTGTGCTAGCCCCAGGGCCATCTTACCCATAGGTGCTAGGGGTGCAGGGCACCCAGGCACCAGGCTCTCAGGGGCACCAGGCCAAGAGTCTGCAGCCGAGATTTGGAGTCCAGGGATTGGGAAGAGCGGATAGCCGCTGCCAAGCAGAAAAGAGCCTTTCGGAGTGGCGCTGAGGCAGCCAGTCAGCTCCACCCTCCTGCGTGCCTGGGATTGGTGGACCGTCGAGAGGCCCGCCCAGTGCACGCTGCTCACACAAGTCACCCGGCTTCGCTCAGTCGCCACCGCCACCTCCTCGGACTCAACTGTTGTTGCGCTGGGCTCTGCTTGCCCACCCCCAGGCGCCCAGCCGCCCAGTTGCTCTGCTGCCACTGCCACCGCCTCCCCCCACAAGCCCTTCCTGGAGCAAAGATAGGGGAGGTGGCGGCAATCAAAGTGAGGAGCTTTGGCTGCTCCAGTCACACCCCACCTGCCACCCCCATCTTCCATCACTGGCCTGCCTCTCTGCCTCTGCCAGCCAATGATGCAGCACACGTATGGCCATACAGGCTCACACTGTACCCACCCGACCTCCCAGCCTGGCTGCACAGCTGCCACTGAGGGTCTTCGGGCAGGTGGGTGATGCTGGGGTCCTACAGATTCCTGAAATATGGCAACCCTATCAAATATGTGAAGGGTCATCAGTTGCAAGATGGAGCAAGTTTGCTTTCTCCTGCTCTGGAGCGTAAGACTTCAACCAAAGGCTTCAAGTTACAAGCAGATTCTGACTAAACATCAGGAAGAACTTTCTGACAGTAAGAGCTGTTCAACCATGGCAGGTAAAAAAAAGGTAAAGGACCCCTGGACAGTTGAGTCCACTCAAAGTTGACTATGGGGTGCAGTGTTCATCTTGCTTCAGGCTGACAGAGCCGGTGTTAGTCCACAGACAGCTTTCCGGGTCATGTGACCAGCATGATTAAACTGCTTCTGGTGCAACGAACACTGTGACAGAAGCCAGAGTGCATGAAAACACTGTTTACCTTCCTGCTGCAGTGGTACCTATTTATCTACATACTTGCTCATACTTGATTTTGAACTGCTAGAATGGCAGAAGCTGGGACCCAGCAATGAGAGGGAGCTCACACTGCCGTGTGGATTTGAGCCACTGACCTTCTGACTGGCAAACCCAAGAGGCTCAGTGGTTTAGACCACAGCAGAGGTTGGGTGGCCATTTGTCACGGATGCTTTAGCTAAGATTCCAGCATTGCAGGGGGTGGATTAGATGACCCTTGAGGTCCCTTCCTACTCTATAATTCTACAGTTCTATGCCATGCAAAACGTTAAGGAGATATTTTAAAAGAAAGTTGCTTACACAGCAGAAGTTTTCATTTTCTCATTTATTTTTAGTAAAGCATTTGCATGCAGCTAGGTTTATTGCTTTTAAGAGCTGTTCTTTTCTGGCTGCATTGTCCTCATTTCAAGGTATGCGCTTAGGTTTTTTACAGTGAAAATCCTTTATACTCTCTTTCCAGTGTCGTCAGAAAGGATTTGCATTTCAAGTAAAATAAACCTCCGGCACATGTGGAATTCTAGATTGTTTCTGCGCAGATGTTTAACAATAAAATCACACAAAAGAGATGCAATGTAATAAAAAAAGGTTTCAATACAACACACACTGTTGGCAGAGTCAAATATGAGAGTTTTGCATCTTTAGTACTGAACTTTTTCCATACATAGAATTATACTTCTCTTTTCAGCCAATCGGCAGGCAGGCTTGGATCCACTTCCCAGCTGGCTAGGTGAGTGTTATGCCTCCATGCCAGCTGGGCTGCCCCAGAAACTAGAGGCAGCATTAGATCATGGTGGGAGAGGCAGTGCCAGCCCACAATGCCACGGAGCCAGGTAAAGGTAAGCGGACTTCTCTTTTCAGGTGTAAATGGGGAGAATGATTGCTTTCAGGTACCCACCCAATACACAAGTTAACATTTGTAAAGCCAAGTTATCTGCAAAAGGTAGGAATGTCAAACTTTAAGCTTCACCCTTCCTACCATTGTCCGCATTCTTCTACCCACCCAGCATTTGTCCAAAAATTTCCTCAATCTCTTCCATTTATTTGCCCCCCTTCCAATTGGCTCTGCCTCCTGCTACTCCAAGCCAAGAGGGGCCAGACTTGGGGCTGCAGATGCAATCAACAAGAAGACTCACAAATATAAAAAATATACTTGTAATGCATTCTAACAAACAAACAGGCAAGGCAAATACAATGCAAAAAGGACAGAGAGCAGTAGTACTACTGAAAAACCTGTGTGAGATCCATTTTAACCATTTCAGCAATGTCTCAATTAGTCTTGGAAGATATTCTAAACCAACTTTTTTGAGGAATGTTTTCAAACAACTTCTTGTGTCTCAGTGACTGATAAGCAGTGCCGGATTTACGTATAAGCTAAACAAGCTATAGCTTTGGGCCCCCCAAAAAATAAAGGAAAAGAAACCTGGATGCACATTTCCAAAATATAAGATAAAAAACAAATAAAATAAAACCTACATACAGCAACAGTGGTAAATGGCTTTAGTTACCTATTAGGTCCATAAATTACCACCTAGCATATCTTCAACACAAAAAACAGTGACAATTTGTTGTTGCCAAAGCACAGCTGGACATATAAAGGGCCCCATTACCTTCAGGAGCTTAGGGCTTCATCAACCTAAATCCAGCCCTGCTGATAAGATATCTTTTTTGCTGTGCAGTTTTCTTATTATTGGCAGGATTTTTTCTGAGACACAAACTGGATTTTTGATTTTGTCATCCATTTTTGAATTTGTCATCCATTCTTTCTTCATAGGACAATACAAAAATGTTGTTTAGAATATTTTCCCCGTGACTTAGGGCAAACTGGGGCATACTTTTTTTTAAAAAAAGAAGCTTAATAATGAAAACGAATCTGTAACTTGTTTTCCATAGTAAAGGTAGAGGTAAAGGTAAAGGGACCCTTGACCATTAGGTCCAGTCGTGGCCGACTCTGGGGTTGCGGTGCTCATCTCGCTTTATTGGCCGAGGGAGCCGGCGTACAGCTTCCGGGTCACGTGGCCAGCATGACTAAGCCACTTCTGGTGAACCAGAGCAGCGCACGGAAACACCTATTTATCTACTTGCACTTTGACATGCTTTCAAACTGCTAGGTTGGCAGGAGCAGGGACTGAGCAACGGGAGCTCACCCCGTTGTGGGGATTCAGACTGCCAACCTTCTGATCAGCAAGCCCTAGGCTCAGTGGTTTAGACCACAGAGCCATCCTGGTACCTGTTCCATAGTATTGGTGCTTACTTGTCCTATTTATATTATTGTGTGTTTTCCTTTTCTATATGTTTATTAGAGCACTTTACAAGTATAATTTGTTATTTGTGGGTCTGATTGTTGGTTAGTATGATACACAGGAACCCTCATTATACATTGTACTGCAAATTTCAGGATTGATAGATTTACTTTCTTTCTAGAGTTTTTTGTGTTTTTTTACTAGAACCTTGAGATCTACCAATGAGCCTGGTACAAAAAACATATAGATAGAACAAGGTGCCTTTGAGCACAGGCTGAACCTAAACATTTGTGTTCAATATCAGAAATGCACTGGGTTCACTATCATTTCATACAAAACTCCAACCCTGAATATCCTTCACATCAGCGGTGTAATTTAGGCAGGAAAAGTCATTGTTGTAACTGTTGTCGCTTTTCACTGGGTTTCCATTGAATTTTTTAAAATATAACAAATGTAAATTGCTAAACCATTGGGAATCAGAAACTCTTATCAACTTACTGCAAATCACTCGGAGATCTACCAGGAGCTCCTGATCTGCTACCTTCTGCCCACCCTGGATGCATGGTCAGTTCAAGCCCTCGCCAATTCACCTCAATACGCTCTTCTTTATCCATTTGCATTGTTATCAATGTGATCCTTGCTCCCATACAAGCCTATGTAGGCAAATAGTTAAGGAAGTGGATTGAGACTAGTATTGTAATGCCATTACAGTACAATCGTGTCTTGTGCACATTTAACTTGCCTGATTTCAACAGTATACAGTTGAAGTCTGGCTGGTTAAAATCCTGCAAGTTAAATGCAGAGCCAACTTGAGGAGAGGGTCCTTTATGCACCAGATTTTCCCAGCATAAAAGAACTTTGCTTCCCAAACAAAGGTCTCTCCCCTCGCTAGGAATCTGTTGCTCCCCTTGAGATCTTGTGGGAACTTAGGCAGCCCCACACGATCCCCTGAGAGCATCCTGGAGCTTTTGGAGCTGATGCTCCAGATGTTCTGGAAGCCCGAGGATGCTCACACAGGGGTTCGGTTCCAAGTGTTTGAGTATATGCATTTTTGAGGAACCCTTGCAAGAGAACCCCTGCGTAAGACACAATAATACTGTACTTAAAGGGCTTTCTATGCCTCTATGAACCTGCTGGGGGTTTGAGATCAGCTACATAGGCCTTGCTTGTATGCACAAAGAAAATGAGCTCAGGGTGGCAGAGCCTTTTCTGTGGTGGCTCCATGGCTATGATAATAATTTCCCCAATATAGAGGATCCTACCTGGGATGATTTAGGTGGGTTCTAACAGCATTTTTTGCTTTTAGTGAGAGAGTTAAATAAGCAGTAGCCTCCATATTTAGTCTTATGATTTGAAGTGTTGGTCTCTCAAGCTCAAAAAAAGAAAGAAAGTGGTATCACATCATTCAAAAAGATGCAGAAAAGGGCAACCAAAATAATGGTGGGATTCAGGTACTTTTTGTACACAGAAAAGCCAGCACTTTGGGGTCTGTTTTTAGTTTAGACAGGGTGGTGGAAGGGAAATGAGAGAGATTTTTAAATTACACACAGTGGACAAAGAAAGGCTAGAGAGACCACTTTCTTTGTCCCTCAGTTCATTGACAGATGATAGCTGACCAAAAAAGGTATTAATTCACACAACACATAATTCATAATATTTTTATTTGAAAGATGTTGTCTCAAAGGACAAATAGAATTTATTATTTTATGTGACAGAGCCAATGAGGATACTGGAAAAAAGAAAATGATCCATTGATTGTGAGAATTGTGGAATTTTGCAAAATAAAACAAGATTTGTTGGATTCTGCAAAAGGGGAATAATGCATTAATGGAGGAAGGTTGCAGAGTGCAGACCACCAGAGAGATGTTTTCATAGCCTGAAAGCAAATACACTCACAAAGACACCTTGGCCACCTCAAAGGCAAGGCAAGTGCAAACAGAACCATGCACTCTCACTGCTGTCAAGCAATGGCATAGGGTGCAGTTGGGACCTCATTTCGGTACCACTGACAATAGAGGGGGTGAACAAAGGTTTGTATTGCCCCTTTGCACCCAGCATATATAACTAAGGAACCAGCAGAAATATAGGTGCTTTGGAGTTGTAGTCAAATGGGGTCTGAAACACAGGGGTATGGAGCTGATTCTTTGACACCACTCCGCATATGACTGCAGGCTAAGAAAGAAAGAACAGCACATGAACCTCCGGCTATGCTTTCACCAGACCCGCCCTTAACTGGCACCTCTGCAGCCACCACCATACATACAAGTATGAAAGAGCCGCATGCAAGTTTCCCTAAATACCTCTCAGATCTGCTTTGTTTTTGTGCTCATACCAGCGAATCTAGTCAATCATCCAGGCTTCGGAAGGCTCTAAAATAAATGCCCATTTTGAGTAGTTTAACCGATGTCCAAGTCAGGACGAAGAGACCACTGGGAATACGAAGATGCTGTACACCGGGCACCCACATATTACAGGCTGTTCAAATAAAACTATTAGGAAGTATAAATCTTAGCGCCTAAGGACCAAGGAGCTTAACCTGCTTTTAAAACATTTAACAAGTGTCAGTACATAAAAGTTGCTTGCGAGCAAACAGAGACTAGCTGCAGGGCGTTTGGAATGTACCCTGCTGCTTTTATTTGAAAGATTAATTGTCCTTTTACGATACATCGCTACCACTGCTATTTATGATCTGTGTTTCGCAATGAAAAACCCCAGGAGTTGCAGGAATAAGATGGATGTTGCATTATTAAAGCCGAGCAGAAGCTTGGCCAGAGCACTTCCGCATGTGTCACTCAACGTGTGTGTGTGATCCTCTCGTTTTATGATTGCTTCCCACTTGTGGTTCCGCATCTTTTACCGCTGTCAGTCTGCTCCCTGAAGTACCGCAGTGGCACAAATCCCTTTCCAACGCCTGGCAGTTGTGCCAACAGAGCAGTCTGAGCACCACAGCATGGTGTGCCCAATATAATTAGAAGCTGTTTATATATAGCTTAAGTTGTTGGTTTTAGAGCCATGTTTTTATCTTTAAGTGGCATAGCTGCGATCTGCAAAGAGGAGCCTCAGATACTGTACAGATGGTTATCGGGTACAAATCTTCTCCATCACCTTATGCCATCCAGCACACTCCAATAATTTAAGGGAAGCCTCATGGAGTCACTGAAAGCTAATAAACACTTCTTACTTCCTCTAGATTTATTTGTTTACACTATTTTAAATTACTTTAGATCATAAAGAATAACCCTCCATCCTACGTGCAATGACCTTTCTGAATGAGCCTCGACATAAAGAGCACAGACTGCAGCATTTCAAATCTTTATGACAGTGTCTGGCTGTTCTTTCAACAGCTTGCTGGCTTCCTAATGATCCTCTTTCAGCTTTATTTCTTCAAATCCATTTATTTTCCTGCCTGTGCTATCTACCAAGGACATGTATGTTTAGAGCAAAATGTTCTCTTTTTTCAAACTCTTGAATAAAGATTGAATAAAGGCTAGGATTTTAAAATTACCTTTTAAATTAACACAGGCAGAGTACTTTGACAGTGGAAAAAAAGTTTAGCATCATGAGCCTTGAATTAGAGGATGCCTCAAAGCAGAAGACAATTCTGCAGAGCACTACTGTGATTCATGAGTACAGTACTCTTCTGTCCCATCAAAGTGTGCTTGATGAAGAAGAGAGCTTGGTTGCAAAGAAAGTGCTTGCTATATTGATAAAACAAAGACTATAAATAACCAAGAGTCCCATGCCTGCTTAAAAATTGTGGACTATAGCTCTATCTCTCTCACACACATCTTGGATCCCAAGTTAGTTAAGGAAGGTTGGGGAAGAAAACCTTCCCATCTCCTCTTTCCCCAGCGCCCTTCATAACCTCTCCAGGGTGCAGGATCCCTTCCTAGAAATGGGGGGGGGGCCTGATGGAGCACATGAGGTGATTGAGGGGGCAGAATTGCCCCAAATTAGATTGACTTCCACCTTTGGGTTGTTTTTGCCCCCTCTCAGAAGCCTCCTGTGTCCCATCCAGTAAGTAGGGACCCCTCCTATTTGCCAAGAGGCTTTTGGGGGGCACAGTGGTGGGGAGAGCTGGGAACTTCTCCTTCCGTGAACCTCCTTAAGTTCCAATCTTCAGGTCCAATCCACACAGAGAACAGAAAGAAGGAAGGAGAGTGTTTTTTATAAAGCGAGCCCAAAATGTTAAGTAACACAAGAGACAGCAGTAGATGTGTCACATACTGGATAGAGCACACATAAATCCAGAATTAAAAGGGAGAGTCAAAGATGAAGTTGTCAATTTCAAATTCATTTGCAAATTTCATGCTATTACACTTGGACTCAGAGAGGGTTGGAAACAGTTTTCTCTATTTTGAAAGTAGCTGTTCACAATAGCATTTCTTCTCACATCCAGTGTAAAGAGCTGTGTTTATGAGCTCTTGATGACTGGTTGCTAGTAGCTGCTAAACACACCCCACCTGTTTGGGTGGAGGCCGAAGGAAGCTGTTTGCAGCTCATTGCAGCCTGAGAAGACACAAGCATCCACGGTCTGCAGCTGGCTGGCAAGATCTGGCCTTGGGAACTTCATGGTTATGTTGTTGCACTTGAAGAGTTTACTGACAGAATTTACAACAACCAGTCTAAGCACCTTTCTACTGTCTGTGAAGTTATGTAAAACTGTGAAGTTACAGCTGTCCTCTGCATTATTCTGTTTTGGACCTGTCTGAAACTGGGTAGCCTCCCATCTCTATCCATGCCAACTTTCTCATCTGATCCAGATTCAAAGCTTCCTATGTCACATGTACACCTATTCCACAATACATATATTGGTTATTAAAGTGTTGTGGGTTCCTAGGGTGCCCTGCCCCACCCCATGCCACCCCAGGCTTTGCAATGGTTATTCACTGTTTTCCAGATCTGTGCCTGCAATTTAGTTGCTCTTATTTTGGTCTGACTTCCGGTCCCAAACATTTCTGCAGATACAGCTTCAGCTTCAGTTTTGCTACACATATTCAGCCAAATTCAAAAGTGAACTATCCACAAATTGGCCACTTGCAGAGATTGTCATGAGAGTATGCTACCACTACCACACATTTTAAAAAATTGATTGTGTTGATAACGATGATATCAGCAATGATGATTGTGGTGGTGGTGATGCTAATGATGCTAGTGGTCGACTTTGAAGCACCCAGAAACACAAAAGGGTAGGCAGTGCAAGAAGAGATGCCCATGCTAAAATACCCAAGTTGATTAGAAAAGGCAAGTGAAGATTAGATAGATGATAGATAGATAGATGATAGAGATAGATAGATGATAGATAGATAGATGATAGATAGATAGATATAGATAGATAGATGATAGATGATAGATAGATAGATAGATGATAGATAGATAGATGATAGATAGATAGATGATAGATAGATGATAGATAGATAGATAGATAGATAGATAGATAGATAGATAGATGATAGATAGATGATAGATAGATGATAGATAGATAGATAGGTAGATGATAGATAGATAGATAGATAGATAGATAGATAGATAGATAGATAGATAGAGATAGATGATAGATAGATAGATAGATAGATAGATAGATAGATAGATAGATAGATAGATAGATAGATAGATGATAGATAGATAGATGATAGATAGATAGATAGATAGATAGATAGATAGATAGATAGATAGATGATAGATAGATAGATAGATAGATGATAGAGATAGATAGATGATAGATAGATAGATAGATTGATAGATAGATAGATAGATGATAGATAGATAGATGATAGATAGATAGATAGATAGATAGATAGATAGATAGATAGATAGATAGATAGATAGATGATAGATGATAGATAGATAGATGATAGATAGATGATAGATAGATAGATAGATAGATAGATAGATAGATAGATAGATAGATAGATAGATGATAGATAGATGATAGATAGATGATAGATAGATAGATAGGTAGATGATAGATAGATAGATAGATAGATATAGATAGATAGATAGATAGATAGATAGATAGATAGAGATAGATGATAGATAGATAGATAGATAGATAGATAGATAGATAGATAGATAGATGATAGATAGATAGATGATGATAGATAGATAGATAGATAGATAGATAGATAGATAGATAGATAGATAGATAGATAGATAGATGATAGATAGATAGATAGATGATAGAGATAGATAGATGATAGATAGATAGATAGATTGATAGATAGATAGATAGATGATAGATAGATAGATGATAGATAGATAGATAGATAGATAGATAGATAGATAGATAGATAGATAGATAGATGATAGATGATAGATAGATGATAGATAGATGATAGATAGATAGATAGATAGATAGATAGATGATAGATAGATAGATAGATAGATAGATAGATAGATAGATAGATAGATGATAGATAGATATAGATAGATAGATGATAGATAGATAGATGATAGATAGATAGATAGATAGATAGATAGATAGATAGATAGATAGATGATAGATAGATAGATGATAGATAGATAGATAGATAGATAGATAGATAGATATAGATAGATAGATAGATAGATGATAGATAGAACTGGATTGCAGGAATAACCATAGACAATGAGTTTCAAAGACAAAGGTGCTGAAGAGAATGGAAGGAGGTGTATGGAAACAAATGAATTCTTTGGTCTACGGGACTAGTGCCTGAGGAACACAGAATTTTAGCAAGCATCTGATATGAAGAGAGATGAAGCCCAAGGCAAGAGAGGCCAGCTTGACAGTCTGAAGAAGCAGCCTCACAGAACTTGTTAGAGGGTTGCTAAGTGCCAAGATTGGGCAAAATGTGCGGCAATTCTGCCATCACCAGAACTTTCCTGCTGTTAGTTCCTAGCAAAATGTTTCCCAAGCCAATTGGCAGGTACAGCGTCACATCACAGAAGACAATTGTGTCATGTAGAGATGTCATTCATATTTCTTTCAATGCCTCAGGATAAAGCCTGAGCAGGCCTAGACTTAGCAGTGCTTTATAATGAAATCCATGCTTGTAGGAGTTAATATGAATCTGCAGTATGTATTCAGCAGTTGTTCAGTAGAAAACATTAGAAGTCACATGGCTGGTAAAGTATGAGAAATAAAATACTAGCTGGGAGAGTCTGAGGCTGAAAATATTTATTTTATTTTATTTTATTTTAAAATTTATACACTGCTTGATTGTAAGAATCCTCAAAGCAGTTTACAAAACGTAAAACAGTAAAATCAAGGAAAATTCACAACCATACTTGAAAGCATGCAAAAGTTTAAATACTAAAACAGATTAAAATTATCTCAACTTTCCAAACATCTGGACAGGCTTGTCTAAACAAGAATGCTTTCAGCAGGCATCGAAAAGGCGCCTGCCTGATATCAAGAGGCAAGAAGTTCCAAAGTGTAGGCACATCCACACTATGTGACCGAGTTGTTACAAATGCACAATGGGTCTTGCAGCAGTGCCAGTTTCTCCTATAGAAGCAGTCAAGTGAGCACAGGTGGGATAAGGCCGTGCGATCTGTTCAAGAAAATTGGAGATATGAAAGGAACATTTCATACAAAGATTACCATAATAAAGGACAAAAGTGGAAAGGACCTAACAGAAGCAGAAGACATCAAGAAGAGGTGGCAAGAATACACAGAGGAATTATACCAGAAAGATATGGATGTCTCGTACACCCCAGGTAGTGTGGTTGCTGACCTTGAGCCAGACATCCTGGAGAGTGAAGTCAAATGGGCCTTAGAAAGCACTGCAGATAACAAGGCCAGTGGAAGTGATGGTATTCCAGCTGAACTATTTAAAGTTTTTAAAGATGATGCTGTTAAGGTGCTACACTCAATATGTCAGCAAATTTGGAAACTCAGCAGTGGCCGGAAGATTGGAGAAGATCAGTCTGCATCCCAATCCTAAAGAAGGGCAGTGCCAAAGAATGCTCCAACTACCGCACAATTGCACTCATTTCACATGCTAGCAAGGTTATGCTTAAAATTTTACATGGCAGGCTTAAGCAGTATGCGGACCGAGAACTCCCAGAAGTGCAAGCTGGATTTAGAAGAGGCAGAGGAACCAGAGACCAAATTGCAAACATGCGCTGGATTATGGAGAAAGCTAGAGAATTCCAGAAGAACATATATTTCTGCTTTATTGACTGTGCAAAAGCCTTTGATTGTGTCAACCACAGCAAACTATGGCAAGTTCCTAAAGAAATGGGAGTGCCTAATCACCTCATCTGTCTCCTGAGAAATCTCTATGTGGGACAAGAAGCTACAGTTAGAACTGGATATGGATATTGGTTCAAAATTGGGAAAGGAGTACGACAAGGCTGTATATTGTCTCCCTGCTTATTTAACTTATATGCAGAATTCATCATGCGAAAGGCTGGGCTGGATGAATCCCAAGCCGGAATTAAGATTGCCAGAAGAAATATCAACAACCTCAGATATGCAGATGATACAACCTTGATGGCAGAAAGTGAGGAGGAATTAAAGAACCTTTTAATGAGGGTGAAAGAGGAGAGCGCAAAATATGGTCTGAAGCTCAACATCAAAAAAACGAAGATCATGGCCACTGGTCCCATCACCTCCTGGCAAATAGAAGGGGAAGAAATTGAGGCAGCGAGAGATTTTACTTTCTTGGGCTGCATGATCACTGCAGATGGTGACAGCAGCCACGAAATTAAAAGATGCCTGCTTCTTGGGAGAAAAGCAATGACAAACCTAGACAGCATCTTAAAAAGCAGAGACATCACCTTGCCAACAAAGGTCCATATCGTTAAAGCTATGGTTTTCCCAGTAGTGATATATGGAAGTGAGAGCTGGACCATAGAGAAGGCTGATCACTGAAGAATTGATGCTTTTGAATTATGGTGCTGGAGCAGACTCTTGAGAGACCCATGGACTGCAAGAAGATCAAACGTATCCATTCTGAAGGAAATCAGCCCTGAGTGCTCACTGGAAGGACAGATCGTGAAGCTGAGGCTCCAATACTTTGGCCACCTCATGAGAAGAGAAGACTCCCTGGAAAAGACCCTGATGTTGGGAAAGATTGAGGGCACAAGGAGAAGGGGACGACGGAGGATGAGATGGTTGAACAGTGTTCTCAAAGCTACCAGCATGAGTTTGACTAAACTGCGGGAGGCAGTGGAAGACAGAAGTGCCTGGCATGCTCTGGTCCATGGGGTCACAAAGAGTCGGACATGACTAAACAAAACAGCATATAAGAGGGAGTCAGAGAGCTAGAGGGGCTCTGCCCAGCTCAGACCCTGACACCCAGGTGAGAAACTGAGATGCAAGACCTAGCGCTGACAGAAATTCTGCACCCTGGCTGAGAGGGACCCTGTGGTCCATTGCTTTGCAAGAGTCTAAACAACTGAAGGGATCTAAGCAGTGGGGTCTTGCTTGATAGCTTAATTAAGCTTAATAGCCAAGGATAAGGGTAAATGTGCTGTTTCATGCCTTGCGCTTTCTAGAAGCCAAGTCTAGGCAGTGGGCTTCCTGCAGACCAGCTTTGCCTGGCCTCCCATGAGGTGGAATGAGGACACTCCAGCTGAAGTGCTTAGCTTTACCCTATTAGTCTTTACACTTCTTGTTGTACTAGTATGCATGAATAGCTGCAAATGGTAACAAGACTAAGCTGATTAGGCTTTATGCAGACTTACTGTGCAATTTATGCTTTAATATGCTGTTTGTAGGCTAGTTCTGTGGGTTATGCTCAGATACAGACTAGCTATGTGCACTGTACTATATTCTGAGCCTTGCTGAGCATGAATGAAGTGTGCAGTCTTCACCCCAAAGGGTGCTGATGGTCACCACATCCCAAAGAACAGCTGCCCACTGGCAGAACTGGAGATGTCAAACTGAAATCACTCTGAATAATTGTTTTGCAATGTTCTTCCATAAGAAGAAGCATGGAAATGGCTGCTAAACACATATAGGACCTGCAAGGAAAACCACGGCCCCTTTTCATTTAATCTCAACAGTGTTTGCAGTGCATGTGTGGGCACATGCTGTGTGCTCGGTTAGTGCTGTTCAAACACTGAGGGGTCTAGTTTAGCAATGCTGTGTGTACGCTGCCCTTGAATGCAAACAAACAGGTAAATAAAACATAACAAGCAACTACCGAGAAAAGCATGTTTAAAAATTTAAGACAACAAAAAGCCAGCATCAGGAATGAAGAGCTTAGAGAAAACTGCATGAAAATTACTCAGTCAAAAGCCCCGGTGAGGGTCAAAGGAACACATACAGACAGAGGTCAGTTTGGGAGACAGCCACACTTGAAGATGCTTTCAGAGCCATTTTAAAAAAGCACTCTGCAGCTGCAGGTTCAATCCCTGACATCTCCAGTTGAAAAAATCATTTTGGGTAGCATAGCTGGGGCAAGTCTCTGTTAGAGACCTTCAAGATTCACTGTCAGTCACAATAGCCACTACTGAGCTAGACAGATTGTTGACTCTTTATGAGGCAGATTCATATATTCACATTTGAGGGCAATGTGTACATGATGATAGTAGCACACTTGGAATGCGCACATGCCAACTAATTAAGAAAATCCAGATCGGCTCCAGCTCAAAAGCTGGAATGGTGATCATAGAACTGTAGAGTTGGAAGGGATTATGATGATCTAGTCCAACTCCCTGCAGAAATGCAGGAATCTTTCACCTAATGTGGGACCCTAACCCACAACCCTAAGATAAAGAGTCTCATGCTCTACCAACTGAGCTATCTCTCAGGCGTTGTATTGCGTGCCAAGGCACCCGAGTCACAAAGTTCCCAGGAGAACAATAAAACACACAGACACGAAGTATTTTGGTTTATGGGTTCAAATAGGCCACAACTTTATTGGTTATAGATGTGAGTGGTTTGGCTTAGGCACTGGGGTGAAGCCAGGCTATATCTTGACTCCTGCAGGGAGTCTACTTAAGAGTAAACCACCCTATGACTTACATCAAATAGGGGCACCCCAAGGGCTTCCTGTAGGGGCTGTGACATGACCCTAGTCCACGCCCAGGCTTTGGACAGGATTCACACCCAGGATCCCTTTAACAGGATACCCATACTAAGGAGGGGCAGGAGGAGGCTACAACCTCCCTTCCATCCAAACAAAGGCTCACCCAATGCCTAACCACCACTCGAGCCCAAACAGCTCACCCCAACAATGATGCGGCTGGCATGACACAGGGGAGAGGCGGAAACCCTCCGCCCCCAAAGCCTGTTGTGACCCAGCTGCCTGGCCGCAACGCCGCCCACCAGGAAAAGGAGAGCAGACTTAGGGAGCTCAGTGTTTTGCCACCGCATGCATACCAAACACTTTACTACTGTATTACAGTCTTGCTAAGTGTACATATCAAGGCATTGATAATATTATGTACTTGAAGCACCTCCAGGCATTTGCCTAGAATTTACACAAAGGTTAGTTCTTGACAGAGCATAGGAAATAAACTGGGATGAACTGGACCTTTTAATAATGTTCTCCCCGGGTCTACAAATGTATATCTGTTAAATAATGACTGGAAAAATCCATAGAGAAGAGGTGGATCAATTAAGGATTTCTTGCAAACTCACAGAGATTTTTTTTTTTGCACATATTCATCATTTATTGGTTGTAGCATCAAGCAATGAGTTGAATTGAATAAGCAATCACAGATAAGGTCCCATTGTCTCAAACAATTATTATTGAAGGAAAGATTTCGTACAGTCCACTAAATCAAAGAATGTTTATCTATATCTCACAGTGACCTGATGGTTGCCCAGTGTCAGGAGCAAACCACCAAGGTTCAGCCTTGGGCTATAATCCATATCTAACCCCATGGAATCATAAATGCTAAACAATCTAATGGAACACAAACAACCTACATTCTCTAGGTCAGAGATGGGGAACCCTTGGAGTGACAGATGTTGCTGGACTTCAACTCCCATCAGCCCCAGTCAGCATGGCCAATGATTAGGGATGTTGGGAGTTGTAGTCCAGCAACATCTGGAGAGTCGCAGGTTCCCTCTCCCTGCTCTAAATGGGCTAAGAAAGAGAACTGAAAAGAGGAAACAGGATTCAGAGACACAGGGACTTCCCAACCTCATCCAACCCAACCTCCAGCATTCTGGATCAAGGATTTGGGTTGTTCTGTAAATGAGAACCAGCAGATGTATCACACTCAGCAAATCAGAGTAGATCTTAATTCTATAATTAAGAGAGAAATAACATCAAGGATTCCCCACAATCACCCAAACCACAAACTGAGGTGAGGCACTACAGCAATCAGGAGCAGATAATCTGAAATCAGGGACATGTACAACACTAGTCAATATTTCACTGATCAATACAGAGAGACTTTGCTGTATTGTGAACACCTCCTTTAAAGGACAGCTGTCTGACTTCTTCCTCACCTTGCTATTCCACACCGCTGTAGCTGTTCTGTGCCAACAGAACACTGCCATTCATTTACTCTGCAATTGCCCACTGGGTTACAAAGGAAGTGCATTAGCAAACTGAACACCACAATTTCCTTTTCTTAAAAAAAACAAAACCTTGTATCTCACAATAGAAATGTATTTATGGAATAGCTTCAACTTTAAAAATATGCAGCGACATTCACCACCAGGATAGGGATGTATGGGGGGGGGCAGAAAATAACAAATTTAGGTCAGTCCAACCTACATGAACACACACTGGAGCAAAAAAAATGTTCAAAATCTCAGAATCTTGAAGAACCAGCTTTCAAATGGGAGCAGGATGTAGCAGAACCAATAACCAAAGAAGACCAGACCTGGTCATATGATAATCTCTCAAAAAAATTAATACTTTCAAACCTGAAAGAATCTGTCTTTTAAAAAATCAGCTCAGATGGTACTTAGCTGCAATTCAACTTTGGAAGTGCTGAAGTTTTGGATGCAAATTTTATTTTGCTTTATTTTAATTATGCTTATATACCATCTATTAAAATAATTAAAGGCATCTAAAAACATTTTAAAACAGAAAAACACAATAAAACATTAAAACAAATGTGTATATTATTGGCTTGTCTTCAAATCCTTTATTTGATATAACCAAATCCTTTATATGATATAATCAGATGCACTACTTTCAAATTCCTTGGACTCCTAAGAGTTCTTCTTGGTTCTTGAAAGGAATTGTGAGTGGAAATCTAGAACATAATTATTTATAAAAAGTATGCATTGACTGCCTCCTCACAAAACATCAGGGCAATTTAGAGCAACATAAAAAACATTTGAAAGCAATACAGATCAATCATTAAAATGATTGGATACTCAAGAAGAAGAAAAAACAAGTGTGAAGTCCTGTCAGCATAAAAAAAAGTATTCAAGAGGTGAGTGAAAGTGCGGATTCAAGGACTCACCACTTCTCTCTTTGCCGACAATGATTGGGTAAATAATAGTTGCCAACTGGAAATCCTCCAAAATTTAGGTAAAGTGCAATGAGAAGGTTTGGAAGATAGCTCTCATGTCTTGTTTTAAAGGAAGGGCATAAAACCTATTAGACCATTGAGTTTATTTATTAACTACTATGGGATTTCAACATTTCAAGAATATGTGCAACCATATATCTAATTCCCACTTATTAATCATTATTAAAGTTAAATTATTCCTCTTCCTATCCTATCCTATCAGGAAGCAGAGTGCAAAGATTCTTCTTTCCCCTTTTCCTTTACTTGACCTTAAATTCTTCCTCCTTTTTTCCTTTCTTCTCCCTGTTTCCCTATACAACTTGCTTAGACTTTTACTTTTCATTGAGCATGTAATTCTTATTGTCTGTGCAATGTTTTAGAATGTGCATTTTTTGTATCTTTCCTAAAGTATATAGGCATTTCCTTAAAAGGCAAAACAAAGATGCAACTAAAATAGAGCTTTAAAGGTAAAGGGTAAAGGGACACCTGACCATTAGGTCCAGTCGTGACCAACTCTGGGGTTGCAGCGCTCATCTCGCTTTATTGGCCGAGGGAGCCAGCATACAGCTTCCAGGTCATGTGGACAGCATGACTAAGCCACTTCTGGTGAACCAGAGCAGCACACGGAAACGCTGTTTACCTTCCCGCCAGAGCGGTACCTATATATCTACTTGCACTTTGATGTGATTTCTAACTGCTAGGTTGGCAGGAGCAGGGACCGAGCAACGGGAGCAGGGATTTGAACCGCCAACCTTCTGATTGGCAAGTCCTAGGCTCTGTGGTTTAACCCGCAGCGCCACCCGCGTCCCTTATTAAAATAGAGCTTTACCAGGGGATAATATCAGAAAGCAGAGATTGCCTTGGTAAAATAGGGATGTTCAGAGCATTTTCCTAGTCCTGAAACAAGAGACATTGAGTTACTGACTGTGACAAGAACAATTCATATCTAAATCACATTAGGAGATTCAGACCAAAGCTGGCTCCAAAACAGCCACGCCAGAAATTCCCTTGATCGTGTCAAACAAGCTATGGCAAACATTCCCCTTCCATTTCTAATACAAACACATCCTGATGACAGGATACAAGCATCATAACAGCATGCTATCTTGACGCAAAGTTCTCTTGTCATTGATTCAGAGCCACTTGAGAAAAAGTAAAGGAGATGGTGGCAGACATAACATCATATAACTTGCTCATAAAAATTTAAGAGGGCAAGACCAAAAGGCAGGTACTCCATGGAAGCTTGTTAAGGCTGTGGATTTAACGATTCTCTGTAAAAACTTCCTAGAAGTATGGGCTTTTGTGTGTGTGTTTAAAGTGGGGGTTAATTCTTACCCTAAGCATTGTGAAAAATTTCATTTTCCCAAGATAATTCATTATATGACAAGCAGTGGGCATTTGTGGTAATAGTTAAGATTCTCTCTTAGGATTCTGTTGTTCAGATTTCTTAGCTTTTTCTAAGCTAGTGAATGGAGAAATAGCACAGTCAGTTGGGGCTTCTGAAGGCCAAACAAAATAGGGTAAAAATATACCACCATCATTATGAAATTATATCATTACTTGCTCAAACAAATTTGCTCTGCTTGGTGCCTTTTACGAATGGAAGGGAAGAAGAGAATGGCATTGGCTGATAACCAGTCATCTCTATTCTTGCTGTTTTAAATTATGAATTACAACACAATGGGAGCCTTTTCTGAATGTATACACTTAGGATAGTGCTACACAATGACCAACACAGAGGCAACAACATAAACAGCTATTCACTTAATCATCTATGCTGAATAAGACTCAGGGTCGGCTCAAGACATTTTGGCATCTGAGGTGAACCACAAAATGGTGCCTCCCTCCTTGCCAGAGACTAAGGAGTGAAGATGCACATCAGGAACAAGTGGGAGGGGAGATCTATATCAGAATCTGCTGCCCCTGTAGATCCTGCCACCCAAGGCAGTTGCCTCACCTTGCCTCATGGGTGGACCGGCCCCTGTATGAATTTCCTGCAAGTGACCAAGCAGAAAAGCTTTACAAAAAGTGGGTTTCCGCTACTGGACTTTCAAGCCACAAATGACTGACACAAGTTACTGTCAGTGGTGAAAATGTTTGTGGCACAATAAGTGCTGTGAAATTACCCACACTTTTCCTTAGAAACTTGTAAACATTGATTTCCTTCATTTCAAGCCTCTCCTATTAAATACCACTGAGACACCAACTTATAGCTGCACACTGGAAAATGCATTTTGCAGACCCAGCTGATGCAGTAGATACACCTCTCACTGCAAATGTTCAGGAAACGTTACTCTTACCAAGACAGGCAATTATTTAAAATTCAGTGTACATTTGCATTGTACATTGCATAATGATTGGCTGTGACTCTGTCATAACATGGAAGAAGCTGCATCAGCTGGGGCAAGTGGAGCTTGAGCAGCAATCTCCAGCCAAAGTACAAACTGATATATTCTCTACCCTATAGATACATTCAGGAGTTTACAACACAGTGTGAATCAACAGAATTTAAGAATGCATTTTATTTTGCATAACAATTTGCTTAACTTCATGATGAGTGCCAGAACACACACAAATGCTGTTTACCTTCCCGCCACAGTGGTACCTATTTATCTACTTGCGCTGGTATGCTTTTGAACTGCTAGGTTGGCAGAAGCTGGGACAGAGCAACAGGAGCTCACTCTGTCGCTAGGATTCAAACTGCTGACCATCCAATCAGCAAGCCCATGAGGCTCAGTGGTTTAGACCACAGCACCACCTGCGTCCTTGTAGGTAGCAGTTTAACCCTCACCCCAGCCACATTATATGATTGTCATGAACACATAAAGAAAAAGAACAAAGCTTTGAACTTGAGGATTTGTAGTGAAGGCAAACTTGTCTGACAAAGGGCATTCTGGGTAGAATCATGCATGGCTCTATTACAAACATTTCACTTGCACAAGCGTTGCAGCTTGACAGGTGGAATTATCCTCTACCCTCTCCTCCTACCCTGTGCTGGGGGCTCTTCTAACACCCCCCACCGAGACGATTTCAGGGGTGCAGGAGGAGGAGAGGGGGAAGCCCATTTTTCCTGTGGAAGCCCTTGCACAGGTCTTCTGTTGATGGCATTTGTTAGGTGAATCCCATCCTCTGGGATTCCAATGAGGAACCAAGGTTCATACAGTGAAAAAAACCCCATGAGCAGGGCGAGCCCCAACCTCCACAAACACACACCACCCATCCTAATAATGGACAATTGGTTAGTAAGTAGATTAAGACCACAATACAGTGTAGTAATAAGAATAGCAACAGTACATATTGGAAGACAGAGGCAGCACTGCTCATTTCATTTGTTTCTGTGTGCAATGCTCATAACACTGGGCTTGCACTTTCCTGTCTCCTCGTTCTGGAACTGTTCAGACATGACTTTAGAATGCAGTGAAGGCTCATGAAGAAGATCTGGGATCATGCAGAGAAACTATGCATACACCGTTTTTGTACAGAGACTCTTTCGCAGCTATGCTGCAGGTGCAGAAGAGGAAGAACCAGGAAATACAATCCTGCTCCTGCCCCCCAGCACACTCACACACCATCATGTTCATTCTACCCCAATTGAATACCTGCACAATCCTGCCCCTGAGTATTGTTACAGAAAAGCTGGGTAGTGTTTTATTTTTATTTTTTAGGCTTCCACACCAGCGTGTGAAAATGACTTCTTTTGCCAGTTACTGTTGCTACAATATTCCTGATGACGTTTTCTCTTCACCTAGTTTACGAGGAAAAACAACAGATAACAACAGCTTTGTGCCTTTGAAAAAGAAACACCTGAGAATCTGAAGAGGCTTGCTATAGCACATAATTGGCTGGAAAGGTCCTAGAATTGATTACTCTGGGCCAAGCCAGAGAGGCCAATTGGGGCTTATAAGGGCACCATGAAGAATCACTGTTTCCTCCTAAGCAGAGATGGTAGATAAAGTTCACCGAGTGAGTGTTGGACTGCAAAAGTGCAACTACAGCTCCTGGTTACAAGAAGAATCTGATTACTTTCCCTCCATTGGTCCTGACAATCTAGAATGGTAAAAAAGCAAAACTTGGGGAGGGGGGTGGATACAGAGCTATTCTTCAATCATTGAGATGACAAAAAAACTGTATTGCTAATACAGACTGTATTGCTAATAACAACAAGAAAATTGTTAACTGTATTGCTAATACAGACTTTGTTTTTTCTATTTGCATGATGTTCAGTTGCTTCATAATGGAAGGAGGTTTCCTTTCCTTGAAGGCAATAAACCTTGAGTGGGGTAGCATTCTTGTTATTTAATGGCAAGATAGAGCCTAATCAGTAGGGAGAGCCATCAGATTCTGGTGCATACTGACTCCTGCGCCAAGGTGAGGTGTCTTGGAGGAATTATGGTCTTGTCCAAAATGAAACAAGACCTGAGCAATGCAGCAGGTGTCAAAACAGCAACACCCAAAGCACATTAGGACACCTTGGTGGTCCAGGCAAAAAAAGGATGCTGTGGATGAGGAAAGCATCTATGGGACAGCAAACTATGTCTCTGAGCTTACCATATAAGGAAAATGTCAGGGAGGAAGATGGAGCTGCATTGCAAAAATGAAACTTGAAACTGAAAGTTAAGTCTCTAAGCTTAAGGGAAATGCCAGAATTGGGGGGCAGGGGTGGCTTCACATTAGAAGAAGGAGTCTGAAAAAAATATCAGGAAGAACTTTCTGGTGCTAAGAGCCATTCGACTCCATCCCTGAAGGTTTTGAATCAGAGGTTGGACGGCCATCTGTCAATCTAGTTGAGATTCCTGCATTGCAGGGGGTTGGACTAGATGACCCTAGAGTCCCAACTCTTCAATTCTATGATCCAGCAGTCCCTAACATGCTCACAGCTTCACCTATTCCTCATCTTCCCCCATTTAAGCATGGATGTCTTCCTAAAGTGGTTTCAGCCAATCAGATATAACAAAAGCAATGAGATTACTTCACACTCCCACATTCTAAGCCAACCATATTCAGCAATATAGTTATTCTTAGGACTGAGTTACAAGGAACAACATTTCCCGCACAACTGAAGTTTAAATGCTTTTAGAAAATAACTGAAAATAACTAGGAAAAGGAAATAACATGATCAGCTACTTTCTCTTCTACAAGAAAATTGGTGTGTGTGTTAAGCTTTTTCTCCTTGGGTCTGCAAAAGGGCAATTTCCAGGGTCTCTCGGGTAAATGCTTCTGAGCATTTGTGTGTGAACAGAACATTAAGACATCTCTAGAGAAAAATCCCAGCTCAATTAGGTGCTCAAGGATGTCAGGAAGAAAGACTTTAAATCCTGTTACACAAAATGAATGATTGAAGGCATGAGTGTGGGAAACTGCTGATGACTCAGGAAAGACTGCCTGCACTACCACCACCAACATGTATCCATCACTAGTGCTTCCCTTTTCAAGCAACACCTTTCCAAGACAAAATACATAAATAAAAAGCAACAAGCAAGCAAACTTTTTAAAAACTGCCAATATATCTAATTCTGACACTTTGCATTCACCCCCTTAGATAGGCAAATTGGCTCTGCACTAGGGGAAAAGCCTCTCTCCTTCCTTCCTTCCTTCCTTCCTTCCTTCCTTCCTTCCTTCCTTCCTTTCCCTGGTTTTTACAGCAATTGCACAGAATGTGATAGATACGGTTCTGGGCTGAGTGATAGCACTGTCTGTGTGTTCGCTTGTAAAGCTGAGTGTAGAGGCTCCATTAACAATCCTGTGAGACTAACTTGAGGCATGGCATTACTCTTTAAGATGATGCAACTTTACACTGATTTTTTAAAAATCATACAGCTATTTTAAAAGTAAGCATCTTGGAATCAGAGCATTTTAAAGTTGGGAGGTACCCTGAGGATCATCTGGTCCAACCCTCTGCAATGCAGGAATATGCAGCTGTCCCACAAGGGGCTTTGAACCTGCAACCTTGGCGTTATCAGCACCACACTCTAACCAAATGAGCTATCCATTGCCCCAATGTTTGTTGGAAAGCAAAATCAATCCCAGGTCAGTTGCATGTGTGGCAGAGCCAAAGGCCAGCTTGCCTGGTCCTGAATTTCTGTATCCCTCTGAATTCACTGCTTTTCCTAAAATGTTTTAGATTACTTTATTCTTATGAATGCATGCTTTTTCAGTTGTGTGCCGATACCCGCCCCCTCCCACAGATGAAATAAATAAAGACACCGGACACCAGAATTTAGGTTGATGGGCGAAAAATGGCCACAATTTTATTGATTACAGGTAAGAGCGGTATTGGCCTTAGGCATTGGCCCTATCAGACTAACCAGTATAACCGGGAAGGGTTAAGCACCAACAGGGGGAGCCCCCGAGATGCACATCCCTAGGTGCTCCCCAAGGGGTTACCGCTCGGGAGCGCGCTTTAGGCCCAGACTCCGTAGGTTTCGGACGAGGCGACGCCCCCCAGAGTCCTTTAACAAACTACCCTCCAAGCCTTGGGGGAGGTGATGGCGATCCTCCCCCCTGACCTCATTTGCATAACAATACCCCGGCCAATGCCTAACCGCCAAAACCAAGGAGTTGTGACGTTTGCTACGAGATAGGCGAAAAAACCAAGTGGCTTCCAAATTCAGCCAATTAGCCAAATGGAAAAACTCCTACCAGGCCCCTTGCGGCGACCAGCCGAAGCCCATAGCAAAGTCCGAATGCACACCTAAAGGGTGGGTGGGTGGGAAACTGCGGCGGCTGCGGAGAAGGAAAAGGGGCGAGCCCGGGCTGCCCCGACCTTAAGTGCCCTCGGGAAGCCCAGCCCCCAGCGCCAGCCCATTGGCTGGCGCTGCTGGTTATGAATAACTAATGGGGATCCCTGAGTCTCGTGGGGCTGGCGCCAGCCCCGCAAGAATGTGGATGGGGGGCGTGAGCCCGCAACCCCCCCCCTCCGTAGTTCGGGAGTGGCTTTTTGCAAAAAATGAAGTGGCTGTTAGGCAAGGTCATGGTTAGACACATGTCTCACAAACCCGAGAAATGGATTCACTCTGGGGATGCTGGGTGCCTCATCATGTCATCATGTTGAATTAAAGCACCAAGCAGAAGGCCCTCGTGATCTCTGAAGAATGTTGCTCTCTAAAACATCTTTAGCCATGTCACTTACAAAACCACAAAGCTCTGTTTGACAAAGGCCTCGTTTTCAATCATCCAGCTGCTTCGGGCACTGCAACTTTTGAAACTGCTGTTATTGTGCACAGAAGGATGAAATAAAGATGCCTAGAAGGTTTGCTGTTGACATTGCCAGGTTTAAGCAAATCACATTGACTTGACTTTTCAAGGCTTCCAGCTTTACCTGGCAAATAAGGAAAACATCTCACAGCTGTGAATGTGCCTTTATGGAAAGCTGAAAAGGATATACACATCTTCACTATCCGATACTTCGGCATTTTTAAAGAATGGGGACTGCACCGACTAATAAATTATGTTGTGTGTAGTTCCACAGAGGCCAGCGCAGGCAGTATTACCTTACAGCCAGGTGACTAAGCAGGAAATCAAGATATTCAGAGCCACATGAACAAGCACTGGGGGAATATATACACTGCAGTCTTATATCAGTTTTATACCAGTTTAACTCTTATGGCTCACCTCAGGGAATCTAAGAATTGTAGTTTGATGTAGGTGCTCCAAATTACTTGCTCCAAATGTCCATAAAACCACTTCATTCATTGGTGTCAGTACAGCCTGCCTGACCCAAACTTTGCTCCCGAGGACCACAGGGACCACAGTGGCAGATTGTTGTGCAGATCAGTGCATTTTCACATGACCAGCTCTCACCTGCTGTTAATAGGTTTCATTATTGTTCTAGGTTCTCACTGCATAGACTCCTCCTCTATAGACAAGAACTGGAGGCGGTGCACCAGTTGAATGCTTGCCTAATATTTCCTCACTCATAGATTTAGTGTCTGCAATTGACTGAGATCCAGAAAACCAGGCTTCTGATTTTAGCTGTCCTGCATTTTATGACAGCAAGATCCCACACTAACCTCCACTAGTGGTCCTGATGTTGTCCAAGTCCATAGGAGACCGCATCTGCCTATCTCTGATCCACAGGCCACAGAGACCTCAACTGTACTCCAAGAATTCTCACATATTATAGACAGATGCTCTGAGATTACACCCACAAGCTTCTTTAGTACCTTGGATGCAGCTCTTCAGACACTAGACATCTGAATTCATTTAAAGCAGCTCTGTGTTCCCTTGCCACCTCTTTTCCTATCCTGGCATGCAGTTCCCTCCTTGCAACATTTATTCTATTATCACCAGGTTGGGCACTGCTTTCCTTTTGGGTGAAGACATGGGCAAAGTAGGTGTTCAGCAATTCTGCCTTCTCTCTGTCACCCAGTAGCATTTCTTCATCTGCTCTGCACAGAGGACCTACCACTTTCTTCTTCTTCCTTTTGCTTCAAACATAGCTGAAGAAACCTTATTATTTTTAACCTCTCTTGCAAGCCTGAGCTCATTCTGAGCTTTGGCCCACCTGACCTTTTCCTTGCAGCTGTTGGCTACTTGTGCATACTGTACTCTTCCTTCATGATTTCCCCTTTCTTTCCTTTGTTATACATGCCATTCTTAACTCTCAGCTCAACTGTAAGTTCCTTATGCAGCCACACTGATTTCTTTAGATGCCTCCCACTTTCTTTCTTGCCAGAATTGCCTGCCTTTGTGTCTTCGGTATTTCACCTTTGAGAAACTCCCATCTTTCTCGGACTTGCACCATTACTTTATTACTTGCACCATAATTAATCACTGTGATGCTAGGAAACAAGGCTAAGCACACCATATTCCAACAGTACCATTATTGTCCTTACAACACCAGAGCACATCTCCATATGGTAGGATGCTAGAAGAGGGCCCCTTCCACCCTTTAACTCATCTTGCAACCAACAAGCAGGCATTCCTTTATCAAATACTTAACATTGAAATACAATGCCAGGGCTGCATGAGGTTTCTTTACTGGTCCCAAATGGATTTGGGGCTAAAAGACTATGGGAAAGTGTAGGTACATGGAGGGTAGGTTGCAAACAAGCACAATTTGTGACATTGCACAACATCACAGCTGATGACAGGGCTCATCTGTTGGGACATCCACTTTAACTGCCAGTGTCCTGGATTTGTGGACTTTGAACCAACGTGAGAAAGCCTGAACTATCATCTTAAACCTGCAGGGTTTTTGTTTTGTTTTGTTTTTGTTAGAAACATAATTGCCAGAAGGCATTGTTGTAGAAGATTGCCACTAAGAAGGTTCAGAGGAGAACGGCTAAGAGTCTTGATGGGATCCTGGTTAAAAATGTAATCATGCCAGAAATTCAGCTTGAATATACTGAAGGCACACTTAGAATGTGTAGCAGCCTCATAGTTTATATTCCTTGTGAGCATCTTTCATGTTTCCATTAAGCACTACAAAATGCTTGAACTGTGGAAACCACACAGTAATTACCTATCTTCATAAAGAAGTTAATTCTAAGCACATTACTAATTACTGGCCCATCTCAAATTTTGTCTACAGTATGCAAATCACTAGAAAAGTAAATTACTGTTGGCTTGTCCCCTCTCTGTACAAAATGGATTACAATGTGTTGACAACCCTTTATTAACAGCCAAAAAAATCTCTCTGCAATTACACATCAGTAGCAAGTACTGCTATGGGTCACATTTATTATTAACAAAGATGTTGTGCATTATCATTATTATTAATCACTTTTATAGAGCTTGATTATCACACTTGCTTTACAAAATGGGCTCAGTTTCATCCTCAGCGGAGTTCCAAGAATGCTAATGTGCTAAAGGGGGAAGCTGGAGCATCTCAGGCTGAAGGGGAAGAGCAACCCAGAATGCACCTTGGCAGCATGTAGAACATCCTGGGGAACCAAGTCATCTTTAACTGCCCAGATGTGGATACTGTAAAATAAAGTGGATCAATTTCGTATTCTGCAAAGGCAGAATACAAATAGGTTTTTTCCAAAGAAATTGAAGCAAAGGAAGGTCTTGAAGTTAAGCGACATCTGAAGGAAAACAGAAGGCAGGGAATAAAATTAATTTTGGCCACACCCCTTTCTAGAAAACGAATCTGCCTGTCTAGTAAGCAAAGCAGGTCACAATTTTATGAAATAATACACTATGGGCTGCTTCAAATGATACTTCTGTGCCCCAGAAATGTGCTTTTTACCACTTTAGAAAACAGGTGAGGATCTTTTTCGAACCAAGAACCACATACCCAATGGTGGGTGGCACAAGAGGCAAACGCGGGTGGAGCAACAGATTTGTTTTATTCATTTATTTATAAAAGTGTATACATATACAACTGTATCGCAATGATATATCACTATGTATTACAACAATATAACAAAATAAAATCAAACAATAACATCATAGGAAAGCTAAAAGCAGGTTAAAAGCCATATGCCATTGTGAGGGATGTGACCTTTGTATATGTAGGTCACACCCCAGCCATGCAGAAGCCAGAGGTTTCTGAGCACAGACACATATCTCTCCCTAGCTAGGTGAATCCAATGACCAATATCTTTTATTCAATGTTCACAGAGAGAGGCTGAGAAATGTCACCTCTCAGTAATGGTGTTACTCCGAGTAATCTCTTTTTTTTTATATATATAAATTTTTTATTAAAGTTTCCATAATTTTTATAACAACAAAAACAAAGCAAAGCAATACATTAGACACAACAAACAAAAAACAAGTACAATTTCAAAATCTTATTTTCTTATAGTTTACTTCCCCGACTTCCTCATACTTCCCCTTTCTGTATTCCAATTTCTAATCAATTATTCAGCAAATCCTTCCCTTATTTTAACTTAAGTTTAATCTTACTTATTCTCTTTAACCTATCCTTTACCGCTAGTAACTGCTTATTTTCTAATCCAACATCATTTTAACACTCATTAATTTTGCAGTAGTTCTTTAAATAGTCCTTAAATTTTTTCCAATCTTCTTCCGCTGTTTCTCTTCCCTGGTTTCGGATTCTGCTCGTCATTTCTGCCAGACCCATGTAGTCAATCACCTTCATCTGCCATTCTTCCAAGGTGGGTAGATCTTGTGTCTTCCAGTACTTTGCGATGAGTATTCTTGCTGCTGTTGTAGCATACATAAAAAAAGTTTTATCCTTATTTAACACCCCCTGGTCAACAATACCCAAGAGAAAGGCCTCTGGTTTCTTCAGGAAGGTATATTTAAATACCTTTTTCAATTCATTATATATCATTTTCCAGAAAGCCTTAATCTTTGGGCATGTCCACCAAAGGTGAAAAAAAGTACCTTCATTTTCTTTACATTTCCAGCACTTATTGTCCGGCAAATGATAGATTTTTGCAAGCTTGACTGGGGTCATGTACCACCTGTAAATCATTTTCATAACATTTTCTCTTAAGGCATTACATGCCGTAAATTTCATCCCGGTGGTCCACAACTTTTCCCAGTCAGCAAACATGATGTTATGACCAATGTCCTGAGCCCACTTAATCATTGCTGATTTAACCGTTCCATCCTGTGTATTCCATTTCAGCAGCAAGTTATACATTTTTGACAAATTTTTAGTACTGGCTTCTAACAACTCACTCTCCAATTTTGATTTTTCCACCTGGAAGCCGATTTTCCTGTCTATCTTAAAGACCTCCATTATTTGATAATAATGAAGCCACTTTCCCTTTTAATTTCTCAAAACTCTGCAATTTCAGTCTGTCCCCTTCATATTCTAGAATTTCCCAATATCTCAGCCATTTAGACTCCATATTAAGCTTCTTAACAGCTTTAGCTTCCATTGGCGACAACCACCTTGGAGTTTTATTTTCCAACAAGTCTTTATATCTAGTCCAGACATTAAATAGTGCTTTCCTGACAATATGATTTTTAAAACCTTTATGAGCTTTAACCTTGTCATACCCCAAATATGCATGCCACCCAAAAGTATTATTGAAACCTTCTAGATCCAAAATGTCTGTATTCTCAAGAAGTAGCCAGTCCTTCAGCCAGCAGAATGCTGCCGCTTCATAGTAAAGTTTAAAGTCTGGCAGGGCAAATCCCCCCCTTTCCTTTGCATCAGTTTTGCATCAGTTAAAATCTTAAATTTTATTCTGGGCTTTTTGCCCTGCCAGACAAATTTAGATATATCTTTCTGTCACTTCTTGAAACAGTCCATCTTGTCTATAATTTGCAGTGTTTGAAACAGAAACAACATTCTTGGCAATACATTCATCTTTATAACAGCAATTCGACCCAACAAGGAAAGCTTCAAATTTGACCAAGTTTCTAAATCTTTTTTCACTTCTGTCCAGATTTTCTCATAATTGTCTTTATATAAATTCACATTTTTAGTTGTCATATTTATTCCCAAATACTTCACTTTCTTGACCACAATTAACCCTGTCTCATTCTGAAACCTTTCTTTTTCAAAAGATGTTAAATTTTTCTCCAATACCTTTGTTTTTAATTTATTCAGTTTAAATCCTGCCACCTGACCAAACTCTTGTATTAATTCCAAAACCCTTTTCGTACTAGCTTCAGGTTCCTGTAATGTAAGTACCAGGTCATCTGCAAACGCTCTCAGTTTGTATTGTTTAGCTCCGACCTGAATCCCTTTAACCAACTGGTCCCTTCTAATCATATTTAGCAAAACCTCCAGGACTGATATAAAAAGTAATGGAGAGATTGGGCACCCCTGACGTGTTCCTTTTTCTATCTTGAACTCTTCCGTAACCACATTATTTACAATTAATTTTGCTTTCTGTTCAGAGTATATTGCACCTATACCATTTTCAAACCCTTGGCCTACCCCCATCCCCCGGAGATTCTTCATCATAAAGCTCCAAGAAATATTGTCAAAGGCTTTCTCGGCATCCACAAATATCAAAATTGCCTTAGTATTTATATTCACTTCCAACTTTTCCAAAATGTCAATTATATTCCTTACATTGTCCGACAAGTGCCTTCTCAGGAGAAAGCCTGCTTGGTCCCCATGGATCTCCTCCATCAGAACTCTTTTCAGTCTCTTTGCTAAAATGTCAGCAAAAATTTTATAATCTACATTTAATAACGAGATGGGTCGGTAGTTCTTAAGTTGGGTCTTTTCAGTCTCTGTCTTTGGTATAAGTGTGATATAAGCCTCTCTCCACGTATCTGGTGCCCTTTTCCCCTCCATAATTTCATTTTGCAGTAGTTCTTTAAATAGTCCTTAAATTTTTTCCAATCTTCTTCCGCTGTTTCTCTTCCCTGGTTTCGGATTCTGCTCGTCATTTCTGCCAGACCCATGTAGTCAATCACCTTCATCTGCCATTCTTCCAAGGTGGGTAGATCTTGTGTCTTCCAGTACTTTGCGATGAGTATTCTTGCTGCTGTTGTAGCATACATAAAAAAAGTTTTATCCTTATTTAACACCCCCTGGTCAACAATACCCAAGAGAAAGGCCTCTGGTTTCTTCAGGAAGGTATATTTAAATACCTTTTTCAATTCATTATATATCATTTTCCAGAAAGCCTTAATCTTTGGGCATGTCCACCAAAGGTGAAAAAAAGTACCTTCATTTTCTTTACATTTCCAGCACTTATTGTCCGGCAAATGATAGATTTTTGCAAGCTTGACTGGGGTCATGTACCACCTGTAAATCATTTTCATAACATTTTCTCTTAAGGCATTACATGCCGTAAATTTCATCCCGGTGGTCCACAACTTTTCCCAGTCAGCAAACATGATGTTATGACCAATGTCCTGAGCCCACTTAATCATTGCTGATTTAACCGTTCCATCCTGTGTATTCCATTTCAGCAGCAAGTTATACATTTTTGACAAATTTTTAGTACTGGCTTCTAACAACTCACTCTCCAATTTTGATTTTTCCACCTGGAAGCCGATTTTCCTGTCTATCTTAAAGACCTCCATTATTTGATAATAATGAAGCCACTTTCCCTTTTAATTTCTCAAAACACTGCAATTTCAGTCTGTCCCCTTCATATTCTAGAATTTCCCAATATCTCAGCCATTTAGACTCCATATTAAGCTTCTTAACAGCTTTAGCTTCCATTGGCGACAACCACCTTGGAGTTTTATTTTCCAACAAGTCTTTATATCTAGTCCAGACATTAAATAGTGCTTTCCTGACAATATGATTTTTAAAACCTTTATGAGCTTTAACCTTGTCATACCCCAAATATGCATGCCACCCAAAAGTATTATTGAAACCTTCTAGATCCAAAATGTCTGTATTCTCAAGAAGTAGCCAGTCCTTCAGCCAGCAGAATGCTGCCGCTTCATAGTAAAGTTTAAAGTCTGGCAGGGCAAATCCCCCCCTTTCCTTTGCATCAGTTTTGCATCAGTTAAAATCTTAAATTTTATTCTGGGCTTTTTGCCCTGCCAGACAAATTTAGATATATCTTTCTGTCACTTCTTGAAACAGTCCATCTTGTCTATAATTTGCAGTGTTTGAAACAGAAACAACATTCTTGGCAATACATTCATCTTTATAACAGCAATTCGACCCAACAAGGAAAGCTTCAAATTTGACCAAGTTTCTAAATCTTTTTTCACTTCTGTCCAGATTTTCTCATAATTGTCTTTATATAAATTCACATTTTTAGTTGTCATATTTATTCCCAAATACTTCACTTTCTTGACCACAATTAACCCTGTCTCATTCTGAAACCTTTCTTTTTCAAAAGATGTTAAATTTTTCTCCAATACCTTTGTTTTTAATTTATTCAGTTTAAATCCTGCCACCTGACCAAACTCTTGTATTAATTCCAAAACCCTTTTCGTACTAGCTTCAGGTTCCTGTAATGTAAGTACCAGGTCATCTGCAAACGCTCTCAGTTTGTATTGTTTAGCTCCGACCTGAATCCCTTTAACCAACTGGTCCCTTCTAATCATATTTAGCAAAACCTCCAGGACTGATATAAAAAGTAATGGAGAGATTGGGCACCCCTGACGTGTTCCTTTTTCTATCTTGAACTCTTCCGTAACCACATTATTTACAATTAATTTTGCTTTCTGTTCAGAGTATATTGCACCTATACCATTTTCAAACCCTTGGCCTACCCCCATCCCCCGGAGATTCTTCATCATAAAGCTCCAAGAAATATTGTCAAAGGCTTTCTCGGCATCCACAAATATCAAAATTGCCTTAGTATTTATATTCACTTCCAACTTTTCCAAAATGTCAATTATATTCCTTACATTGTCCGACAAGTGCCTTCTCAGGAGAAAGCCTGCTTGGTCCCCATGGATCTCCTCCATCAGAACTCTTTTCAGTCTCTTTGCTAAAATGTCAGCAAAAATTTTATAATCTACATTTAATAACGAGATGGGTCGGTAGTTCTTAAGTTGGGTCTTTTCAGTCTCTGTCTTTGGTATAAGTGTGATATAAGCCTCTCTCCACGTATCTGGTGCCCTTTTCCCCTCCATAATTTCATTACAGACTTCCTTCAAAGGTTGTAATATCCATTCCTTCAAAGCTTTGTAATATATGGAAGTCAATCCATCCGGTCCTGGAGATTTGCCCAACGCCATACTTTGAATGGCACCTTCTATATCTTGTTCTGTTATTTCCTGGTTCAAAATTCTTTTACTTTCCTGTAAAATCTTTTTCAGTCCATTTTTTTCAAGAAATTGCTCTATATCCATATCTTTTTGCGGCCCTTGTGTATAAAGTTGTCTGAAGTATCTCTGAAAGCAATTCCTGATCTCAATTGGGTTTGAAATACTCTTTCCATCCACTTCTAGATTTGTTACCGTGTTCAATTTTTGTCTCTTCTTTATTTGCCAAGCCAACAATTTGCCACATTTATCTGCCGATTCAAAAGTCTTTTGTTTCATTTGTTTAATTTTCCATTTTATTTCTTGATTCATCAATTCCATGTATTGTGTTTGGTGTAGTTTAATTTCTCTTAGACTCTCATGCGATTTTGGTTTCATTCTTAGTTTCCTTTCCCCTTCTTTTATCTTTTCCAAGATTTTTTCTTTCTTTTCATTTTCGCTTCTCTTTTTTATTGCATTTTGTTGTATCAAAAATCCTCTCATCACGGCTTTACTTGCGTCCCATATTATTCTTTTCTCTACTTCAGTCTTCAGGTTAATTTCAAAATAGTCTTTCAAAGTTTTGGGGGCCTTTTTACAAACCTCCTCATCTCCAAGTAAGGTGTCATTCATTCTCCATCTGAAGGAACCAGTTGAAGTTTGCCTCATCACCATCTTTACTGCATTATGGTCGGAGAAGGTTTTTGGGCAGATTTCCACTTTTTTTATATTTGGTACCATTCCGCTAGTAACCCAAATTTGGTCAATCCTAGTCCATGTCATTTTGGCTTCAGAAAAGAAAGTTCCCTCTCTTTCTAAAGGGTGTTTTATCCTCCAAATATCAACCAAGTCCATACTGTCAGTCATTTCAAAAATGGTTTTTGGTAGTCTTCCATCTTTTGTTACAACCTGTCTTTGTGCTTTATCCATGTTTGTTGAAACTACTCCATTCATGTCTCCCATCATAATTAAATCATAATTAAATTGTAATCCATATAGTCCCACAATGTCTCATGCAACTTCTTGAAAAACTCAGCTTTACCCTCATTAGGTGCATAAATTCCTACTATCAAAAATTTCTCTCCTTGAACTTGAATTTCGATTGCCAAGTATCTTCCTTGATCATCTTTAAAAATTAATTTTGGCTGCAATCTTTCCTTTGCATATATCACTACTCCTCTCTTTTTTACTCTATCCGAAGATATAAATTCTTGTCCCAATCTTTTATTGATGAGTATTTTTCTAAGTAGCCTTGTCACGTGTGTCTCTTGTAAGCAAATTAAGTCCAATTGTTCTTTCTTTAATGCATGAAATACACTTTTCCTCTTTCTGGGGATGTTAAGACCATTGCAGTTCCAACTTAGAAGTTGCAGAGCCATAATGGGACTACTTGTTTTCTCCTCCTACTGCTCCCAGTTGTTGTTCTTCTTCAGTCGGTGGTTTCAATCCGTACGGTAAATTTACTATATCCAATGTTCCTTTCCTTAAAGAAAATAACTATTGTCCCGGAGTTACCTCCTTCTGCAGGTCTTCTTCGTGCTCTCCCAAGAACTTGTCTTTATCACTCACTGTCTTTATTCTTCTTTTCTTTCCCTTATATTTGAAAGACAAGCCTTGAGGGAATTCCCACCTGAATGGTATGTAGTTCCTTTTCAGTAGTGTCGCCAAGTCCTTGTACAGGCCTCTTACGTCCAAAATTTGTTTTGGGATGTCTTTAAAGATCTCAATATAAAAATCTTCAATTTGCAGGGTTCTTTGGTAGTGCAGATTCAGTATTTTGTCTCTTTCATCCTTTGATCTCAAAGTTATTAAACAGTCTCTTACCTTATTCTTCCTTTGTCTTGTTCCCAGTCTGAATGCGCTCTCTATCTTAAATTCTTCCTTGTCCAGGTCCTGCTGCCAAAAATTTGAAAATTCTTTTGTCAAATACTCCACCAAGTTATCTCCTTCACTTTCAGGTACTTGTCTAATTCTCAAATTCCTCTCCTTCCTTTGCATCTCAAGCATAGACAATGCTAAATCATGTTCGTCCAGTTTCTTGAGCACCGGTGGAAATTTTTCCTCAGCAGCAGTTGCAATTCCTTTCGCATCCTCAGCTATCTTTCGAGTAGTAGAAGATTCTTCTAGTAATTTTCCAATTGATTCTGCGTTAGAATTTACTTTATTTCCAAGATCAATTATACTCTTTGTATTTAAATCAATTTTCCCTGAGATTTCCACTACTTTCTTATTGGTTTCAGCAACTTGTATATTGGTCTCTGCCCCTTGCTTTTTTAATTCATCCAAAGAGTCATTAATTTTCCCAAGTGCTTTCACAAGTGCTTCTTCAGAAAACATAGTCTTTACTTTTGTCTGTGGGACAGCTGCAGTTCCAGATGCTCCGGATGTAGAAGCCCTTCTTTGTTTTGCAATGTCAATTTTGTACTGTCTGCCGGATCTCAAAGTCTTTTCCTGTGAATCTCCTTTCTCTTTATCATCTGCCATAACAATGTCTTACAGTCAAGGTCATTCCCACACTCATAAACTTGTCAGACAATAGCTCTACAAATTCAAGTCCAATTGTTGCTGAAACCATTCACAAATCCTCTAGAGGGCGAAATATCTCAGGTTTTCTTTCAGTCTTCAACACAAACACATTCCTGCATACATACCAGTCCCACAATCTTTAAAAGACACACTCAAAATCTCTTTAAAGAAGCTCTTATAAGTCCACAGCAATACTGTCCTGCATAAATCTTTACAGTGCAACAAAGTCAAAGTGTTTCAAAGTTGAGAGTATCCAAAGTCAATATTTCAGTTACTTTTTAACCTTCATGTAACCACAGTCCCTAGCCGGCTTTCCTTCCTCCGGCAGTCCGATCCCAGGGTTCAGAACAGCGGTATGCGATTCAAATTCTTTCTAATAAGCAGGAATAAAATGTAGATTTTCTCCCCCCCCCCTCTCCTGCCTTTGGGGGGGGGGGAGTTCCCTTCTCTTTGACGGTGGATTATTTATCTCCCACCACCTCTCCGATTAGTAGCTACAGCTTAGACGTCCTTTGCTTTGATCTTGCTGCAGAACGGAAAGCAGACTTCCTATTTAATGCTTATCCGTCTCGGTGCCAAATTTCTTCAAATTTAAAGTCCAATTAAGCCTTAGGCTTTAATCCTACTCACGGAAAGTTGTCTCTTGTAGTACAATTTTCACGGAAGAAATCAGCGCTCTCCGCTAATGGCGACGCGGCTTCACTTCGCAGGCTGGGTACAAACGACTCTCAGCACCGTGCCACACTCCCGCCGCTGTTCCGTAGCCTTTAAAAAGGCTCCTTCGCAGCGTTGGGGGGGCGCAATGGTGCCCACCAAGTCTCCGGCTCACAGGCTTCACGTCTGTGATTTTTGAGGGTCCCCGCTCCGCCGTAGCTGCGGGACCCGAACCTACGAAGCAGATCCCCCTCGGGAGCTCCGGGGGAAATCCGCCATTAAGCGCTGGCGCTGACCGGAAGTCTACTCCGAGTAATCTCCTCCCCCCATTCCCTCTCAGTCATCAACAGCACTACCCCCCCCTATGGTGGCCACTTAAGGCCATTTGCCTCTTAGCTCTCTGCTCTACCTCTTTCACTGCTCGCTAGGTTCTGGGAGAAGGGCGGTCCAGAATGCTTTCTAATAATAACATGTCAGACAGATGCTCTGGCTCTGCTGCTCCCTACTCCTCTTCTCCCATTATCTCCCAGCTTTGTCCCTCTTCTCTCTCTGGGCTGTGACCTTCTGCAAGCCACTGTTGTAAATCTATACTATCTTCCTCTTCTCTGGAAGTTTCAGGAGGGGTGGGGTGGTCTCCACCATTCCTCCTCAGTCCAGTCCCTGACATCACCCCCCTCTCTAAAGCCCTCCTCCTCCTTCCACCTGGTGGTTTTGGCCAGTTGAGGTGGCAAGTATGAAATGCCCTTTGCAAGTCTGGTGCATGAACATGTTCTGCATACTCCCATGATCTTTCTTCTGGCCCATACCCCTCTCCCACAATCAAGTCTTGCAACTTTTTTCTTCACAGTTGAGAGTCTAGAATTTGCTCTACTTCATTCTCTTCCTCTCCTTCTACCACGATGGGAGGTGGAGGTGATTGTCTAGGTGCCTGGTAAGGGTGTGCAGGCACAACTGGTGACAAAACTGATCTGTGGAAGACGGGATGAATCTTCATGGATACAGGCAATCGGAGCCTGAAAGTTACAGGATTGATCTGGTCTATCACTTCAAACAGGCCCACTCTCTGAGGTTCTAGTTTCCTGCATCTGCCCTTTTGTGGCAAATAACATTTTGACAGCCTCACCTGATCTCCCATCTTCATCTCAATGCCAGGTTGTCGGTGAGCATTGGCTGATCTCTTATAGACTCCTTAGCACGGCCCAATGCTCATATAGTAAACTCTGGATTGCTGACAGTTCTTCTACGAAGTCTTCTGCTGCCGGCACCAACAGGGTGTCAGCCGGGGATGGGAAGGGATGGGATGGTGGTATCCATAACTGGCAAAAAGGGGGTCTGATGCATTGAAGCATGAAGCGCATTATTGTATGCAAACTCTGCCACGGGCAAGCAAAAGGCATGATTACAGTTCAAGTCACATTTCAGTCTTGTAAAGGAGTGAAGCAGAGCCAGGGAGGAGTGAGCCCAGGAGAGAGGCATGACTTGGGTCAAGTCCAAGGGCCAGACAGAGACCCTCTGCCTTGGGCAGCTGGAAACTAGAACCTGAGAAAGGCCTGTTTATCTCCAGCATATTTTCAGCTGAAAAGGTATTCATACAATGCCCACAACATGCAATTTTTCTATTTCAGATAGTTTGTGGTTTTTTGCAAACATTTTGCAGTGTTCCACCCACAAAGTTGGGATTTCTACTAATTTTAATTTGATTGGGAAATATTCTCATTTGTGAATTATCAGATCTGGAAGATCTTCTAAGCAGTCAGACTACAGAGAATGTCCCTGGAACAAAGCCTAATAACCCCACCATGTTCTGTTATGTTACATATCATTGAGATCATTGACAATTTCCCCTCAAGGATGTTCTTTTAACCTCTCAGTTTATTGGTGCCAGTTCACCAGCTATAGAATGAGACAACCTAGTGTTGCCAATAAAAAGGCAGAGGTTGAAACAGCTGTCTGATTCATTCTTTCTGCACAGAAGAGCTGGAAAACACAAGGTTCAGCAGCCACATCTTTATTTTGAATAGAAGTGATACGCATTCATGTTGAACTAGCACCTGCTGCAGAATCTTAAGTCAGGAGCAGAACCATAAGAGATGAACATATGACAAATAGCTAGCAAAGTGTCTATCACTGTGATGGGTGAAGAATGTGTGGAAGCAGGACCTCTGTAATGCATAGGCTCACTGATAGATGCAAAGTGTCTTTGTGTGAGATAATTTTTTATTATCTTATTATTTATTAAATTTATATACTGCTCTTCATCCATAGATCTCAGGGCAGTTCACAGAATAAAAATACAAGATAAAATTGCACTCCTTGGGACTCCAACCAACAATTGATTTTGTTGCCTGTAAGTACAGCACTTGATTTCCCATCCACAGTAGATGAGCAGAGTAGCCATTCAGTTCTATGGGAGAAAATAAAGGAATGCACTGCATCAGGGATGAGATAAATCCTTCCCCTGAACCTAGAAAATTAGGTGAGTTCCTTCCTTATATCAGGCTCAACTTTGAAGGCCATTATTCCATCATCACAAAGATACTCCACATAACAGAAAAATGTTTTCTCTGAAAAATGAACGTGATGCTCTGCTTACCCTAGGAAGTCATTCCAGCATTGGGGCACCATCAATGAATACCCCTGCTCCATTCTCAATAGGTTTTTACCACCCAGCCAGAAAGAACACAAAGAAGGGGTTCACCTGGAGAACCTGCTGTCTGTCTGAACTGACAGTGATTAACAGATTGAGTTATGTTGACCCAGTATGGGGCAGCTGTTGGTAAAGGATGAATGCCATGCTTGACATCATTAAGAAATAAAAATGTCAATATCATTATGCCATTATACAAATTTATGGTGCAAGTGCACTTGGAATTCTGTGTACGGTTCGGGTTCCCTCCCCTCAAAAGAATATTGTAAAGGTGAAAAGGGTTCACTGCAACCAAAATAATCAAGGGAGTGGAGCAACTCTGCTATGAGGAAATGTTATAATAATTAGGGCTTTTTTGTTTAGAGAAAAGGGGAGAGAGAGAGGGCATGATAGAGATGTCTAAAATAAGGCATGGTGCGAAGAAATTGGATAGAGAAAACTTTTATCCTTCTCTCATAACACTGGAACTTAAAGACAGCCAACGAAGCTGAAGATTCAGCACAGACAAAAGAAGCAGAGAAGACACATCAGTTAGAAGAAAATACTACTTCCCACAGTGAATAGAATCATAGAATTGTAGAGTTGAAAGGGACCCCAAGGGTCATCTAGTCCAACCCCCTGCAAGACAGGAATCTCAATGAAAAGAATCATGACAGATGGCCGTCCAACCTCTGCTTAAAACCCTCCAAGGAAGGAGTGATTTCTATAGTTGAAGTACAGAACTCACTTCCACAAGAGGCAGGGAGGGCCACCAACCGGGATGACTTTCAAAGAGGATTACACAAATTCATGGAAGATACGGCTATCAACGGCTGCTAGCCATGGTGGCTGTATTTTACCTCTATGCCTCTGAATACCCATTGCTGGAAATCACATGCCATCTTGTTGTGCCTGACTGTGACATATCTTGACATGATTCTGATCTGATCCTGTATGAAATATTTTCTCTCTGTATTATTTAATTAAAAACATTATGTTGCAAAGATATCAATTTTAAAAATTGGGAGTTGGGGTGGGAGAGAAGCACTCTCAGACTATTTACCTACTCCTTCAAGGAGAGTGCAATCCCACTTAATTACCAAACCACAACATCTCCAATTTATCAGGATTCAGTTTCAGTTTCTTCATCCTCATCCAGCCCATCACACTGACCAGACTGTACGCACAAAGACCCAATCTATACATTTTCCCCATATTAAAAATAGAAATGAACATGGACAGCCTGTCTGACATTTTACACATACAATGAGCATGCATGTGCTGCTCTTCCACCTCAGAACAACAATCCTGAGTCAGGCAGAGAGAGCAATATGATTTGGAAAATGTAGTATCAAAAAGAGAAGGAAACAGCAACCTAACAGTACAATACTATACATATGTACTCAGAAGCCCCATTGTGTTCAAGATTGTTTATTTCCAGACAAGTGGGTGTAAGATTGCAGGATTTTTTTCTGAAAGGGAGCAAGCGTGAGCTCAGCATTCTGCTCATAGATGTAACATTTTTCATATACTTCCCACTTTCTCCTCCAAAGAAAATCATTGTCAGCAGATAGCCTCAGAGATATCCATTGGGGGCAGAAAGTCCCCACACAGCTCCAATAATTACAAAATTGTGCTCTTTCATATTGAAGTTAATGATTTGTTTAATTTTGACACTTTAAAATTTACGTATGTCTTGCATTTAAGAAACACCAGTAGTCAAAAAGCCTAATTTCTTGACTCAGAGGCAAGTTTCAATGTCTGTTCTGAAACATGTTCTGTATGGGACATCATATATATAGCTTCATTCAATGGCCATAATTCTATCCATAAAATTGTTATCATGAGAAGCTATCAAAACTCTTTTTCTCTTCCTTGGACAGATTTCAATTTTTATTCATTCTCTATTGGATATTACTATCCAGATGCTCTCTTTGTGCATCATTACTGTGCAGAAAACATAACAATTTATTGGCCAGCTCAGGACTGTTTGACAAATATTATTTCCATTTCAAATAGATAAATCAAATTGAGTGCTTTAAATGGAAGCAAAGTGCACTACAGTGAGAAGTTCAATTTCCTTGAATAGCTTTTTTATTTCAGTTTTGAGAAGTTAACAGTATAATCCTATATATTCAGCAGAAAACTCCATTGATCTCAATGGGACTTGCTCCATAAAAATGTGTATAGGACTGGCATCAACAGTGAAACTTGGCTGTACTTTTTATTGTGGCACAGCAGTCTGCACATGTTAATCAAGTCCTTATCTTCTTGTTGCATCATATTTCCACTATGTGATGGTACACTAGGAGGCTAATTAAAAAAACAAAAAACAAATAAACCTTGCACATTAGTTCATATTATTATTGATATAGTGCTGTTATGGGTGTTGGGGGTGTGCAGATACACCCAAATTCCTGGGTTCCACATCTAGGTGCTGGTTGTATATATATGTCAATAAAACCATATTTCATAAAGACACCACAGTCTCTGCTGTGCCTTATTGTCCCAAAAGGGAACACAGACCCTGGCAAGTGTGCCTGGAACCTCTGGGACCTCTCACCACTCATGGAGATTGGGGTGGCATGTAACCTTTACAGAGAAACATAAGCAAGGGATGCAAGTTTCCACCATTGAGAGTGTAAATGCAGGTTTCATTTTGTTCTCATCAACTCAACTTCCTTAGACCTGTCCAGATGCAGCAAATTTCATATAAATATTGCAATAGCCTAGAATACGCCAGTAGGCCTGAAAGGTAGGTATCAGCCCTATCTTTTGCTGCAGGTAGAACTCTGAACATCAAATGAAGCTTCCACACATCAAGTTCTATAGGAGTCGACCCTGCCCATATGATTGGATTCATCCAAAGAAAGCATTTGCCTGTGTACCTTGATTCAGTATTTTCAAATAAGGAATCACTTCCCCATTGATTTATATGTGGAAAAACAGCTGTTCACAAACACACACACGCATTGCCACAAACCCACTGCATGTCAAAATACTGGAATAGATAGACCTTTGGTTGGTGGTGGTGGCAGTGGAAAATGGACAAACTGTATTTCAGGGAAATTTCCCAAAATCTCCTCAACATGTTTCAAAAGCCATTATTCTAGTTCAGTGGATTTCAACTAACATCCACCAGATTCTACCTGCAATGTTTTCTGCTACTTTTTTTTTGGTGTGTTATCTCCTAATAACAGAAGGAGGTTCTTTGCTCTGTTCTTCATTACACCATTAGGTTAATGCAACTACTTCTTCCATAAAAGGTTGCCATGTCTACTAATGTTCTGCATTCATTTACAAAGCACCATAAGCGTGGCCCTGAGGAAATAGTTAACTCTGTCACATCGCATTTGCCAGCACAGCAGTCAGGAAAAAATAAGTTCACTACTGGCTAGGAGACATATCAGAATTATTATCTTGACCTTTACATCCTTCTCACACATCTAGAATGGACCATACCCTGGATTCCATGCCAATGCAAAAGAAAATTAAAAAATCCCATTAAAGTTGTTAGGTGCACAATTAAGCTGCTTTCAGGCATGCCTTTAGCTCACATAGTCATTGCTTGAATGTGTTTTTAATAGTGTGCTTTTCAGTGATACTGGGGGTGGGATCCCGAAAATATCTGATGTGAATGTTGCTAGTGGTTACCTTGGGAAAGAAAGAAATGCAGTAATGCCATGGATCGCTAACAGAGTTCATTACATGAGGGGGGGGACAGTGGAATAAGCTGCATGATATATGCCACTAGTTCTCACTGTGGGCTGCATCCAATGGACTGTTCCACTGCACAACAGACTTGCATTTGCACAACAGAGCATTCCCCTCCTCTCCCTTGAAGTCCCTTGGGCACCCTCAAAGTCTTCAGAGGGCTGAGGGACACTCTGGAGCAGATCTGAGGTGGTTCAAGAAGAGAAAAGTAAGGTGAAATCCCATTGTGTGAGCAGAATGCTGTTTGGTCAGCAGGAACCTGACGTTTCCTTAGAAATCTATCTGGGGTTCTTCATGGAAAAGCTCAGTACAAAGAAAGAAATTTCCCTGAGAGACAGCCTGCCTTCTGCTGCTAATCTTCCCCTGCATTGTACAGTTGCAGGGTGTGTCCTCATCCATGCAAGGACACAGTGGAGTTCAGCAGGCCTAAAAGCATACCTTGACTCATCTGCAATGAACAGAGATCCGTTGGCAGACAAGTTCATGAAAAGAAACAGGGTTTCCTCAAAAATAACTGGTACAGACCAATAGTTTTCACTCTGTCCAGAAGAGAAATTCACCTTTAGTGGCTCATGGGGACCATTGCTACTAAAAGTGGCTTTGGAGTTAAAGCCTACAGAAACATTGGTTGACTGAGGAGAGGAAAAACATCTGAGCCCTATAAAGCCCTTTGCTGCCTCCACCAACTTTGAGGGAAGCAGGGCAGGAGCCACACACACAAGCAGAGGGGGATTTAGGGAAATGCAACTGGTTTGGCTGCACTGGGCGCAGAGCCTCAGGAGTGCTGCAGGGGGTGCTGCAACTATGTAAAATGGAAGGTGAGAGGTGGGGAAGGTGGCTGAATTTTGGCGTTGCACATGGCATCACTGAAATTTGAGTCCCTCAGGTCCGCCACTGCTCACAAACTACCTCTACAGGATGCTAGGCATTACCTGATATTCCAGATCTGTTGTTGTGAGGGGCGCCATATATCTGGGGAAACCCAGACATGTCCACTTTTGGGGAGCCAACATGCCCATCCAGGCAGGTTTTTTTTTACATTTTAAAGGAAATGTCTAGGATTTGGGGGGACTGGGGGTTTGTTTAGTGGCTCGGGCTTGAGCTTGGGCTCAGACTCAGGCTTGGGATGCTCTGCACACTGTGGCTGCTGCCAGCCTGAGCCATGGAAAGAGGTGTGCAGGTGTAGTGGCGGCAGCCCTGTACATCCACCCCTGCAAGTCTTTTCCCCTGGCTCTGGCTGGCAGCGGCTCTGGCTGTCCTCTTTTTTGCTCTTCAAGATATGGCAACCCTAAAAAATGCATGGTAAATTTTTTGTTGAAATGGTATCATCACTGGTGCAACTTACCCTGGGTTGGAAAACCAGTTTTAGTAACTATCAGTCATGGTGCAGAGAGTTAGCAGTTTCTTTTTCTTTATGTAACAGTTGGCTCTTTCAGTGCATGTGGTGCCATTACACTTACAGAATGAAATATACTCAGAGTCGCAAAGTGATTTCATGCTCTTTATTCAGCTCATAGTGGTGAGGAGGAATGAATGAAAGTCCCCTCAAAGTATCTGCTTTATATACATTATTTACACAATGGGCTAATTCCGGAATTCTACTGTAAGCCAATCAGGTTGTGGACTCACTTCTATCTGGAGCATGATTGGGTAGTTCCTGCCAACCAATCATACTGCTGCATTGTTCTAGGACCAATCAGACTGCTGGATTCTGAATCTTATTGTTCTAGGACCAATCAGACTGCTGCAGTTTGGATCCTATTCAACTCAGTACATAACACAGAACAACTCCAAGAGTTAAAAAAAAGAACAGCAAAAAATGAGATAGGTTACACTCGCTCTTTGGTTATCAATGAAATGAGGCTCAACATAGCATAGAATAATGGATCCCCTCAATTTTGGCTATTTAGCCACAACTACATTGTTATCCTTCTAACCTGATTAAAATGATTGTAGTTAAATTAAAAGGTGTGGTTGGGTGATTACACTAAGACATAGGAAAATCAAGGTAAGATTTTTCAATTAAGTGAACATGTTCTGGTACAATGCCTCCAATCCTTAGACAGATGATGCTATTTAGGCAGGAATATACCACTAATTCAGTCAGGGATATAAAAAACCAAGGTGAATGTGTCTAGGAATTGCTTGTTGTTTCTACTATAAAATAGGAGTGAGGAAAAGACACTGCATGGAGATGTAACCCTCACCTTACTGGCTCAAACACTGAAAGGTAGATCGGCTCAGTATGGACTGATTTGTAGTGCAATAGCCAAAGTTAAACAATATGTTTATATCCAGAAGAAAATGAACAGTGAAGAAATATATCTCCAATCCTCTCCAGTCCAACATTCATATGCAGCTAAGATACATAATAAGACGGACAACATCAATGTGTATGATGTATCATTACAAAAGTCTGGTCAAGTGAAAATGTTTATAGGACATTTGCAAAACAGTATCAAAGTGACACAAATTTCCATGTGAGCACAGACACTCTGTTCTGGCATCTGTCTATCACTGGATAAAGAAAGGGAGATGCTGCTGATTCACATAGGAAGTCTCCAGCCTTAAAATTATTTTCCTTACTCTCAAACTTCCTCTGTGTGGATCTGTCACAAGCAGTAGCAAAATGTGAAAGCCATGTTACTACCCCATTCGCTTGCAAGAGCAAGGAAGGTATACCAATTATCCTGACACTCCAGCAGATTATGTCATTGCTGCTGCTCTGAAGAAAACCCAAATCTTGCAGTTGCATGCCTCTGTGTTTCTCTTCCACTACATATTGCTTACACATGAAAATGTAAGTTTGGCCACTCTACTGCTCTGGACTAGATAGATAGATAGGCAGGCAGGCAGACAGACAGACAGACAGACAGACAGTCAGATAAATATGGCCTGATTTTATCCCATCACTGTTGTACCATCTTGTTATTTTGCTGCTCTCATGGGTCCCAAAATGTGCCTGCCTGGGCAAAAAGTTATTTTCTAAAAAAAACCTCCACCATGCACTCATTATCATAGAATCGTAGAGTTGGATGGGATCTTGAGGATCATCTAGCCAACTCCCTGCGATGCTGGAATATGCAGCTGTCCATTACGGGGATCAAACCTGCAACCTTGGAGTTATCAGCACCACACTCTAACCAACTGAGCTATCCACTTGGATTGACTGAGGAAGTTGATGACCCTAACATCTCTCCTTGAGTTGCTGGTAAGGAATGATTTCCCTCTGCTCTGAAGAGGTCTGTAAGTAAATGGGCAATTCTATCTAAATATACCTCCAATGAAGCATGCATGGGATTGGGCTGTAAAGAATTGTTATCTTGGTGTTTTAACCCTTTCCACTTTCCAGATTGACCTCTTTGACCATTTGGATTGAATTTCTGATAGTACCTGAAGCACTCCAAAGGGGAGGTTCTAGAAGCCAATGAAGTCATTCACTTGCTATAGTTCTTGAGGGTTGCACACTGATAAATGGATGGGCCCACCCCACCTCGCTGATTTATGTAATTAGTTGGCAGTTCTGATTCCGCAGTATAAATATGAAGTTTGTTGACTAGATGTTGTACTGACCTTTCAGGGTAGGATAAATAGGAAATAATGTTATCAGTTTGAAGCCTCTTTTGTGGCATCTTGTTTATATTTGCCAGCCGTCTGTTTGATCATGAGATATGAATTCAAGGGCAAAATGTTCTGTTGTCAAGGGGAATGAAACTGTTGAATGAAGGCAGCCTTGACAGATTCAACTTTTCAATAGAAATGTTGTACTCTATGTTGGCAGCGGCCATAAGGTTACAAATACTGCCTGCACTGTTTCATAAAATGTGGGGTTAAACCCCAAATGCAAGCAAGCTACTTTGCAGTGAACATGAGTGCTTTGAAAATTGCCTAATTTTGCAATCAGGAAACCAGACAATATGATCACAGAGTTTGAGGGCTACAAATAATTTAATAAATAAATAAAAGTACCACCATCCAAAACATAACCCTCTGGTGCTTCTTTCTTTCAGTTAAGCACAGTGCTAAAGATTTTGTGCCTAAAGTGCGAGAAGACTGCCACCTACTGAATCACGGAGCCTGAACGATTTAAAGAAGTCATCTACCCAACTTTCCTCCAGTCCAGGTACAGATTTGGCTTGCTTTGAAGGTATCACAAAGTCATGGTAGAAGATGGTTTTTCATCCTTCATGTTACGATTTCTACCTCCACAACTATCATGATAGTTCCAAACACTCCTTTTTTCTTCACATTAGTATACTAGGATAAAAGCTGAAGTAGCTTTATGTACATTATGCAAGACAGATGGCCATCCAAGCATTGCTTAATAACCTCCAAGGAAGGAGAGCCCACCATCTCTCATGGAAGTCTGTTCCATGGTCAAACAGCTCACTGTCAGAAAGCTTTTCCTGATGTTTAGTCAGATTCGAAGAAGAAGAAGAAGAAGAGGAGGAGGAGGAGGAGGAGTTTGGATTTGATATCCTGCTTTATCACTACCCGAAGGAGTCTCAAAGCGGCTAACAATCTCCTTTCACTTCCTCCCCCACAACAAACACTCTGTGAGGTGAGTGGGGCTGAGAGACTTCAGAGAAGTGTGACTAGCCCAAGGTCACCCAGCAGCTGCATGTGGAGGAGCGGAGACGCGAACCCGGTTCCCCAGATTATGAGACTACCACTCTTAACCACTGGCTCTCTTATTTCCTGGAACCTGAATCCATTGGTTTGGGTCCTACATTCCAGAGCAGGAGAATACAAGCTGTCCATCCCTCGTGTGACAGTCTTTAGATATTTGAAGATGACTATCATATAGTCTCCTCTTTTCAGAAGGCATCTGAAAAGTTGGTTCCTGCTGAACCTCTACTGACAGGGAGTTCAACAGGGCAAGGCATGCCACTCTAAAGACTTGGGCCCTAATGAAGACCAACTGAACCTCAGGGGCATGAGGATCGGGGAAGCACCAGAAATGCCCCATCAGAGGATCACAGTGATCAAGAGGGACCATAAGGAACCATGTGGTCCCTAAGGTACCCAAGATGTTTAGAGTTTTGTGTATTAACACAAATACCTTGAACCTGGCCCACTATACAAGTCTGTCATATCCCCTGTTATTCACATTTTCTCTCAACTAAGAAGTCCCAGATGTTGTATTCTTTTCTTCTAGGGAATTGTACCTGACTGTCTCCCCATTAATGTAGTGTTTTCTTAGAACTTGTCCCCTTTAAATGCAGTTGTCCCGCCCCCATCCTTCAAAAGAGCCAGGATAAAACAACAAATGAAAAGTCACATTTGAAGAGGGGAGGTCTGCAACAACAGTGGAACGGAGATGACATCATGTGGACACCCCTACATTAATGAGGCGATAGGCATGTGCAAATCCATATTTTGCTCTGGTGTGGACAAGCCCACAGTAAGAAGATGGGTGGGTAGATTAATGAATTGTAGTTGTGATCAAACTCGTTTCTGATTCTCACTTCTCCCTCCATTTCTGAAATTAATTCTCCCAATTTGGAGATGATTATAAAAGCTCAAAGATTCAGTAGTATCATCAGATACTAGTCTGTTTTTCCCTCAAATTCTAAGGCACAGTCATAGGGCTACATATTCATGTCCATGTACCATACACTTTAAGCCACATCTCTCCCCAACCACAAAGTTTTCTGCTTTGCTGCTACAACTCTCACATACTTCCTTAATCATGCTGCTGGAAAAACAATTAAATGTCCTGTGCAAATGAGGGAGATATGAATGTGGATTTCAATCTTTTTAAAAAATAAATATTTGAAGCATTGCCTGCAGTAAATGGTGCTAGATGTTTGTATCAGTGGGAGATTATTAATGGGCAAATAGCAGTAAGTGCTTTGTGCCTGAAAGGCACCTGTAGGTCTTACAATCCTGCCAAGGGATCAGCAGCAGGCAATGGAGGAAACTATTGGCTAGACTACAAATTGCAAACCACTGAGATTTTGTCATGCCAGGAAGTGGTTGTTTTTTGAGTCCTGGGTTATTATTTCATTAATGCAGCATTACCCTGTGCTTGCTGCTCAACCCGCAGCCACACCTCCTCTCAACCTGTACATTGGAAGAACAACTTTGGGACCAGGGCAGGTTACATCAATGTCATAATTAAAACAAGTGCAATATACTTTAAACTCATAATATAAAAACCACAAAGTACAGCTTCCAATATTGGGAATATGAGATGCATCCTTCATTAGGACTTGGGCACAATAACCATGTAACAAACTATAGAGAATTTTGTCAGATTGGTCCAACATCTGCTAAAGCATGAAGTATTTAACCTGAACTAGTTAAAAGTGAATTTTATCGTTAAATAAGAGAAACTCTTAATAGTGGCAGCTTTATAAAATGAAATAATGTTTCCATTAACAATGCTTATGATTGTTTCTATGTAGTATCGCCTTGTTAAATATATTGATGTCTTAAAAGTATTTACTTTAAAAATATAATATAATTAATGTTTCTCTCTCTCTCTCTCTCTCTCTCTCTCTCACACACACACACACACACACACACACACACACACACTGCATTTAAGGCTTAGGCAAAATCATTTTCCGTTTAAAGGGGAGGGGGTTTTGTTGTTGCTATTTTAGTACCAGTCCACAATGCTCACTTGTTCCTGAACAACAAAACATCTTGTTCTTGAATCCCATCTCTGGAGACAAGGACAAAAAGGCAAGCTGGAGGCTGGGCTACGTGACTGAGGTGTCACCGTGCCAACTGCCTTTCAGTGCAGCAGACGGGAGCTGCTTTTGCGCAGGAGGGATTTTGGGCTGTACAAAAACATTTCCTCTTCTTCTTCTGTTACTAAACCTTATCAAGTTGCAACTGCTTTAAATGCTCCACATGAGAAACCTACCTCAATACAGAAGGAGCCTTTAATCAATTGCAGTATTTAAGTCTGCAAGGGAAGCAAATCCAGCCAGCCAACATTGTATACTGAAGAGTAAAAAGGGGCTTTGGGGCACATCTAATATTCCACCTTCCTTTGCAATTGTGCATAACAAGATGAAAAGTAGTATTACATATTTCCTCTGGGCCCAGAAGGAGAGAATCAGAGACCTGTGGAAGTGCTGTCAGAACCTGTAGTCAAGAAAACAGCTAAAAAGCAAGTTTAACAAGTGTTTGATATGCCAGGAGGGATCCCTGCTATTACAAAACAGGTAGTATTGCTATTACTATTACAACCTGCATCATGCAAAAAAAAAAAAATAGGAGGAGGAGTTAACTTGCACGTGAGATATTGAAAATGTGCTAAAATATATTAATCTGCATTTTTTTGTTTTAAAATATTCTTTTTCCGCCTTCTCATATGCTAGGGCCATATGCCAGAGGCTTAGAAAACATTACTCACAAAGATAAATCCAATACAAAAATAGAACAGTATCCAGCCAGTGAACAGAGAGATGCTCCTCAGTGTACCCAGCTCATTATTGCCCCCAAGGCCTTGGCCCCTCGATGGGCTTCACACTGGTCCCCAAAGGCCAGGAATGAAGTCCACAGCCACATTAGAAAATATTAAAGTTAACCTATAACTTAAAGTTATTTTAGGGGTGGGATGCAGCAGCACCCACAACTGAAGGGCAGAAAGAGCAAATAAATGGTTGCTAGTTGGTTCATCATGGCTGCAAACCTGTGCACAGGTACCTGGGAGAAGGTCTCATTGCACTCAGTGGAACTTATTTCTGAGTAAATATGCTTAGAATTGCAGCATGCCAGTTCATTAATTTCATCCTGGCAAAGCAGGATGAATTCTCAGTTGCAAAATTAGTATTTATTGTTATTTAGTTATTTAACAGTGGAATCATATGTCTTCTGGGAGGGTAAGGTTGGAAAGAATGCTCTGACCTCAGAGAGGGAGACCCAGTATTTCAACAACACTAAATTATTCATCTGAAGCTTAAGATGAGTCTATGCACAGAACATGCATATTCAAATTCTGGAATGTAAATAATTATTTAGGCTTTTGCAAGGGCCTCACACTAGTCCAGCAAAATTGTTTTGAGCAGCTGGCTCTCATGCCATATCACAAGCTTATTTTGAACCTCCCTTGAATTTGAGAAGCAAATTGCTTTGTAGCATAAGCTACTGCTGTTTCAGAACAAGGAATGTAAATTTCCCTTGGGCTCACACTTGTTTTATGGCACTTTGGATCCCGGCCAAAGTTATTACACATTTTGTAAAATACCAGCAATGTTTGAGCTTCTTTGCATTGTCCTTTTTCCTGGCACTTCCTTCAGGCTAGAGAATCCAAGGACCAGTTAGTGCAGACCCTGGAGACATAATTAATACATACAGCAAGTACAGGGACCCAACACAGACACACACAACTTACAAAGAGCACATATTGTTGGCTACAGTGCTCATCTACATGCGTCCCAGTTGTATGTCCCCACACACAGGTCTTCTGTTGTGAACACATCACAAAATGTAGAATTCTTTGTTTAATCGGACCTGAAGCTGGATTTTTTCTGAAGGTCTCCAGGCAAACAAATACAATCTCAGATTGAGGAGGGGTCGGAAAGCCCATTTTCATCTGAGCCCCTCACAAAGCCCATTCAAAGCGTGCAGGTGGTGTTGCTTCCTTTATGGTTTTGCTCTTTTGCTCTACTTCCTTGCGCATCAGGTGTGGAGCCATCCCTGTCACCCTGGTCTCTGCTTCTCCCCTTGGGACCCACCATGCACCATCCTTGAACTTCGAGGTTCCCAGCCTCTTAGTACACATCTCAGGAAACTTGGCAATTCTATCAGGGGTTGTTAAATTGGAATAATAATCATTCTTAGATCTTCAGTTGAAGGGCCAGAGGCCTGCAGAATAGCAACAGATACAATTGTATCAAATCAATGCAGGAAGAGCCATATAAGAGTTCTGAATAAGTAAATTAAAAATCCTTATACTATCATAAATTCACATGCATCTAGCTTCCCTAATTATAGCAACAAAGAAAATAATGGATTATTGTTAGAATGATCATCTCCTGAGCCACGAGAAAGTCAGGCCAATTAATTGTGGTCTGTTAAATAGCATTGACTCTTTGCTAGAGAGAAAAGATGGATTCCCACCTCAATAAAATAAAATAAAATAAAATAAAATAAAATAAAATAAATCAAAGGAAAGAAACCTCAGCTAGTTTGCAGTGAACTTCTTACCACTTGGATAATAAGAATGAAGAAGGGAAATAATAAATTCAGAAGAGTAATTTTCTGCAGCTGATCTCCTGTATAAAGAACATACATGTCAGGACTGCCTCCAGGTCCCAGCTCACAGAGGACCAACGCCCAGTTGATTTGATGTACAAAAGTCTTTATTGAAGTTTAGTTTCCATTTCAAACCCCAGAGCGTGCAGCCCTACGTCTTGACTTCAGATCGGCGAAGTCCCCTCTGAATCACTACCCCTTCCGCACCAGTTTAAGATCCTGGCCCGGCTCCACCTCCTCCGCTGTTCTTTCCTCCTCTGGGTCCTTCTGCCCCCTGGGGTTTCCTCCCTTCTGGACTCTTCTGACGCTGACCCTCCTGAGTCTTGCCCTTCCTTCCGGCGGGCTTTAGGACCTGGCTCCCCATCCGGGCTACCTGCTGTGCCGCTCGCCTGTACATTTGAACTTGGCGCGCGCACCCAGCCGGTAACCTTCCTCCTGACCGTTCCCCCGCTCTCCGAGGTGGGCGTGGTCAACCCTGACTCATCTCCTCTCGCTGGTGGCGAGAACACTGTTCCCGATTCCTGGGACTCCTCCCCCCTACTGTGCTCTGGTGGGGAAGCTGGTCCTGATTTCCAGCTGCTGCTCAAGGAGTCCCCGCTGGCCCCTTCCTTCTGGAGCTTCCCCTTTGGCACCCCCCTCGCCCTGGCCATGGGCGCTCCCTTCTCTGAGTCTTCCGATTCGCTGGTGAGACTCGTGGAATCTCTCTGCCCACTGTCACTGCCTACTCCCCCCTCGGATTCCTCCTCCTCGCTCTCCATTTGCTCCCTCTCCTGTGTCTCTGCTCCTGAACCCCTGACATCCATCCCCCCCTCGAAGCCCCCCCTTCCCCCCTCCCCCTCTTCAGGTGCGGGTTCCGGTGGCTCCAGTGTTGTGGGGGTGAGTGCAGGATACAGTTCGTCCCCCATGGCGTGCAGCCATCGGGATAAGTCCGGGAAGTCCTGTACGGGCTTATCGACGGCGATCTCCTCGGCTTCCATCTCCTGGGCGGCGTGTTCGAACCCGGGATCTTCCCCCAACTCGCCCATGACCCCCTCATCCCCCATCTCCTGGGGTGATGCTGCGTGCAGTGGCCCTCTCGGCATCCCTCTGCGCCACCCCACCTCAGGTTGATCCTCCCACCAATAGGAGCCCCCTGTGCCGAACCCTGAGAGTGATCCCTCTGGGGAGCTAGTCTCTGGCGCCTTGTCCTCAGCTGAAGAGAACCCCTGAAACGTGCTGTCTGAGAGTGTGGGAGTGAAAAGATATTCGTCGAAATAATCTGCCGGCATGGGCCTGTGTGGGAAAAGTGCGTGGAACTCGTCTTTGAGGTAGTGCTCCTCCACTGCAAAATACGGTACCCAGCTGTTGGCGCTGGCCGGGGTACCTTCCCTGGCGAGGAGATATTCAACCCCCTCTACCCCCCATCTGGAGTCCAAAATCTCTGTGACCTCGTTGAGCGGCTCCGCCCTCGGCGACCCCCCCGTGGTGGGCGCTTCCCTGAGCGGGCTCGGAGCCGTCCCTGGCGCCTGGAACCTGTGAGGCGCCTTGTAGGGCGTTAGCACTGATCTATGAAAGACTGGGTGCATTCTGGATCCCTCCGGGAGTGTCAACCGGAAGGCCACTGGGTTGATCTGTGCCTCGACTTGGTAAGGCCCTAGCTGCTTGTGTCCGAGCTTCTTCTTGGCTAACGATCTGGCCGGGACTGCCTGGGCTGCCAACCAGACCCAGTCCCCCACCCGGATGTCCTCCCCAACTCTCCTGTGTCTGTCTGTCTGCCTGCACTTTGTAAGCTTGTTTTGCTAGCTCTAACTGCCTGAGCTGCTCGTGGACCTCCTGTAACTCCGCTGCCACAACGTCTGCTCCCTGCGGCTCCCCCTCCCTCACTTTCTCTAAACCCGGGAAGGTTCTGGGATGCCGCCCATTGTTGGCGAAAAACGGTGTCACCCCCGTGGACACGTGCTTCGTGTTGTTGTAGGCAAACTCGGCCAGCGGTAGATAGTCCACCCAGGTCAAGGGCTGCTGGTTCGCGTAGCATCTCAGGTACTGCTGCATGACGGCGTTGACCCTCTCCGCTTGTCCGTTGGTCTGTGGGTGTCTCGCCGACAACAGGTTGACTTTGACGTTCAGGATGCCCATCAGCTTCTGCCAGAAACTCGAAATGAACTGGCGCCCCCGGTCGGACAGGATGGACCGTGGCAGGCCGTGCACCTTGAACACGTGGTCTATGAACAGTTTGGCCGTCTGTTCCGCCGTGGCCACCTTCGCGCAAGGAATGAAGTGGGCCATCTTGGTGAACAGATCTACTACCACGAGTACTGCTGTCTTTCCCCTCGAGCTGGGCAGATCAGTGACAAAGTCCAGAGCCACCCTCTCCCACGGTTCGAACGGTGTCTGTAGTGGTTCCAACAGTCCCGCCGGTGGCCTGTGTACCGGCTTGGCCCTTTGGCAGGTGTCGCACCTATTGACATAATCCGCGACCTCCCCTCTCATCTTGGGCCACCAAAAGTCTCTGGCTACTAATTCCACCGTCTTCTCTTTGCCGAAGTGCCCAGCGCTGGGTGCGTCGTGCAACTGTTGCAGTACTCTCGCTCGTAGGTCGTCTCCCGGCACGTAGAGGGCCCCTTTGCGTATGAGCAGTCCGTCATGTACTTGGAACTCGTCGCCCCCCGCCGTGCCGCTGCGCACCTCCTCCATCTTGGCTTGAGCGATGGGGTCCGTCTGCAGCGCGCGACGTACCGCCTCCAGGTCCACCGTGACTGAGGCGCAGGCCCACGCTTCTGGTGCGAACATGTGCTTGGCCGCCGCCGGTGCCTCTTCCTCTAGATACTGCAGCTTCCTGGATAGCGCATCCGCCATGGTGTTGCTGTCTCCCGGGATGTATTCTATCCTGAAGTCGAAATCCGCAAAGAACTCCGCCCAGCGGATGTGCCTCTGGTTCAGGAACCTCGCCGTGTGCCAGTACTCCAAGTTCTTATGGTCCGTGCGGACTTGCACCGTGTGTTTGGCTCCGATGAGTAAGTGCCGCCACACCTTGAAGGCTGCATGAATGGCCAGCAACTCCCTGTCCCAGATGGTGTAGTTCTGTTCTGACTTGCTTAGCTTCCTGGAGTAGAAAGCGCACGGCCTCCAGTCCCCCTGGTGGTCTTGCTGCAACAGGACGGCCCCCACGGCCCTGTCTGAGGCGTCCGTCTCCACCCTTATGGGCCTGCTGGGGTTCACATGCAGTAGTTGTTCTTCGGACGCGAAGAGACGCTTGAGTTTCTGAAAGGACTGCTCCGCCTGCTCCGTCCAGATGAACTTCTTCTTCTTGGAGCTGAGGGTGTCGGTGATAGCCGCCGTCTGCATAGCGAAACCCTTGATGAACTTGCGATAAAAGTTGGCAAAGCCGACAAACCTCTGGACCTCCTTCCGATTGCGCGGGCTTTTCCAGTCCAGCACCGAATGGACCTTGGCGCTGTCCATGGCGAGTCCCTTGTCGGACAGCTTGTACCCCAGGAAATCCACCTCCGTCTTGTCGAACTGGCACTTCTCCAGCTTGGCGTAAAGCCTGTGGTCCCTCAGCCGCTGCAGGACTTCCTTGACATCGCCCTCGTGAGCCTCCTTCGACTCCGAGAAGATCAGGATGTCGTCCAGGAAGCAGACGCACTTCTTGTAGAGGAGACCCGCTAAGACGTGGTGCATGAAGGCTTGAAAACAGTGGGAACCATTCTGTAATCCAAAAGGCATAACTCTATATTCATAGGTGCCTAGCGGCGTAAACATGGCCGTTTTCCACTCGTCGCCTTCCCTCACGCGTATGAGATTGTACGCTCCGCGTAGATCCAACTTGGTAAAGATGCGACCCTTCCTCACCGTCGCCAGCAGGTCGTCGATCTTGGGCATGGGGAAGGCTGAGGGCGTGGTTTTCGAGTTCAAGATTCTGTAATCAACTACCAGCCTCTTCTGGGGCGTGTCCCGCTTCTTCACAAAAAACACGAGACTGCCCCCTACCGCCTTGGATTCTCGGATGAATCCCCGCTTCAAATTGTGATCTATGAACTCTCTGAGTTCCTGCAGTTCATCCTCAGACATGGAATACAGTTTCCCCGTCGGCAGCGTCGCCCCCGGCAGGAGATCAATTTTGCAGTCGTAGGGCCTGTGGGGAGGCAGCTTGTCTGCTTCCTTCTCGCAGAAAACCTCCAAAAACTCTTTGTACTTATTGGGTACTGCTTGCAACATGCCTAAGTTCAGCTGTGGTCCATCCTCTTGCCCCTCCTCTTCCGGGTTAGCGAGGATGCAGTGTTTTGCACAGTAGGAGGAGCCGAAGGTCAGTTGGCGCTGGTACCATGCTAATGCCGGGCTGTGCCTGTCCAGCCAACTCATGCCCAACACTATGGGCGTGTCTGACAGGTGGGTGACATTGAAGCTGATGACTTCGCGGTGATTTCCAATTTGCATCACCATTGGCAGTGTCTGCTGCAGCACTTGCCCCCCCAGTAGCTCTCTGCCGTCCACTGTGACTACGTTCAGGGGCATCGTGGCCGGTAGGAGCGCCACGTTGTGTTGCTTGAGAAAATCCACTCCGATAAAGTCTGCATTGCTCCCAGAGTCAATGGTGATCGGGACTTCCATGGTGAGCCCATGGGGAAGCTGAAGAGATGCGGTGAGTTGCACCACTGGTTTGGGTGGGAGGGGGTCTGTGGGCTGTAAGATCCCTGGGGGCTGCTTCATTGACTTGTCTGGCTGGGCCCCAGTGCCTCCGATTCCAGCCAGACCATTCCGTTTCCCTGCTGTGGTGCACTCTGCTGAACTGATTCTGTTACTGTTGCTGAGGCTGCAGTGTGCTTGTGGATCCTCTGGGGACACTCTTTCGCCATGTGCTGAGCACTGTCGCAGATGTAACATTTCCTGTTCCCTCTAAGAGGCTTCGTTTTGACTGCTCCCGGCGTTAGGGCTCCGGCTGCTGACCGAGCCTTAGCACCACCTATCTCCATCGGCTCTTCTCCCCCTCCCAGTGGAGGCGTGGATTGAGCGTGCACCGTTTCCCTGGGAAAGGAGGGCGGTGCTCTTGCTGGCGTGCGTCCCCAACGCCCTTCCTCCTTGCTCCAAGGGCGTTCTTCCAGGCGCACCCCAATCGTTAGCGCCCTCTGCACTACATCTTTGGTGTTTTGGGGCCTCTCCCCCCTTGCAATTTCGTCTTTCACAGCCCCGTTCAGCCCCTCCCAGGTCTCTGACGGCAGCTGACTCTTTCTCCCACCCTAATGCGTTGACCAATGCAAAAAAACGGGAGTGATATTGCCTCACAGTGGCTTTGCCTTGTCTCAGTCCATGAATCTCTCTCCTGGCGATATCTACATCAATCTCTGACAAAAAACACGCATCCATCGCTTTAATGAAGGCATCTGCATTCCGGAGGGCTGGATCCTTATCTCTCCAGAGATTGTGCAACCATGCTTTAGCTTCTCCATAGAGATGACTGACTATGAAGCCCACTTTCTCCTCCTGATCTCTAAAGTCCTTCTCCAGCAACTTTAGCACATAAATTACGTCTGCTCTGAAGTTAGGATACTGCTGCAGATTCCCATCGAAATGAGACACAAGGCTCCCTCCTCTCTTCCCCAGCCCAATCCCCTCTGGTCTGGGTCCCGGCAGCCCCTGTGTAGTCAACGCTTCTAACCTGGCTCGCAGATCCTGGCAGGCAGCCGCTGCTTCCGCCTCCTTTTTCCTGGATGCCAAAATTTCCGCGTTAAGTTGCGTCACTGCTTCCCGCAGGCTTGCTAGGTGCTCTTCGGTAGTCATTTTGCCCCGTTTTTGTGAGCTTGCGAAGCACCAATCTTCGCCCCTCGCTGCGTTCCCTCACGTCGCGAGGTTTCAAAAAGAGGGAGAGGGGACTTACTGTCAAGACTGCCTCCAGGTCCCAGCTCACAGAGGACCAACGCCCAGTTGATTTGATGTACAAAAGTCTTTATTGAAGTTTAGTTTCCATTTCAAACCCCAGAGCGTGCAGCCCTACGTCTTGACTTCAGATCGGCGAAGTCCCCTCTGAATCACTACCCCTTCCGCACCAGTTTAAGATCCTGGCCCGGCTCCACCTCCTCCGCTGTTCTTTCCTCCTCTGGGTCCTTCTGCCCCCTGGGGTTTCCTCCCTTCTGGACTCTTCTGACGCTGACCCTCCTGAGTCTTGCCCTTCCTTCCGGCGGGCTTTAGGACCTGGCTCCCCATCCGGGCTACCTGCTGTGCCGCTCGCCTGTACATTTGAACTTGGCGCGCGCACCCAGCCGGTAACCTTCCTCCTGACCGTTCCCCCGCTCTCCGAGGTGGGCGTGGTTAACCCTGACTCATCTCCTCTCACTGGTGGCGAGAACACTGTTCCCGATTCCTGGGACTCCTCCCCCCTACTGTGCTCTGGTGGGGAAGCTGGTCCTGATTTCCAGCTGCTGCTCAAGGAGTCCCCGCTGGCCCCTTCCTTCTGGAGCTTCCCCTTTGGCACCCCCCTCGCCCTGGCCATGGGCGCTCCCTTCTGTGAGTCTTCCGATTCGCTGGTGAGACTCGTGGAATCTCTCTGCCCACTGTCACTGCCTACTCCCCCCTCGGATTCCTCCTCCTCGCTCTCCATTTGCTCCCTCTCCTGTGTCTCTGCTCCTGAACCCCTGACAATACATATATGTGAAATCAAGGTTTACTTTCTGTATTATACCAAAAGATACAGAAAGCAAAGTTCAATGAACACATTATTGTCCCTTAGATGATCAGTGAATACATAGCCTTGCTTGGTACTTCAGCATTTCTCTAGACTTTCAAAAGCAATAAAAGCACATCACAATTAGTCAGCCCAGCTGCAGAATTTTCAGAGCATTCAATTTGTATCGGGAAGACAGTGATGGCCAATTTACCAAAAGACTGCAGTTGTACCAATACTAATTACAACAGCTCAACTTCCAAGCAAATGTTCAAATAGGAAAAGATAAATTGCTTAAGCAGAACTTCAATTTCAGATTCCAGTGGTGCTAGTGGGGAAACTTAACTTGCTCAAAAGCTGCGTAATTTAGTAGCATTTTTAATGGTTATTTTTCTCATTCACTTCTCATTTGCCAGCAGCAATGCTATTGCTACAGGTCAATCATCCTCACACTTTTAAATTTTTATTTTCATTTAGAAGCAAAGAGATCTGTGACTTTGTCTTACCCAAATGTATATAGTAAAAAGGTAAAGGGACCCCTGACCATTAGGTCCAGTCGTGGGCGACTCTGGGGTAGCGGCACTCATCTCGCTTTACTGGCCGAGGGAGCCAGCTTACAGCTTCCGGGTCATGTGGCCAGCATGACTAAGCCGCTTCTGGCGAAGCAGAGCAGCGCACGGAAACGCCGTTTACCTTCCCGCTGGTGTGGGACCTATTTACTTGCACTTGATGTGCTTTCCAACTGCTAGGTGGGCAGGAGCTGGGACTGAACAACGGGAGCTCACCCCATCACAGGGATTCGAACCACCAACCTTCTGATCGGCAAGCCCTAGGCTCTGTGGTTTAGACCAAAGCGCCACCCGCGTCCCTATGTATATAGTAAGATACCTTATATTGAGTCAACCTTTGGCTCATGGGTGTAGCCAAGGGGGGCAGGGAGGGACAGCTGCCCCCCCATCAATAAAAATAAATTGCTAACTGAGGTTCTGCCCCCCCCCCCAAACAAATCCTGACTGTGCCCATGCTTTGGTTCACGATCATCTGCGCTGAGATTAAAGGACCATGCATTCATCTGCAGAGAAAACTTTCCTTACATGCCTTTCAAAGAGCCATCATTTTCCACATTGTATCTGAAACCCTGTTCAGAGCAGCAGTCTGGTTTGACAAAGGCAGAAACGCCCTTGCTTAAGCAAGAATCTCTTTGTGACCTTCCAGAAGTACCAGATTCAGGGTCTTGCTACAATAAAGTGCTTTCCCAGGGTACATCAGGCTCACACTCAGACCCTGAGATGCCACTCCTTGAGCCAGTATATATGTGCACAGAAATCTGGGATGAGAACCGGACACCTTCCAAGCATTATGAAGAAGAGGAAAATGATGATACTTTGTCCCCTGACAACACAGTGTTTCCCGCCATTCTTCAAGTGATGAAGGGAATAAGGAGGAGACTCAGCACAGCCAGGAATTGACACAACAGAATGTGGATATTTCCATTACCATTGAGAGAACAAACTGTCTGAGTTTGGAATTCCTGAACAGAAAAGTGGAGTCATCTGGAAGAATGAGGCAAGAAACACTTTTGGAGCTACATCTGATTCTTTGTCACAAATGCTGCAAGAGTTTCACATCTCCATTGTCCATTCCAAGCGATCAGCAGAGGAGAACAAATTAGATTTGGATCTGAACAAATTATCTGGCTACGGTTCCCAACCACTTCCATCCCCATCTGCCATACATGGAAATGTTCCTTCAGAGAAGAAGGTGGATGAAGCCTCCAGGACCCAAGTAAGAACCCTGTATACCACTACCAGCTGCCCTAACCAAGAGGGCACAGGTCACAATGCCTTGGTGTTCACTGCCAAACTTGCAGCCCTAGTGTAGCCCTTGGAGCCTCAGCACTCTTAGCTACATCTGATGAGTATTTCTCCTTTCACCTTGAGAAGATGGAGATATGAGGAAAGCCCAAGGAGTGGCTGGATGGCCGTTTGATACATCAGTGGCTGGTTGCTTTCTTGTGCATATTGGTAAAATAAAATAAAAATTACTTGAAGGCTTTCAGAATTCTACCTCTGTTTCAATTTGGACTAAATGCGGCAATGAGTGTTATTTTTTTCATGTAACTTCTCCCCTGTTTGTATAGTTGTGTTGACTCTCCTGTTCTGAATATAATTGTTCCAAAAGTAAAAAAGAAAAAAAAAGAAAAACAGCATGGCCTCTCCGGGACTTCAAACCTGTCCAGCCCTATCTAGAGATGCTAGAGATTGGAACTGAGACCCCCTGCAGACGAAACATGTGTTGTTTACTGAGGTATTGCTCTGTGCGCATAGAACATAGATTTAAAAATGGTCACGTTAGCCGAAATGATACGTTCTGGTAGTAGATCTGTTTGTCTAAAGCAGGGCGATGAGGGGACCTGATTTCTCTCCACACCATAGCCTCCTCTCCAACTGCTTCCCCCACCCAGCTCTTGACAGATGTTAAAAGCATGTAGAATTAATGCCCGCATGCATGTTCATTACAATGTCTGAAATGGGCCTAGGGGCCCATATTCAAGTGTATCCGTATAAGAGCATATCTGTGTGATCAAGGCCTGCACCCTTGCAGGGTTTCTAGCTCTGTGGAGAGGTCCCTAGGTGTAGCATGAAGTTTAGCTGAAGAAAAAAAGAGTTTGGGTAAAAAGAAGGCAAGAAGGTAAGCTATAGGTGTGGAAGAGGGTTGGCACCTCCTTCCATTCTTTATATGTCGAGCTTTAGAGCTAAACCAAAGCTGGGGAGAGTGTCCTACTGCAATTGTGGCCCATGTGCACTGCATGGCAGTTTGGAGCGCACCACCCACGCTGCAACGCCTCGGCCCCATCTGTCCTTTGTGGAAGCAGGGATCACCACAGACCTACGTAACTTGCAGGTGTTGGGTGAAAATAATAAACATGAAAGCACATGGAAACATTTTAAGCACCCTGAACAAAAGCAGTTGCTTTTGGTCAACTCTTGATAACCAATTCATCAAAATTATGATCATTTTCATACTTCCCAGAGGATAAGTAGAAAAGCACTGTATCTCAAACACCCATCTGTCTTTGACTAACATTTAATAACAGTTTAAGTGGCTTTTAGCATAAGCAAATATGGTATTTTTGCAAAGTTTGGCTTAAGCAAGTTTTTTGGGGTGGGGGTTACAGACTGTAATTTGATACGGCTTAACTGCCATTTTAATCAGTAATGTTTCTCACATAAAATGTGAAGATTGCTAATTTATTGGGGTAAATGAATAAAACTACTCATAATACTAATAATGATTTATTCAGGTCTTTTTTCATGTCCCACCTCCTCCCAGTCAGCGGGCCCAGTCTAGAACTGGTTGAGACATTTTCAGGGGGACGCAAGGGGAATGATCAAACACCATAAAAAGCCACCCCACCCCTGAGACCACCAGCCAGGAAAATTCCTGTTTGAGAAGCCCACAGATTCAGGGGACCAAATAAACCTTCGCTGGATCCACTTTCAGCTCCCCATCTTGTCATGCTCTGCTCTCAGGAATTCATTGGCTGGACAGCTCCCCTGACCACATCACTCTGACTTGATAGTGACTTGAACAGTTCTTGGCCTCATTGGTTAAGGCGAGGATTTGAAACATCGACCAGCAGTAGCAGAAATAGTCCGATTTTGTGAGTGTTGAAAACACTTCACATTGTTGAGGTCCTTAGAATCATCCCTTAATACGCAGTATTTCATACTATGGAAGCAGGTGGAAGGTAAGGTTCCACCTATTGAACTCATGGGAGAGGCTTGCAGTATTTTTCTATTCTGCCCTGATTATACATCCAAGGCTGGCTACATATTGTTTCATAAAACAATGAAAGAAAATCAATAATATCCGCTCTCCCCCTCCCTTGGGTGGTTTGCGACACCGCCTGGGCTCCTGGGACAGGTGAGCCACCCACCTTTGTTCCGGGGAGGCCATCGCCCTGCCCCCATCTCGGCAGGCCTATGGGCAGCTGGCTTGGGGTGGGGTGAGGGCCAGCATAAGGGGCCAATGCCCCTCGGCCCAGGCTCACTTGTTTTCCTTCCAGGCAATTGGCAAGGTTAGAGAGGCTGGTTTACTGTTAATTTGCCTCCATTGTGTGTGTTTTATTGGCCGCATTCACCACTTACATGGGTCTGGTGTCAGCTGCCTATCCTGACGGGAGTGGCAGTTGGCAAATTACCAAGGCATTCTTCTCAAGACTAGACAGATATTCACGCTAGGGCCGCGGAGGACCCCAAGGCTCACTGGGACATTAAGGACAGTGATCTGTGGTCCAAAGTGGGAGCTCCCCATGTTGAGAAGAGAGCCCAGAGAGTTGAGTCCTCCAAGCCCCACATGGAATGTTGGGAGTTTAACAATGGCTCCTGCACACAGGACAGGTGTCGTTTTAACCAGGTGTGCGAGCACTGCTGTGGCTCGCACCCCCAGACTAAGTGTTTTTGGGCAAGTCCCTCTTCTCACAGCTTTCACAGCGCAGGATGTGAGAATGGACAGAAGGGTCCAGAAGTGGCCCAAGGAGTGTCGAAGGTAAAAACATGCTGATTCCCGGACCGTCCGTGGGCCAGATTGAGAAGGCGATTGGGCCGCATTCAGCCCCCAGGCCTTACGTTGCCTACCCCTGGTCAAACCTGTGCCATGTGGGGATACACTGGGAGAGAGTTGCCTAAAATTTGGGTTGTGAATCTTGTGTCCATAGAGTGTTAGAAAGAATAACCATTGAAGAAAGCAAACTGATAGGAAATGAAATAGCTGTTCAACATCACCTCCTCAGACACATCAAACTCGGATAGTTTCCCAGGTGTTTCCTTTCTTTAAGAAGGGAGGCTTCATGGAGAAAATGTTAAACATCAGCACTTTAAAACCTAAATGTCATTTTACATAGTCTTGGTGATGATTAAAATCAACTTACATTGGCAAACACTTTTGAGAAAAGGCTCTAAATGTGCTATATTAACAGAGCACAAGACAGTGGGTCATGAAGCTGTCAAAAGAAAACAGATATCAGATGTCATTCTGAGGTCAGTTGGAATTAGCAAGAGGGAATAAGAAGCAGAAGAAAAAATTCGCCTGCAGGCAATGGACACTTGGGAGGAGAACTAATGTGCTAACAGAGAGCATTCCCCATGAGCAGAGAATTGGATCAGTTGTTGACCAAAAAAAAGAGAAAAAGCCCTCTGCCTGTTGCAAACCTTGGTTTTGCATCTGCCCCTCTGAAGCTATCTAGCTCTCTAGCTTACTTCTTCCTAGTCTCAGGTGACAATAGAGGAGTGGCCTTTGAGGGTAAAGTAAACATTAGAGAGTTACGGTGCCTGCTGTGGGTGTAGAGATTGATATAGGAGAGACATGTTTTACTGCAGGTGGGGCAGATGAAGGCATCTAGTTTTGCTGCTACAGGGGCACCGTGGTGTTTCCTAGCTTTCTTCCACCCCTTATGAAATGCACATTTCCTTGTTATTTGAGCCCCACAAGGCAGTGACCTGGCACATTTCAAAACGTTTATGGAAGCAGAGACATAAAGGCAGCAGAGAAAGAGAAGAGGAGCTGAGGGTTGCTTCCACAGCCAAAAGACATCTGATCTTGATTCAGGATTGTTAAACTAAATCAATAACCAATAAGAATGAATTAAAGAAATGTGCTCACAATATAGAATATAATTCTAGATTCAGTGTTATAGAGAATGCTGAACTGCACACAAATCATAAGTAGGGCAACCAGAACCACCTCAGTTTTCCTAAACAAAGACGATACTTTGGGCTGCTTCACACATGTATTTTGTTTGATTTGGTGACTACAGGCTCATCCACACTTACCTTTTGCCCTACACTTTCTAGACACAAAGTCCAGCACTTTCTCAGTCCAAGCACCTCCCCCACCTGAAATGCTTTCCCCAGGAAAACCTACTCTTTAACGCTGAATCGGAACAAACAGCAATCCAGGCTTTCCGCAGAGTGCCATTTTCTCTCATTAGCAGCGAAAAGAGGGTTTTCATGGGGAAAGTGCCGGCAGGGGCAGGGAAGACGTTCTCAGACACGGACCTGAAAACCCTGGATCCGTGCCTAGAAATGCAAAGCAAAGGTAAGTGTGACGGAGCCCTCAGTCATCAAGTGATGACTTCTGTCTGTGGTGGAAGATCATTCACACATGTAACACTACTGACAGTCCATACACTCAGGTACCAGTAATCAAGTGAAGACAAATCAGGCATGAAGAAACCAAGGGCTGTGAATGGTTTTGCTGAACCAGGCCAAGAATGAGAAGAGGCTGCAGCTCAGCATTAGAGCACATGCTCTACATGCAAATAGTCCTCACTCCTGACCCTCTCCTCTCTAGGCATGGCTGGGAAGGACTCTTGCCTGAAACTGTAGGCTGCTGCTGCCAAAAAAGGGTCAACAGTACTGAGTTAGATGGAGTAGTGTTCTGACTTCATATAATACAGCTTCCTTGGTATATGGCATGTACAAAGCAATGGCACTGTGTGTGTAGGAAATGCACAGATTATCTCTTTTGCCATGCATGTATAGAAATTATTTATAATTTTGTGCATATTTCAAGTGGAATTACTTCCCTGCAGTGGTAAAAAAAGAAAGGATTGTGTATGAAGAAATCTTTGTTCAGAGATGAAAAGGCAAAAAGTTCCGAACAAACAAACAGGTTGTTTCAACACTTTGGGATTAATGCTGAATTACAGGCTGGGGACCCTGGTGCCATGTCAGATTTCCAAAATGTACATGTGTGGAGGTTTACGTGTATAGGTTAGATTTCAGAAGACACAGGCAAGAGTCACAGCAAGAATCAAAGGCTCATTTTTGGATGTAATATGCAAAAGTCTCCCCAAATCATTTTATTGCCCCCCCCAAAAAAAAAACATTTTAAATCGCGTTTGTATATTTTGTGATCCACACAGGTCATTTACTGTTTCTGAAGCCAAAGGATTTGTGACTTTGGCCTGCATCTTTAGTGTATTTTTCACTGTCAGTCAAGTCAGTTTATTGTGTTTTAGCAGACAGCCATTATGCACATGAAAATGATGATGATGGCGATGATGATGATGATAGATATTTACATTTCTGCTCCTTAAAAGTATGCATAAACAAGGGAGCTAGGAAAACATAGAAATCCTGACAGTTTTGGACTTTGGGCTCTTAAATTTCAGCAGCGCCCCATGCAATGGTAAAATCTGGTGGCCCCTCCCCCCGCGCTTCTTGTGCTCTGTTCTACATCATTGTTGGGGCACCAGCACCCAATGAAGCCAAACTGGTTGCACTACCTTAAAACCGCCTCTGGTCCTGAAATGGTAGCAGGAGACAAAGTCTGCTAAGGAATGCAACTGTAGATCATTGAAACCCTCATATTGTATCTGCACAGCAGAGAACTCAGTTTATGCCATAATCTAATGCAGAGCAAAGCACAATGAAGGCCATGAAACCAATGAGCTTGTGCGTGCTGAGCTCTGTAGCCATGGAACTGGATTATGGCCATGGGATTTCATTCACAGTTCATTTACCTGTACAAGTTTCTCAAAAACAACCCAACATTCATGCTCTCTTTAAGTCTGACGCTGTAGAATCCAGAGCCCTGGCACGAAAGGAACATCATCTCATCTAACAGCTGATTTTCTGAAAGTTAAAAAAGGAAACAATCCTGAACAAAAATAGTTATGCTGTGTGCACTTTATGTTCATGGTTGATTGCATGTTTTCCCCTTAGTGCTCCTACGAGTGCCTTTTTACATAATCAGCTATATAGGGCAAAAATGCTGGATTTACTTGTACCCATTTGGTCTGTTTACATGTTCAGCTAGTGAATCTGAGGCTATCCTATATACTACTATTCTCCAGATGCTGAGCCTTAAGTAGTCAAAATTGCACCATTCATTCACAAGAAGGATATATGAACAGGCCTGGTGCCAAACCAGTTTGTAGAAACACACACAAAAATACTTTGTGATGGGTGGGAAAAGTCCAACAGTAGAGAACAAAAACCCCAAAGAACCCAACAAGGAATAAGCATGGTTAGTTACCGTAGAACACTAGGTGTTCTGTTGGGTTTAAGAAAAGCAGAAAACTGAGGAAAGAGAAGAGAGCTGAGGAGGCTTCACTCTGGGGCCTCACAGGGCCAATGCCGGTTGTTCCTCCGGGTGCGGGCGGTAGAGGGAACTGAGGCAGTTTCACCCTGGCGCCATGCAGGGCCGGGCTGATGCTGCTTGTTCCTCCCTCCACTTTTCAACATCACAATGTATCACTATATCACAATGTTTGGCTGGTGATACTTCACAATGTTGAAAAGCTGATATTGCCCAGCCCTTGTTGTTAGGGTAACAAAAGAAGTGGCTCTGTGCCAGATAGCTGAGGAGTGGACCCCCTCCCTCAACTTGCTGGTAGTTAAAAAGACAAAAGCTAGACTTATGTGAGTTATGTTAATTGATTCTCTTTCATCCCTGAATAAAGTGATCAGATAAACAATAACAAAGTTATATTTAGTAGTTGTGTTTCACATTTGCACAAAGAAACAAAAGTGCCAACACACCCATGTGGTGTGGTTGGAACGCTTTGGAATTCTGTTTCCACATTGACAGGGACTAATATCAGATTCTTGACTGCATACATAAACTCCAGCAATATTGACTATAATAACACAGTGCCTATCTTGGTTTTTCAAGTGGGCTGTGGAATGCTAAAACCTGCAGCTAATCTTTCATGCCCACATCTTTTTATCCCTTTTCCTCCTCTGTATACAGAGATCAGTCATGTGATAATGCAATCCAATTCAAAGACAAAGGTATGTGAGAATTTGGGACATCTATACTCTTCAACAAGTTATCTAGTTTATTTTATGTTTTATGTTTTCTTCAAGTATCATTCTGTTTCCTTTTGTGTTTCTTATTCTTACTCTTATTCATATATATATATACAGTGGTACCTCAGGTTAAGTACTTGATTTGTTCCATTCTTAACCTGAAACTGTTCTTAACCTGAAGCACCACTTTAGCTAATGGGGCCTCCTGCTGCCACCGGAGCACAATTTCTGTTCTCATCCTGAAGCAAAGTTCTTAACCCGAGGTACTATTTCTGGGTTAGCGGAGTTTGTAACCTGAAGCATATGTAACCTGAAGCGTATGTAACCCGAGGTACCACTGTGTGTGTGTGTGTATTATTTTCAATTATAACAATCCAATAAAAGCCACATTAATACAATGCCAAATTATAATTCAGTTAAAAAAGCCAATTATCCAATTCCAAATTAAACAATTTTAGATGACTTCCCATGTTCTGGATTTCAGGAAATGATGTTCTTCTTCCATCCTGCTCCCATTCTCTTAGCCCAAATACAACTGTTCTGATCTTAATCCTTTATTTTAACAGCCACTGATCTGACGACTTGTGTTCGTATTTAACTATTCCGTATCCATTAATTGCAAGAGGAGTTGTAGATTCCTGTGTGAAATGTTTGTTTTGCATTCATCTGCCTGCATGTAATCCATCAACTTCAGCATTTCCCTTCATTTCCACTTCAAGGACTGTAGTTCTTGCTGCGCCACACATCCCATGCAATTTTCCTTATCCAAAGCCAAAAGAAATCTGGTGTCTCGCCATAGCCCCCGGCAGACATCCACCCAGGATTATCTTCTTTGATCCCTTTCCCATCCATTAACAAGCTGGTATCTCACTGAAGCCATAAAAAAACAGAACTAGAGTCCACTTTACCACCATAGAAGGTCAATACCACAAATCATTACAATGCTTTCACACAGTTTAATTCTTGTAGTTATTCCATGAAAATTATGAAGCTGGGGTGAGGGGCCTTGCAAGGATAATTACTCTCAGATTATCCTCAATTTGCTGCATGGACAATCTCTTCTAGCGTGGAGCCACTTTTCACCATGGCGGTGAGCGCCAGAAGTCTCTTATTCTTAATAAGTTCTTCTTTAGAGTTGGTTTCAGGATTGAGAGTGTGTCTGTGACAAGTTCAAGGTAACGTGTTCCTCTCATTGGACAAAGGCCAACAGAATTCATGCTACATGCATGTTCTTTAGAGGATGTACAAGGAGGGCAAGCTATCTTGGTCCTACACAAATGAAAATTTGTGGGTGTGCTGGGCGGGTGCTGCCCCAGGTAGATAAACAGCTCACAGCTCTGTCTTTCCCTCCTGACCAGAATTAAAATTAAACAACATAATGATGACAGACATGAGATTAACACTTGTTTGCGTGGCCTCCCTCATAGGCAGGCATTACATTCTTAGCTAACACTGAGAGCAAACAGGAGATGAGAATTTCAAATTGCCAACCATTTCATGGCAATAGCAATTTACTGCATGTACAGTAGCATAGTTGTATGAGGATGGAGAGCAGAAGAAAAAGAAGAATTTGACTGTCACTCCTTAGAGGAAATGCAAACAAGGCAGGTGAAGTATGAAGGAAGGTAGTGGAAAGAAATACAGAAGGATTATGAAACTGACTGCAGCCATAAAGGCATTCTGTCAAGGTTTGGATTAACTCAACAAAAGGCCTTGCAAGCTTGTGCATGATTTCCTCATCTGTGCCTTCCTACAATTTAAATAGCCTCAGCGCCCGCATAAAGCTGTCTACGGAAAACATATTATGGCTAACTTCCTTTAACATTTTGTGATTCTCAAGGCTGCGCAGCAATGCTTGTGCAGCCTTGTTACTGTTTGTCGTAGGAATTAAAATTCTCTTGTTGTCCTCCCCCTTCTCCATGAATTTGCTGCTCTCAGAGGATAGCTGAACATTTGATGAGGTCATTTTCAGAAAACAGGTGAAAAATAGGAATCCATGAAGGAAGGATTCAAGTTCCTAGTCAGAAGCTGATAAATCAGCAGGACTCCACCTCTTCACCAATAAACCTTTGCATGAACTCCTGAAAACCTTGAGGGATGAACAACTATGTGGCAAGTAGTTTTAAAACAGCAGATTCTAAGAGTCTACACTGAAGGCATAAAAGAAGACTTGGATACCACACTGGGAAATGTGAAAGCTAAAAGCAGCATTCCTTTTCTAACATATATTTTGAAAGGAGACGTCTTATAAGTCTGACTAAGTGTCAGGCCTTGACCTTGCTCCAATGCTGCATCGGGGCTCCAATTTGGGAGCTGGCAGATGGATCCAAAGGGCAACAGACAAGGCCACTGGACCTCAGGCAGCAGGTTAAGCAGACAAGGAGCAAAGGGCCAGGTAATATAACCATGGTCATGGATGGGCTGAAGGACATCGGACTGGCCACTGTGAGAACAGGATGCTGGAATAGATGGGCCATTGGCCTAATCCAGCAGGCTCATCTTATGTACTTATGACAGATACCAAAGCAGCAAGGGCCAGAGACAAGTACAAAGTCAAGTCCCAGTGCAGAAAGAGGCCAGAAGCCTGTGCAAAGTTGAAGGTAGGCTTGGATCAAAATCTGAAGCAGCAGTTTGCACTCAGTGAAGAGAATTCCCGAGCCAAGCATAGTTTCCATGAATTTGCCTGCTTAGAGTTACTTTTTTAATGCTTAGAGCTGAATTTAGAAGATAATGGAACCTGGAAATTAAGCTAAGCTCCCGAACATGAATTCCATTTTGGAATTCTGTATCTTCTGGAGCGCTTGCCAAAGTATTGTATATCCTAATTGCTGCATATTGTCATCTCCCAAAAAGGATAACCAATGCAGCATAGGAGCAATTTCCCACAAACCGTAAGCTTTAAACTATATTAATAGCCTATATACCTGTCATGCTTTTTTCACATTCTGCTTACATCTTGAATAAGGATCTTTGAAGCTACTGTATAAATCAGTGGAGGCATAAAATAAGCGACATGCTATAGGATTGTTTCATTATCAGTGCACGTAACATGGTTCCAGGAAGAGGCTGTGTGTAGTAAACTCTATTAAGGCATTGTGGGAGCCACAATTGCTCTTATCTCCATAAAGCTGTTATCTCAGAATTAACTGAGTTCAACAGGCACGCAGAATGGCAGGTATGACCTATACTTTATGAGGGGGGAAAATCAAAGTTGAATACCACATGGCCAGATGAGCAAACAGATTGTTGATTCATGTTTTCATAACACAAGAAACAAAACAAAAAAGTCTGGACAAGCTTCAGTTTTTTCGTCTTATGCAATAGCTTATTGTGCCTCCCAGGAGAAGATCCTCAGATCTTAGAGGGCAACTAACGCCCTTCTGTGCACACGAATAATTGCAAATGGCATATGGAAACTCCATAAAGACAAAACAATATAACTATTGTATATTCGAAAGCATTTATGTTTCTCTGATTTACTGGTATATGCTACATGCATGTCTCCATTTGCACTCACAGGGGTGCAACCATTAAGCTTGTTTCACACATTAAGCAGGAGAAATCCAGATCTACCCAATTCAACCAATCCTAACTCCCTGGAGAGTAAGCCTGACCTGTATGATTTGTCACATTCACTGCTGACATTTTTTGGTATATGTATTAAAAGGTCATGGGTGATTGGCCTGTAGCCACAAATCCCAGTGCTAGATTCATAGCTTGCAATTGCACACCCCTCATGGTATTTCTTTCCAACTAGCACAGGTTCCCAATATATTGAGTTTCTCAGCATTTTATCATATTTATCACATGAAAGCAAATGATAACCAGTCTGTGAAATAGCCTGACACTAAAAATGTGCTACTACCACCTAAACAACATTTTACAGTGATCCTAGGCCAGCATTATCCAATTCCAGATAGTTGGATAGGTGCAACTACAACTGGGGGGGGGGGGGATGATTTGATCCAGCCACCTGGTGGTTAAAATAAGATTGTAATGAGGGTCCTGCTGATTCTTAATTAATTCAGTGGTACAGACAATGAGAATGACCACCCGGAGTCTAAGCAAAGTACAGTCATACCTCGGGTTACAGGCGCTTCAGGTTGCACACCGTGCTGAACCCGGAAGTACCGGAACGAGTTATTTCTGGGTTTCGGTGCTCGTGCAGGCGCACAAGCACTAAATAGCGCTTTGCACATGCGCAGAACTGCCAAAACGCAACCCATGCATGCGCAGGCGGTGCACTGCGGGTTGTGAACGCTGCAGGTTGCCAACGTGCCTCCTGCATGGATCATATTCGCAACCCAAGCATCCACTGTACTACAGAGAACATGAGGCTAAACTAATGGGGAACTCCCCACTGCACTGTCTTCCCAAATCAATGATGAAAAGGCAGTGAGTGGAAAATAAAAAACTTTATTTTCAGTGCTGCAGCAAAGTGGCCCAATGGAATAATTTCCACAAAACTGAGCAGCAATCACAAGTTTCAAAGCACATTGTGTACTATTTTATACAAGTGCAAGTAGATAAATAGGTACCGCTCCATCGGGAAGCTAAACGGCATTTCCGTATGCTGCTCTGGTTTGCCAGAAGCGGCTTAGTCATTCTGGCCACATGACCCGGAAGCTGTACACCGGATCGCTTGGCCAGGAAAGCGAGATGAGCGCCACAACCCCAGAGTCGCCCGTGACTGGACCTAACGATCAGGGGTACCTTTACCTTTACCTTTACCCCGTCCAGCCTCCCCTGTTCACCTTCTGGACTCTACCAATTGTTGGAAAATGCTTATAAGCACAAGTCATATATGGGCTTGTCAGAAGTTTATTTCCTTGCATTTTATAAGGTTATGCTATATTTTTATATGGGCTCTTGGATACCCCATAAGGGGAAAAGGGCAGATTTTTGTTTACAACACTATCACTACCACCAAAAATGGGAACTCCATGCTCAATTCCCTCTCCAATTCTGAAAGGTCTAGTTGAACTTAGCCCAAATCCTGACATTATTACAATGTGAATTTTCCATCCCACACTCCACAACAGGCTTCCTCAAACTAGGCCCTCCAGATGTTTTTGGCCTACAACTCCCATGATCCCTAGCTGGCAGGACCAGTGGTCAGGGATGATGGGAATTGTAGTCTCAAAACATCTGGAGGGCCGGGTTTGAGGAAGCCTGCTCCACAACATGGACTGGTGAGGATTGTAATGTTGTCAGGACCCAGATTTGTGTCAGGACCCTGACTAGATTGAACTAAGTATTTCAGAAGTGAAGGTGGAACATGTAAGGGGGCTGTCATTTTTAGTGGTAGCCGCATGTTCTTAGTAGCATGTAGTTCTGACTTTAGACAATGCACCGGTTCATTGAAAATAAATGGATGAATTAACAATATATTTATTGTAAACAAATAAATGGTGAACCTCAACAGGGTTGAGTTCAACAGGGTTTACTCCCAGGTAAGAGGGTTTAGTCTTGCAGCCTTAGTTTATTATCCTTCTGTGTTTAACCAGTTCTATAGAGTTGGGTCAAGCAGGCTGCTTCTTGTATACTACCAATGTAGCTAGAGGAGGGAAAAAAGTACCTGCCAACCCACACATTGCCAATGTTCAGACACTGAAAGTACGGTAAACGCCTCTCTCCTGATTGCTGTATCAGATAGCAAAACTAATAGTGCTACTGCCTTGGACTCCACATGATCAAATGCTTTTTTTGGAAATTTATGTTACTAGCTCTGCTACTGCTACTGTACACAAAGGCATGGAAGCATTTAAATGAAACTCATGGTGTTTTCTGAATATTAGACATAGTAGTTTTACATTATTTAAACTGAAGGATAAATAACGGCACTTCTTTCAGAAGAGGGCAAGAAATGTCAGTGTATTAAAATGTAGCTCAACACACTGCATTGTTCTGGTCCATTTTTTAATTTGGGATTTATATTCACAGCACATAGAGCAATGAAAGAAGATGCTGTGATGGCAGCAGAAAGCAAATTATTAACACACATCTTAGATTCACAACGCAAGGCATTATTCAGTCTTAATTGACAGATAAATACTGACAAACGACTCGGCTGAAATAATCATGTGTGATATAGTGTCAATGCATATTCACAACCTAGTATCTACATATCAAATCTCTCTTCTGCAGTGGCAGAGATTCATGCTCAATGCTCACTAGTATGTAAAATGTAGGAATGTTAGAATAGCAATGTGAAATATTCTTTTCCCATACATCAGAGATGGCCAAATTCTTGAGTCTGGTGGTCAAGACTCTGCCCAACATTACTGCTCAAAGGAAATAGCTATACCACCACCACCCCAATAGGCACACTGGTTTCGTCTTTGTGCCAAGACGCAGGCATTCCTCTCAGAAGGAAATCATAAGAGCCTCTGGTATACCTTGCTCTCCTAACTTGGTAAGGGGAATAGTGGAAATCCAGAGAAAAATCAGACCAAGAGCCAGCCGCAAATGGTTCATGGACCGGAACCATCACTGAGCCACCACTTGCATGAACCAAAGACCTCTTCAGTCATCCTGAACTCTAAACAGAGACACCTAAAAACATTTTAACCAACATGTTTTCACATGTCTTTTGCAAATTGTCATAACATTACGGTAAATAGGGGCTATTAATCCTATAATTCAATTTGAGTCCGTCCATTAAGAAGTGCAACCTGATAACCAAGATCAAATAAGAGGGATAGATTTTACATAGGACCCTTAACAGTTATTGCAAGTCAGTCTGCTGTAGTTACACTCTCTGGATAAAAAGAGTTCCAACAAAAGCATTGACACTACTTTCCCCAGGGGTATGTTCCACATTGGACCTCTCTGTGGTTTCATCTGAGTGGTTCCCTCACATGCAGAAAAGGAAGCAACAAGTCTCACAAACAAGAAATGAAAGTACATAAATCATGTGACAGGTAGATTCCATTAACAATCTTACATTTATTTTGCAAGTATCTATTGTGCTGTGTGGATCCCAGTTTCCTATTATTTGCCATTTTCATATCAGTGATATTAAACTCCACTGATTTGAGTAATCTCAATCGGAGTCGAAGCTATGGGGAGAACTTGTCAGTAACATTGTTTGCTAAGATCTGGAAACTCAGCTGAACCTTGTTGGAAGTAAATAAAATAGTGTTTCTCAACCTGGATTTGTGAAGTTTGGCTTCTGCATTGGTTAATTGGTGAAAGGAATTGCTTCAACCCTTGTGCTCTTCCAGGAAGATATGTTTTCTTGCTATGGAAACTGAAAATCAGAATATAAAACTTAAAAATAAATACAAGACAGTCACTCAGCTAAAGAAATCTTAGCAGGTTGATATTGGTTATCCATATTTGTTGATTAATCAAGCAATTACATTTGCATATGCCTAAAACCATATGGTGTGAGCCATAAACTGAATAAACTAAATACAAATCTTTACATCGCAATCTGAGAAGAAACCTTCACTAAAGATTCAAGCTGAATTTGGAATTACTTATAAACCAGTTTTTGCTCTCCTGATAAGAGCTGTTAGTTTATCATGGAATCTTGATTAACACAGACTTCAATAATTCAAAAGAAATTATAGATCTCTTTGTTATTTGCCAAGTTTAATTAATGGATTCATGGCTAGCATAATCTACTGGGCCTCCTGTGGTTATCAGAGCCAGTCTGCAGCTACATTGGGGAAATCAGATCACAACAACAATGCATACTAATGCGGCTGTGTGATTTGATATGCCACACCAGTGTGGAGGGTGGGGGGGGGGGGTGACAGGAGGAAGGACGAAACAGGGTGGTCAAAGGATGTGTCATTCCCTTAATTGTATAGGTTATTTGGAAATGTGTAGAATTGTTGCTCCTTGTATTCTAATGGTCAGCAGCACAAACAAGAGCAAGCTCAGGCTCTAATCTGATGCAAGTTTAATCAGTTTGCATTGACAGAAAGCCAAAGACTCCCAAGTTGTTTACACTTTTCTCTGATTTATGTACCTTAGTTATATTTTTCTTTGAGCTTCCTCCTCTGCAAATGCAGCTGGGCGTACTCTAAGCTGCTATCACAGAGTAGGCATTAGAATAACAATGATAACAATAAAAGAAGAGGCCGCTTTGAAGCACAACACACTCACTGAAGCAGGGAAACAAGGTAGATACCAGGACAGACACAGAGTGCGTCCTCTAAAATGATCTGAGGATGGATTTAGTAGCTGACAATGAAATGATTCATTTATACTACCCGATAGCTGCATTTCTTACAGAGCTCCGGGTGCACTTTCCCTGCTGACGTTTTGAAATAAATGAAAGGTGGCATTTTGTTTGTGATGTATTAAGTACCCCCAAGAAAAGAGGGTGGGGGAACCTATTTCCAAACATCTTCACCAAAGCAAAACAAAAACCCCATCCACATCGAGTTTTCAGCCGCAAACAAATCCGTAGGAAGCATCTTGAAACGGCGAGAGATTCAACACTACCATTTCCTTTCTGCTGCAAGAAAGTTTCTTGGAATGACAGCTTGTCTTCATTTGTATCTTACTTTGTATTAGTCTCAGTTTATTATATAAATGCAGCTTCCATTTATATATGGACTACGTGGGATCTGATGCCGCATCAGACCAAAAGACAACTGTCATGGTTATCATATTATAAAGAGCTTGCTAAGCTACCCACATTAACCAGGCTAATGATGTCACAGTGGATACTGAGATTTTGGGCAGCTGCTTCCTGACCATTCCTCCTGTCTCCCTCCCCCTAGGCCCCTAGCTGCTCCTTTCCTCCTGAGAGATGCCTTGGCAGTAGCAAGACTTGCTTGTTGCTGACGTGGGCTCTTTAGCAGCCTGTTTCACCTAGCTGTCTGCTCCCAGTGCATCACAAGACCACTGGGAAAGGCCCATGACTCAGCAAGCAGGGAGAGAGGCAGTTCATCCAGGTCATGTGCTCCAGAAGGACATGTGTCCCTCTGCTTACATAATGCACACAGAGGCCACCATCCTGCACTGCCCTTTTGTTTGCCTAGTCAGTACCAGGCAGGCTGGTGAGTTAGTGGCCGGGAGGTGTCAGAGAACAGAGCTCTGCAGGGCTGGCCCATCCATGAGGCTAGATGAGGCTACCACCTCAGGTGGCAAGATCCACAGGGGCAGCTGATTCTGAGGTAGATCTTTATTCCCCTCTTGCTCCTGATGTAGATCTTCACTCACCCTTTCTTCCCTGGTGGAGAGGGAAGCACCATTTTGTGGTTTGCCTCAGGTGCCAACCCTGCAGCTACAGGTATGTGTGCCACAAGGCCTGCTCTGCACCTTCTAAGCTGCCCTCAGTGGCAGCGGAGAAGACTGCCCAATGGCCAGCACAGCAAGTATAAAACCACAATAAACATACACAATACACAATAAAATATAACAGCAGAAAACATCATAACCAGTTGGCTAATCACATAAAATGTTTTAGGTCAATCAATATTCCTGTCCTCCACTCACATACACAGTTCAAAAAGCCATGTGTGTATTTATTTAATCTATGAGTTTTAAATTTTAACAAGCTTAAATTCTGTATTTTTACAGTCTAGATTCTGTGACAAGAAAAAGCTGGATCATTTTATCTATATTAGGCATGGATCCAGAATAGAAGGGATGAGCCACAAATAGTTCAATAGTCTAATGACTACTCTTTCATTAAGCATTTTAATGCTCTGCAATGAGATTCTCTCTATTCTAATTAATTATATAGTCAAGATCCCAGTGTGAGTCCCTGTCCCTTTTGGGATGATTTAGACTCCATCCATCTTTCCCACCATCAGAATCTGTCCTGACGCAGAGCCACAAAGCAATTGCAAGTCCCTATTTTGTCTCCTAATGGTACACATATCCCAAACTGCTACTGAGGGAAGCCTGACTGATAAGCCATGGGCTGGGGAAGCAGGGAACCTCCAAGGCCAGTTGGGGGGGGGGGTTTCCAGTCCCCAGTTCTTTTTTGGCCCAGTGGCCCTGAGAAAATGATCTAAAAAGACCCTCTTCACCAATCAAGATCTGTTCCATGCGCTTATCAGCACGCTTGATAAATTCTTTCCATCAGCAGTGGCCATGCAGCCATGACCTGTTTAAAGCCCAAGTTCATAGTTTCTCAGTCAACCCAAAGCACAAAGGGCATTGTAACACAAAAGAAACAAAAAATATTTGTTTTCATGGTTGGTCAGTTAATACTTTATTGGGGGGGGGCATCAAAAAACAAAAATTTAAAATGGGAAAATAAAACCCAAGTGGGAATGTCTAACAACAATCCAAGATGTTCTAATACAGATCAGAATGTAAGTCAAATGCATTGGCATCATTCTTGACATGATGATTCTATACCCAGTGATCAGCTTGACAGGATATAGCAGTAGATTTAGTATACTTGAATGTTTCTCAACTGCCACCACATAAAAAAACTGTCTTATAAGTAACACATTTATCAACATCAGCCAGGAAATAAATATTCCTGTCAAAATATGTCTTCCTGTCAGAAAAATGTCTAACCAATTCCTGGAAGTGTCTCTTGTAGGATTCTCATCTAGTGGCAGTACAGAAGCTGGGACACATGTTCTTCCCTGATATTTTTCTAGGCCATACATTAAGAATAAGAATAAGAATTTCAATTTATATCCCGCCCTTTATCAAAAGATCCCAGGTATGTATACAACATTAGGAACAGATTTCACGGAGCATGAATAATAAAACTTAATTTAAAAAAGCATAGTAGCAGATAGCATAATAATAAACTAAACATAACAACAGTCCTCACCCCAGCTTTAACAGGCCATCAATTATTTAATGGCCAAAGGCCTGGGTAAAGAAGAATGGTTTTGCCTGGTGCCTAAAGACATGCAATGATGGCACGAGGCAGCTGTGGAGCTGGCCACTCAGGTGCCCAGAGCGGCGCATGCACCCTGCAGCCAGGGGCAGAACAATCCACCTACGGTGGACATTCGACACACCGCCTGCCCGCGACTCACAAGCCTCCGCTAATCTGTCAAAATGAAGGGGGAAGGGAGAATGCCGCTGGCAAATCAGTGCAGCTCCCCCCCTTCCCCAATGGCTTGGGAGTCGTGGCGGGATGGCGCACCGAATGTCACCGCCCTCTGTAATGGCACCTGGGGCAGAGCGCCCCCACTGCCCCCCTTCCTACGCCCCTGACACTAGGGAAGCATCTCTGGGGAGAGCATTTCACAAAGAGGGAGCCACCACAGAAAAGGCCCCGTTCTCATGTTCCTACCCTCTGGACCTCATGTGGAGGAGCCACACAAAGAAGGGCCTCAGAGGATTAATGCAGAGTCCGGGTTGGTTTATATGGTGTTAGGCCATCCTTAAAGCAGTGGCTTTCAACCAGTGTGCTGTGGCACTTTGGGATGCCTTGAGTGATGGCCAGGGGTGACATGGGCAACCCTGGCCTCTGTCCCTCTTTCCTTCCCTCCCTTCTCTGATGCCCTCTTGCGTCTCTGCCTCCCAAAGGCTTGTACAGCTGCTTGTTGAAGCTGCCCTGGCCACAGCCTCCCCAGGCCAGTGGTGCCTCTGGGGCTGGCCAGGAGGTGCTAGTTGCCAGGTTCATCTAGTGTAATCATCCACCAGTATGAGGGAGAATTGGGCCTTTCCTAAACTTAAACTAAATGGAGCTGCAAGGTCAGCATGGAACAGTTCAATAGGTCTAGTAGACTTCCTTTAAGTACCGTATTTTTCGCCCTATAGGACGCACTTTTTCCCCTCCAAAAATGAAGGGGAAATCTGTGTGCGTCCTATGGGGCGAATACAGGCTTTCGCTGAAGCTTGGAGAGCGAGAGGGGTCGGTGTGCACCGACCCCTCTCGCTCTCCAGGCTTCAGGAAGCTATCAGCAAGCCTGGGGAGCCCGCGGGAGTTCCCGCAGGGCTCCCAGGCTGCGGACAGCAGCCTGCTGCCCGGCACGCAGGGCGCCCTGAAGCAGAGCGCCCCGCGGGCCGGGCAGACATCGGCCAGCCCCACAAGCTCAGGGGACAGCGGGGAGGTGCAGCACCGCCATCCCGCTGTTCCCCGACCTGGTTTGGGAGGGGGAAATAAAGGGGGGAAATTTCGTTTATTTCCCCCCCCCCAAAAAAAATTAGGTGCATCCTATGGGACGGAGCGTCCTATGGGACGAAAAATACGGTATGTTATGCTATTGGCTTCCCAATAGGCTGAAAGCCTAAAGCTCAAAAGGAAGTGGTCTGATCCTGACAAGGGACTGATGTCAATATCCCCCACTTTCAGATAATCCATTTCCTGCCCCGTTGAAAAGACAAGATCCAGAGTGCGACCTGCTATGTGCTCAGGCCACTGAAATGTTGAGGCAGCCCCATGGTCATCATGGCAGCCATGAAGTCCTGAACAATAGGAACAACAGTATACCTGTCATATAGACATGCTGATAACATGGCTCAGAAATGCCATTTTGCAAAGTACAGACAAATTCAAATCAAAAGATGAAAAGCAGATATTCTGGGTGTTTTGTAATGTCGTCTAAGTGTCCCAATTAGTTTCCTAGCAACACCAAAGCAGCAGCAACCAAGGTTTTAAGTAGAAAGAAAGATGAACCATTTTTAAGATGACCCAAAGTACCCCATACTGTTTGAGTGATACACCTTTAATTACTACTGAAAGTATACCCTCCAACATTTCTACGATGAAAATAGGGATGTCCTATTTCATAACAACAACTCATTTATAACATTAATCCTCAAACAAGATCAGGGTCAGATGTCTTTTAGAGGTTGTATAGTTACTTACTGTATTTTTCTCTCTATAAGACGCACTTTCCCCCTCCTAAAAAGTAAAGGGAAATGTGTGCGCGTCTTATGGACCGAATGCAGGCTCCATGGCTTCAGCGAAAGCAACACGAAGCCTCGGGAGCGCTCCAGAGGCTTCGCGTTGCTTTCACTGAAGCCATGGAGAGCAAGAGGGGTCGGTGCGCACCAACCCCTCTCGCTCCCCTGGCTTCGCTTCGCTGGAGAGGCACTGTGCAGCTTTCCTTCTCTGCGCAGCATCCCTTCAGCGAAGTGGGAGGAGAAACGGAAGGGGCTCAGTTTCTCCTGCCGCTTCGCTGAAGGGGCGCTGCGCAGAGAGGGGGAGAATATTTGTTTTCTTGTTCTCCCCCACTAAAACTAGGTGTGACTTATGGCTGGGTGCATCTTATAGAGCAAAAAATATGGTACCCCCTTGGCTCGGGGGTCACATAACTCCATACCCTCCTAAATTTCTCTGATGAAAATAGGGAAATCCCAGGGAAAAGCGGGACTTTTCAGGATCAAATCAGAAACCAGGATGGCTTCTGTAAATCTTGGGCTGTCCCTGGAAAATAGGGACACTTGGAGGATTTACTGAAAGTGACTGGGTTACTGGGGTAATTCATATTCAAGCTCATAAAAGTAGAGGATTATGTGGTTTATTACTGTATAAGAGCCACTAGGTTGGGAAGACCCTGACTGAAATCTCTACTTGGTGGGCAACTTTTGGACAGGCGCTACCATTCTAAGTTCACAGGGTTCTTTGGAGAGCAGAATGAGGGTGTGGGAAAGAACCATGTGTTCTGCTTTGAGCTCCTGGGAAGAAAGGTAATAAATAATGTGAGGGGAAATGAAGCAAATTAAGATCTGTTAAATATATTGCAGAATCTTCTAAATTCATTCAGCTTATGAATAAAGTTAAAGATGTGTAAACATCTGAGAAACAAACAAGCCCAGGAAGTGTTGTATCAGAATAAATGACAATGAAAGCAAGAACTTTTTCTTTTTCCAAATTTCTCTCTCATTTCCACCTGTACCTGGCCTGATATGATCCCACGGCTATACTGAGTCATTAAGCATAACTTAACATCAGCTTTAATATTATGTAGCACAAATTTATGTACTATTGCTAGCATTTAAAGAAAAATAGTTCAGTTAGAGGAAAATGTTGAATTAAATCAGACCAAGAGCCAGCCGCAAATGGTTGTGATACTCTCCCCTATGCTTTTTAACATCTTTATGCGCCCCCTCGCCCAGCTTGTCCGGAGTTTTGGGCTGGGTTGCCATCAGTATGCCGATGACACCCAACTCTATCTGTTGATGGATGGCCATCCTGACTCGGCCCCAGACACACTGATCAGATGCTTGGAAGCTGTGGCTGGATGGTTACGTGGGAGCCGGTTGAAGCTAAATCCTTCGAAGACAGAGGTCCTCTGGCTGGGGTGGGACGATATGAGATTGAGGGGGCAACTCCCATCTCTTGCGGGGGTGCAATTAGTGCCAGCATCGTCCGTTAAGAGTTTGGGTGTAATCTTTGATACCTCCCTCTCTAGGGAGGCGCAGATTACAGCTATAACAAAGGCGGCATTTTTTCATCTCCGCCAAGCTAAGCAGTTGGCTCCTTACCTCTCTCGCCCTGACCACTGTGATCCATGCGACGGTCACCTCCAGACTGGATTATTGTAACTCGCTCTACATGGGGCTGCCCTTGAGACTGACCCAGAAACTCCAGCGGGTGCAGAATGCTGCAGCGAGACTCCTTACGGGGTCTTCGCTGTGAGACCACATTCACCCGGTGCTATACCAGCTGCACAGAGAAACTTACGGTCTTCAAACAAAAACACCTTGAAGGTCCCAGGCCACAGAGAGGTTAGGCTGGCCTCAACCAGAGCCAGGGCTTTCTCGGCTGTGGCTCCGATCTGGTGGAACGCTCTGTCACTAGAGACTAGGGCCCTGCGGGACTTGACATCTTTCCGCAGGGCCTGCAAGACAGAGCTGTTCCACCAGGCCTTTGGTCAGGGCATAGCCTGACCCCCTCCCCTGGCAATCTGCACAGAACTTTGCTTAACGGTTGTCATCAATTTGATTTTAATTAATTTTTATAATGAAATGCTTTTAGAATGTTGGATTATTTGATTGTTGTTAGCCGCCCTGAGCCCAGCTTCGGCTGGGGAGGGCGGGATATAAATAAAATTTATTATTATTATTATTAAATGGCTGGCTATCCCTAATCAAAATTACCAAGCAGCAACTGAGTACTGAGCATGAGGACAAGAAAGTGCTTACAACAGAAGTGGGTGGCCCCTGTTCTGGGAGCTTGATCCAGCCTCCCCTCCACCAGTTCCACCCACACATTTTTTCTGGTCTCCACCAATTTTGGCAGCGAAAGGATGGTAGGCCTCGCACTGGGCTGGGTGGAGTGCCGTGCCCTGAAAGAGATGCAACACCACTGGCATCTGGGCCCCTGGAGGTTTGGCCAAGGATGAACAAGGCCTTTGGGCCAAAAAGGTTGCCAGTGTCTTTAAAGAGCACTATGTCTTTAAATCCTTCATCAACAATTCCACCCTTCCTTCTTGGGGCAAACCTTCATTTTTCGACAGAGTAGTAGAAATCATGGAACTCTTACTAAAGGCAGATCTTTTCATGGTATGTGGTCCTTAATTACCAACTGGCTCCATATCCTCAAACTTTTTTTATTCCTATTAAATTGAAAAACACTTTAGGATATTTCCCAGTGTTGTTTGAAAGTTTAAATACTCTTTTTCTTTATGCATTATTCACAACAGCCAGATGCTTTGGGGAGTTTGGCTGCCTTTGGAAGGGATCTAGCATTTCCAATTTAGTGTTGTAATTTAAACTGAAATATCTAGGTCTGTGCATGCTTGCTTTCCATTCCCTGGCTTGAAGAGTGAAACTTACCCTTCCAGTGCTAGGTTGCCGCTACAACTTTAAGCTCCCATTTTTGGAATCTTATGTGCTGTATTTCTTAAAGCATATATAACAAGCATTTTCTAGAGTACATTTAAACTTCAAAGGCATAGTAATATTATTTATTTTTAGCTGCTCTATTGCAAAGAAGCTCCCTGAGTGATGGGCAGTTGTTGTTGTTTCATTCAAATGCAGTATTAAAATTGGATATGAAAAAGCGAAAGGGAGACATGGCTGGTGGAGCAAAGTGTGCAGGCGCCAACTTTGCTAAAATTCTCTGAGCTCTTCTTCCCTTTCCAGTGCCCATCCTCCTGCCCTAAATGCAGTGTGTGTTTCTGGTTGTCTTCTGGGGCCAAGTAGGATTTTTAGGTCCATCAGCATATTGGCCAACCTGACTTCGCCTTCTCCCCAGCCCCAGGCTGAAATGTGGGTGCAGCTCGCATGGTGGGGGGGAGGTGTTTGATAGGTTCATTTGGTCACATTTGGCAGGTAATCATGGAATGTTATTAAGATTTTGTGAGTACCCTCGGGCACCTTTAAGGTGAGAGGTGTCATCCTGAGACTTTCCTTCTTGAAATACAGCAACCCTGAGACTTTTCTGCAGGGCTGTGGGGCTTGGTGGAAGGGAATGGAGCACCTTTGAGGACAACCTGCAGTACCTGCTTGGGGTTGTGAGGATGGATCAGGATGGCAACTTACAGGGGGTGATATGATCACATAGGTCAGGGGTGATTTCTCTCAGGGAATCCAGCACAGGACCATAAGAATTGACCAAGGGCCTAACAAGTGCAACACGCTACTTCCAATAGCAGCTAGACTAGGCTTCCTAAACCTCGGCCCTCCAGATGTTTTTGGCCTACAACTCCCATGATCCCTAGCTAGCATGGGTGACAGATGTTAAGGGAGCCATCTACCATGGATATCTTTCATTGATTTTAAAGCAATCTAACTTTGTGACAAATAATCTCATCTATTGTGTAGATGAGACAAAAAAAACAACAGAAAGCATATTTAATTGTATTTTATCTACTAGGCATCAGACAGTTTTAGTGATCAAAGTTGTCTACATAGTTCATAGTTACAGAGAGAAAGAAAATGAGCAAAATGTATCAGTAAAAAATTTAAGAAGTACATCCTTACTTAGATCTGTTAAATTTTGATTGCTGTTAGAGCAAATTCTGCTGTTCTGAGTACCTGCTGTAAATAACCTTCATTCAGTGAATTCAAGTTTATTATTTATAAGATAAAGAGATAACATTTTCACTATCTGAACATTCACAATATCACCATATATTTAAAGCATATGGCTTTCCCCAAAGAATCTTGAGAACCGTAGTTTACCCTCATAGAGTGCAGTTCCCAGAACCTTTTACAAACTACAGTGGTACCTCGGGTTAAGTACTTAATTCGTTCTGGAGGTCTGTTCTTAACCTGAAACTGTTCTTAACCTGAAGCACCACTTAAGCTTAATGGGGCCTCCAGCTGCCGCTGCGCCGCCAGAGCACGATTTCTGTTCTCATCCTGAATCAAAGTTCTTAACCTGAAGCACTATTTCTGAGTTAGCAGAGTCTATAACCTGAAGCGTCTGTAACCTGAAGCGTCTGTAACCTGAAGCGTATGTAACCTGAAGTGAATGTAACCTGAGGTACCACTGTACAATATTTTTTGAGGGAGTTGATGTGCGTTAAATGTATGGTGAAGATGTGATTGGGCTTCCTGTTCTGTCATGTCTGATATGTCAGGGTAGTTCTGTACACTTGATTTTGCTGGGCCATCTGGACTACATTTGTTAGTATTGCAGTCCTCCTCTGTGCTTGTATGTTGCAGCAACTGTTTGAAAAATAACCACAGGGAGAACTTATAATTAGTACGTACTTCCTTTCTACTGCTAAGAACCAATCAAGATGTGCAATCTGAAAAGAGGAAGAGCCCAGTCTGGGGACATTCTGCTGAAAAAGAGCTTTTCACTGCTGAAACCCTTTCCTATTGGGAAAAGGGAAGCACCCAGGGAGCATTGCCCCAAATCCTGTGCATGGGACTGTTTTAAGGGATTGATACTTCTTTTTTAACAGAACTGTGCCATATTTCTCTTTGTTTGATGAGGAGGATGCTAGGCATTTTGCAGATGTCGTAATGATTTTTTCATTGCACCATGAAGGAGTTTAATAACTTAGAAAAGTAGAGCTTATAGTTTTTAAAGGCACAAGCTCCCTTGCTGGGCAATCCTGAATGACACAGCCAAACTGGCACACTCAATAAATCACAGCCATACACAAAGAACTGTGAAAACATAAGTTGGATTTATAACGCATCTGTCACTTACTTAAGCCATTAAAAAATGCACAACCTCTGGAACTTTCAATGTCACTGGGCAGGAGCAGGGAACCTGCTTTTTCTTCACTGTCTTTCTGACTCATCCTCTTCTTTCTTTTTCTCTTTCTTAAACCTCTCCCTCTGCGTCCAGTGTGCTGTCATAGGAAGGTCAGATCACTCTGGCCAGAGGTCACTTGCAGAGGCTTTCTACCACTCCATCTGCATTGGGTTGTTGTTACTCATTTTCTCTTCCCATCCTTCTTCTCTAGAGTTTGAAAACCCCACAAGCAAACATCTGGATCCAGCAGGACTCTTAATCAGGCTCACGTTTGTCAGGAAAATTGAATGTTACAAAACTAGGCAATGCTAACTTAGTGGGATCACATTGACATTCATTCCTTCATATCTGCAGAGCTCACCGACCTGTTCTTGCTGAGCAAGTGAAAAAGACTGAGGATATATATGCTGTAGTCCTGGTAGGTATCTTTTTGGTGTTTGCCAGTGCCCCCTTCCCATCACAGCCATCTCACCTGTCCAGCCCCTCTACCAATTTTTCTCTCTCACTATAATTCTTTTCATTACCTCCTTAGTGTGTCTGAACAACCCCCTACAGTTCCCAACTCGTCTCCACCTAAGTTCCCTTCCCATGCATCTCGGCTTGCTTGCAAAAATGCTCCCTCCCACCCCTAAATAGCTACTGTGATAGCCTATACTCACCATCCCATTAGCCATTGTCTCCATATCACCATCACCAGTAGCAATTCCATGGTGGAATCTACACACATATAAAAAACACTGAGAAAATGTTTTTTAAAAAACATTTTGAAAAATATATTTAAATTGCCATAGTTCATTATCGCTATCTGGTGTCACATTTGTATATTGCACTTTACAAGTCACTTAAAATATTTTATTTGAAGCTGTATAGTTGAGTGAGTCCCATGTCTTCCTGTAAAGCAGGGAGAGGGATTCTGTTGCCCTCCAGATGATCAAGTCCCAGCAACCCCAACCATGGCCAAGAGACAGGAATGATGGGAGGTGTAGACCTACAAAATTTGGATGGTCACAGCTTCCCCAATGCTGTTGTAAATGCTAGCAATTTGCAAAATTCCATGCTTTGTTTCAGCGTTCAGTTCCGTATATTTGCTACACTCACATACTGCTAATTTGTAAAGAGGAAGAAACAAAATAAATGGCACTGTTGTTGAAGAGTAAACCCCTTTACAACTAAGATATATATTTTCATTAGCTCTGAAGATGGCTCAAGCACTTGCTTACAATGCAGATGAAACACTATGAACCTTCTTAGGCACAGGAGACAATATGTGGAAGCAGCAACATGACTGACCACCACAGTCAGATCTTTGGTCATGGAATTGGGTTTTCCTACCCCATCCTCCATAGTGAAGGCCCTGCACCGCCTGAACCCCCCCCCCATGTGAAATATGGAATGAGGGGAGTGTCCATGGGCACCACTTTGGCACTGCTCTTCAAAAGCCATGTCCCCATCCCGACTTCTGTTATTGAGGAGGGACACACTGGGGAGGGGGCTCACCCGTCACAGCACAGAGGTGTGCTTTTATGCAATAAACAGCAGAGCCAGGGACTACTCCTGGAGACTGGCACCAGGAGGGGCAGCCCTCTGGTCAAAGTTCCACCAGGCCCAAGCAGAAAGTTGAGGGTGGGGTGGGGGAGGAGCTGGCCCCCGCCAGAGCAGAGGCCACAAGAGGCCTCAGACAGGCAACCAATGCCCAGAGCAGCATATCAACTTCACCTGCACCTGCAGAGAGTGGAGACTTTGTCTGAGATCCTTGTGATTCCTGCACTGCAGGGAGTTGGACTAGATGCCCCTTGGGGTTCCTTCCAACTCTATGATTCTATTACTCTATGATGGCTTCAGCTGGAGAGTGAAATCTGCAGAAATTGTGGACCTCCCTTGGGCAAGAGGAAATGTCTTCCATTTATGATAGGATCCCCTTTAAATCAGCCCAGTGAAAGCAGCAGCACTTCACATCATGCACATAGGAGAGTCTTGCTGGATCATGACCTTTATTTTGTTCTTCACACATAATTTACTTTAAGTACATAACATTTTGTAAATGCACACTTCTGGATCTTTTGAAAATATGAACTTAGCAACCTACACAGAAAGCAGGTGGCATTCATCTTACTAATTGGGATGACAAAGACCATTGGTTTTGATTAAATCTCTACACTTCACATTATGTAAATGATTCACAGCTCAGAAAAATAAATGCAGAGTTACCGGTGGCAGCAGCAGGAAGCAGGCAAAACCAGCAAACACATTAGGGGCTGCCTGGTTCCTTAATTTACGTACTTTACTTATACTTGAGTCTTTGTGTAACAGCATTTAGTTCTTCTTGGTTTCACGGGAGTTTGCATTTAGCTAAATCTCTTCAAGATGCATCACACAGAGCTGTTGTGTTATTAAGACTTAATTTCCTTCTTCTGAATTTCATCAGTTAAATTTAGTCTAATTACTCTGTGCTTACCTCCCACAAAGTCATACCTCAAAACCACACAAAATGCAGCATCTTGAAATAATTAAAGTATGTTGTCCCAAAATCTGCAATAGTGTCAAATTAAGAATACATTAATACATGGAGTTCAAATGCCGCTGGCAGCCTGACTGACAGATCTATGAATGAGAGACTTGAAAACGAACTTAGTACACTGGAAGGTTATAGGAATTGAGTATTTGGAAGTGAACAAGTGGCAAAGACCACTGTAAGGCAAGCAAAGTTTAATCCATTATATCCATCTTATACCATAGACCTTGATACAATGATTGAAAGCTGGAAGAGCAAAGGGGATAGGAAGATCTATTTGTGGTGATATGGGAGCATGGCCTGCCCCTCCTCAGTCCTCATCGGTGCATGTACATAAACATGTCAATATGTCTTCACAAAGCACTACATCACACACACAACCCCTGAAAACCCAGGCCATTTCCGGCACCTTTTTCTAGAAAAATAGCACTGAGTATGACTCTGTTTACCCAGACTGTCTACTGAATAGGATGTGCCGGTTATGTAGAGTGCACACAATGTCACCTGTTTGTAACTTGCAGAAACCCATTGGAATGTCAATGCCAGATGTAAATTCTGTCTGGAAAGGTATAAGGCTTGTAAATTCCAAATGCTTTGATTGACACAGGCAATTTTGACCTGCCTCACCTGCTGTAACCCCTCCCAATTTTGGGATGTCTCTTTGACATTTGCCTACGCTTCACTGACACTTGTGGGGTGGGATTTTTTTTACTGTTTTGCGCCAAATGTAAGACTTGAAAGGCAAACCCCCTTTGTCTCAGGGTTCTCCTTTCTTGGCTTTTAGAGAGGTTGAATCTTTGTCACGACAAATAAACAATCAAAGGCTGAGCAGCCCACTGTGCTTTTGGATTTTTGCCTGGTTGTGTTCTCTTTATTTTTTACTCTGACCCGGGAACCTAGCTTTTGTGAAGTACCTCAGGTAAGGGGTTCAGCCCTAAAGCGAGCACCAAAGGAGAAATACCTGCTACCCCCTTGGAGCATTCATGCCCATGGGGCAACTTTATAGTGTTCTATTTGAAGCATACACGAAAAAGATTTTTTCATTCTCTTATCAAAGTTTCCCAAGAAAACACAGCCATCATGAAATAAGAGATTCTCTTTTGGATTAGCAGAATAGCACTTCTATCTCCTTCCCTAAATGTACTTATCTTGCATTAAGCGACTGTAACTTTTTTCTTTCTTATTTGCTGTCTGTTATCTGACGTGTTTTATGCCATTATTCCAGACTAAATAGAATTTTTCGAAACAAAAGAAAACAGTTCTCATAATGGAAGTAATAAACAGTTATGTAGCTTGAGGTTGTGGATTGGAAATGACGACCTTTGACATTAATGATGAAATCTTTAACAACGGTGCCTGGGAGGTGAACTTTCTGATAGCCTCCATACTGAGACTGTCGTGATTGAAACATGGGGCTCCTCCACACTTGCACTTTCTCTACTGCTTTCCCCTGGGAAAGCACTGAATCAGAACGAATGGCAATCGGGTTGTCCACGGAGTGCTATTTGTTCAAGTTTAGCACTAAAGAGCAGGTTTTCCAGGGGAAAGTGTCAGAGCTAAGGCAAAGCTGCTTGGACCCATTCTTTCTAGGGACAGGCAAAGTGGAAGTGCAGATGATCCCATAGTTGTTAGCTTGTTGCTTCTCACTATGCTTCATCTAAGACAAGAACAGGTCACCAAGGTTTGCTCAAATCAAACTTTCAACAGCCCCAGCTACCTTGACCAATGTGCAACAAGATGTAGAGGTCCCTCATTCATGAGATAAATAGTCTCTTTCAACTAATTTCTTGATGTCTTGTTGCTTCTGCGACAACAGGCAGATAAAGGTAAACCATTGTACTGCACCTTAAATTCCAGCAGAAATAGCTCCTCAACAGTCATGTCTCAATAGATGGCAGTACAATCCTATGCATGTCTACTCAGAAAAACAACTCACATTTAGTTTAATGCACTAACGGCTATGTAAGTGTGTATAGAATCAGGGGTGTAGCACCCCCAGCCTCAGCAGCTTCCTCACGGGAGGCAACTGATCTCGCCCCCTCCCAAAAATGTGCCTGAGGCTGCAGCCCCCTCAGCCCCCCCCCTCATGCCTCTGTATAGAATACATACAAATTTGCATGATTCGAAGCCTAAGAGTGACTTCAGTTTATGAACAAATTTGGTGACAATCTATCTTTTCCTAGGTAGATATATTATGAAATATAAACTCTTGTATGACAGTTTTTCTTGCTATGTATATAATACAATTACATGGCATATGTGTACAGTATCTCAACCTTTGTTGTACTTTGAAAAAATGGATAATGTGGTGCACTTTTTCTGTTGGAATACAATCTAAATGCACCAAAGTAGCATTTTTTTAAAAGTGGCCCAAGGGAATATCTAAAAGCAGGAGAACACTGAAATCCATTGACTTTTGCACATAAGAGCAATAATTCCTTTTTAATCCCCTTAAGGGAGCCGGGAGTGGGGCTGCTTCTTGTCCAGACGCCCAACTCAGGGGCTGAAGGGCGTGTCATACGGTGAAGCTGACCCTGGTCAAGACCTTCCATCAATCAACCAGCAGACAGTTGATTTAAGGATGCCTACACCAAAACCTGTTTACATCTGTAATCAATCAGATATCCTGAATTGGGCAAACTTTCAGAGAACAGGATTGCATGCTGGTGGAACAATACACCTTTGCCATGCACATTTGGCACAAAGATTGAGCTGCCATCTCATTGTGTCTCCCAAAGTGGCAACCTAGTAGCCCATGAGTCTGTGATGAGAGTGATTCACATGCTTAGACCGTTGAGGGAAATTGAATGAACATGGGAAAAGAGTGTTTCAGTGGTTATCATGCCATCTTGGGGTCCCAATGTGTGTTAAAGAAGCGCTTATGGCTCAATTCAGGAAGCAGCACTGTCAAACTATTGTTCCATCCACATCAGCATTGCCTGGCAGCACCTCTCCGGGGGTTTGAAGAAGTCTTTCTCAGTCATCCCTGGAGATTGAGCCTGGTACCATCTGCATATAAAGCATCAGCTGTAACACTGATATGCAAGACTTAGAATGTGATCTGTAATGTTTTTAGAAGTACAATTGCAAAGCATAATACATATTTCATATGTGCTTCAAGTGGTTTGGAACTTCTGTGCTACTTTGTATTAGAGTTTCACAAATCTAATTTTAGTTCTCTCCATGCCTTGACTGCAGAAGTCACAGCGAGACAATCCAGGCTGTGTTGTGGAAATGTAGCATTATGAGTCAGAATGAAAGGCCTATTGAGTCTCTAATCTCATCTGTAGTAGTAAACCTTTGGCTCAGTCCCCTAGCTCCTGTGTACTACTGCATGTAAGCCTGTAACTAAACCTAACCACAAGCAATTGAAACATTTAAAATTTTATTTCCTGTTTACCCCTGCCTCATCTCCCTCCCCTGTGTCAAATTTTAGACTGTAAGCTCCTTTTGTCCTTTAAAATAGTGTTCTGTGTTGGGTTGCCAGTGCAATGAAATTGATTTTTAGCACAGGAAGGTGTCTCCAGTTGGGTGGGGGTTTTTTTTAAAGTATTTGATTGTCCAGTAGAGGCAGATGTTGTTAACTGGACTTCTGAGTAGGAATGTATGGCTGGGCTGGCAAGTTGCCAGACCTCCCCCCCTCCCCCAGTTATTATAAATATCCTTAGTAAAACTACATGACACACTTTTTAGACTGCTGCTTCCTGAACCTGCTTTGTGATGCACTTCAAACGCTACCTCCTAGACTTGCTGTTTGGCTTTCTTTGGAAGACTACCTTTTTGCTAAACACTTCATATGCCATCTCTTTGTGGTACTTTCATGACAGCCAGGTCATGTGACCAAGCCGAACAGGTGTAAGAACCAGCCTAAGTCTTTCCTCTCTGGTCATTTTACACCATCCGGGGCTCAGCCAGCTTCAACCCAGCCAGCTGAGCCCTGGCTGAGCTCGGGAGAGTAAATGACTCTGGTGTAGCTTCAGCTGAACAGGGTTGGGAATTTGACACCAGCTGGGTCTGCCTGAGCTCAGGCATCCTAAATTGCTCATCTTGCCATAGGATTGCCTAATAAATGTACCACCACAGAAAATAATGTCCTCTTCAGATGCTAAAATATGAGGAATTAGGATTGCACTCAGTGATAATCTGTGCAATAAAAATGGTTGATTCCAGCCAAGTAAAAAAAAAGACACAAAGCAAGGACAGGGTAGATCATGGTGGCTTTTATTGATGGCAATATTAACAATGGTTTTATTTCATATGTAAAAAGTTTATCTTCATGGAACTTAAAAAAATGTCTCTGTTGAATACATCCTATACGTACTCCCTGCTTGTACCAGCCTTCTTTATCAAGTGCCATCCATGAGGCAAAGTGAGACGTCTTGAGCACCAAGGAGAACACTGAGAACTTTTGCCACAACAAATACCTGAAATGCGGAGGAGAGGAAAAAGGTAACATGGAGATCTCATTGTCATTTGCACTCCATCTCCCATTGTTAATCAACAAGATTAGCAGAAGTTGTATAAAAACAGGCTTCAAAAAACTGCAATTTTGTCTCAAATAACTTTTATTTTTTGAGGTAAAGCTGTTTTGACATTCAGGGGACACAGGTGGCGCTGTGGGTTAAAGCCTCAGCGCCTAGGACTTGCCGATCTAAAGGTCGGCGGTTCGAATTCCTGCTGCAGGGTGCGCTCCCGCTGCTCGGTCCCAGCGCCTGCCAACCTAGCAGTTCGAAAGCACCTCCGGGTGCAAGTAGATAAATAGGGACCGCTTACCAGCGGGAAGGTAAACGGCGTTCCGTGTGCTGCGCTGGCTCGCCAGATGCAGCTTGTCACGCTGGCCACGTGACCCGGAAGTGTCTCCGGACAGCGCTGGCCCCTGGCCTCTTAAGTGAGATGGGCGCACAACCCCAGAGTCTGTCAAGACTGGCCCGTACGGGCAGGGGTGCCTTTACCTTTACCTGTTTTGACATTATGAGGTAAGACGCACTGTTGATGGATTTTAAAGCACGTTTTAGGAGAAAAGAAAGAACCCAACAGTAGGTTAGGTATTAACTTAATGAGTGTTCCTCATTAAGTTCAGCGGCCAGGTTGTTCACCGGGTAAAGACAGTCTGAGCATATTACACTGATACTGGTCCAACTGCACTGATTACCAGTTAGTTTCCAGGCCCAATTCAAAGTGCTGGTTTTGACCTATAAAGCCTTAAGGACCGCAATACCTCAAGGACCGCCTCTTTCCATATGAACCTACCCAGACGCTGAGATCATCTTCCAAGGTGGAAACACGAGAACAGATCCTTTCTGCAGTGGCTCCCCATCTGTGGAATGCTCTCCCCAGGGAAGTTCGCTTGGCGCCTTCATTATACACCTTTAGGCGCCAGGCAAAAACATTCCTTTTTAACCAGGCCTTTGGTTGACTAACATTCAATGCCCTTTTAAAATGTGCTTTTGTGGGGGAGGGGGGTTGTTCTTTTTTCTTTTGATTATGTATTCTGTGATTATATCCTGTGAACTGCCCTGAGACCTGGGGGTATAGGGCAGTATACTAATTTAATTAATAAATAAAGAATGCAAAAATCACCACCCACATTCATGTTAGCAATGAACTCCAAAACGGAGAAGTGGATCCACAATTTTGTAGTTTGTGCTTTTCCAGCTCAGGACCATCCCAGGTGCTTCTGATATTGACAGAAGCCCATGTTGCCCTGCTGCCATACTTGGCATCCCAGTAAAGCCGGGCATATAAAGGTGGCAACTGCTGTCTCTAAGCAGCCCAACAGGCTACAGCTCTGAAGAAGAAACATGTCAGGAAAGAAAACACATCAAATAGTGTAATTTCTGTACACTAAATATGAAATATAGAAAAAGAGAAGGGCAGTTTATAACCTTAGAAGATAAATAGATACAAAGGGGACCCACAAGAAAATCTTGCCATATGGATTGCTCCTGTTAAGTCCAAGTTCCAAGCCAGCCATGTCCTGTTTGTGGATATTCCACACTTCCGCTCCCTCTTGCCCCTCGTTTCCTCCCCCAGCCTCAAAAGCCACTTGGCATTCTGTGCTCCTTGGGCAAGGGCTGTGGCTGCGTGTTTCTCCATTGGTGGGAGCTTCTGGCTGAGAAAACGTGGCGCCATTGTCCAAACAGCTCCACTGGCTGCCCATCTGCCACCAAGACAGGCTCAAGGTTCCTGTACACCTCAGGGATCGCCTGATATTCCAGCTCGATCACTGAGATCATTTTGCGTCTTTGGTTGTTCCCTGAGTTGGTGAGACTCGTTTGACAACAAGAAGAAATCAAGCCTTCAGCCATTGGCCCAATCCTGTGGAACAGCCTGCCTTTTTAAAATTTACTGGGAAATCTTCTATCATCACCACTGGAGTTAGTGGGAAATTTACTGGTATCAACTTTCCTTTATATTTTACCCATATCTCAACGATGTTTCTTAATAAGGGATTTTCAGTATTATCCCACCACTGCCTATTTGGTTTGATGAAAAATCTATTCACTAACTTCTCCTTCATTTCCTGTGTACCACTCTCTAACCATTCTAACTCTCCTTGTTCTATTATCTCGTCTATGATATATCTTAACTCATTTGCTATATAATATAACTATGTTGGGAAGACCCAGTCCACCTATTTTCTGGAGTTTATACCCCATCTTCTTTTATTAATTCTGGGTTTCTTATCCCCATTACAGATTTATTAATCATACATTGCTAACCGTTTATCTCTGTCTCCAATATCTTAATTGGTAACATTATAAATAAAAAATATTATTCTAGACAAAATTTTAATTATCACTATTCTTCCAAACCATGAAAGATTAATTTTTAAAAATTCCTTCAGCTTTTCCTTAATTTCAGTCTTTAATTTCTTAAAATTCTCTTGTTCTAAATTTTCTAAGTTTCTTGTTATATTTATTCCCAAATACTTTATTACATTTCTTAATTTTATATCTATTTTATTTTTCTTCAAAAAAATGTTTTTCATCTTCACCATAATTAAATATCATCATCTCTGATTTGGACCAATTAATTCACAACCTTGTTATTTCTCCAATTTTCCCCCCAAATGTGCTTCTATTACATGCATATTTTCCAATGGATTTTCAGTTGTTAGCAAGGTGTCATCGCAAATAAGCTTATCTTCTCCTTTCCTTTACTGCTTATTCCTGTCATATTTCCATCTTCTCTAATTACATTGGCCAGAGTTTCACTGACCGATACAAATAAGATTGGGAAAAGGGGGCATCTTTGCCTTGTACCTCAGGTTGTGTTATTTGTTCTGTTATACCATCGTTCACCATGACATATGCCTTGTTCCTCAAGTCTAAATCTAATCCTTTAAATCGTTCTCCAAGTCCTAAACTTTCTATAACCATTTTTAACACTGGTCATTCTACACAGTCCTATTAAACTAGACACCTGTCTTCCTGCTATAAAGCCACATTGGTTTTTATCTATACATGAAAGTATTCATCCTTTTTGTCATTATTGTTGTCAATATTTTAGCATCTTGATTTACTAGGGAAATTGGCCTATACGATTTTGGGTCTTTCAAATCTTTTCCTGGTTTTGGAATTAAGATAATTATTGATTGTTCCCACAATAGTGTGGTCCTCTCACCCTCTATTATTGAATAATACTTTTAATTTAGGAAACAGTATTTTTTAAAAATACCTTATAATATTCTGTTCCCATGCTCCTGGGGTTTCCCTCCTTTTAGTTTCCCTATAATTTCTGCTGTGATATATTTTCATGATACAGAGATATATAAATATTTTAAATAAATAATAAATAAATAAACTGCAACCAATCGACACTAGCATAGATTTATACTGTTCATTAATATAAAGTCCTAAACCAATCAATTCCATGGTTGCCACATACTGGCTTTAGTCACATTTTTTTATCCACAGACCCAGTGGTGGGTAATGCTTTTGGCAAGTATTTCTCAAATCAAGTATCTCACCATTTATATTGAGCCGCTTTGTGGTTTGGTGTGGTTTTTAGCATCTACCGAACGGAGAGGAATCCAGGCATGATCATGCTTTGCCTGCGCCTTCACTGTACACCTTTAGGCGCCAGGCAAAAACCTTCCTTTTCAACCAGGCCTTTGCCTGATGATCTACATCCTATACCCTTTTTTAAAATGCTGGCTCTTTTGAGGGTTTTTATTGGGTTGTTGGTTTTGTTTTGATTTTATGTATTTGATATTTTATGTGAACCACCCTGAGACCTTCGGGTATAGAAACAAACAAACAAACAAAATGCTTTAGCCAGGTCCACCACATTTGCCTCAGATACCCATTCCTTTTCAGAGATTATCTCCATGACTAGTAATTTTTAGCTGACTCAAAACAGTAGCCCCATCAGTGCAAATTTCTAGACAGCCCCGCAGCATCAGATAAATTCCAACAGAACGTCTGTGAGTTATTCTCTTATTCTAGGAAGTGATAAATGCTTGCAAAACCAAACATTAAAAGGTTTTGTGCACTACCCCCCCACCCCCTCACCCTGCATGACCATCATCAGTATTTACCCATTATCAGTTCCTAGCTCTTGGAGGTTGATAAAACTGTTGAGTAGGCCGTGTTGACCGCCGGGGCTGTCCATCACCACCTCTTCGGAATTCTAAAGTTTGTTCATAAGCCAATTCTTCCTCTTCCTGCAGGTAAACAACATTATTTAAAAGTGTACACTGACAGAATTATACAGAGAGAAGTTCCCTTTCTAGGCAAAAAGATCTTTAGCTAAAATGGCCCTTATAAGAATGGCTGGGCCAGATCACACTCATGTTTTAAGGACAGACGCCTGAGAAGTGAAATCTGGATACTGGAAAGAGCAGGGAGAGGCTTAAGTGTAGCAAGGAATTGTACAGATAGAACATCTTTCCCCCCAAAAGTCTACACAAACTAATCTGCAAAAAAGGGCCAGAAAAGTGACTAGTGGGACTTTTAATGATTAAAAACAAGGCATTGGAGTGACAACTACTTAATGTGCAAGATCCAACACAGAAGCATCAAAGATGAAATGAAAACGTGAAACAGAAAAATGTTACTACTCTTTCTGTAGGAACCCTATCTGTGAGATAATGTCCGTAATGAATAAATAGACAAGCTCTGAAAACTATAGTTATATGTATGTCCCACACTACTTTGAGGTTGGCTCAGAGTGATTAGCCAGCATGGTGCACAAGTTAATGACACATTGGAATTGAGAAGACCTAGCACTGAAACTCCTTCTGTGAGCTCAGATCAGTCACACATTCTTACTCTAGAGTTGTGAAAATAAATGGAGTGGGGACAGGGGGCAACCATATACTGTATGTTGCTTTGAGCTCTTCGGAGGAAAGGTGGAACACACATAAACAAAATCATAGAATCACAGCATTGTAAAGTTGGAAGGGACCTGAGGGTCATCTAGTCCAACCCCCTGAAAAGCAGGAATCTCAACGAAATCATATGTGACAGAAGGCCATTCAACAGCAATACTAATTATAGTTTTTTGGCCGTAAATTGTTGCTCCTTACTGAATTGGAAGCTCACCATGACAATCCCCATAGTCATGCCCCAAAAAGAATCCCAAAATGCAAGCTGTTCTGTTGATGCCTTCATAGATAGATGATAGATACAGAGATACTGTAGAATGTAGATGATAAAGAGATACAGCGCTTGGGGGGGGCACAGAGGTCGCATAACCCTAAACATTTTGTGAATCTAAGTCTGGCCTCATTGAGGGGCAGTATTTGAATATGAGTAGGAAAATGAGAGTACCCCTAAACATTTTTTTAGATTTTTTGGATAGATGATGATAGAGATGATAGAAAGATAGATAGATATATAGATAGATGATAGATGATAGATAGATAGATAGATAGATAGATAGATGATAGATAGATAGATGATATAGATGATAGATAGATAGATAGATAGATGATATAGATAGATAGATGATAGATGATAGATAGATAGATAGATGATGATGATAGATAGATAGATATAGATAGATAGATTAGATTAGATAGACAGAGAGATAGATAGAGATAAGAACACACAAGAGTTCATAGCATTTGTATGCACTATTTATGAGGCTCAGAATGACTGCAATCCTATGTAGTTTCTGGAGAAAATTCCATTGAACACTTGGGTGCTTACTGCCCACTGCAAGTGTAAAACACTGGCTTGCAAGACACACTAAGCCTTGCCTTAGCGAGACCATGCAAGCATGTGGGTTCCCAAAGACGATAAATTCTGCAGGGATTAGCTGCTCTACAGACTTCCTAGTTGTCAACTCCCTGCTGCAGCCAGTTCCAGCAGGGAGACAAAGATATGGTGCTGACAGCACAGCCTCCTTCTCAAGCCCTGCTGGGATCAGCTGCACGGAGTTCCTGACTGCACAAAGCAGGCCTTGCTGTAAGTGCCAATCAGCTAAAGGTCATAGTGACCTCAGGAGATTGACACAAAATGGGGATGGGAGTTGGTGGAGCTCAGGATGTGGTCTCCTGGTTGGATCTTGTTTCCCCACCTGTAACACAGACTGTATATTAGACTGAAGTATCACAAGTCAATTGAAGTCTGGTCCAGAATACTGTTTGTGTTTCTTTTTCACAATCTGTGCAAATTTCTCACTCCAGCTACACTAGGTGGAGGTTAAGATTGTAAGGGGAAAGAGGAGCAGTAGGCATTTCTATCAGTGCTTTTTTGTACAAACTCACATGTTTTGCTATGACATTAGAGACACCTCTTGTTCACATCATTTGTAGAAAGAACTAGCAGGGATAAATGGAACAAGGATTGAACAGCATGGGGGAAATAGGAACACCTGGCCCTATTTTTATTTCAAAGCCAGTTCAGTTCTCCTAGTGTAAAGGAAAAAACCAAACATATTAAGTAGAAGATTTCTCACCTTTAAACTTCTGATACCCTTTTAAAGTGTCAGCAGCTCTTTCAATAGATGTTACATATAACAACTGCAGTAGCTATCACCACTGAGCATGAATTTAAATTTAAACTTGAATTTTTGGCCTCCCATCTGCTTCCCCACCTCTTATTTTAAATTATAGTACAACCTCCTGCCAGAAAGATTAAAAGCAAAGAAAAGAGGAGGAAATTAGTAAGTGACCTAAAAAGCTAGCTCATAGTTGCTAGACTAAGACTTACCATTATTCTAAATGCAGGTTAAAATGCAGCTCTATCCTTTTCTTGCTGTGTCTGTTTTAGTCTACACTTTTTCCAGGTGGCTCAAACCTTTTGGTTATGATTGGGCCAGGGGTGTGGAACTGCATTTGGCCCGTGGGAGAGCACCCTGGCATTCCTCTGCAGCAGCGCAAACTGGGATACAAGGGAAAAGCCAAGCAAGGCTTGAAGCTCAAGTCCTGGTTTGGCAAGGCATAGCTGTGTTATGAATTCCCTATGGGGAACTCTCTAAGGAAGCTGATGCTGGTGCCTTTGCTCTCACTACAAGGGTGAGAGCAAGCCTGCATGGCCAATAAACCCTCAGGTGCACACGATATGGCTCACGACTGTGAGCTAACAGCAATGTCCCTACCTGTCCCACATCTGACATCACATATGATGGGAGGTGTTGGGTAGCTATGTGTGGTTTCATGGAACTGGTTAGCAGACCTAATTAGGCCCACATCCCAGAGGCTCCCCAGCCCTGGCATAGATGTTGCCCTACACCTCGCTTCAGATATTTGAAAGGGAATTGCACGTGCTACACTCTCAGATAAGGTTAACAAGAGACTTTGGGACCATGCTAAATCAAGTGGGGGTTGGCAGTGGAGCTGGTCTGCAGTCATACCTCATTTCTGACCAAACACAGTACTGTTATTGAAGCTTTTTATGACCGGATGTGCTTCAAATAAAGTAGCCCCAAGTGAACTTGTCAAATGCCCTCTCGGCATCCACCAAAGACCATCAGCAGCAAAAGTGTATTCTCCACAGTTGCTATTAAGCCATGTGAATGCTTTGCTAAGACAATGGTTAAGAATGAGCTTAGGACATAGACTTCAGCCTGCCTTTGTAAATCAGATCAGACATTAGCTTGAGCAGAAAAACCTGGTTTCCTCACATCGGAATGACTGGGGCATGTCTCTTGTATCTTGCCTAAGACTCTGAAGAGCTGCTGATATGCCCCAAACCTTTCCCCAAAGCTACATTGTCCAGTGAAGCAGATAGGTTTCTGGCACAGTGGCAGCTAGACCATTTTGTGGCACATACCATGTCCATCTAGCGAGTGAGAAGTTTCTTACCACACTGACCAGCAAAGTACTATGCCAGTTCACAGCTACATTCTTGGGGCTCTCATTGCAGATGAAAAGAGGAAGCTCATACTGGAATAGGCTGTTCTAAGAAGAGGGCCATAATTGCCTGGGTCATTATGGCCATGGCCTCCCAAAACTGGCTTGTTCGTGGCAAATTAGCTCAAATTCAAAAGGTGTAGACTTTGAGGAAGCACAGACAGTCTTTCTGTAGGAGATCACTTGTTCAGTTGTTTTACCAGCACGAATTGAATGGAGAATGCAGATAACTCTGATTAAAAACAAACTTGGGGAGTGAATAGGTGGAGCTTGATCCTTTTCTGGTCTGCAAGCTTTGCAGCCTCTCAGAGAACTGAGAAGGATTTCTTCTAACTGGGAAAGTTCAGGCTAACAGGGTAAATGCTTACAATTCTTTGTCAGATTGTTTCCATTTCTAATTTAAAACTAAAGGTTGCATTTCACTAGGCTTTTTAAAGCTCAATATGTTTTGCTAAGAGGGACGCGGGTGGCGCTGTGGGTTAAACCACAGAGCCTAGGAGTTGCCCATCAGAAGGTCGGCAATTCGAATCCCCATGACGGGGTGAGCTCCTGTTGTTCGGTCCCTGCTCCTGCCAACCTAGCAGTTCAAAAGCACATCAAAAGTGCAAGTAGATAAATAGGTACTGCTCTGGCAGGAAGGTAAACGGTGTTTCCATGCGCTGCTCTGGTTCACCAGAAGCCGCTTAGTCATGCTGACCACATGACCTGGAAGCTGTACGGCGGTTCCCTCGGCCAATAAAGCGAGATGAACGCTGCAACCCCAGAGTCGTTCACGACTGGACCTAATGATCAGGGGTCCCTTTACCTTTACCTATGTTTTGCTAGTTAACCTACATGTTCAGAAGTAAGCAGCAGAGCTCAAAGGAGCTTAGCCCCAAGTTAAGTATAGAAACAACTGCAGTTGTGTCGTAATTCTTTTTAGTTTAATGGAATAAAAATCCTAAATAGTTGAAAGGGTGGGGGGTGTCAAAAACTGTGGAATTAATACCAGCTGTCAAATAAATCACATGAATGATTCATATACTCATCAATCTATGTAACTGGCAACACAATCACATTAAGATTCTTGCTGTTTAGTCAGAAATAATCCCCAGGGAGCCAGCAGCCAATGGGCCAGAACCAGCCTCCTCAACAGGTCCAAAGAGGGTGTTTTGGACCACTGCTCTCTTAGGATACTGCTTGAAACTACTTGGGAAAGGCAAAGGACAAGGGAAGGTATCCAGAGCACCTTCAAGTGATTGTTCCCAATGGTGATTCTGCATCCCTTGCCATTTCTGTCACAAAAGGTGAGGGAAGCGGGATATGCTGGTAACTACTGGGAACTGCTACCTCAAGGTTCCTGGAACACCATGAAGCTGTGGTTCTCAAAGGACCAGCAGCCTCTTCTATTGTGGGGAGGGGGAAACTGGGAGGCCGTGGAGATCTCATTCTGTCTCATTGCTGCCCTGGTGATTGGGAACAGCTGAACAGCCGCACCTACCTTTGTCTTGGCCAAGACTACCACTTGAGTGTGGTCCCTTGCACCAAGACAGAAAAAAGGATACCTACCCCTAAATCACAAACTGAGTTATGTAACTCTGTCAGGTAATATCTGTGCTGGTAATTGCATGAATATTGTCGCACTATCATGATGTAGCTATATGTTACAGCTGACTAGTAGAAAGTGGTTCTTAAGGCCAGTGATAATTTGTTGACCCATCACTAGTTATTCAAGAGGAAAGCACCACCAGACGTCTCCTGTGCATGCCCTTCTGGCTGCAGAACTATCATTGCACTGTTGGTGGAGGTGACAAAAACCTCTACCTGCAGCATCTCCTAATAGAGGAATAGGTAGTGGAAAGCACAATGGTCCACCTGCCAGAGTAATGAAATATGGTTCAGGTGGTCTGCTGGGTCAGTTTCTTTCACAGCAATATAAATCACCACAGGAATGATAACATTAGGTACACACCAGTTCCACAACTCCAGTGCCAGTTTGCTTGTTTATGTAGAACACTGTCAGAGGCCACTTGGATGGTATGGCTCCAAAAGGAGAACCTGAAGACTCTGGTGATGGCCAGTAGTTCAGGGGAATGTATGAGAAGCCTTGGCTCTACTCAGGAACACACAGCCTTGACCAAAAGTCCCACAATGTGCCCCCACCCCACACAAAAGTGTTTGTGGCAACTACAGCAGTCAAGGACTGAGGGGTGAAAGAGCAGTACAAGTCGATCATCTGCATTCACCACAAGGAGCACTGAACTCCCAAAGGTGGAAGAAGACATTTGGCATGGGAGCCCACTCTCTGCTGGAACATATCTAGGAGCCAATGCTAAAGAAGGTGTCTCTTCAAACAGATGAAGAGGTGACACAGTTGAAGTCATTGGTCCTAGGCACTTTGGCAGCTGGCTCTGTGAGCAGGTCCAGCAACCACACTGGTAGCCAATACAGTAAGGTTTTGAGGTATGCTAGAGGCCAGATGTGCATGGCCATCCAAACAGCATGTGGGAAGAAGTCACACATTCTATGAATACTCTGGGGGCCATGGCCAGTAGAAATAGGAGGAGTTGGAAGCAATGGTCTCCCTGAGGATGTGCAGGATGTGATGTTTGTGTCGGATCACTATGTGGAAGTACATATCTTCAAGTCTATGGGTACAAATTCCCAACATAAAGGAATGGAAGGATGCTGGCAATCCTGAATTTCCTTGGTCTCATGAAGGAATTATGTCAAGAAGGTCTACAATTGTCTAGAGGCATCTACCTTTCTCAGGATAGTGAACAGAAGCCCTGAAGTCTCAAGGCATCAGATAACGATTCCATTGTCTCCTTTCAGAGGAGGGTTCTGATCCATCTCTCTTAAGAGGAGACAAAGGTTTTGAACAGGAAATGTCATCTCCAGGAAGCAAGAAAAAGTCAATTGCATATTGCATGTGAACCATGGTGACAGTATGCCACACCAAGCAAACGTGCCAGAGTCTGGTCCCAAATGCTGGTGGGTATAGCTCCCAACTATGACATGTCACAAGTCAAAACAGACGCTTGGGATATCTGCTGCCCTGGGATGGTTAGATAACTGCACAGATGGGAACGACCTCTTGGATCAATGTGAAGATGACTAACAGGATAATTGTGCCTCTGTTGACTGAGATACAGGACATCTGGAGAAACCTCCATGACAAGAGCATATGGAACACTGTGGGCCGAGGTATGGAGCTTCGGTACAGAATGTCATTAGTTTTAGAACTAATGAATCCCTTACCACTGAAAGGCAGGCCTTCCATGTGGGATCAGGCATCCTGGTTATGCCGCACTTAGTTTAGCAAAGTATGCAAGCAGAGGGCAACAGCACCTGCAATGCTCAAATTTGAGAATGGGTCAAGTCCCTAAGGTGTGGTGTTGTAGCCATGTCAAAGGAAACTTGTGACCTCTCAGTCTGAAAAAACAGTCTGCTGTCAACAACAAAATGAATGGAACCAAAGTAGAGAAAACCCTAAGTTTGTGATGGTTGGAAATATTGGCATCTGTGTCAAGCACCACGGAGGCTTGCTCTCACGTCAAATTCAAATTCAAATTCAAATTTATTTACGGCTATTAGCCCATAAAATATGTACAAACATAAAAGCACAGAAGCATAAAAAACCAATACATCTAACAACAGAAGGGGAACACCACGATGCAAGGGTGGGTCATTGAGCAGTGACAAATAACAGCTTGGGGCCCGGAAAGATCCAAGGGACGGTTCACAGAAAAAGGAGAACTGGAGACGAGATCCATCATGCACTCTCATCATAACTGTCCGATTAGTTTTTGTTGTTGTTGTTGTTTTTTGGTGGTTTTTGTGTGTGAGATAACCGCATTCAGGAATCTCGCCACCTGCAGAGTTACAGAAGGATCTGTATCCTGCAAAAGCAGTGCGGCATGTGACTCAACAGGCCTGCCAACCAAGCGCAGTAAAGCAGGACCCAGGAATTTAGTCCTGGCTATGCTATGTAAGGGACAGTTGAACATTATATGTGGAAGAGATTCAACTGTTTTCCCATCACACTCGCATAGCGGAGACACCAAACCCTTGGAAAATCTGTGGTTCAGCAGGTTCGATGGAAAAACATTGAACCTTGCACGAATAAATGCAAGTCGGTGTGGTACTGATGAAAGAGATGACATGTATGATGGAAGGCCAAGTGGTGGGGTTATTCCGTGATACCTGGGGGAGCAGACACCCGCACCCCTGGAGAGGTTGTGTTGATTTTCAATGTCTGCTAATCTTTGCTCGATAAGGCTTTTGGCTGAGCGTAGGTTCATCTTTAAGGAGTCCGCTGGGGAAATTCCGAAGCTCAGAAGTTTAGCATGGATTTTTCCTACCCACGGGTTAACAAAGTCATCCCGCCAGAGGCACTGAAAGAGGTAATGGTTGGGAAGCCTATGCCAGCTGGACAGCCAATAGCCAAAGACTCGCTTCCAGATGACCGTCTCTAAAGATGCAATCCTTAACTCCAGACGTATGGCTGCGTTGCTCACACACATGGGGAGTTTCAGGAGGCGACGGAGAAACTGATTCTGCAATGTCCCCAGCGATGTTAAATTGGACCCTGGGGCCCAGAGCGGGGCAGCATAACAGAGGGTGGAAACCACTTTTGCGTGGTACACCTTCAATGCAGAAGGGATGTGGGAGGCTCCGTCGACCGCAAAAAATTGGAGTAGAGTGTAAAGTATTGTTTTCCTTTTGTTCAGTAAATACTGTATCTGTGGCTTCCAGCTTAGGTTGTAGTGAAAAAAGACTCCCAGGTATTTAAATTTGAAAACCTGTTCTAATTGGACTCCATCTAACTTCCAGCTGTAAATTTTCCGAGACCTGGTAAAGACCAGTACTTTAGATTTTCCATGATTAATTGTCAGGTGGTTGAGTTTGCAATAAGCCGCAAAAATCTTTAGAGCTCTGCATAAACCGACTCTAGAGGAGGAAAGGATCGCTGCATCGTCAGCATATAAGAGCAGAGGGCAGCGAAAATCAGCTAGGCGGGGGGCATGAATGTTGGCTTGAGACTCACTCAGAAAGAGCTTCATATCACTAATAAACAAGTTGAAGAGGAGTGGGGCCAAAATGCAGCCTTGGCGCACACCTCTATTTATTGGGACCTCATTGGATAGGTTTCCCGCCAGTGTAAGTCTCACTCTAGCCGACGACCCGTGGTGTAATTGGGTTATAAGCCATAATAGCCTTCTATCTATGCCCCATCTCTCTAATTTCTTCCATAGACAGTTTCGTGGGATACTGTCGAAGGCGGCCTTAGCTCTCACGTCACTTGGTAGACGGCATGAGTGGTTTTGGTGTGCCTGGTGGAAATGCTGGCAATGACTGGGTACATGTCCACTTTTTGTCCCTCAACAAGACATTCATGCCCATCAGTGGAGGGTGGAATGCTACCGAAAGCAAACATGACCAAAAGGCCACCCATTGCATCATAGGCTCTGATGGAGGGCAGCGAAGGTGTCATTCAGTGCAGAATGGACCAAAATAAAATAACACAAATGGACAGAGAAAAATAAACTGTAGAAGAGAAAGTAAATGAAGGAAGAGATGCCCTGTTTCCTGCCGCAATGAGGCATTTTAGATTAAAAATATCTGCTCTTCTTGCTCTTCCTTTGTCATTTTAGTGCTGCAAGTTTGGGTTTTCCAAGTTTCCATGACATTGTTTGATGTCAAAGTATGTATCTTACATTAGCAGATTGTTTTTCCTTTTTTAAAACAACATCCTTTTCCTGTTTAAAAATTGAAGCCTTTCTTTGGGTAATTAAAAGAGGAGGAAATAAAGAAGACTCAGAATCTTGGTGTAAGTCACAAATTGATGGAGGATTAATTTTTAATGAATAAAATTATTTGAGGATGTAACCAATGAGAACCAGATTTAAAATGATTTTTTTTATTTTAGGGATAGGGCCGCCTTCTCTCTCTCGACCTTTATCTTACAACTTCTAGTTCACATGGGATTTTCCTCCAGCGACATTTTCCTCTCCAAACCCACCTTCTATGAAAGCAGGAACAGTGGTTTGGTGTTTTGGAGAAATGAAGAATCAATCAATCTATGCTTTTATTGGGCACACTGGTTTGTTCGCTAAGAGGAGACTTGTACTCCTTCCAGGTCAGGTCTCAAAGAGGATAGTGTTCTTCAGTTTTTTCCTGTTTTTGTTTCCTTTTTTATTCTTCCTGATCCTTGTGGACTACATTTGCTCAGAAATCTTCTAATGGAAAACAGTAGACCTCACCCAAGAAAGTCTGGTAAATAAGGTTGTTTTGATTAACATTTCCCCAATTTTCAATAATTTATTTACTCATTGTTCCACAAATTCTTTACATCTATCTCCTACATGTCATCTTAATATTAAGCAGTTAATGCAACCAGCTATATTTCCCCCTATTTAGTGTTTGTAGTAGTCCCACTGAAATTGTTTCATCTATTATATTGCACTCATATCTATTTAATTTAGTGTTTATTTTGCATCATGTTTGCATTTAATATTTCCAATTTTTCACCACTTGTCAGTTGTTTTTCTTTCTGGTGTGGTTCTGGTCTTTGCTCACTATCCATATGCTCACTAGAACAAACTAATGTAGACTTATTTGAAAACCTGTTTTTCAAAGATAGGTTTGGAGCCCAATGCTTTCTTCTGGCAGGGGTTGGAGGTCATGTCCATTAACATTTCAATTATTCTAATGGCTCTGACACATGATGCTTTCATATTTAAATCATTCTAGCAGTCAGAATGAGAATATGAAATATCAAGGCTCTCATTGTGAAGAAAGGATAACAACTGTTTGAAAGTGATTGGTTAGAAACCCAACTATTGTTCCTCTGGCACAGTTCATAAGTGTTGTCCTTTTCCAAAACAATTTGTTCACTTTGACAAAACATTTAGGGGTTTAAGTTTTGTTTTTGCAAAAGTAATGTACTGCTGTCCACATACCCATAATATCAATAAATTATCACATTTCAGCACAAATATGAATGCTGCCTCATAATCCTCTCACACACTTGCACTGGCAACATGGTTTTCACTGGCTATTCCTATCTCCCAAGCAGGGAATAATACTTTTCTCCACAACAGGTCTTTTGACCTGAATAATATCAAGTCGCCAAGATACTGGCTGTATTTGAATGTCATGCTAAACCAGAGTTTAATGCACTGTGCAAGGGCTTAGCCTCCTCCTAAGTTGACATGCTCCTCTTGCCTTCCCTTCTCCTTCCTACAAGGCTGAGATTTGTTTGAAAGCTCCTGCTTTTGGTTTTTGTTAAGTGCAGCCTCCCATGTCTTCCATACAAGGAACTGTAATTGAAACTGGCTTATTTTTTAGCTCCAAGTGACACAAGAAACTGTGCTATCCTAAAGAAAAAGGAGAAGCTTCGGAATTCCTCCTTTTGAACTTATGGGATGATAGAAGTGTGCAAACACTGGATGAGTCTAGGACTATTCTCCACATACTAAAACACAGTTCAGCCTGACATCCAAATGTGGTTCAGTTATGATGTAGTCAACAAGTTAGAAAAGGCTCCATCTCAAAACTCAATAAACTCTTCTCCCAATGTCTTAAAGATTAAAACAAGTATGCTTTCAAAAGCATAAAGTTACTGAATTTTTTAGATCTCTCTGAAAAGCAAACAGAACTGAATTAAAGCTAGAAAGGACTTGTAATTTATACCTGAAGGAATTCAATCAAATAAACCATCTTGTTTTGCTTACTAGACTAATTCTGACTTCAGGCTGTTCACAGCATATGCCTATACCAAGTGTTATTTGACAAGATTGGGAGTCTATGCTCATAACAGACTCCAAAATTAAATAGCTTTCAGAATGGAATACCTTCCACCTGAAAAAATGAACCCTTTTTGAATCAATGTTGAATCAATGTGTTAGGTCCAAACAGCTAGCCTATATAACATTGGATAATATGCCTTCGTACTGGGGAGTGTTGTGGGATGAAGTGAAGCACAAACACTGAAAATAATGAGAAATTTTGTTCAGATTCCTTTATTTATATGCTGCACTGCTACATCTCTCATCCCCTAACTGCTGCCTAGTAGAGAAGGCCAGAAAAATAAACAGAAGATGTGTTCATGCACCTGTACCTCCATGTGGGTCTTGTGCATTAAGAGTGCGTGGCTGGTCAATCTGGGTAAACATTGGAAAAATATGTGATGAAATATTTTCGAATTTTTAAAGCAAGGAAAGTTTTTAAAAATACTGCTATTAATTGCTGATTATGCCCTCAAAATGTTTTCTAGTCACCATTTAAGACAATTTATAAGGCAATCTATCCTATTTACTCTAGAGGTGTAAAATAAAAATCTTGTCAACCTTCATATTCCTATTGACACACGAAACAAACAGCTGTTTCAAAATATGCGTGCCATTTTTTAAAGGAAAAAAACAAGCTAACATGCATAACAAAAAGCTTTTTTCAGCCTCAGTAAATATTCACTTTTGTTAGGTTCATGAAGATAAAAATGGAAGTCAGGAATCAGAAGCTATTGATCTTTCAGCAATACTCCTGAGAGAGAAACCTGAGGGCTGTACTTTTAGTTTTTAAAATGACCTGAGTTTCTTGTGGCTAACTTTGTCTAGTTCCTGTGGAATTGTATAATGATGATATACTGCTGAGTACTTCAGTATCATCAAGCTATCTCAAGCATCTAGATGTACTAATGGTCCTTAATAATGTGATCAGTGGAGGCCAGGGAACAGACTTTTCCAAAGTAATTTCAACCCTCTGTAGAAAAAAGTGCTTATGGTGTATACTGCTAGATCACAGTTGCCTCCAGTTAACAGGTTTCATTTCTTCTGTTTCTGGGTAATGTTAATGGCATGAAGGGAAGCCTGTTCCTAAGCCAAGATGGTATTAAGGCCTTTTATTTCAACTCTATTTTTACTATATTTTAACTGGCAAAACTGAAATATGCCTGACTACCTTCAGTGCAGCCGCTTCTTGCTCCATCTCCAATACTGGAAATCCTTTTAATTACTAATTTTTAATTTTCAGGTATTTTCCTAACAGTATCACTTCATGTGCTAAGCAAAAGAAAACTGTTTCTCTCTTTATCACTCTTAAGTTTAGAGATGGCAAATGAGCACCAACAAAACCTTACAGTGCTGTCCCATCCCCCAATGGTAACATTCCCGTGCTAGTCTCTGGACAGCATGGGATTAGGTCTGTGGAGCTGTTTGCAAAACACCTTAAGCTCACCTTCAGACCCAGTTCTCGCCCCATCTATTGTGATTTTTAAAATAGATGTGGCTCAGCTGTCGTCAACTGCAGCTTAATTTCTAGACTTACAGTCTGCCAAGCTGGTGCCAAACACATTGCTCTACTTTCCTTTAGGCCAACATCAGTGAGGCTGAAGGGGGGGGGGTCCTGTCTGGGCAGCCCAGGACCTCCTTACACACTGCCCAGGCTTGTGCCCCAGGGATGTCACCTCAGTGCTGCTAACCCAGACGCACTTCATTGCCTCTTGAGACAGACAGATGCCAACAACAAAGGCCCTTGCAATTCCATAGGCTAGGGGAACCACTTCCATTGGATGGGCCAGATCACAATGCAGCCCTCCACATTTGACAGGTGGGTGGGGCTGTCCAACTATCAATCAGCTTTTATAAGGCAGCTGTGGTTGTACTCTAAAGAAGCAGGGTGGCATTCAATGCCAAATGTAAACTGCAGCCAGGGCTGCAACAAAACAACTGAGAACCACCCTAAGGCTTCTGATTGTTCCTTTGCCACCATGTCTTTAGCTGTTCCATTCCTGATGCATTGTAAGCAGATGAGTAGCAGGCGACTGTGGCTATGTGAACATGGCCTGGTGGGTCTAATTTGGGCATTCAGCTGAGGTTCCTCACTGCCAACTGTAGGTCCTGGAAGCTCTCTCAAATCGTAGAAGTAGAAACTCACCAGGAAATGATAAAAAGCATAGTAAATATTCTACTTTCTTCCAAAAATTTATCTTTCATTCTCTCCACCTGCCCACCCAAATGGGAGAGGAAACATTTCGTTCCTCTGTGACACTGAAGTTGATGGAAATTTTACTTTTCTAAGTATCCGAAATCCTGCTTATTTCTATAATTTACCAAAGTCTGCCTGCTTACAAAATACCGGTTTGGCAGAATTCAAAGACTATTCAGTGCAAAATTCCAGATTGTTGGTTCCATAGTTTGCACCTAATTTTTGATAATCGTCATGTCATGTCCTCATCATGTTCTCTTCCAGCCTTCCCCATAGCCTCTATTTCAGATGCAGCAATAAAAAAACATGGTTGTATCTTATAATGTTGTCCCACTAATGCAATAACTTCTGCCTGCAGAATGGGACTTCCTCTCCTGTCCCGAAATGTCTTCCCTTCCCTCCAGTTTGTTCTGAGGGTTCTGCCAACATTCTACAGCAGATGGGAGAGACACAAGAAGCGAAGTCCCATTGTGCAGGCTCACATCCTTGCATTAATGGGATGTCTTAGCTGAATATAACACAGTACTTTGTTGTTTTACCACCACTGATGTGGTTTCAATGCATCTCTGCTCCAGTTACATTCAGAAGGCCATTTAACACATCACCTAAGAGCACACATAGGGATTTCCATCAAGTGGAAATTAAACAAAAAGCCACAGCCAATCACATATTTCTGACATGTGTAGCTATATATCTTCACTCACAAATGTTGTTGTTGTTTTGGTTCCACACTATACAGTTTTCAGGCATACACATAAAAAATGGTGTATCTGATTCCCAATGACTCCTTCCACTATGAAAGAAGTGCATGATAAGTCTATGGAGTGGGGTGGGGTCCATGGGGTGAAGCATCTCCAGCCAGAGTCTTAACTGGGTCCAAGCCATGATCAAACCATGCCCGTAAACTCTGCACCTGGCATCACATATGACATCAGGTGTGGGGCAGATAAAGACATGGCTGCACTGCCAATCAGCTGATCGTCAGGGGTTACAAAGCACTGGGTGTAGAGCTCTGCCATCCATGATAATCTGATGATTATCTGCACAAGCAAAAATAAGTCACTGTATGTCACTGTGATAAACTTGGTCCATGGGGTCTATATGGATTCAGCCCACTGGCCAGATCTAGTTCCCCACCTCTGTGGCAGACCAACAGATGGATTGCAGCCATACTGATCTCTTTCAGAATGCTGTGCGTGTGATTACTGCTTCCATTCAGCTATTCACTTCAAAGTTATAAATGCTAAGATGTACAAGCAGCACTTTACAAGACACAACACAAGTACTGGCCCATATAAAACTAATGCACTGATGTCACATAATCCATAAAGTCATCCCTGAATGGCACAGTAGTGCATCTGACTTCATCAAACCAGATGATTTCACCAATAACTGCTGCTTATCATTTGTGATTATTGCTATTAAGACTTCTGAAAAGACAGACAATCCTATTTTAATTATCTGAAGCCTTTCCACAAATTGTGTGAGTTACAGCACATGGATAGAAGAAGCCAGACCAAATGGCTTAACTGGAAAGAAATATGCAGTTTTCTGGAGTTGTGAGGTAAAGAAGTCTGCTCCTAATATATACAGTGTGTGCATGCATGCCTGTGTGAGAAAAATGAATCCTGTCTCCAGCAGCATTGGGGAGAAGTGGGCCTCCCTCTCCTACCAAGGCTACTGGATGACATCATGATCAAGAAAAGAGACTGGCTACTGTTTACCCAATATTTTTGACTTCATGGAATATTTGACTTCAATCAAATATAGGTGGCGTGTTGACCAGCCAGCAGATCAGCATCCCAAACGAACACACATTTTTATGTCAACCATGCCTAGTGAGTAGAAGTAGGTTTTATTCTTCAAAAATCATATATACCCTTCTGTCACTTTGTATGGTTTGCACCCATGGCACTAGTTTCATTGCAGTCAAATCAACAGAAAACAGGTTTTTAGAACTGTTTCAGTCACTTTTCAGTGCTACTATGGAAACTACTTGTAAATGAAGGCAAGATTCACATTTCACTGTTAATACAGGAAGTACATTAAACCAAAGAGTTTTATTAGTTTATGCTAAAAGCCTTTTCCCCACTGACCTCTAAACTGACGTGTAGCCCTTGTTAAGAACCTTCAAGAGCAGCATGTAAACAGCAGTACAGGCCCCATAACAGCTCACTACTTATTCAATAATAAGGTTGCTAACCCAATTTGAGTTCATGGAGAGTGATTTTGACATGTGTGTGTGTATGTGTGTGTGTGTACGATTCAAAACACAACACAAAGGTTGGGCACTGTGTTTCTGGTAACCAGCACACAGCAACTGCATATGAACTGCTTTCTAATGTTTTACTTTCTTCCTATTACAAATGGGAGCCTTACAGATGATCATCTTACCACACATAATCTTCACCTTGTGGGTAGCAAAATTCTCCTTAACCCTCTCTAGTGTAACACAGATGGTCCAGATACCTGATAAGAGAAGTCACTCTCAGATTGGTCACCTCTGTGGGATGGACACAGAAGCACTTATCCTCATATACAAAGAGTACAGCTTTGCTCATGCGGACAAGGATATGTGCCCTTACCTAGAGCATTCATGCCAATTCACTGTCTTATTTTACTGGTGGTTGCCAATATACTACCAATAAGCTAAAACTAAAGTGTGTGAATTTGGAAAGAGACTTCAGATATGCACCAGTATTACTTAATGTTCAGATTTCTGTAATGACTAAAAGGCTGACAGAGCAAGTGTCTGTATTAAACATAACTAACTTCCAAATGTTTGGTGTATTTGTTCTAAGGCACACGCAGCTCATCAGGCCTAACCAGTGCCTCCTGTGAAGTTCGTGTGCAACCTAAAATATGCTTGAGAATCCTCCGCAATGCACAAGAGCGCCTTGGCAGGCATGTTGAAGTGAAGTGTTCTCTGAAGATGAAAAGTTTCAAAATTGCTGACTGATGCAAGAGGTACTTGTTTGAAAAGATGTGCTCCATTATTGAAGCACTGTCACTTGAAAGTACCTCATTATTTCTGTTGGGCTACTGTGGGGTTAAGAGTACTCTTAGACAGCAACCATAAACAGCTATATTATAACCCGATGCTTAAGTTCTACTTCCAGAAATAAAGCCAAATGCTACAGATTACTGAGAAGCACACGGACGTATGAGAGTAAGAAGAAAAACTAGTACTGATAATGAAATTAGATGCTGACAAGTGCATAATCATTTGTAACCAATGTATTCCTGAAATCTGAGAAAAACATAACACTTTAGGTTTAAGTTATCTTGTGTTTATTTTACATTTCTACAGAACAGACTTAATTTAGCCTGAAGTCTCTGAACAATGCATGCTTTTCAAATTTATTTTAAATGTTGCAAAAGAAAAAGTTTATTGTTGTGATGGCATTTAATTTTGGGCTCTTTTTTGCAAACATATACCTTTATTTTGTGATCACTGCTACATTTAGCACAACAGTGGATTGCATATATAAGGGTACATATCTATAGCCAAGTTCAACGTTCAAACAATACTTGAGCGATGGAAAGTGCAAGCTTCTTCATCTACATTTTCTATTGAAAGACCTGTATGTCTGCTTGAAAAGAACTCATTCAAAATCTCACATTTATTGCTTTAGGAAATATACAGAATTCATATAGCCCTTTCTTTTACTTTTAATATAACTGAAATGCATTTATTACAGTAACATTCCTTCCCTGTATTCCTTATCAGATACTTTAGTATTAGTCAATGTATGCTATTTTTCTTCTGCCAGGACTCAAACAATATTGTGAAGAGCTTAAGAGTTGGAAGCATATCAGGATCGAACCTTTAAAAGACTATCCATTTTTGTGGAAATTACTCAATTCCATGGTAAGGAAGCAAAAATAAAAAAATGCCATTTCTAAGTACACCTCCAGCTGCAGGATCCAAACAAAGCAAGGGACAGCTCTCCTACTGGCCACTGTTTGGAGATTAGGCTGGATGCCTTCTGCAACCAGAGCATCATTTACATGCACTCTCCAAATCGACCAAATCCTAAGGGTGCATTATTTATATTGCTTTGTTGTCAATTTAAGTGTGTGTATTAAGAGTATCTTCATTATGTAAAATTTGAGGCAAGACAATTAGAAAAGGCCACCGCCCGGGGTGGGTGGGTGTGGCACACACACCTGTCCTTCAACAGACTGCCTCCAACTCACTGAGCCTCTTCCTCTCTCTTTTCTCTGTCCTTGTATTTTTACCTGCTACTTGCAGCAGCTGCTGCTGTTTCAGACCTGCCTACCAGTTTTCCTCCTGATGCTAGAGACTGTGCATGACCATAGTATCCTAATGAAGCACACTGGCTGGAACTGGTATGTCTGCAGCCACCACAAGCAACAAAAGCACAGTGATGTCCCTCAGATCAGGCAACAGGCTGACCAAGCCCATAATCAGACGGACACTGAACTAGCATAACTCATCTTTAGCAATGCATCAATACAAATGAGAGCTTTGGGTGGGTTCTCTTATTTCATCCTGAAATGACCCAAATTCTTTGCTGGATATCCACAGGACATCTGAAAACTAAACAGATTCTGAATGATGAGTGTACAGGGTCTCTAGGCCAGGAAACAGGTATGACAAAAGTTGGGTTTTGCAGTGGCTGCCACAATATGGCCTGCAGCGTTCTTTGCTGCCTCCAACTGAGGCTCTGAATGTTGCACAGGACCAAGATGCTAGAAACCATGAGATGCATAATGCTCCTAGGTCCAATCTCGAGATCCTGCAGAGATGTGTGACAGCACTGATGGCTTCTAAACCTACTTCAATGTCGTCTGGAAATCTGGGAGTCGTGCAAGAAGAACTGCATGGGGACCCACAACAGGGACTGTGACAGTACATGATACATTTCAGATTGGGCTGGATGCCAGAGAATCTGAGAGCTAATCTGATAGGACGGAAAAGAGCAGGAGACTCTAGACATCAGTTGACTGTCCCCATCCTGAATTACAGAACAAACCTCTTTGCTAGAAGAAACTAGTACTAAGAGAATGCAGAAGCTTGTATGAAAAGAAAAACAAGCTCCTACACTTTACATAATATGTTTGCAGCTATATGAAAGAGAATAAAATGTGAGGAATTATCAGCAGCATGAAAAAATGCAGCACGAGTTCTGGTAATTACTACTTGAACTGCTATGTTAAGTCATAAAATTTATAAAAAAACCATAATGGATTTTTAATTTTTCTACTGGGTTGTCAAAAAAAAACTCAGAAAGAGAGCACAGAAAGGACTGAAAATGTAAAAGTCAATTCAAGCGTTCACTCTTCTGTGTACCATTAACAGGATAGTTATAAAGTGTCATCATAGCCAATTATACAGACAGTCTTAGTAAAATGGAGTTCAAAGCAGTGGGTGGCAACCAATGCTGCACTCATGCAAGGATGCTTCTCTAGGGTGGGGAGGGGGGAGCAGTGTGAATGGGAAACTGAGAATTAATTAATTGAGTGGGAGGCAGTTTGGGCTTCACTGGATACAACCCAATTGTTCTTGAATAAACGTGCACTAAACAAAAGGGTTTTTTAAACTCTAGTTTTACCCAAATAGAGCTTTCCATGAACATGTTGTATAAGACCCTTTAGAATGGCATATTTTATGAAGCACTTTAGGTCTTTATGGTTATTGTACCTATCTAATATACTTAAGTAGCATCTGTCAAAATAATGAGCACGATTAAAACAATGGTGGAAGCAGCTCTAATTTTACCTGTACATACAGATAGATTAAAAAAACCCTTTGGAATTTAAGACTTATGAATTCACCATCTCCTAAACTAAAACAGAACCATATGGAAGCTGTCAGTCAGAACCCTTAATTTGACAGAGCAAATTTTAAAAGCATCCTGTTAATTTTTCATATAAATATTATTTTGCTAGTGACTCGAGAATATTGCCCGAACAATTTACATTTTATTACATGAGTGTAAGACCACATGCAGATTCTTTAAGGCATTGTTATGGATGGATATGTAATAAAGAAGGTCTTAAACCAGTTCTAGAATTCTCTTCTTCAGGCTTTTACTTCAAACTCTCTGCACGATTACCAGTCATCTGTTTATGGCTTCATTGTTCGTATGAACTATGCACTTTATCTCTTTGTATACAATTTATTATCACGTACCCAGGTGTCAGCTTGAATGGGTCTGATGTTGCTTAGTAACACCTCTTCATAGTTTCCATAATCACAGAACTTAACAACTGCAGTTGTCCCAGAGGAGTGAAGAGCTTCAATTTCTGCTCGATAAAACTGGAAAAGACATTTAAAACAGAAGTTCACATATTTTAGTTGCAAAAGCAACAATATATTCACAAACCATGTAATAAAAACCAATCTGTAATAGGATTAGGAAAAATGTATAAGAAACAGCCGATAGTAACTTTATCCATTTTCTTTTAAAACATTCCTAGTGAAAGATTTAAATCTGCAATTTAATCAGCAAATACTTTAGCTGATTAAATGATAGGGGACAATTTAATCAGTGAGGTGTGAGTTGGCAAACTGCATTACATACTACAGAATAATAATTAAAAATTAAAAGATGACAAATCACCCTAAAAATGAATGGTTGATTTTATCAGTTGTAAATATTCTTCCATATCCTTGATTCTTTAAAAGGCATCTGCAGTTCAAGTTTAAAGGTTTTACTAAATATGCAAATATAATCTATTGTTTAAAAATTAAAATTTCCCTAAATTGCTCAAGTGCCTTACATTTTATACACTTTGTACAGAGGGAAAAACAATGCTGCACATCTGTCTCTTTATGATCACTTATTCAGAGAAAACTCACTCTTAAAGAGTCCCACTTTCTGTGTCACACCTATTACCCAGGATTACTTCAAGCCTACTGCTTTAAAGGAAATATCCTCTGAACACCCATTACTACAGATATGACAAAAAAAAATCTTAGTTCCACACAACCCAACAGAGTGCCACCAAGGACAGGAAGCCAAGATGGAAAAACTTTACAAACCCAGGCAGCAAACTATTTACTATTCTTATTTATTATCGTTTATTAAATTTGTATACAGCCCTATACCCATACATCTCAGGGTGGTTCACAACACAAAACCACAATATAAAAAACACAAAATACATAATAAACAGGGATATTTTATCAACGTCCCTTTCCCCAAAACAATAGCCAGTGTTTGACAGTACAAAGACGCCTCTTGCGTTTAAAACAGAAGCAATAGAATTTGACTTGATTTGAGTAGGGCATACCTTGTTATCTTCCCAGTAAAGGGCAAAACATTCATCCCCTGGTTGCCAGCTTTTCCCATACTCTCTTGAAGTAGATGGTTCCACCATTTTTTCTGGTTTGATGGGTCCAGATCTCTTTCTGGGCCCAGTATCATAGTACATTTTTACATCAAATGCTGTGGCCATGGTGGGTGCAGGCAGTTTAATAGGTCCAACTCTCCTTCCTTTCTGAAAATGCTCCACATCGCCATTTGGTACAGAACCAAAACGATCAGTTCTAACAGGGTTTTGATAATCTACGTTCATACCAAAGTGCTGCTCATTTTTTAAGCCAGTTAAAGTTTCATTTGTTAGCATTAGTGTTTTCCTATCATAGAAATTGTCAGGATGGTGTATCTGGTTTTCCCTACTTCCCTGTTTCTGATTATTGTTGTCAGATGCATCTTGAGCAGCAGAATTCTCTTTCATTTCCATGGGTGATGCAGCTTTTCCTTGTCTGCTTTGCACTGGGATGTCCCGCTTAAAATGAAAGTCACCAGGGTGAACAGCTGTGAGATAGGAAGTATCTTTTCGAGGATATAGTCTATCACACCTATTTCTCTCTTCAATCCATTGTTCAGGGCCCAAAGAATTTTGTCTCTCGGAAGCTCTGGTTCTCATTAATACACTCCCCTCCATGGCGTGCCTCAAATTTTGACTGTCTCGCTGAAAACGAGGCGGCTTCTCGTTCCTTGGCTGCCTGGTGTCATTTCGAGGGACATGCCTTTGCTGGCTATATACTTTTATGCCATTTTGCTCAGCATTCGTTACTCTGTGCTGCCCCTGATGCTGCAGTGACATCTGTAACTTTGGTTCTACAAAAGAAAAACAACAGTTATTAGTGACACAGCTCATCAGTATCAAACAATTTTAATTCCTAAAGACAGTTTAGATATTTGACAACCGATATGTAGTTGATCATCTGGTGTATAAATAATACATGGAGTCTAAGGTCACATTGTCACATGAAATTAAAAAGGGGGTTAAAAATAATAATAAAATAACAACAGAATAAAACTTCATAGAACATTCTCCTAGAACTATTCTATAAGGTGCAATCAAGAAGCGTGTCAATAATCTACGTTAGCAAGACACGTGGGAAAGTGTTCATATGGCATTAACCTGAATAACGTTTTCACAAGCTACAGGAGTTAAACACTGGGGAATGAGCCACCTAAAGATAAGCACTTCGAAGCTCTTGATTTCGAAGCTGTTAATAGAGCAAACTATGGCTACCGCTAATCAGCAACTGCTACCAGACCATGCTTTGAAGGGTTCGTGGTTTGGGATGTTTCTTATTTTGCAGGTAACCATAGTCTGCTCAACTCAAATGTCTGGCAAATCGAGTAAGGGAGAATGAAAACAATGCCTCAGAGGAAAGTATTTCATGGAATGACCACAACCTCTGAACCACGGAATGGCTGTAACTTCTTAACTCCATCAAAGAGAAAGGAAAGGGCCACAAGCCTAAAAGTAGTTTAAATCCAGGGGGCTGAGGGGTGAAAAGGCCAGGAAAGAGACTATAAACAATTCACAGGCTTCAGCTTAAATAGTAAGCGAAGCAAACCCCATCTGTTGAGCAGAGAGTATAAAAGCAGAAGTCATAAACTTTTGCTTCTTTGTTGTGTCAAACACTTGCTTTAAATGAAAAGAATTCATATATTGGTGCACCTGGTAAGATAAAAAGGTAAAGGGACCCCTGACCGTTAGGTCCAGTCGCAGACAACTCTGGGGTTGCAGCGCTCATCTCGCTGTACTGGCCGACGGAGCCGGCGTACAGCTTCCAGGTCATGACTTAGCCGCTTCTGGCGAACCAGAGCAGCACATGGAAATGCCGTTTACTTTCCGCTGGATTGGTACCTATTTATCTACAGTGGTGCCTCGCAAGATGAAAAGAATCCGTTCTGCGAGTCTCTTCATCTTGCGGTTTTTTCGTCTTGCGAAGCAAGCCCATTAGCGGATTAGCGCTATTAGCGACTTAGCGGATCAGCCGATAAGCGGCTTAGCGGATCAGCGGTTTAGCGGATCAGCTGATAAGCAGCTTAGCGGCTTGGGGAAAAGGGGGGGGGAGGAAAAAAAAACCCCGCAGGAACTTGCAAGACATTTTTGTCTTGCAAAGCAAGCCCATAGGAAATACGTTTTGCGAAGCACCTCCAAAACGGAAAACCCTTTCGTCTAGCGGGTTTTCCGTCTTGCGAGGCATTCGTCTTGCGGGGCACCACTGTACTTGCACTTTGACGTGCTTTTGAACTGCTAGGTTGGCAGGAGCAGGGACCGAGCAACGGGAGCTCACCCCGTCGCGGGGATTCGAACTGCTGACCTTCCGCTCGGCAAGCCCCAGGCTCTGTGGTTTAGACACACAAACACTATGTTAAATCCAAATATAAATCTGAAGGTGCATGCTTTGCTTTGAATAATATTAGATTCCCCCCCCCCCTTCTCAAATCAATTGTTTATATTGCTTAATTAATTCTGTCTGAAATTTGTGCTGGAATTCTTGAGTGTACAAGGTATCTAATTTGGTTGATCTCCCTAGCAAATTTTACTAATTCAGGCTGAGCACAGACGAAAAACATTCATTAGAACTGTTGCAGTCAGAGTCCACCTTGAGACAGGTAAGTCAGTGGACTGGTGTAATTTTGCTACCCTGTCACTTCAGACTATTTGTATCTGACAGTAATTTTGGACTTTGAAAGCCACAATCCATTAAAAAAGCATTGATTTTATTAACCATCACAGCAGATGTTTCCAACCCAATGAATTTCTGTAGCTTTCTGCAAAGGGAAAGAGGTTAGTCTGGCATGATTATTTCAAGGTCACAGATTTATGGGAACCTAAGTGAATAAAATGATTGACTGACAACTTAAAAGGGAAATGCTTGTCATCTTAAAACTACCTAGTATAAGACAAAAGCTTTCCTGTCTTGCAATTAAGGCAAAGACTGAGCCATTTTCCAAGCTATTTTCCCCAATTTCATTTTACCATAATAGCTGAAGAGATGTCTAGCTGTGTGACAAAACAGCATGTCCTGCTCTTAAGTGTCAAATTAGGTTTGTTACTACTGTCCAGCAAAAGCATATATGCCATTTGAGAGTTTGGGCTAATGGCTCACTGGAGAAGGAATAATACAAGAGGAAATGGTGGGGTGGAGTTGGAGTTCCTGTCAGTTTCCTTTATGCTATGAAAATGAACTGCTGATAAGCTTCTAGGAGTGTTGGACCTGAGGCGAGCCCCATAATTGTGCAGCAATCCCCAAGTTCTTAGCTTAAAGCAGAGATGGGGAACTCATAACCATCATCCTGGGTCACTAGTCATGCTGGCTGGGACAGAGGGGAGTTGGAGTCCCACATCATCTGGAGGGCCACAAGGTCCCACCATCCCTGGATTAAAGTTCTCTGCAAAATTTCCTGCAGAAGACAATTCTGTTTTTGCACCAGGTCAGTGTTGTTGCTGCTTATTCAATTTGTATACTGCCCTTCATTTATAGATCTCAGGGTGGTTCACATGTGTTGAAACCATTTGGAACTAAGCTTCCCATTTTTGGATGGGGGCGGGCGGGGGGAGTACGTATCTGAAGGAGGAAAAAGCTGAGTTTCCCCATTAGCAAGATTTCCATCTAGCTATACAAGACATCGATAAGGATGTCAGGTATTGCCATAGGACATTCAACAACAAATCACAGAAACTGGGAGTAACAAAACTCAACGACAGCTCGGAGCTTCATAAATTGTGTTTTACACAACAACAAGCTTATTTCCAGGAAGGGTGCCTCAAGTAGCAGCTGAAACAACTATCTCTTTGTAAAATTTGAAAGTGGTTCCATAACAAGCAAAATCTCCTTTTACGTGTAGTCTACATACTTCAAAATACTCCAAGTTAAACTACTTTTAAAAGGAAACCTTTCATTAAATAAAATGCTAAAGAATACTGAAAGCTTCTTCACATGCAAATAATGCAGTTCTTTTAAAAAATAATTTCTAGATGGTGCACAGGTTCTCCTCCCCCCTTAAAGTGTTTGAAACTGCAACTTCAGACACCTTTCCTTAATGGATTCAACAATGGATTCAAAATGACTGGAAGAGAATAAAACTTGTGCTGTTGTTTGTAACTTAAAGGAAGAAATAGCTCTTAGCCCTTTGGTCTTCCAATTGCACACTACATACCAAACTCCCTCTGTTTATCCCACTCTCTGGAACTATGCAACTATCAGATATTAGAGTATGATTTCTAATGCAAATATCACACCCCTATTACACCAGTAACATCCCTCACAGTAGCTTCAAGGTTAATGCCACGTTTACCGTTTCACTTCATACAAAATAGTTGGAGAGCCAACATATGAACCCTATGAACTGACCTGGACCCTGCAATCCTCATCTGAGGCCCTTTGTCCTGTGACTCCTCCTCAAGAGGTCCAGAGAGTGTCAACACGAGAATGGGCCTTTTCTGCAGTGGCTCCCACTTGTGGAATGCTCTCCGCAAGGAGGCTCACCTTCATTACATATCTTTAGGCACCAGGCAAAACTGTTTCTCTATAACTAGACTTTTGGCTGGTTAACATTCTTTAGTCTTTTAAACCGAGGGCGGAATACTTGTTTCTTACTATGGTATGTATTTTTGTGTTTTTATGTTGTAAACCGCCCTGTGATTTTCGGATGAAGGGTGGTATAGAAATTTAAGAAATAATAATATACAGACATTTCAGAACAACTTCAAGCTGCATATTCTCACACTGGAAAATCTCAATATTATCTGACAGCATTAAAGAAAAATTGGAAGCACAAAGCAAAGGAACAACGTGAGCATTACAGCAACTCTCCCTGCTTGTAATTCCCAGAAACCGGAATTCAGGTGCACATTGCCTCCGGCAGTGCAGACAGAACATAGCCAATGTGGTTTGTAGCCATTTTTAACAAGGGGAAAATATACTACATCCATTCGTCTTACCCTTTTTTAAAAAACAAAACCATTCTAGTTGGAGGCCATTACTACTTCTGTGGGAGGCTGGCTGGAGAGGGTATTAGGCTTTAGACCTCAACCAAAACCATCAGAGAGAAACAGACATTCTGGCACCACAGAATTAAATGAGTCCAAGTGTTCTGGTATATCCTATGAGCTGAGACCCTTTGGGCTGCCAGTAAAGTGCTCCAGAAGAATATCCCAGAGCCTCCTAGCCCTGAACTTTGAGCCTCTACAGTAAAGGTGGAACAAGTCCAGTCTAAAATAAAGGAAGAGCTATTGGCTAAGCAAGTTTGGGTAGACTGTACAATGCAACATTGGTGAAGTCTGAGCTACAACAAACACAGGCAAACCATACACAACCAGGCCAGAAAGAAGTCTCCAAGATGACCAATATGCATTTTCAAATTAGATCTTGGTTAATATTTTGGGCATGAGTGGGAAAGACAAGGCAGCATACCAAAGGTCCCACCAGAACTGGTCTTGGAGAAAAAAACATTCCAGTCTTTTCACTAGATGATCCAAGTATAAGCCAACTCATGGATAAGCCATTTGCTGGGATTAAAATGTTATCTGTTCAACCAGTTGCTTTTAAAGTTTCCCTCTTTGCTGCCTTGATGGATTACACCAGAGGTTCCCAAACTCATTTGGCCTACTGCCCCCTTTTCAGAAAAAAAAATACTCAGCGCCCCCCTGGAAATCCACCGTCCTTAAGTGAACAAAGAGAAATATGCAGTGACAAATTTGCATTCTTTTATGTATCTATATGTCTACCTACATCCTACACCACAGCAAAGAAAAAAGTTGTAAATAAGACACCTTGAAACTCGAAATTATAAAATTATTTATTAAAATCAACCATAGTAACATTTGCATTACACACACAAAATGAAGATAACAAAGGATAATATTAAAATTGCCTCCTTTGGCAATCTTTACAAAACTTTAGTTTATGGTTGCCATCAATTTTGATTTTAATTCATTTTTATAATGTTTTATTATGTTGTACTGTTTTAGTGTTGTTAGCCGCCCTGAGCCCGGCTTCGGCTGGGGAGGGCAGGATATAAATAAAACTTCTTCTTCTTCTTCTTCTTCTTCTTCTTCTTCTTCTTCTTCTTCTTCTTCTTCTTATTATTATTATTACAAATAACATTAAAAATAGTCCTAATGAGAAGGATGAGCCTAGTGCACTGCCTTCAATTTATTAATGTTCAGCTCTATGAGGTGAACTAGGCCCCAGGATTAAAAACCCATGGGCCGTACCAGAGTGAAGCTGGCCAGCTCAGTCCGATCCGCCCCAGTGGTGGGGCTGGCACCATTGCCCACCTGCCATTGGCCAAATAAGCAGGCAAGCTGCGATCTACTTCCCAAGCCTGGGTGAAGCTGAAAATGGCTCACCCAAGTCTGGGAAATCCCCTGGCCTCCAGCATGACCGCTGGAGCCAGGGGAGGTGGTGTCACTTCCACCGCCCCCTCAGCTTTATTCAACACCCACCAATTGCACCTGGATCTTTGCAGCCTCCCCAGGGGGCGGTATCACCCATTTTGGGAAACACAGGATTAGGTCTACTGTTCTGCCACTCTGAAGAACCGTGTGGCCTCTGGGGAGGCATGTGGGTCTGGCGTCGTCATCCTCAACATCTGTCCTCAGTGTCGCTGGCAGTGCCAACGTAGGCTGCAGACCTCACTTCAGACCCCGCTCCAGACCCAAACCTGGACATTTCCTATAAAATGCAAAAATCCGCCTGGATGGGTAGGCTGGCCCCCCAGAAGAGGACATGTCCAAGAATACTCAGACTTATGAGGACAGCTATAAATGTTCAAGGTGATGCCTGCTCCACAATACTAGGTCTATACAGTACAGTGGTACCTTGAGTTACAAACGCCTCAGGTTACAAACGCTTCAGGTTACAAACTCCGCTAACCTGGAAGAGTTACCTCAAGTTGAGAACTTTGCCCCAGGATGAGAACGGAAATCGTGTGCAAGAGGCCCCATTAGCGAAAGCACACCTCTATTTAAGAATAAGAACCAACCTCCGGAATGGTTCAGGTTAAGAATGGTTCAGGTTAAGAACCAACCTCCGGAATGAATTAAGTTCGTAACTAGAGGTTCCACTGTACAATGGAATGTCCAGAGGTCAGGGTGGGAGGAGGATCACTCTGCAGGGGCCCTAATCACCTGAATCAACATGGTATATAGATTCTATTTGCTCCAGCATTTTCTCCTACCCCGTCGATTATTACCCTAGATCAATCTTAGCCAATGGGGTGCCCTGTTTCAAACTAAAACGTCCATGAACCCCAGCCAGTGTGGCAATGGTCCGTATCCTGCTGTCAGGGAGAAGGATGCTAAGAGTCAGATTTCACTTACAGGGTGATTCAGAGTGAGACCCAGGCACGGTCCAAAGTTTGGTCAACAGCAATTCCAGTTAACAGTCTAAGATCATATACACACAGGCTCACAGCAAAAAGAGCAAATAAGTCAAGGAGATAAGCGTTCCAGCATCTTTCTATAAGGACTGAAGACTTATACGCAGGAGGTTTTCTAAGCCCCACCCTAGGCACAGCAGTTGGGACTTGTGAACTAGCCAAGGAGCTGGATCTACTCATATGGATGATGGATCTACTCATGGTGTCGTGCAAGAAGCTGCAAACTCCCACCCTGTCTACATACCTTCTACTGCAAGAGTACCCATTTTAGACTCCAGGAAGTCAAACAGTGTGCTTGGAGCCGATGGCCTGGCATTTCCTAGTTCTTCTTCGTCTTCAGGTCGTATCCGGCCTCTGCCTTTCCCCTTCCCTAGAGACAAACCATATAACCTATTTAGTTATTGTCAAATGAACTTAGCTTGAAAAATAAAGCAATTCAAAGTATTTTAAAGTTAGGTATACAGAGAAACCTTAAATGTAGTAACTTATCAACTGGATTAGCTTCCACCAATCTTGTGTTCCCCGACGTTGTTGGGAGAACAACTGCATCACCCCTAGCCAGCATGGCAAATGCTCTGGATGCAAGGTAAGTTTTTCATGCTCTGGCAAATTCCAAATACTGTAAGCAATTAGGGTTCTAATTCTACAGGGAGCTCCAACAATTCAGCATGGGTCCATTAGAAACATTCACCCTCCAAAGCAGAGAGAGGAGCAAGGTTGGGAACCAAGCTAGTTATCAAGCTCCTTTTCTCCCTCTCATCATGTGAGATGATCACCTGACTAGGGCATGCATGGCCATTAAAATGAACCCTTTACCTTATGTCCACTCAAACTTATTTATCTGAGACTTTAAAAAAAAAATAGGTATACAGCAGTCTGTAACAACACTATTCTTATTTGACCAAAACAGCAAGCTTGCCTTGCCTCTTCAATGCATGAGAAAACTTTTAAAAGTCACTGAACCTGACCACTATAGAAGGTCCAGTGGGAATTAACTGCAAATATTACAGGAAGAATCCATGAGCTAAATGGGGTGGGATGGGGAGCCAGAATATAAAAGAAAGTGGAAGTAATAGCCAAAAACCTTCTGTAGTATCCACGTTTTGAGGTAGAATAAGACACAGAAGCTGGTAATTGAGCACATTCTACTTTTACCACATAGCAGTGATAGTAAGGAAAGTAAGGAAAGAATTGGTAAAATCAGATATGTTATTTACAAGATCCTGCCAAAGTTAAAAAGTGTGCTGATCACAGTGATGGAGTGTTCATCTCCACTGTGGATAAGAATTAACTCCTCCCTTTCTGACCCCTCTTTCCCAGTCAGTGCTACTGTAAATAAGCATATGTGAAAAATAAACCAAGTGGAAGAAATTCCAAGAGGTTCTGTTTAAACTGCTTTTTGGCATAATTCTACTAAAAACCAATCTGGACTCTTTGATCATCATGAGGCCCTTCTTCATGTGCCTCCTCCATGAGAGGTCCAAAGGGTGGCAAGACAAGAACAGGCCTTTTCTGCAGTGGCTCCATTTGTGGAATGTTCTCCCTAGGGAGGTCTGTTGGGCGACCTCAACATATGTCTTTAGGTGCTGGGTGAAAGTGTTCCTCTTCAACCAGGCCTTGGGCTGATTAATTTTCTATGGCCCTTTAAAAGTGTTTGTGGCAGGGTGGGGGTCTGCTCTGTTTTTGTTCTATTTATTTTGTGCTTTTATCCTTTATTTTTACCTTGTGAACCTCCCTGAGATCTTAGGATGAAGCAGAGTATATACATTTAATGAAGAAAAAAGAGAAGAAACTTTACCCTTAAGGTTCCTAGATACAGTTACAGATAGGTAGCCGTGTTGGTCTGCCATGGTAAAAACAAAAAAAATTCCTTCCAGTAGCACCTTAAAGACCAACTAAGTTAGTTCTTGGTATGAGCTTTCGTGTGCATCTGAAGAAGTGTGCATGCACACGAAAGCTCATACCAAGAACTAACTTAGTTGGTCTTTAAGGTGCTACTGGAAGGAATTTTTTTTGTTCCTAGATACGTGCACCTCTGCACACCCTTCCCTAGTTTTCCTGCTCCTTTTCACCATTCCTCTGTATCACTCCCTTCTTCCAAACAACTTTTTCCTAGTTGCTTGTGCTAAGTCATTTCCTGGGCTCATGTGCCCCCTTTGGCCTTGCTGTCTGCCATGTTCCTCTGCAGGATCTCATCAGCTCAACCCATGGTAGCCAAAGAACATTCTAACTCTCAAGACCTTGGTGACATTAAGGCAGGTTAGACATTCGTTGAAAGAAGCTTTACAGCACCACAACTACAGAATCCCTTGGGGTGTTGTATTATAAATCCATTATGTACTGTGTTACAATAGCCTCATGCTCTACACATCAACAGCAATGTTAACTGGGAAGTAATTATAGTTGGTGGCTTCACAGAAAACCACCAGAAACCTCTGGTTGTAGTTCAGAAGTAAATTGTTCCTATTCAAATGCTTTTCTGTAAGAAGCAGCCTTTAAAGTTGTACCTCTAGGAGGTGGCCCTTGTACAGTCACTTGTTTATTGCTGTTCAGAAGGAAGTTCAATGAAGCTTCAAGGTTGTTGCTGTTATCCATAAGCGCTTGCCTTGCTGCTTCCTTGCTGAAACCCATTTCTGTTATATGTTTGAGAGCCTTTTCATCAACCTGCAATAGAAGACATGGAATACATGTAAACCATGGATACAATGTACCCCATAAAACTGTTTACTTTTAAAGTGAATATTTATATTAAATTAAAACACAAATTAGTATTTCATGAACACACAAGACAAGATACACAAGACCACAAGACAAGTCTGTTTTGCTAAATTAAGAGTAATTTCTTACAAAGTCATAATTTCATACAAACCACAGACAAAGGGAGTATCGAAATATGCCCTTTATTTATTGCCTTTGATTAAACGTCTTCCCTGAATTATCTCCAAGGAGGGCAGGAGCAGGTAGGGGATGCCACCACCTAATTGTGATCCCTATGCCGCCCACTAATTTGGAGCTCTTCCCATTCCACTGCAGTCCATGTGCCACATTTCAGGATATGCTCACCACTCAAGGGAGTCTTTTAAGGAGGTTCAGAAAACTGCAATGGATTGGAGTAGTCAGGAAAGCCTGGGATGAATACACTTCTATCCCCACATCATTCAATACAACCTGGTGTGTTCTGGGAATTGTGAACTGTTGCACTATGATGGAAACAGACCCGTCTTATATGCAGCAATCACACTGCAAGTATCACAGCCCTCTCACTGTCAGGGCTGCACACAGATCCAGCAGCTACTACCTGCCTTGAATGAATTCAAAAGAAGGCACTTTTCAGCCTGGCTGAGTAACCCAGTATCCATCTGGGTTCTAGCATTTGAAAGTGCTTTTCAACCTATTTCAAGAGGGATACACAAGCACAGGTAACCTCAAACATTTAAATTCCTCTTGAATAGCTAACCTCCATGCCAAACTGCTTTTGAAAGCTCCTTCAGTTTCAGAAGCAGTTCACGGTATAGCACAGGGAACTGCTGTTCAATAAAGACACAAGGTACTAGCTTTGCACATGATACTAGCTTTGCATTTCTCTGGATCCTGGCCACAGCTTGCAAGAACAGTTCAACTTGCACACTGCTGCCACAATGACTTTTAAATAATTACTAGCAAGGCTGATGTCAAACTACAGATTTGGCAAAAGAACAACATTTTAAACCAGTTTTAGTGGGGGACAGGGGGCGGGCGGGTGTGGGGGACTCCCTGGTCCCAAATGGGGCAACTGTGCCCCTGAAGAACCAGGTGTGCAGCCTGGGGGTCATTTTGGACCCACAGCCATCCATGGAGGCGCAGGTCAATTCTGTGTCCAGGGTAGCTGTCTCCCAGCTCCATCTGGTATGCAGGCTGAGACCCTCCCTGCCTGCAGACTGTCTCACCAGAGTGGCACATGCTCTGGTAATCTCCCACTTGGACTACTGCAATGCGCTCTACGTGGGGCTACCTTTGAAGGTGACCCGGAAACTACAACCAATCCAGAATGCAGCAGCTAGACTGGTGACTGGGAGCAGCCGCCAAGACCATATAACACCAGTCTTGAAAGACCTACATTGGCTCCCAGTACGTTTCCAAGCACAATTCAAAGTGTTGGTGCTGACCTTTAAAGCCCTAAATGGCCTCAGTCCAGTATACCTGAAGGAGCATCTCCACCCCCATTGTTCAACCTGGACACTGAGGTCCAGCACCCAGGGTCTTCTGGCGGTTTCATCACTGCAAGAAGTGAGGTTACAGGGAACCAGGCAGAGGGCCTTTTCAGTAGTGGCACCTGCCCTGTGGAACACTCTCCCATCAAAGAAATAAACAACTATATGACATTTAGAAGACATCTGAAGGCAGCCCCGTTTAGGGAAATTTTAATGATTGGTGTTTTAATGTATTTTTAATCTTTTGTTAGAAGCTGCTCAGAGTGGCTGGGGAAACCCAGCCAGATGAGCGAGGTAGAAATAGATGATGATGATTGTTGTTATTGATGATGTTGTCACTAAAATCCAGCAATATTTTCATAGTTGAAAAGCTCAACATCCATCTGTATGGGGGAGAAATCTGGATTATAAGAAACATATCTGCAAAGACGTTACCTTTCAGCCATGACAATTGGTTTTCAATTTTCTTGCAATTTAACATTTTACTTTAATCAAATATTGAGTTAGGCTGCAATCCTAACTGAAGTACCCTTCAGTAAGCTCCACTGAATACAACGCATAGGAATTGTACTGGTAGTCAAGATGTCTGCATACCTTGCACAAAAACATCCCCTCACCTCCCCCTGAACATCCTTCATATAAAATACTGATGTTTGAAGGCTTGCTGAGATTCCAGCCTTACCAGTTCTCGATAGACACCTTCATTTTTCCCCTCAGGCTTGATCTTCTCTTTTTGGAACACTTCCCTGATTCGATTCCCTCCTGTACTCACACTGAGATTGCTTCTAGTACTGCCACCTCCTCCAAACGTTTTAGTCTTTAGAGAAGAGATAAGGAAAATAATGTTTCAGTACCACCAGTACTAACTTTCTTTATATAACCACTATGGAAAGCCAGTCTGAAGATACTCATTTTTAGCATTCCTGCAAACAAAATTTTGATTTCTAGCTCCACTTCTGGTCTCTCTAGAAATCACAAAATACTGTAAAAAGGTTTTAACAAGCATAATTGGGGATTATTATTACTATCAAATTTATTACCCAACCTTCACAAACAGCTCCCAGGGTAGGTTACAACAATTTAAAACTCAGAATAAGAAACATGTAAAACAGATTATAGTTACAAGAACAGAGTGGGCTATGAAAACACACATTTCAGGTGTCAAAGGCAAAGAGGTGCGAAGGCACAGAATGAAGAAGCCAGACACACCTCTGTGGGGAGAGAATCCCACAACTTATATAAAAAACAACTTAAATCAGAAATTGGAAGGAAGAATATTTCATCACCGATACATTATAAGGATTACACAGGCAGTAGGGTTAGGCTTTTAGTTTAAGGGACCTTTTACATTACTAAAACTGCTTGCTTTTATACATAACAAAATGTTTTGGTACCAAAACATTCTATGTACGAAATAAACCAGTCAAAACATCTACCCTAAGTCTGACATATTTATGTGATGCAATATACATATTCATTTTAATCCTTGGCTAGTATGATATCTGAACAATTTACTCCTCCTGTATTTCTGGTCTTTCCAAAACAAGCAAACAAACAAACAAACAAACAAACAAACAAACAAACAAACACCTGGGTACTGAGATAAGTTACACTGAAACATATGTTTCCAATATCTTTCTTTCTTTCTTTCTTTCTTTCTTTCTTTCTTTCTTTCTTTCTTTCTTTCTTTCATACAGTGGTACTTCGGGTTACAGATGCTTCAGGTTACAGATGCTTCGGGTTACAGACTCTACTAACCCAGAAATAGTACTTTGGGTTAAGAACTTTGCTTCAGGATGAGAACACAAATCGTGTGGCAGCAGTGGGTGGTTCCATTAGCTAAAGTGGTACCTCAGGTTAAGAACAGTTTCGGGTTAAGAATGGACCTCCAGAATGAATTAAGTTCTTAACCTGAGGTATCACTGTACTCAAGTTTTCTAATTAGCTTAAATAACTATAATCAATGAATATAGAACAATGTATGCTTCTAAACTGATTGGGTGATTTTCTCTTCAGCAGTACTCCATGCCAAATTCCTAATTCCAAATTGTAAATAATAATAATAATAATGATAATAATAATAATACTAATATACTGCAGACCCTCTTTCTAACCTCTTTGCTTTTTGCTACTTCTGCAATAGCAGCTGTTCGCTGTTTTTCAAACTCATCATTGTCCCCGGCAGGTTTCGCTGTGCTTGTCACTTGCAGAGTTTTTCTCCGATCCAGCTCCCTGCTGTCCACTTGAAGCTGAGATACACACTTCTGGAAATGTAAAAGCATATTTAAAAAGCAGTTCCATCTACCATGTATTTCATTTTTAATATAATAGAATCAAATCACAATACAGCCACATGCCAGATTCTAGTTGTGATCTGAACTTCCCAGTCTCTACTACACAGGAAATAAAGACAGATAAATTATAAGAGAGCAATTGTGTTACTCACGCAGCCCAGCATGATCCCCTGTCTCTTCCTCTCCCTTAAAGATCTTTTGGGGCTGCGCAGGTTCCAAGAAGTGGACAAGAGGCTGCAGAGGAAGCCTCCCAGTCCAGCCCCGCTCAGGTCTTGCTTTGATTAAAGAATCCTCTCTACTGGATGAAGAATGCTCCCTTTCTAGACAACCAGTTGGTACCAAATAGCGGAAATTGAAACTTTCTCCCCCACAGATCAAGCTGCTTTTAGAATATTGTCTCATTGACATAGGTACGAGCACAGAGAAACTGGAGTGTGTGTGTGTGCGCGCATGCGCGTGCACACACACTCTAAAAACAAACCAATACTGATGGCCCATGTACACACAGCTAAGTACAAAGCAGGGGCAAAACTTAAAATGAAAAAGATATCTAACCAAACATTTAACTGCTAAATAGAAAGTATCATGTAGCTGATGTTCCTTGTGGCACTTGAAAGAATGGACTGGGAAAGCACTTGGCTGCCGCTTGAAAGTTCTCAAACATGTAGAAAAGCATTATGTTCAAACTAGTTTCTTACAGTTATATCAATTTGTAAATTAATGCTTAAATATCTTTTTCCTGCACCATATCCTGTTAAACACTAGACTCTAAAGAACACAATGCCAAAGTATTGAAATAAAAAGTCCTATATGTAGCTTTTTAAAAATAAAGCCTCTGGGTATGGGGCGGTGTATATATATATTCAATAAATAATAAGAAATAATAATAAGAAATATTCTAAGATACAACAGAGTCGCTTCTGTTTCAAAGTTTAAACCTATTTTAAAAGCACGCCATACCTGCCCAAAAGGCACAAAGGGAGGAGGTCCACCTTCTGTTCCTATGTTACTTCTGTTGTGTTTCGATAAGCTCTGTGAAATTAAGCAACATTATCATTAACTGGTATTGCCACAGCAAGAGGTATGACATTCTACCCGTCATGCCCTATATCTACCAACTTACTGATCAACCTTACTAGAAGCACCGGTGTCATGAGAAGAGTGTGAAGGCACAGGAAAGCTTGAAGGAGACAAAGAGAGAATGCAAACTTTCTAAACAAGCAAATCAACTACCCAGTTTGAATTGGGCATTAAGCTTGTGCCTCTAGAAAGAAATACATAGGAAGTCTTTTTACTGAGGAATAGGACGTTCTATGGATTCAAAGAAATGTAGGGTGGAAACATGCTACACAAACCACAGAACTTCATGTTTTACACACTGTGTCTTCAACCAGAGCTAGATATCAATTTATTAGGCAGGAAAAAGACCATGCCCTCCCACACCCCAAGATCTTTTACCACACCTGCCTTCTGGGAAGGATCCTGCTTAATATTTTAATAGTGTGAATGCAGTTTTATTAACAGTTTTGTTACTCTGCAAGCTGCCTTGGAAAGATTTACATCATGAAAAGCAGGTTATACATTATTGCAATAAATAATATAATCAGACAAAAACCACTATTCAAGAGATGTACAAGGAGTGTTTGCGAAGTTCTTTCTGAAGTGCCTCAGGAAGGAGACAGGTTTTCCCATAAAGTGAAGAGGCAAAAAGTAGAAAGCCTCAGCAGGGAAATCAGAGAGCTTTATTACATTTACAGTACCACACTGACACTGGATAGAAGGCTGGTACAGAAATGGCCCACCTCCAATGTGGAACTTTTGCCAGCCCATTTTTCTCTGACACCTCAGAATGCTAACAAAATGCTAAATTTTCTGGGTTTAAATCAGGGATGGAGAATCCCCTCGTGAGCAACCTGACAGCAGTTCAGGGCCAGAGGCAAACCTGGATAGAGCAATGGATGCTCTACTTTCCTCTGTACCCTCCCACATTCTGCCCCATAGACACCATGCGTCTCTCCATCCAGGCCAGCAAGAGGCATCAGCACAAGGACACATTCCGGGAGGAAAATAATTTGAGGAGAGTGTGGAGCAGGACTGGTGAAGGCTGTGGTCTGGGGGTGGAGCCCTAGAGGCCAGGTATGCCCCCCAAGCCTAAGATTCCCCACCCCCAACTTAAATGCTGACCTTTCCATAAAAAAAACATTTTTAATGCACATTACAATGTGACTTAATTAAATGTGCTTTGTAACACAATCACAATGCCTTCATTTTCATATACCTAATAAATAATTTGAAGTTTAACTAATATACCTGAAGGAGCGTCACCCCCATCATTCAGCCCAGACACTGAGGTCCTTCTCTGAGGGTCTTCTGCTGGTCCCCTCACTGGAGGAAGCGAAGTTACAGGGAACCAGGCAGAGGGCCTTCTCAGCAGGGGCATCCTCCCTGGGGAACACCCTCCCTTCAGATGTCAAGGAGATGAAGAATTACACAACTTTTAGAAGACATCTGAAAGCAGCCCTGTATCAGGAGGTTTTTAATGCTTGATATTTTTATTTTGTTTTTAGATATGCTGAAAGCTGCCCAGAGTGGCTGGGGGAAACCCAGCTATATGGATGGGGTATAAATAATAATAAAATTATTTATTATTATTATTATTCAGCTTAATGTAGGGAAAAGCATGTTACCTCACCCTTTGCAACTCCCATTTTTCTATAAGATGGTCCACTTCACCGCCAAGAATCACTGTGTTGCTGTCATCCAGAAGGAGGATGCCATTTTTCACTTCCACAGTTCCCAGCAGTTTAATTTTCGTTCCAGGAGGAGTGTTCAGACTAAACACAAGAACAAGAGGAACTCCACAAGTATTGACGAAAGTATTATTTCAGTATTTTGTTGTGAATCACCATTACACTGAATCAGTTCTAAGTTATTTATTATGTGATGCATATTAAAGAATTTGGTAGTGTGAAACTACAGTGCATTCTGTTTTAATGCTAAATAGCTATGTGACTTATTAAGGTATCACTAGATAGGACTCACTGCACTTGAAGTTATCTGCATTTGAAGATGTAGTCATGAGAAAACACATGGCCCACCACTATCACCTTATGCAGGAAGCATAGTAAGAATCCATCTCCATATTGCTTCTGGAAGCACTCACAGAAAACGTGTTTTACTGTACGTTTTTCCCCAAGTGCCTCCAATGTTCAGTGGCAAAATAGGTAAACAAAAACACATTTTCAATGCTGCAGCATCTATAGAACATCAATCATTACAATGGTAGTTTTCAACTGTTCACTCATCTGCCAAATTGACAGAATATATTAAGAAAATCAGCTGTCAATCACTTCAGAAACTGAGCTCTGACTAGGGATACTTAGGTGAGAACAAACCCTGTTCCTGGAAATGGAACAGCGCACAAAGGAGATATGAGATTCAGATATCTGAATATGGGGCATCTCATGACTGAGACACCTTTACAAGCAGCATGTGAGAATTCACAGCCTTGTTCCTGGGACCTTGAGGATCCAAAGCATGCAGCCCTCCCCATGAAGCAAAGGGCTTCAGACATTGGCCAAGCAGCACAGAAAGGAGACAGAGACCCATATCTGTATCTATTACATATCTGTAATCCGCCAACAGCATCAAGACATCTCTAGTACAAAGTGTCATGAGAAATTCCAAATCCTTGTCAAGCATTACTGAATGAAAAAAGATGTTCATTCTACTTTCGCCATCTTTATTATAATGTTGGCTCCATACAGACCCTCTTGCATTCTGTGCTGGCCACAGATGAAGGAAGGAGCCCAACTGTGGAGTTTGGTCTTCCATATTCCTAGTCTAGCATCTTATCAGATGGGCTGGTGGTCTAGATCAGGGATAGGCAAACTCTGGCCCTCCAGATGTTAGGGACTACAATTCCCATCATCCCTGACCACTGGTCCTGTTAGCTAGGGAATTGTAGTCCCAAACATCTGGAGGGCTGGAGTTTGCCTATGCCTGGTCTAGATACTGCTCAGTCCTGCCCTTTGCCAACAGCTCTATTAAGACAGCTGAGGTGATGCGAATTACTTCCAGATCTCCATGAATACTACAATCATAGTTTATTAACTAACATAATATGTGACAACTTCCATCCTTAAGAAAAAGAGTGCTGAAGTAAAGTCAGCAGGCTCCTTCTGCAGAGCTGCCATTTTGTTCTAGTTCAAAAACTGCCAATGGTAGAAGGGTAGTCAGAGCATGTTGCAGTAATACATTGTTTGTTTCCAGGCTCAGTTTAAAGTGTTCTATTAATCCTCAAAATGTGTAAGCAGTCTAGAACCAGGTTACCTTAAGGACTGCCCAAGATCAGCATCTGAGAATCTAAACTCCAGCCAGTCATTAGCAAAATTTTGATCACTGGCACTGCAATCACAGAATTCTCCACTTGAAGAAACTAGAGAAGCCCCCAACCCCCTTTTTGGACAGATGCTGAAAACGTTTTAAAGATATTTTGTAGCCGATTTTTGCTTATGTAAAATCTTCTTTTTTAAAAAATGCTGAGCTATTTTAAGCTGTGCTTTTATTGTCACTCTATTTTGTTTTCTTTCTAGAAACTGCCTTGAAAAAATATTTTGACAAGTACGGGTGCAAATAAACTTTATTCTTCACTTAGGCTTTATTTAAAGAACAACTTTTTCCAGAAAGAAACATGTTTCTTTTAAAGAACTAAGATGACAAAACCATCATTTCACATTTTCAGAAACAAAAACGTTGTCTTTGAAACTATTTAATTAAATAGCATACAATATATTCAAATATAAAATTGAAGGTTTGTCCTGTAGGATCTTGCAAAGCTGGACCGATCTTTTGGTACTGGAGTACAGCTTCACACTTATTTTTGAATGCCTAACAGGCTTTCATCTACAGATAATGAGAAAACGGGCACATGAGCTCTGGGAAGAAATATGGGCAGTTAAAGTGAAGCCACAGTGGTTCTTGAATGGTTTATACTAAAGCAGATCTAAAGGATACATACAACTATGAAACCAAATACCTAATCCTGGCCACCACACTACCTCCAGTGCTGTCTTGCTGCAAGATTTAAGGCAACTGTGTAGATAATATAGGATAAAACAGGAGCATACCTCCTTGACCAACATGGAAAAGGACAGAATATCTAATACGGAGGCAGTGTTCCAATTGTACTGTGGCCTCTAAAGCTGTGGGGAGAAGTTGTGTAAAGACAAGTCTTATGATTAATCACAAACTAGCACTAGGGGAAATTTATCTGGGTGCAACCTTGCACAGTCTTGCATATCCCTATGTAGTGCAGCTATGAATGTGCATGGGGGTGGCAGCTTTCTGTTAGAGAAGCTTCAGGAATGTTGAAGGGCAGTTTTAAATTGGTGCTGGCAGGGGTGCCAACTTGTATAAAATATGGGGGGGCAGGTAAGTCCCCCCCCCGATGCGGTGCCTGCACACTATTTGAATGGCAACGTACATCAACTTTGAGGGCCCCAGCACCCTCAAATATTTTATTTGGGGAAGTAGCCCCCTCAGCCCCTAGAAGTTGGCTCCTACCCACAGGGAGAAAGGCTTTTGTATAAAGTTAAAATATTCTTGATTTTGCTCACCAAGTAATTTCTTAGTGCACAAACTGCTCTGCAATCTCTTTATGGTTTACCATACGTGTAAAGCCAACGAGCTTTGCACATGGCTTCTCATCAAGTCACTAATTCATATGTAGTCTAATCCAGTATACCTATTATGCAATTCATTAGCATTTTTAGTAATGAAATTCCACTCATTTTATGTACACAACTGATCAGCTGTCCAGATGGCCTTTCAGCTGTTATCACCCTATGTTAAACTCCAGCTGATTACTTGAATGGGTATCATATAGGCACACAATTGCCCAAAGAATCTGAAGGACAGCTTTAACTATAGCTGTGTATAATACGTAACACCCTAAAGTTTTCTATTCAATTCATTTCTTATAAATGTTTTACTTTTACAGTGTACTTCTGTGTTTTCAGCTATTGTAAACACTATGAGAGATTAGAAGTGAATTTATCCTTGGAGGCATAAAGCACAAACAGAAAAAGATATGAAGGATTTCTCCGTATAGGATTATTATTTCTTCACTTCTGGAACAAACTTTTTCTCCTTCAAAAGATATTGTAAACTCAGACATATTCTATATATTGAAATGCCTTTGAGAGTTCTAAAATGTAATGTGCTTTCAGTCAATATGAAGCAAAATAAGTATTGTTTACCTTATTTTGGACATATAATTATATTCTATTGCAGTGCAGCTTGTGTGTCCATCAGTCATCTGCAAACGCAGCATTCTTGGAGCAGCCTGAGATTCTTCATTTTCCTTTGGTGCAGCTATATTGCGTACTTTTTGGATTTGTAGAACACATGGACCTTCTAGCTGTGAAGACCAATGGCAAAATTATTTTAATTAGCTTTGTTCTATTTTGTGTAACTACTATAGGAAATGGTTCTGGTAGGTATTAGGTTACCTAAAAAAAAAAAAAAATTTTAATTATACTTCATTATTATTGTTGCCAGAGCACTGCCATCATTTCTATGGACACTAGGGCTGGGCGATATCTGGTTTTCAACATTGCGATATATCAGCAGCTAAACACTGCAATATTTCAATATATCACGATATCTGAAATAAGGCTGGAGCTATGCAGAGGTGAACGTGGTAATGTCTTGACAACTGCTACCACTTATGAGTCTAATTCTAAAACTGATAATTTTTTAATTACCTTTAACATATTGTTACAACTGCTATGTTATAGTGGTACTGTACCAATAATGTTTAAATCAGCACATTTTCTCTAAAAATAAAGCTGTGGAAGTAATCAGTAGCATATATCAAAAGTAAGGTGAGAGAATGTTTACTAAAATTTTAATTACATTACTAAACAAGCAAAACACCAATTCAGTGTCACACTTTTAGATATCCATTGAGTCTTATACATCCCACAAACCAGTTATCTGATTGATGGGTAATGTTCTTTTCTAAACCAGGCCAAACTAGAAAGAATGGATAAAATTTTACAGAACAAAAAATGATTAAATGAAAAATTTTGCAAGGAAAATTTGCATTTCAGCATTCTCTGGCAATAGAGATGCCATTTGTCTCTGAAGAACATATGCTGAACACACTTTCATAAGGCACACTTGTTCCTGGGACAGCCCAAAACTTCTTTGCATGAACCATCAATATTGGGAAGGATGCCTCATGTGCCGTTCACCATATCAAAGGGCATTCATCAATGTCCACTGTTGGCATAGCCATATAGTTATTTTAGCTCTTTGGTCCTCCACTTGAAATAAACATTTTTTGCCAACCCCTTTTCAATGGAGCATGGTGAGTATTTGGCTCTGTATGAGCAGCAGAGTCCCATGCAAGTCTGTCATCTTCTTTATGGCACCCTGTCTGACAGCCTCAGGAGCCTCCAAGAAATGCAGCTGGAACCTTGGGTCACTCAGAGGCTAGACCTATAATGGTTGCCGTAGGCTCACTTTCATTCTTTTCTAACTGTGCACCCAAACTTCACATTTAATATCAATGTATTAATTTGTTGTTAATAACAAATGTGTGAGAAACCAAAGGGGCCAGGAGAGAATTGGGAAGAGTTCTAGGGTAGGGTATGGGATTGGAAGAGAAAATGGGGGGGGGGCATAATGAGGAGGAGAGACACAGATGGGGGGAAAGGTTCAAAAGGCAGAGCAGAGTGCTTTTTTCTTTTACTCTGAAGCAACTTGCAAGCCAACAAGCATCTCGAGAGTGTATTTCCCTCCTGCTTGGACTGGTAAGCTGGAAGACTCACAGAGTTAACATGGGGCTGGCTGCATAGGCTGGGTTAATAAGAAACCTGTGGGCTGCTTCTGCCCCAAAAGAAAGGTGCACACAACAAACACAGGGGCTCCCCCCCTTTATTCTGAAGCAAGTTGAAAGTCAAGCGGGGGGGGGGGGGGTTTCTATATACAGCTAACAAAGGGCTCCAGCACCTACAAGGGAGGGGAAAGACACACACACACACACACACACACACAGAGAGAGAGAGAGAGAGAGAGAGAGAGAGATGGAGCAAGGAAGCAAGCATTTTCGAAGGGAAAGAGTTAACAAAGAGAACGGGACAGAAAGCGAGCAGCAGCAGCATCACAGAGTAGTTCCTTGTAAGTGTTGTGCCACAGAGAGACTCAGCATCACTGGAGCAAGGAAGCAAGTAATTTGGAAGTGAAAAACGATCAGGAGGCAGAGGAGACTGTGCAGCGATTGCAGCGATTTTTGCTCAGCCTGTAACCAGTTTTGTAGCTATTTGTAGTGATGACGGGGAGAGCTAACTGAAAAAGGCAGGAATTTTTGCAGCAGACTATTGTAGCTATTCCAGGGACGCGGGTGGCGCTGTGGGTAAAACCTCAGCACCTAGGTCAGTGGTTCGAATCCCCGCGGCGGGGTGAGCTCCCGTCGTTCGGTCCCAGCTCCTGCACCTAGCAGTTCTAAAGCACAATTAAGTGCAAGTAGATAAATAGGTACCGCTTCCTAGCGGGAAGGTAAACGGCGTTCCGTGTGCTGCTCTGGTGCCGGTTCGCCAGAGCAGCTTCGTCACGCTGGCCACGTGACCAGGAAGTGTCTGCGGACAGCGCTGGCTCCCAGCCTCTAGAGTGAGATGAGCGCACAACCCTAGAGTCTGTCAAGACTGGCCCGTACGGGCAGTGGTACCTTTACCTTTATTGTAGCTATTAGTAGGGATGGCAAGGAGAGCCAGGTGGAGGAAGGGGGGTGCGGTGGGTGCGGGCCGCCCTGTGTGTCACCATTGAGGGGGGTGACGAAATGCCGGGCGGCACTCACCGCGGGGCCTGAAGCGCGCCCGAGCCACGCCTCTCTCCTGGGCGAGACATGGTGGCTTGGGCGTGCTCAGGCTCCGCACTGCCCCAACGGTCCGCCTGCTGCCTCCCCCCAGCTGTAGGGCGGCTGAGTGGGAGGAGGCAGGCAGACTCCAGAGGCCTTGCAGTGCGTTGCCGCCCTTGCCCAGCCCCATGTGCTTTAACGGCATCCTCCGCCACTGGGGAAAGCTAACCCATTCTCAAAGAGGTGGAGATTTTTGCAGCAGCCTGCTGGCAGGGAACAGTTGACTGAGGCAGAGTTAGTACAGGAAGAAGCACTAGCTTCCCGGTTTTTCCAATATTGTGTTTTCTGAATACCATGCACAAGATCTGCAATATACAGTGGTGCCCCGCAAGACGAACGCCTCGCAAGACGAAAAACCCGCTAGACGAAAGGGTTTTCCGTTTTGGAGGCGCATCGCAAGACGAATTTCCCTATGGGCTTGCTTCGCAAGACGACAGCCCATAGGGAAATCTCCGGGACAGTGGGGAAGCGCAGCACGTCTTCCCCGCTGTCCTCGGACCTCCTCCGAAGCCTGGCGGCGAGGCAGGGACACCTCCTCCCGCCGCCGGGCTTCAGAAGGATGCCCCGATGCCGGGCGGCGGGGCGGGAAATCCTCCCTCCGCCGCCCGGCATCGGAACGATGCCCCGATGCCGGGCGGCGAGGCTGGAACGCCTCCCCCCGCCGCCCGGCTTCGGGGCGGGAAGGCCTCCCCCCGCCGCCCGGCATCGGAACGATGTCCCGAAGCCGAGCAGCGGGGCGGGAAAGCCTCCCCCCCGCCGCCCGGCTTCGGGGCAGGAACGCCTCCCACCGCCGCCCGGCATCGGAACGATGTCCCGAAGCAGGGCGGCGGGGCGGGAAAGCCTCCCCCCGCCGCCCGGCATCGGAACGATGTCCCGAAGCCCGGCGGCGGGGCGGGAAAGCCTCCCCCCGCCGCCCGGCATCGGAACGATGTCCCGAAGCCCGGCGGCGGGGCGGGAAAGCCTCCCCCCGCCGCCCGGCTTCGGAACGATGTCCCGAAGCCCGGCGGCGGGGCCGCGAAGCCTGGGCGCACTGGCAACTCTCCACAAGGAGCGCTCCCGCTGCTTGCGGAGAGGTCCGCGAAGCCTGTCCTGGACCTCTTCTGAAGGCAGGCGGGGGGGCAAAAGTCTTTGTCCCCCCTGCCTGCCTTCCCAGGGGCTTTTAAATCGCCCCGGACAGCGGAGAAGTCCTCCGCTGTCCCGGGCGATTTTAAAATGCAGCCCGCCAGAAGAGGTCGGGGGAAGGCGGTTTCCATAGGAACGCATTAATTGATTTTCAATGCATTCCTATGGAAAACCGTGCATCGCAAGACGAAAAACTCGCAAGACGAAGAGACTTGCGGAACGAATTAATTTCGTCTTGCGAGGCACCACTGTATTAGGTCATTTTTTTATATAAAACAAAAACAAAAAGCGATTTCATGATTTGATTAAAATTTCAGTATCTTTTTGCTTGTTTGGCCTCCCTCCCTCCCTCTGATAAAAAGGGAGATTGATGGGATGAGGGCTTGGGGGGGGGGGAGAGAAGATTTAGCTGGCTGCCGTATGCTGAAATGGGAGGTTGGGTACTATGTGAGAATGATGGGGAGGGTGTTTTTCAATAAGCAGTGCAAGCAGAAGTGTGTCTACTCACAAGCAAGCCCTACTGAATGCAATGGGGCTTACTCCCAGGAAAGTAGTTAAGTTGAAGACAGCGGGGCCTATGCATGGACAGATTCCACTGGCCGCTGAGGTGAAATAGCACCAAAGCCAGAGATATACAGGACAAAATAGAGTTGACAAAAAACACCCACCCACTAGAAAACCTTCTTTAACCTTCAGAAACAATTGCCAAACAGTTGTGGTGGGAACTTCTGTGCTGCTAAATTCAACTATTAAGTACAGCAAGTGGGGTGGCTGAATTTTATTCTGGCTCCTAAGAAGCTATTCTCCTGGTTGCACAGGAGAGCTGGGGGACATTGGCCTTTCCTCAGGCTCATTCTAGGCTTGTGTTCATAGCACTAAATCATTGTTTAGTTTAAAATGCAAAGCAGTCCAATATCTACAGGCTGTTTGTACAGAAGAATCTTCAAAATTATGTCTGTCCTAATCCTAAAACCTCCTTGTTGAAATTACCAAATGATTCCTTGTCTAAGCACAATTTATCTCCCTCCTCTAACAAATGGGTCCATCTTGAGGCCATCTGACCCACAAAAGTGCAGCTTATACTTTGGCACCCTGTTTTTTCAGCTTCTCACCTGATGGTTACACCCATTAAACATGTACATTTAATTACAGTGCTACATCAGGTTACATACGCTTCAGGTTGCAGACTCGCTAACCCAGAAATAGTGCTTCAGGTTAAGAACTTTGCTTCAGGATGAGAACAGAAATCGGGCTCCGGCAGTGCGGAGGCCCCATTAGCTAAAGTGGTGCTTCAGGTTAAGAACAGTTTCAGGTTAAGAACAGACCTCCAGAATGAATTAAGTACTTAACTCGAGGTACCACTATACAGAGCTAAGGCTTCTGAAAAAATTCGCTTAAACACCCAGCACTAAAAAGACAAGAGAAGATCTAGTCTCACCGTCAGCATAACAATATATTAAAAAGATCCCTAATTTTGATTTGTACAACCAAACAGATATTAAAGATATTTGCAGAGAAGACCAAGACTGCTAACCTAAATTGATTTCAGCACTTAAACCTAATATTCCAACAATACTTTGGAAAAAAATGCTAACTGCGCATAGTTTGGATTAGCTCTAAATTTGTTCAAACCCTTCATACATTGGGAAGTATCAGATTTCCTGTTTAAATACAATAATCATGATATTAAACACCATTTAACTCTACTCATGATAAGCCACGCTGTTACTTTATCTGTCACATATGCTGAAGTTCAACATTTTTCTTCAAATTTAATCTAACACAGCCATCTTGTGGCTGAAGCTTGTATATCATGATTCTAAGTTCCATGAAACTGTACTGTTACACCCTAGTTATCGTTGTTCCGACGAGGGTGGGGATGTGTTTGGGGCTGTTTCCCCCACCTGCCCGTCATATGTGACGTCAGGTGTGGGGCGGGTAGAGAAGTGGCTGGATTGGACAACTCAATTACAGCAGGAATAAAGTTACTACCCAGCTGATAGCGAGTGAGCTCACCTTGCTGGTTTAGCTGTGCCACCAAGTTCCCTAGATCACTAGATAAAGGAACTAGATCACACAGCTGATCCATGCAGCATGCAGCACTGTCATCCTGGTGCCAAGGGCTTGCACAGTGCTCTCCAAGTGCCTAAAAGCTAGCTCTGTTCCTGAGCACCTGACAATCAGCTGGCTCCCAGGCACCTGAGAAAACCTTGCAAGAGACTTTGACAACCCACCTGTTAATCACCTGACACCAGTAGCCCCTGCAGGGATGATGCCCAGTAAATGGAGAAGGGAGAAGAAGAGAGACGAATTCAGCTGGAAAAGCTGCAGGAATACAAGTACTGTATGAACACAAGTACTGCAATAGCCAGCAATTTTACCTTTTCCACCTTTCCACCATTGATGTCACTTGGAAGGAACTTCTTCCCAATAGCTCTTAAATCTGTCTGAAGTCAAAATAGAAATTAAGTTTGAGTACTGTTTTCCAAAATAGATACCAGAAAGAAAGTAACAATTCATAAGAAATAATTTATAGTAAGAAGTAATAACAGTATTTCACAGTCACGCATACTCTATACATACCCATGAACAAAGTAAATATTATCAAGCTCATGATTCTCATACACAGCTCTTAAACAAAATAATCTTTTATGCAACTTAATGCAAATCTTTAAAAAGGAATAATCCCTACTTAAGAAGAGTAAAATAATGTTATAAAAAACTTGTTGCCTTTTTACAGAAATTACAGTTCAGACCTCTAGCAGCTATGTATGCTTGGTTCCCTCCATATTTCCTAATGGTTTCTAAGATCTAGCTGTTTTAGTCTACATTTACTTGAAGCAGGTTTTGTATGTCATATCCTTTAGCTAGCTGTTACTGATATTTTTATTTAATTTTTTAGTTAATTGTTTTAGTTTTTTTAGTTAATTGTTTTATACACACACATACACCCTATTTCATTGTTTTATGTTTTTATTGTGAAAAGCACATTGAGATGTTCACTTTTAAAAGGAAGTACACAGTATTTTTTAAAAATGAATATTACTACCCAAGACACTGCAACACTCAGATTACATTTTCTTCCTATAAACAAGCAGATGCACAATAGAATTAAATGATTTATGCTTCAAATTTTTGTTTTAACTTTGAACTAAACATTTATAGTATTGTTCCAATAGCTGACCCAATGCCAGAGACACTGCTCGTTTTTAAAAATAGAAATCATTAAATCTCTGTGGTTTAAATGTTGGTTCTTTACCTGCACGCCCTTTACAATTAGGATTTACATAACCTTCATTAGTTATTTACATAACTATATTTTGTTCAGCCACTGTATTAAGCAAGTTTCTAGTATGCATGGCTGCAAAAACTCCTGTGGGATCATGTAGGTGATATTATTGAATGAAATCTAAAGCATCCTGAAAGGAAGCAGAAATGACAAAGGAGTTGTGTACATGAGTGCTAGACTATTTTCCTGCTGACTGCAGCTCCTTATGCTATCCCTCTAGAACAGATTTGCAAGATGTATGAGATGCACCAGCAAAATATGGGTGAGGAAACCCAAAGGGAATATAATGAACACTATAAAAGACTAAATATATATATAAAAAATTTTCCAGTAGCACCTTAGAGACCAACTAAGTTTGTTCTTGGTATACGCTTTCATGTGCATGCACACTTCTTCAGATACTATAAAAGACTATAATTCTAAGGAGAGAAAGAGAGAAGGCATGACAGGGTCTTTAGTCTTCCATTCTGTTTCCTTAAATGTCTGCTCATAGATTCTGACTATCTGCTGGTTAATGATAACATATGCTTAGTCTATTACCTGAATATTCAACGGAGACAATACAGTACACTAGCACAATGTTTGTTGGTATAAAAATTTTTGCTGTGCTGAAGAGGTAATTTTAAATAAAGGCAAGAACCAGAAAAACTATTGCTTGCCTACTATAGAAGCATGAACAGAAGGCCACAGTTAAATTTTCAGAGAACACATAAAGTTAGTAATTGATGTACTATACAGAATTATTCTTAAGAAATACGAAGAGAATTGTATGAAGCACTAACAAAACTTAGAAAAAAATGCTTATATAACATGGATACAGTCAACACCGATAGTTCTACCTTGTTCCCTTTGGGAAGAAGCAGGAGAAATAGTGATTTCAAAGGATGAATCATATCACTATTGTTTTCTATTTAACAATATTATGGCAGAAGAAACTGCCTTCAGTTAAATCCCCAGGTAATAGACTAAAGGATGCCTATATTTCTATAACAGAAATAGTATTTCTAACTTAATTTATCCAACATACTTAAGACCAAAACATAAAAATAAGGTAGAATATATACATAAAACGGCTTCAATCAACTTCTATTACAGATGGAAAGTAAAAACAAAATTGCAAAACTGTATTTCCATAACTCAGAATGGAAATTAAATCTAGCAATTGTTATTGTGATGGGTCTATTTTATTCCCTTTAAGACAACAACTCAAGTCACCCACCCTATATAATTACTAGGCAAAACTTAATTTGTATAATACTATTCTTATCTATTTTGGGGTTTTCTAGTACCGTATTTTTTGCTCTATAAGACTCACTTTTACCCTCCTAAAAAGTAAGGGGAACTGTGTGTGCGTCTTATGGAGCAAATGCAGGCTGCGCAGCTATCCCAGAAGCCAGAACAGCAAGAGGGATTGATGTTTTCACTGTGCAGCAATCCCTCTTGCTGTTCTGGCTTCTGAGATTCAGAGTATTTTTTTTCTTGTTTTCCTCCTCCAAAAACTAGGTGCATCTTGTGGTCTGGTGCGCCTTATAGAGCGAAAAATACGGTAATTATTTTACAATAATAGCACCTTTAAGAGCTATGGTATTTCATTTTGTATTATATCAGCCAACCCATAAGCTAATGATTACAATAAGTGACAATTAACAAGACAATTATGAAAGTTCACATATGCTACCTACATTAAGTGCAATCAGAATAATGTCGTTTATGTTGACTTTGTCAGATGAATTTGTGCAGGCTTCAATTCCTTCATCTGACAGGTACCTATTAAAAGAAATGAAAAATGTTGATTTAGTATACGGATATCTCAAATGAAACATCCCAAATCCTTAATCTATCCATGAAAACATTTTTAATGCATTTTAAGTTGTACAGCAAGTTACAATTTCACTGAAGCAATTCTGGGATGTTAAACTGTTGCACAGTAAGTCTCCAAAACACCAGATGATGAGGAGAACAAAAGAGAACTCTTGTCCTCCTAGTTTGCTTGTGAGCTTTTATGGAATGACTAGTTGGTCACCGATAGAAGCCTTGGGTGAGAGCCAATGTAGCAATGTGACCTCTCTCCCTCCCATGAGCCCCACAAGTGACCTCCAAAGATCTGCTCTGGAGGCTTATGGGACTCTATGAAACAGAGTTTAATGGCCTGGGGAGGTGCTGAATGAGGGAGTAAAGGAACCAAGTCCTGTTGCACAAGCACATAGGTAAAGTAAAGGTAAAGGGACCCCTGACCATTAGGTCCAGTCGTGCCCGACTCTGGGGTTGCGGCGCTCATCTCACTTTATTGGCCAAGGAAGCCGGCGTTTGTCCGCAGACAGCTTCCAGGTCATGTGGCCAGCATGACTAAGCTGCTTCTGGCGAACCAGAGCAGCACACGGAAACGGCGTTTACCTTCCTGCCGGAGCGGTACCTATTTATCTACTTGCACTTTGATGTGCTTTCGAACTGCTAGGTTGGCAGGAGCAGGGACCGAGCAACAAGAGCTCACCCCGTCGTGGGGATTCGAACCGCCGACCTTCTGATCGGCAAGTCCTAGGCTCTGTGGTTTAACCCACAGTGCCATGCACATAGACACATAGGCATAGACAAGGACATAGACCTCACTAAATGTTGCTCATTATGCTGGACATTGTCCTGAAATAACAAAGTCATTCTTATTTTCTAAGTAATTCAACCAAGCATTGTAGCAGCTGAAGCTAATTCTTTTGCTTTCAAAACAGCTTAGTTGTAAGTAACTTTGACCTGATTGTTCCAAGATATTCAAGAGCAACACCCTCAATTAATATGAACTTGATTATGTTTTGTAATGCAAGGTTGATGCTTTTACCTTTTTTGCCAGGTTATCAAAATATTATTTACTGAAGGTGTTCCTCAGCAAATTCTGATGCCTCAACAATACCCTTACCATTCCATATACAATATTCCCAAATACTTATTTTCAACCCCCCACCCCATTTTCCTGTTTTGAAGGGGAAACAATATGGTGGATCACCATTACGATAATGGTAAAGACCAAACAGCCATGCATAAAATTCTACTGATGTAGCAGGGGTTTTCAGTTCAGCCTCTTGAACTTCCGGAAAAGACAGTCCTTAAAAATCAGGAGACCTTCCATGTCATGAAGGGCTGCAGCTGGACAGGAAACATTGGGTGCTGCTCAATTAAGTCTTACTCACTGTAGATGTACTGAAATTAATGGTCCTAACTTTTAGATACCACCCATCACCGGTACTTGTCCATGCAAATATGAACCTATTGGGTTCACAAACACCATTGTTTGTTTTTAAACCACGCCTTTATTGAAAACGAAACATTTTCATGCAACTTAGTCAGAAATAATAAAAAAATAAAGCTGAAGCCTGATAGGAAATTTGTTTTCTACATTCACACATTACACTAAATGACGAGTGAGGAAATGGATCCAGCCAACCCTCCAAGAGCCGCACATCAGGTGACTTGGCTCAAGGGAAGAATTAGAAGTGCACTCTGGATTATTTTTAATTTTTACAGTCTCAGCTTGCACCAAGTCACAGATGCAAATATTCCTGCTGAAAACAGGGAAGGGATTCAATCCCAAATGCATGCTGTGCTTTGGGTGGGGATCAATTTAACTCAGAAACTCTGGAGCAGAACCAATCCCAGCAGGGCTTATGACTACAGTGGTACCTCGGGTTAAGTACTTAATTCGTTCCGGAGGTCTGTTCTTAACCTGAAACTGTTCTTAACCTGAAGCACCACTTTAGCTAATGGGGCCTCCCGCTGCCGCCACACCGCTGGAGCACAATTTCTGTTCTCATTCTGAAGCAAATTTCTCATCCTGAAGCAAAGTGCTTAACCCAAAGTACTATTTTTGGGTTAGTGGAGTCTGTAACCTGAAGTGTATGTAACCTGAGGTACCACTGTACTATAGTGCTAAATTTAAAAGGTGCTGAATTCAAGTTCTGCTTGCAGAAGATCATTCAGGAGAGCACTCTAAGAGTAACACTACATCCAAACCAGTAGCTGTAAAAAGAACTGCATTTCCCCCAAAGCTATCTTCACCACTCTATTGAATTCCCTGCCACACACACACACACACACACCCTTTTAACCATTAAGTAGGTTCAGAAGACAATCAAAACATGGCTTGTTATTTTGAAGTTTGGTATACACACATGGAATAACTTCCTTCTATACGTCAAGCTATCAGTTATATAGCCACTAAACATTTAACAGCTACACAAAGGAGTAAAAAACTTGATTTTGCTCCCTGCCACTGCCGAAGCAAGGGGTTGCTAAGTATCTGGCAGACTTTAGCACATGGGAGTTGAGCAGTGTTTGGCTTAGTTGGTCACAACTTGAGCAGGCTTACCAGCTTTAGATCAGAGTTAAGCACATCATCTACCTACAAAAATATTTATTATATTTATAACGTTAAACAACTTTAGTGCAGGGAAGTGCACTAAAAACAGAGAATGAAAATAAATATTAAAAATATGATACAAAACAATGAAAGGAGTATGAAGATTTATTTCTGGCAGATACACAATAAGGATGAATCATAATTTTGAGAACCTCAGATTAAACAACTTGTCTGTTTAATCTGAGGTTCTTACTCTTTTAATGTGGAAAAAAAGTATTTATCTGATGCTGAAAAAACTATAAAGATGGTGCCAGGTAAGCCTCTTGCCTGAATCTACTTCATAAATTGCTGTCACCAAGATAGCCCTCCTTAGATGTCACCTATCTCACTTCATCTGCTGGGGAACTTAGAGCAGGACCTTCAATAAAGATTTTAAGGTGATACACACACACGGTGAAAAAAGTATTACAAAGCCTTGGCTTTTCTGAAGCAAAGCTCTGATTTGGACCCAAGTTGAAGCAAAGCAACATAAGCTGAACCATCCGGCTTTCTAAAGCAAAATCCAAGCCAATGTAATCTTTGTTGTTTTAAAAAACACACACCTCAAAGCAGTGTGCACCAATGAAAGAAAATAAAGTAAAATAATAATAACAACTACAACAATAACAACAACAACAACAACAACAATAATAATAACTGCAACAATAATTCATAATGCTACTGCTACTCAAAAGTATTTTTGTTAATGTTTTGAAGTAGGAACTGGACCAACACTAAAATATGGAATGATGTAATTGAGGATGTCACTGAAATACTGTAATATACTGTTTAGTAAATAATAATAACATAGAATATGCTGTGCTTACATCTTACTTTCATCCTGGAAGCAAATTATACTTAAACAAAGCAAACAGAATTTTCTTGTCTAGGAAACATCACAATGTACAACTATGGAATCACCACTTGGTGGAACTATTGCTGCATGTCAAGTCCTTGTTCCTTAAAAAATAAACGAGTGTTTTAAAATTGGGGGAGAATGTCCAAGTATAAATAAATAGTTTTAAATTTAACACTAGTTTTATGGAGTTGCATGTTTGAGCAGAAGAGTGCAGCTAGAATATGTATTTTCGATTCCATTTCAGAAAGTCTATAATTTATGCAGAGCAAAAGCATGCAGGCCGACTCAACAATAAGCTTCACTGAATTCTGTGGGACTTACTCCCAAGAACAGGCACCTACAATTACAGCCTAATTGTCTTAACACATTATCCACAAAACACTCAAACCTACTTGACACAATACAGTGGTGCCTCGCAAGATGAAATTAATTCATTCCGCAAGTCTTTTCGTCTTGCGAGTTTTTCGTCTTGCGAAGCACGGTTTCCCATAGGAATGCATTGAAAATCAATCAATGCGTTCCTATGGAAACCGCCTTCAGACCAGGTCCGGGGACAGTCTGTCCCCCGACCTCTTCTGAAGGCCGGCGGGGGGGGGGGGAGTCTTTGCTTCCCCCCCGCCTGCCTTCCCGGGACAGCGGAGAAGCGATGCGCACCTTCCCCTCTGTTCCTGGACCTGTCCTGAAGGCTTGCGGTGGGAGGAGGGCTTTCCTCCCCACCGCCAACATTCAGAATGCTGTTCTGAATGTTGGCGGTGGGGAGGAAAAAACCTCCTCCCACCGCAAGCCCCGGGAACAGAGGAGAAGCCCTTCGCGCCTTGTCCTCTGTTCCCGGACCTCCCACCGCAAGCCTTAGGACAGGTCCGGGAACAGAGGAGAAGGCGCACTGCGCTTCCCCGCTGTCCCCGGAGATTTCCCTATGGGCTATGGGCTTTCGTCTTGCGAAGCAAGCCCATAGGGAAATTCGTCTTGCGAAGCCGCTAAAAAATCGGAAAACCCTTTCGTCTTGCGGGTTTTTCGTTTAGCGAGGCATTCGTCTTGCGGGGCACCACTGTAATTTCCTATACACTCACCAGCATTAACTAGAGCCAGGGGTAGGCAACCTGAGGCCCATGGGCCAGAAGAGGCCCACGAAGGCCGTTTAACCAGCCCAAGAGCCACCCCCAAACTGAGCTGAGCTAAACTGGTACAGCATGGCACAGGGACTCTCTTCCGCAGCTCCAGAAATTGTTTCTGCGCATGCTCAGACACCGGAAATCACGTCTGCACATGACCAGACACTGGAAATCGCTTCTGCGCAGGCACGATTTTCAGTGTCTGGGCATGCACAGAAGCTATTTCTGGCATCGCGCTGCGCCGGCCCGGCCCACGGAGGATCTCTGTGGGAGTGATCCGGCCCATGCCTGGTAAGCCTTGCCAACCCCAGAACTAGACTATTATGTGCAGCAAGAACAGCACATAAATGCATGTTCTATGAGACTTCCATCAGGTCAAAAAGGAATGGGGGAACCAGGGAATACTTGGGTGTTAGAATAATGCATTTGTATAAAACAAAAATATAAAATATAGCACATTTTACTTTTGGGGCTTAACATCTTACAAAGGCAGCTTACAATATCATAAGAACACAATGAATACACCAACCACTGGTTGCACTGCTGTTGTGCAAAGCACTGCCTGCTTAGAGACACAAAAGCCCCTCTTGAAAGGCGTTCTGTTGGCTTTTGAAGAAGTTTCTGACAAAGACATTCGCTTGATCTCACAACCAAAATCTCCTGTACTTGATATATTGTTTTAATGGTATTGTCTTATTGCTCATTTTATTTACAGGTGTTTATATATTAATGTTTTCATAACCTGCTTTTCTATATTTTGTAAACCACTTAGAAACCTAGTTTGGCATTAAGCAGTATATAAATTAAAACAGGAAAGTTGCTAAAATTGACCTTTTAGAGCACAATTACAGCAAGGAACATTGTTCTATGTACGTTGTGGTTTATGCAAGAGATGCACTGGATGCTCACAACCTTTGTGGACAGTGGTACCTCGGGTTACATACACTACAGTCTACATACGCTTCAGGTTACAGACACCGCTAACCCAAAAATAGTACCTCGGGTTAAGAACTTTGCTTCAGGATGAGAACAGAAATTGTGCTCTGGCAGTGCGGCGGCAGCAGGAGGCCCCATTAGCTAAAGTGGTGCTTCAGGTTAAGAACAGTTTCAGGTTAAGAACGGACCTCCAAAACGAATTAAGGTCTTAACCCGAGGTACCACTGTACTTTGAGTTGACTGTGTGCCCTTCTTTCTCTCCCCACCCCCCAGTTATGCATATCAGATTTCAAAACTATTATTTGAAACTATGCAGTGAGTTGGCTGGGGGAAGCGGGTGCATGTGAATAAGCAATTAATATAGACTAACGTAATGAGAGACAGCTCTTCTCACTTAAGGTCTTAAATGTGTTAGTCCTTCCTTAAACAGAAAGACAGAATCTCTCATTTATCTCAAAGCCTACATAATTTTATTTCGGATCCTGAATCAGAAGCATAACTAAATTTAGTTTACTGCTACAAAAAGAATCTTGTTGAAATGACATGATTACACTCCATAAGTAGCAATCAAGAAAATTGTGCCAAAGGTTCAAAAGAGATATGTTCACTTGCATTTATGCCCAGAGTAGTATCATTTAAGCCATGTTTTTTCTAATAATTATTTTATTAAATTTCCTGTAGATGTTAAATAGTTTCCTGTAGATGTTAAATAGAATAGGGCATTGGTTATCAACCAGTGTTCCATGGCACCCTGGGGTGCCTTGAATGCTGGTCAGGTGTGCCATGGGCAACACTGGCCTCCATCTCTCTTTCCTTCCTTCCTTCCTTCCTTCCCTCCCTCCCTCCTCTGATGCCCTATTGCAGTGTTTCCCAACCTTGGGCCTCCAGCTGTTTTTGAACTACAACTCCCATCATCCCTGACTAGCAAGACCAGTGGCAAGGGATGATGGGAGTTGTAATTCAAAAACAGCTGGAGGCCCGAGGTTGGGAAACACTGCCCTATTGCATCTCTGCCTCCCAAAGGCTTGCATGGCTGTTTGTTGCAGCAGCCCTGGCTCTGGGGCTGGCCAGGGGGTGCTGGTTGCCAGGAGCTTATGCAGCCTCAGAGAAAACAAGCAAGTGGATGAGGGAGCCCAGCCAGTTTGCCAGCCCTTGCTGTTGGGAATGGACAGACAAGTGGACAGACAGGCAGGTGGACAGGCGCAGTGCTGGCCTTTCTTGTGCTTGCTGTGTGCAAGGCCTGCCTGAGAACTGAGTGTCCAGCACTGAAGAGAAGCCTTTCCGCCATGCAGGCCCAGCTGCGCCAGCTGCTGCCACTCAAGGTGAGTAAGGTGATGGCCTCACATTCTCTTTCAGCCAGTCTCTGTTGGGCTGCTAAGGCTGGGGACATCCTCTTCCGAGGCCCCTGTAGGGTAGTATGAGGCATCTCTTTTGGGCGGGTGGCTCAGAAACCAGGGGTGGTGGCAGCGGCTGCCTGGAGGACTCCCAAAAAGAGGGGAGAGGAGGCTGGGGGAACACTCCACAAGGGAGGGTGTTTGAAAAAGGGTGAGGAGCTACAGGCAAGGGTTGACATAACTGGGCTCCTGAGCCCCACAGGGGTGCCGCACAAAGATTGCAGTCGGTCAAGGCAGCCATGGGCTCAAAAAGGTTGAAAACCACTGGATTATGTGTTGCATGAAGAATGACTTTCTTGAATCTTCCAATGTTCAGCTTCATTGAATGTCCAAAAGTTCTAATGTTATGAGAGAAAAAATTCTCCAGCCACTTTCTCCATGTCAGACATAATTTTATAAACTTCTATCATGATACCTCTTATTCCCCCTTTCTCTAAACTAAAAGTTCTGAACACTGCAACCTTTCCTCATAGAGGAGTCGCTCCATCCCCATGAGTATTTTGGTTGCCCTTTTCTGAACCGGTTACACAATATTCTTTTTGAGGGGAGGTGACCACAACTGTACGCAGTATTCCAAATGAAGCCGCACCAGAGGTGTGTATAATGGGGTTAGGAAACGAAATGGGTGGTTTTATTTTCAATTCCTTTCTTTAAAATCCCCAGCATGAGATTTGCCTTTTTCACAGCTACAACACACTGAGTATACACACTGGTATTTACCTAATTTTAAGACATGCTAAGGAACAATTGGTTGTTATTATGTCTTCATATGTAAAACCACAGAATTCAAAGAGGCTGCACTTTCTTTTTCCCATGACTGTAAACAATCTCAGCAAGCAATAAGCAAATAATAATAATAATTTCTTTATACCCCATCCATCTGGCTGGGTTTCCCCAGCCACTCTGGGCGGCTTCCAACAAAAGATTAAAAATACATTAAAACATCATAAATAAAATAAAATAAAATTCCTTCCATTAGCTCCTTAGAGACCAACTAAGTTAGTTATTGGTATGAGCTTTTGTGTGCATGCAAACTTCTTCAGATACACTGAAACAGAAGTCATCAGACCCTTATATATAGAGAGATGGTGGGGAGGGGTATTACTCAGAAGGGTGGTGGGAATGGGTGATTGGCTAATAGATGTGGTAAACCTGTTGACGACTGTTAATGACTGCAATTGGTCCTACAGGAAAAAGCAAGGGGTGAGATGGCTAAAAATAGCTTTATCATGTATAATGAGATAAGAATCCAATGTCTCTATTCAGACCAGGTCTCTCCATGGTTTTAAGTTTGGTAATAAGATGCAATTCAGCAACTTCTCTTTCCTGTCTATTTCTGAAATTCAGCTACTTTGAGATCTTGTATAGAATGTCCTGGGAGACTGAAGTGTTCTCCTACTGGTTTCTCTGTCTTGTGATTCCTGATATCAGATTTATGTCCATTTATCCTTTGGCGTAGGGTTTGGCCTGTTTGTACAATATAGAGAGCTGAAGGGCACTGTTGGCATTTGATGGTATACACAATGTTAGAAGATGAGCAATTAAATAGTCCTGAGATGGTATGTTTGATGTTGTTGGGGCCAGTAATGATGTTGTCCGGGTGTATGTGGCAGCAAAGTTGGCATCTGGGTTTATTGCAGGCTATGGTACCAGTGTCCATGTTAAGTCTGGTTGTTGTATTATTGTGGGCGAGGAGTTGTTTAGGATTGGGTAGATGTCTGTAGGCAATGAAAGGTCTTCCTCCCAGAGCTTGTGAAAGAGAACTGTAATTGTCTAGGAGAGGTTGTAGATCTCTGATGATGCGTTGTACTGTTTTAACATGGGAGCTGTATGTGATTACTAGTGGTGTTCTGTTATTTTCTTTTTTGGGTCTGTCTTGCAGCAAATTTTCTCTGGGTATCAGTCTGGCTCTGTTAATCTGTCATTTAACTTCATCGGGTGAATATTTTAGTTCTTTTTTATTGGGGTTTTCACACACAAACAACAAGAAAATAAAGCAACCTTTTACAATCAACATTTTAAGTCATATTTACACTGTGTGTCCTCACACTGCGTGTCCTTTTTAGTTCTAAAAAGGTTGGCTGTAGGTATCTTAGGTGAGAGAAACCAGGCAAATTGTACTGAATTCCAGTGTTCACATACACCAGTGTAATTCTATGTATCCAAAAACAAGTTGCCATATACATCTGTTAAATATGACGACACACTGCTCTAGCACTGTGAAAGCTTTTCAGGCACCCATACATTAACAAGTTTTAGAAACTGTCAGCATGCAACAACCCACGCCCCAGGAAATGGCTGCGACTAGCCAGCTAAACCAGGTGAGGGTAGTCAAAGGGTCTCTAACCCTCTGTGACTTAGGGATTTCCCCTGCATGTGAAGACAGGCTCCTGCAGATTGAGCCAATGTGACCAATAGTGGATCCAACGGTCAAGAAGGCAGTTGCTGCATGTGCTGTAGAGAGAAATGAGAGGCAGATGGGGCTCATCTACCTCAGAAGGTAGCCCACCTAGAAGAAAGAAAAATCTTATCTTAAAAGTTCTACTGTCTTGTGGGTTATCTTTGGGAGAAGAAAAGGCTAAGGAGTAAAAACTACACAAATCCAGAGTGGAATCCCCAAGACAGTTGGATGGCACCTTGTATGCCTGTTTCTGGCAACTCTTGCAGCTGGTGCCAAACATATTGCTGTGCTTTCCTTTGGACTGCATCAGTGAAGCCAAGAGATGGATCTTGTCATCTGGACAGTCCAGGACCTCCACACACACTGCCCAGGCTTGCGTGACAGGGAGGTGACTTTGGTGTTGCTAACACAGCAGTTTGAGTTCACCCCTGGAGGAACACTCTATTCTTTCTGAAGATGGGCACCAACACACACACACACACACAGCATTAAAAGAAGTACTGAATTAGTAACATAATGCATGAATGTACATAATGCAAGTAAATATCAATTGTAACGTAACTTTTTTCAGATAACTATAGCCCTCTTTTCAAGTTTTCATGGTCTATCCATATGTTCTATCAAAACATGGTGGGCACCTAGACTGTACTTGTTGGCCCCTCATCTCTGTATGTTTAATAAAAAGTCAGAATAGGCTTTCCTCATTTTGAGCATGTGATCAAGAACCCTGGTCTGCACAGGGACTCCCAATTACCTGAGTATAGCTATACTGTATGCACAAAACCTATCTTCACCTTCTGCCTAACACATAGAACATGAGGACAGGGCTAATGGGTGGAAGTCTGCTCTCTCTGCACCTGCTGACCAAAAGTGTTGATAGGAAAAGTAAACAGTATTTATTCAAAATATAGAGAGTTACTAATGCCAGTTAGCTCAGTTGGTTAGAGAGTGGTGCTGATAATGCCAAGGTTATGGGTTCGATCCTCATACGGGCCACCTGAGATTCCTGCATTTCTGGGGGCTGGACTAGATTATCCTTCAGGTGCCTTCCATCTAGGATGCTAATGCACAACTCAATGCTAGAGTTAGTGGGTGGGAGCCAGATTGTTGTGAATGGAAGGGCTCCTTCCACTCCTGGAAGGCACTGAGGTCCAGCAAAAGTTTCCCACTGGTGGAAGAGGGAAAGGGAGGCTTTTAAAAATGACTCCTTCATCCCCCATGCAGCCACTCGAGTCAGATGTTAACTCAAACCTCCAAATCTTGAAGCGGGAAGACCTGGTGAAGTCTGCCTCTCAATCCTCTTCACCCAATGCTAGCTGAACTTCATTGAACATGATTTTGGATGCAACTCAGTTCAAAAGTGTATATCAGCCCCTGATTCTCTATCAAAAGTCAACCAATGTAAGGGGTCTTCTCCAACCAAAAATAAATTTTCAAACAAAGCTTTAAATGCTTAAGCCATATTATTTTACACATTTGGCTACTGGGGGGAAATTGGTATAGTTATACAATACATAAAATTAACAGGGAATATGTTTTGTGCATCAATACAAGTTAAATAAACATGTTGCTGGCCACATGCCTGCCAGGTACATCATGCTTTCACTGCAGCGTACAAAATTATTTTAGAGTATATATCTAATGAAGAAGTACTGAAGGTAAACTTAAAAGCAATACAAAGAATTTCTAAATTTTAACTCTAGTATGATCACTTTTTCTTTGTCTATTCTACTTGTCCCTGAACTCCTGGCGGGCTGGAAGTGAGTGGGTGAAGAGTTTGCCTATCACCTCCCTCACTCCAAATAATTAGCAACTTTGCTTCACATCAGTGACCAAATATGTTTTCATACTGTTGTGAACTTGTCAACCAAAGCTGTCAACCTCGTGGTTAGGCCCAAGTACTACGTTAAAATATTAGCTTTGCTAGAATACTTTAGTATTCAGCATTTTACATTATTCAGCTTTCTCTACCAAAGCTGCTAAAGTAGAAAATGGTTTGTTTCAACAGTACATATACTGCAAGCAATGTAATCATTAGTTATAAATATAGCACTGAACAACAACAAATGAAATATACCTTGCAAGGTTCTTCAAGTGTACTTTCATTAATCTCTTTAACTGTCAAGCTAACCTCAGCACATATCTGATGAAAAGTAAAGGGCGAGGACAGATTTCCACAGAAAGGACTAAAAAAAAAATGCAAGAACAAATGCAAAACCCTTTAAATCGTGCCACCTTGATTTCCAATTGCACAGCAGCTAGTTTAATCATTTCTGGCCTAATCTTCACCAGCTGACAACATACCTTTAGGTGAAAGAGTGTACTGCGTGAGGAGTAACAGAAACCTAGGTTCAAAAGCTGGGACAGCAGTTAAAAGACTGACATGATAGAAATGCCTCAAACTTCAACTTCAAACTTTGACTCATCAGGTGAACTTAAGCAAATCTCTTTTCTTAGTCACTACATCTATAGTAGAGGAGATTGCACTACCGATCTGCCATACACAGTTGTAAGGTATGCTAAAATAAAGTATAGGAAATGCAATACAGGAGGCGACAAACGGCTGATACGAATATTTTTGGACGGTGAGCTGACGACAAGGCAACCCTAACCCAAGTTCTGCAAACTTCCGACAAGCAGCCCAGGTGCAAAGCGGTGCGGCCCTTGCAACCCCCCCCCCCCGCTCGCCAACCCCGCCGGGCATGCAGGAGGCGATATTCCCACCCGCCTCGGGGAAGCTTCCTTCGCGACCAGCCGGTCTCTCGGCCTTTCCCCGAGACGCGGGCGCCTTCAAGGGATCACCGAAGGACTAAAGACACAGCGGTGATAAAGAGGGACCCGCTCGGGAGGCTGCGGGGAAAGGCTTCGGCCCAGGAGGCCGCGTCAGGCAGGCGAGCCGCCAAGAGGGCGAGAAGCCGCTGGGGGGCTGCCCTCCTCCCCCCCCCGCCGCCCCACTCACCAGCCGGCCTCCGGGAGCGCCGAGGCGCCTCTGTCGGCCATGGCTCCTCTTCCTCCTCCTCCTCCTCTCCGCCCCCCGCGGAGAAAGGGCCACGGGGGAGGCCTCGGCCCCGCCGCGCAGGCGCAGAGGCACCCGAGGGGAAGCGCACGAAGCCGGGGGAGGGAAAAGGAAGAACTGCAGGCCCCCTCCCCCCTCCGCCCGCCCCTCCCGGAGCGCCGCTTCGCCGACTCTCACGCTGCCGGAAGTCGGGGAGTCTCCGGCGCCCTCAGCTCCGCGCTTCCGCTTCCGCAGCTGCTTCCGCTTCCGGGTCGGAGGCGGGCCTTTCCGGCGAGCGGGCCGGGGCTTCCCCGAGCGCGCCCTTCGCGACCGAGGCTCTGGTGTCGGGGAGGCGCTGGGGGGGCGGGCACAGTCAGGCAGCGCCGCCCGGGATTCCGCGGAAGGGAAAGGGCTCGGCCTCTAAAGGGGCCCCACCGGACACTCAGTTAGCCTTTGGCTGAAGGGGGGGCGTGTTATTGTTTATTTTGTTTTCATGCTGGTTTTATACTGTAAACTGCCCGTGATCCTCGGGGGAAGGGCAGTGGAGAAATGATAATAATAATACTAATACTACTACTACTACTAATAATAATAATAATAATATAACTCCATGAATAAATGTAGTCCTGCACTGTGTACCCCACCGTTCCTAAAAAGAGAGGGAAAAGTGGCTTGTGGTCCTGCAGTGTGAATGTGCTGATAACAAGGTCAAAAGATGCGGCTGAAATTGGGTGCAGAGCAGCCTTCCTCCGGGTTGCTTGACCCGCTCCCTCTCAGACTCCTTAGTCCGCTTTTTCCATCACTGCACCAAGAAAGGGGAAGGACTCAGCCATAAAGGTTTGGGAGGCAATAAGACCACAGTCCGTGACTGCTGGGAGGAAAGGATTCAGTGGGGATGGAGGGGATCTTTGCCTTTTTTGTTTCTGATTTTAATAGTTTCAAAAAATGATATTCGACGGATGGCTAAAGAAACAATTTATAAACAGTTATAATCAAAGCATGTATTCGTACCATCCATCCACACAGCAAAGGCCTTATGTTTCAGAAGCTAAGTTCTAGTTAAGTAAATAGCGTCTAAAGGAGCTGAATCCTAGAGTGCTAACCCTGGAGAATCTACTCTAGCAAAGCAGTTTTGAGGGACCACAGTAAATTGCAACCAAAACCTAGATTATCAGTGCAATTCCAACCATATCTACTCAAAACTAAGTCCTAAATGTAAGGTTTTGAACAAAGCCTAAGGGAACATAGTCCTATGCAGAAGAAGCTGGCCAGGGTAAATTAAGCCAGCATAATGTTACAGTAGTAGCAGGGCTGTTGCTGCTGCTCTGCCTAACCCTGGCACAGTGGATATTTCATTTAATTCATTGTGTCCCACCTTTCCCCCAGGGAGCACATAGTGACTTACATGTTTTCCATTGCTCCCCATTTTAGCCTCACAACAACAACCCTGCAAGATAGGTTAGGCTGAGAGGCAAGGACTGGCCCAAGGTCACCCAGGGAGCTTCATGGCTGAGAGGGGATTAGAACCTTGGCTTCCCTGGTCCTAGTCCAACAATATTAACCACGACACCACACTGGAATACAAGCTGCCATCGCCATTGTGCGCACAGCCCAGGAGGGGAAAACACGTACAATTAAATTGGCAGAGACATTACAGTAGTGCCCAACAATCAGTGACTGCTGGTGATGATACCCATATTGCCACTCATACATCAAGGGAGACAGTGAATTCATAGTGACAGGGATATGTCACCAGCACATACCTTTGCACACAATATGCAATGCAAGACCTCTGTGCTGCCAATCTGTCAGTCTCAGTTGCACAGCCAGCAACAAATGCACTGCTGCAAATCTCAATGCACCCCTGCAGGCAGGGGTACAAACCCCCTTACGCTTCTCAAAAGCATATTTATTTATGTTTAATTATTTTATTATATCAATTTTTTGGAAAAAAATATATCTCCCATTAAAGTCAGTGGGAGAAAAAAAAATCCATGTACCAGGTTTGGAACAGGAGAAAATTTGCACCATCAATAAGGCCTCCAGCCTGTGGGCCTAATCAGGCTTCTCCATTTGGCCCATGAGGCCATTACAGTGAAACCACACCCACTGCAACTTACTGGGGTCAATTATATGAGAGTTTCCCACTAATTTGCCAAATTCTCTACTATTGAACCAATGATTTTGTGTGTCTTTCCCACCCAATCAGCCTGACCCTACATGGTTCTGGTATCTCAGTACCCAGCAAGCGTCGCCTATGCAAGTTTAGAGTATATGAAGAGGGATTTTGAAATCAGTGGGCTTTATTTCCATGAAAATGCATTTTGAGTCAGAACTCCAGCACAAGAACGTTCATTGTCAAGTATCATTTAACAGTTCGTTCATAAATAGCAGTTCATTCATGAATGGAACATTAAGTACCACTGATGGCATTGCTGTAGATCATTTATGCACACCATCTATATAAACTGTTAGTAGCCTGAAACTATCACCTGCATGAGATAATTGATTAATGTATTTAATAATAGGAAATTAAATTGTATCACATAACTGACAGATCTTTTAATTGATTACTTGCCCTTTTAAGTGATTATTTTAATTTTTTTAAATCATGTACCAAATTTAAATATGTGTCTTTTTGAGACATTGAAAGAAGCATAAAGCAATGTAATTTCCAAAAGCTACCACTCATTGCAGTAACAAACTAGAAGCAACATAGCTTCAGAAACCAATGCACTTTATGGGCCCCTTAAATGGTGTTAAAAACAACAGATGTTGCAGCATTACTGGAGATAAGCAGGTACAGGTTCAACATTACAGGCCTTTAGTGCTGCGGCCTTGCTCTTCATAATGAGCTGAACTGGAATTAAAACAGAGCACTTAATATAATACTATATAACCCAACATAGCCCTTTTCCCATGGCCAAGATCTTTCTATAATGTCACAACAAAGTCCAATTCAACAAAGGTCCTCTCCAATGTTAATTAAAAGTCTTTTTTAAGTAATAATTTTTATTAAATCTGCAGTTTTACCTCTTAAAGTCAACATTTTACATACTGTTAGATTTCCCATGACTTCCCTCTTTCCTTGGTTCATTTTATTTATCTTTCATTCCTGCATATTTTGCTGTAACCATTTCAGTCAGTTCACTTTTACATCACTCAAACAATAATTACACAGTTGACTTTATCTTAATGCTGCCAGCATTTTCAGTTGTGTACAGTTATTTTCCATATACTCAATAGATGTTTTCCACTTTTCTTTGAATATATGTTCTCCTTGCTCTCTTATCCTACATGTTAAACCTGCAAGCTCTGCATATTCTACCATCTTACGTTGCCCGTCCTCTTCACTTGGGACCTCCCTCACTTTCCATTTTTGGTCTAACAATTGTTGCATACATAAATAAATTTTGTTGAAACTTAGGGACTTGCGTTTGAATTATTCCAAACAAAAATGACTTCAGTTTTTGGGGAAAGTTATTTTAAACATTTTTTTAACTCATTATAAATCATTTCCCAATATTATTTCCCCTTTTTACATGTTCACTACCTTAGAAAAAATGTTCCCTTCATTTCTTTACATTTCTAAATAAAACATTCTACCTGAGTAGAGAAATGTTTCAGATCTACAATGATGGTATACATAATATTTGTGCTTTTCTTGCAATATTTATTATTAGTTAGATGTGCCAAGATGAACATGCTACCTAAAACCTTGGCTCTAAAACTTGCTTGCTCATCTGGGGTAATATTACTTTTGCGCACCCAAACTTCTATTTTAAGAAGCAAATATTTAGCCTACAGTTAAGCAATGACACTTGTAAAATAATGAGTTTGTAATTTCTAGGTAGTGCTCTATGGCCCTTCTTGTAAAAATATATAATAATAAAAGCAGTAACTCTCCACCACACACAAAAAGAAAAAGCTGATAGCATCAAAATGTTTAAGAATCAAAGGAACCCACCATTCAATGTTTTTGTGTGATTCTAAAAAAAATAATAATTGCAGGAAATACTCAAATAATTCATTTTTGGTCAGATAACCGATTAAGTCTTTTACCTTCATGTCAATTGCAAGATGTCATTTAAATTTCATGCAGTCAGTATGAACTACAGAGGTCTGAACTACTTTATTGAATGTGTAATAAAATATTGCTCCTAGAACTATTTTGGAGATGTATAATCTATAATCAACTTGCATAATACACCTGCATCCAAATAATGAAGCAATTATTTCAACAGGAGAGGAGTTGTCCTTTTTTGCATTTTCCAGGTCTATAGAATTCCCTTTGAAATGCAAGAATGAAATGATGAGAATTGTGCATGGCATTCAAAGTGCGGCTGCACCATATATTTGGATTAAGACATAATAATGTTGACAACTTTCCTAATGATCCTTCACACAGTATGCTTTTTTCACAGCTGCTGTTCTCTGGGTCGATGTTTCATTGAGCTCCATCATAACTCCTAGATTTGTTTGCTTGGATATTACATCTTTTCAAATCTGCATCCATAACTTTTAGACAGGTTAAAATATAAAACTAAAGATTATAATAAATGTTCATAGATAACATATCAAACAAGTACTAAACCATCAAATAAAAATAACGCTGTTTCAACTGGCACTGCTTAGAATTTGGGACTTTTATGTGTAATCAAAACCCAAAACAAACAAATCATAGCAAGCAAATGTGGAGACAGCTTATGGGCTTCCAGTGAAACATTTGCTGCCTGCTGGTTGCCTGGAGGCTGGGAAAGAATCCTGGATCATGTAGACCTTGGTCTGATTCAGCAAAACACTTTTGAGGTTAAGGTGGCAAGGTGCAACTGGAATCAGTACAGTCCCTTAGCTTCCAGCCTGAATCTGCATTGTATTGCAGAGTTTATACCATTTTAATTAATAGTACCTTTACTGCTGAAAGTATGGAGAAAAGTCACACCTCGATCCTGTTATTAGCCATCATAGGTGCTTAGATTGGGCAGGCATGACCTTCTGCACTCGAATTGTATCACTGCAACTTTTCCCCTTGTTTTGAATGACACTGCAGAAGTGTGATGGGCTGGACTTAGGAAGCTTGGATTCAACTGGTCACCCAGACCTGAAGCTCATTAGGGGTTTTTGGCAGATCAATAATTTGCCCAAACCCAGAGGTGTTGCAAGGATGAAATAGGATAGCCTCACATCAATTGCCCTGAGCTTGCAGGTGGTGCAGGGTATAGATGTGAAAAGTAATATTTTATCTGTTTTTGGCATTTATATGTCATTGCATAAATATCTCCTAATCATCTGTCATCTGAGAAGTTCACAATTTAAAAAAACAAAAATCTTACTACATACAAAGCTAAATCAATCACAGCAGCATAAAATCCAGCCAAGGGTGAAAAACAGTTCAAAGCCTAAACAGCAATAGAACCATAGTTGTTTAACAGCATTGGAAAGTATAGCAGGTCTTCACCGGGTTTCAAAAAGTTCATAATGTAGGTTCTGGGCGAGCTTCTCTGGGGAGAGTGTTCCATAAAATGGGTGTCAGAGCTACAAAGACAAATACTATAAGAACAGTCCACCTAAACCACAAAGCATTGTTAGCACTCCATCTCTTTTTTAATCAGATTTATTTATTTTTAAAAAACTTTCTTACATTTATATTCCAGGTTGGCATTGGCTACCACCCCAATCTCAGCACTGCCACTGCTTCTCACTGGCACCGAGAAGAAGAAAGTTGGCCCTGGGCAATGGGAAAACATGCAGGGCCAGCCCAGTGCCCTTGAATAGAGGAATTGGAGTCTCATGAATGCACAGTCATCCACCTGCCCAGCCGCTTTCCTTCCTCCAGGCCCCTGGTCTCTCCCGTCCTCATTACTCTCCCTATAAGAGCTGAAGCACTGCAGTGTTTCACGTCTTCCTGCACAGGGAAGCTGCTGTTCCCTCTCTCTGCCCGACTGAATTGCTCCTCAAAGCGGCAGCAGGCATGCCCTTCTAGTCATTCTTTCTGCTTGGAGCATAAATGGTGGCTCACGGCAAGGTGGCTGACACTCCTGAATGCCTCTTCTTTTTAGGCCTGCTTGGAAGGAAGCCTTTTGATCTGCAGTCCAGAAGCTTTGTATCAACAGTGTGGTATGTTGGCTTGACAGCCATGGACAGAAAGTCTTTACAGAGGGTGGTGAACACAGCACATGATATCATGGGCTGTCCCCTGATCCCGCTAGATGACATCGCAAGAGATTGTTGCCTTAGGAGAGCGAGGAAAGTTCTCAGGGACGATTCACACCCCGGCCAGCACCTTTTTAATCTTATACCCTCGGGCAGGAGACATAGAAATATAATCTGTCGTACCAACAGGCTAAAAAACAATTTCTATCCGTGGGCTGTTAGGCTGCTGAATGGAAAATAATATTGTGCAACTGACTTTCGGGGTTGGTGTGTTGTGTGACAAGCACACAGAATGCAATGAGATTGAGTGTTTTGGAGGGGGAGGAAGGCTCAGTTAATTTTATTGTACACAGGTTGTACATTGACAATAAAAGTAGTATTATTTGCACTTTGTCAGTAGAAAACATTAAGCAAGTGAACAGGCAGTACAGCAAGCTTAGTTCTTATAGAAGATGTTAATTTGCATTACTGCTGCTTAGAGGGAGCAGGGAGACACATCAACATACAACTAAGGTAAAGGTAAAGGGACCCCTGACCATTAGGTCCAGTCGTGGAAGACTCGGGTTGCGGCGCTCATCTTGCTTTACTGGCCAAGGGAGCCAGCATACAGCTTCTGGGTCATGTGGCCAGCATGACTAAGCCACTTCTGGCGAACCAGAGCAGCACGCGGAAATGCCGTTTACCATCCTGCCGGAGCGGTACCTATTTATCTACTTGCACTTTCACATGCTTTTGAACTGCTAGGTTGGCAGGAGCAGGGACCGAGCAACGGGAGCTCACCCCGTTGTGGGGATTCGAACCACCAACCTTCTGATCGGCCAGTCCTAGGATCTGTGGTTTAACCCACAGTGCCACCCACATCCCTTAACATCCAACTACCGGTAATTAATTTAAACCACTTGCTGAAACTACCCTGTTGCTGACTCTTTGTGCTAGCTTCTGTGGATGATTTTGCCTCTCTAAAGTGAGCAGCTTTACCCTCAAAGCAGAGATTCTTTTGGTTTTGGTTTCTTGCTTTGCTCTTCATTTCCCCTGATAATCTTTTTGGAGGTTGGAGGAATAAAGGTTTGCCCGTTCTGTTTGAAACAGGCTCTCTTGGTAGGCTGTCCTACCCTGCTACCCTGAGGAGATACAGTCTAAGAGTTAATAACTGGGTCTTCTGTATTGTAATCAGAGCAGATCCTTTTAAAAATCCACCATTTATTGATGCTGCTGCATCAAATTTGTGTGAGATATAATTACTGGTTATGTGTTGTTTGCCATTCTTGAACCCCAACCTGTACTTCCCAGCTCCACCATCAAAATAAAAAAAGAAGAAAAAAGCAGCCTTTCTAGAAACTTCACAAGTCCATTTCAAAGTGTTTTCCCTATTCATCAATTTTGGCAGTGAGGATTTGGCAGATGCCAATACATACCCTATGAAACTGCATTTTGTTCAGTCAAGCCACCTGGCCCCACACTGTCTAGTCTCTGAATTGTGGCCACTCCTCAGTTCTGCTTTTAAACTTGTTCACAATCTGAAGTTAGGGGTGAGCAGTGAAGTGGCCAAGCTTGCTGATTATGACACCAGATTGCTCAGGGCAGTTAAAACTAAAAAAGAACGTGATGAACTCTCAGGGATCTCTCCAAACTGGGTGAATGAGCATTAAAATGGGAAATCTGGTTCAATGTATTCTAGTGTAAAGTAATGCACATTGGGACAAAATACACACATATACACTAATGGGCTCTGAACTGGTGATGAGTGACCAGGAACAAAAGTTTGGGGCTGTAGTGGATAGCACAATTAAGATGACAGCTGTGAAAAGGGATAATTCCCAGAAGGCCTGGGTGGCAGAGACCAAGACATGCCATATGAAGCTGCCTTTTGCTGAGTTAAACCGACCTTTAATAATAACCAAGTCCCTGAAAGGGAGCCAGCAGGCTTGGTAGGTTGGAATTGGCTCCACTTGATGTTTGAATTCCTCTGATTCCATCCAGAACAAACAGTGTCTTAAAACTGATTTGCTTTGTTGTGATGCTCATTACTATACAGTCCTTGTTTACTTTTCATATTTGCGCACATTACAAAAGCATGCATTGCAACCAGTTACAGGAAAACTCAGTAGCACATTGCTGTGATTCACAGCTGCAGTATTGTTTTATTTTCAGTTTTATTGCTTATATTGTTTGTGTGTACATATGTATATTTCATTCTTACAAGACAGTAATTTAAACATAAAACTGTGTTTTATTTATGTATTTACTCAAAACTCTGGAAAAATTAAAGTTAAAAAGTAAAATAAAGTAAAAAAGGGGCAGGTGAAAGGGAGAGTGAAGTTGTAAATCTTGCTTTATGTTTGGGTTGTATTCAGCTTAATTTGCCAGGAAGCTGCACCCTGCGTTTGTTAAATGTTTGCCTTTACATTTTCTAACAGATGGAACATGGGCATTATCAATGTTTCTACTAAACAGCAAATGGCACTGCAACGTAAACACAATATTGCAAGAGGTTGGTCTTACATTAGCATCTTTACAATCTGGCGGATAGTTTGCACATTTAAAGGCATCTTATTATTTAGACCAACGGCTTCTGCATTGCCACATATTGATAGGGGGCTTTACTGACGCTTCTGTACCAGAACTTGCTTTTCAAACCATGCCTAATGTCTATTCCAAACTGAAACAGGAGACCCATTCTTTTCTTTAAAAAATAAAATAAAATTTATTTTATTAATAAAATAACTCCAAGATTAAAGAGCATAAAGAAATATTGCTATAGCAGGTTGAAAGCAGCATAGGGTTGGGCATTCTCATTGACCTTATTTATTTATTTATTTATTTAGGTCTGTCTTTGACCATTATTCTCCTATGTCTTTCGTCTCAAGGCATCCACAACTCTGGTATAAAAAAATATATACTCAGTAGCGACAAACATTAAATATGCTTTTAAATCAACCTTATTTCTATCCCACTTCCAAACCATCTCCATCTCACATGATTTTCTCTGATACATCTTAGCCCATTTTGCACAGGTTTCAAAAGTTTTACCTTCCAGTACAGAATATTCCGCCTGGGCAACAACAGCAAGGGAGAAGCAATGCCTCTTCTTCCCTTTCAGCTCATAAACTCTAAACTCCAGCTGACCTTTTCTGGTGACCGCCCAGTTATAGTATTACAATGTATTTAATCTGTGGCTTCCTTTGAATATGGTTCACAAACTACAGCTAGTGCAGAGTGTGGCTGCCAGATTGTTAAGTGAAATTAGAAGGTGTGAACATAGAATGCAGGCTCTGACCCAACTACACCTGCTGCAAATTTGTTTCCTAGCCCAATTCAAAGTACAGTCATACCTGTTGAACGTTTTGGCTCCTGAACGCTGCAAACCCAGAAGTGAGTGTTCTGGTTTGTGAATGTTCTTTGGAACATGAATGTCCGATGTGGGTTCTGCCACTTGCAATTGGCTGCAGGAGCTTCCTGCAGCCAATCAGAAGCCGCGCCTTGGTTTCCGAACGTTTTGGAAGTCTAATGGACTTCTGGAACGGATTCCGTTTGAATTCCGAGATATGACTACGGGTTTTGACCTTTAAAGCCCTATACAGATAACTTGCAACTTTTAACTTGTGCACATTCAGCTTTAAGTGTTTGACAAAAAAAAAAAGTGGAAAGGAGACGGACATCTGGGGAAAAAAACTTTGGCAATTCCACCTGCCATTGAACCCAATGTGTTTTGACTAGGCACAATTTTGGCTTTGGAACATAACCCCCTTACATGCGTGATGTGACAAACACTAGACTATTCATTCATTCATTCATTCATTCCAATGATTTTCAGACCACCTTTCATCTAAAGGCTTCCATTTCTTCATGGGGGAACCTATTGCAATAATTTACAGTGGTACCTCGGTTTTCGAACTGCTTAGTTCCCGAACAACTCGGAACCCGAATGCTGCAAACCCGGAAGTAGGTGTTCTGCTTTTCGAACTTTGCCCCGGAAGCCAAACGTGCTCCTGAGCTTCTATTTCACTGTTGCACCGCTCAGTTGAGTCCCCCCCACCATCATAATTAAAGCCTCTTTTCCTCCCGCTTCTGCCCTTGTGCTGCTCATTTGAGACTCCCCCGTCGTAATTAAAACCTTCCGTTTCTGATTGCAGTCTTCTGAGGTGATATTTGGTACTTTTGTTTTTGCTTTTTTTGCGTTTTTGTTTGTGTGGGTTTTTCATTTTCATGACTGTGGCTTGCTTTTCGTTTTATGATTGACTGATTGTGTAAATGCGGAAATGGATAAAAGCCCCTCATCCAAACAATGACTATCATCAGCGCAGGTAAGAAAAAAATTTAATTTTTATTTTTATTATCTGCAATACTGTCTTATTTATTTTATAGTACAGAACTTTGATTATTGCTTTCATTTTATGGATCAATGGTTTTGTTAGATAGTAAAATTCATGTTAAATTGCTGTTTCAGGCGTTGTTTTTTAAAGTCTTGAATGGATTAATCTATTTTACATTACTTTCTATGGGAAAGTGCACCTTGGTTTTGGAACGCTTTGGTTTTGGAACAGACTTCCGGAACGGATTAAGTTTGAGAACCAAAGTACCATGGTATCAAATGGAATGACTTTCTGTCAGCCTTGTTAACAAAAGTCAAGAGTACTTGCTGTTGAAGAAACTGAAGAATTTGGGCATTTGAGTGCATTGATAAACTATTAGAAAATATTTAAAGATGAAAGTAGGCATAATTTGCCACAGCTTATGTATGAGAACCCTGGCCAGGATCCAAAGGGTGCTTTAGGCATGCCCAAGTACCTTGTGGCATTTGACCTAAGACATTTTGCAAACTGTTTTCTTTTTCCATTTCCAAAGCAAGCAATGGGAGGATGAAGTGGGGAGAAAGAGGAGAAGAAGAAGAAGAAGAGGAGGAGGAGGAGGAGGAGGAAGAGGAGGAGGAGAGGAGGAGTTTAGATTTGATATCCTGCTTTATCACTCCCCTAAGGAGTCTCAAAGCAGCTAACATTCTCCTTTCCCTTCCTGCCCCACAACAAACACCCTGTGAGGTGAGTGAGGCTGAGAGACTTCAGAGAAGTGTGACTAGCCCAAGGTCACCCAGCAGCTGCAAGTGGAGGAGCGGGGATGCGAACCCAGTTCCCCAGATTACGAGTCCACCGCTCTTAACCACTACACCACACTGGCTGCTTGCCTGGGGATTGGCTCCAAAGTTCTCTTGCATGTGTGGAATTAGTCATGTAGCTCTTTATTTCCTGGTCACTAATCATCACTCACTCTAATTCCAGTTTTAGTTCCATTGATTAGGTAACCCTCACAAGAGGTAAATCTCAGCAAGCCTGGGGGAATGCCAGTGTTCAAAAGCAACTGTGTGTGCTTCGTGGCCACAGAATGCTAACTGTTGTGGAGAAATGGAATAGAGAAGTTAGAATGGCTGCTTACCCAGTCTCGAGGTGGGCGGCCCCATCTTGGCAGGCTTTGTCCACCCCAGGGAGCAATGTTGGCTTAGCGGCTGGCATTTGTGGAAATTCCCTGGCCAGCTGATTGGGTTGGCAGACTTTGCCACCACCTGATATTTGAATTCTGGCCAATCCGGCCTTGCTGGGTGGGCAGGGCTTGGGAGCAGACCAGATGGGCCCATCCCCAGCCTATAAAAGCCAGCTGTGCCCAACCCTGGGGACTGCAGTCAGCCAAAGAACACCCCTCCCTCTCGCCCTATTCAGTAATGCTGTGGATTTTGTATGCCAACTTTTTCTGCCCTCGGGCATTGCGTAATGGTTGCCAAATATGGAGCCAGGGGAAAAATTGCCTGCAAACAGATTGGCCCCTTTTGAAGGTTTTGCCTTCCCCATAGCCATAGTCACAACTTTGGCAGATAAGGCATTGGGTGGAATACTTTTCATCTAACCTCAAGAGAAGGATTGAAGCAGCACATCACCCACCCGCCCCAAAACAGTGCAATAACAGGGTACCCCATTAGAGGGGTCCAGTTGGAAGTCTCTGTCCAAAAGCCAAGGTGTGCAGCTGATGGGCCACAGAGCTTCCTTCAGTGGCTTGAGAGAGCTCTCAGTGTAGTAATATTTACATGTGTATTAGGATAATAATATCAAACTTACAAAAGAATGTATGGGTTAGGGTATTTTTCATGTATGTTCATATTTCTTTCTCTACACATTTCTGTGCATTTTTCTTTTTCTTTTCTTCTTTGTATCACTTTATTTCTTTATAATTGAAAACTTTTCAATAAAATATTAATATAAAAAAACCACACATGCCAGTGTGAGTTAAGCCAGCATAAAGTTATACATATCCCTGATAGAAGGAAAGCAAGCCTTTTAAAAAGTGCTCTTTGCAGGGTTGCCAGGTCATGTGACCAAGCAGACTGAGTTTCCAATACTGTACAACCTTAATCCCCTCTCTCTGGTCCCTCCGCCACCCGAATGCTCCCACTTTTAGATTTACACTAGCCTAAACTGCTGATATCCACAGATCTTGCCATAGGTTTACCTCCTAAACACATGTTGTATCTCTACATCCCATCCTTGCACTAAGATGCATAAGATTAATTTTGTTCACTGAACTAAAAACGGGAGGGGGGGAGGGATTATACCATTTGTCAAAGTGGAGGGGCAACCTAAGTTTGTATCTGGATTGATATTAGACAGCAGGAAATTATTCTTGCATTAGCCATTTAAAGGACATCTTGAAATCTGAATATGAAGAAGATTTATATCTAAATGCAATACTTTCTCTTGATATTTATGCAGCAGTTTTCCTGGCACAACAGCAATAGCTGTCTGTCGTATAAACTCTGCTATTTTATGAATTGTGTGCTCTAGGAGTTTCATTTTTATCCTTTCTGTACATATTGAGGCATTTATTACCATGTGTACCATATTTATTAAAATGACTACTTGATAGATACCGAATTGCAAAAATGTGTGATGTAACTATGTTATAGAATCCACAGAATCATAGAATTGTAGACTTGGAAATGACCCCAAGAATCCTCTCGTCTAACCCCTGCAATGCAGGAATCTCAATTAGATCATACACGATAGATGGCAATCCAACCTCTGCTTAAAAACCTCCAAGGATTATTCATTCGTTTCTCAAATTTATACCCCTTCCTCTGTGTAGGCATGGCTTCCAAAGACTGATTGAACCAAGTATTTTGGCCAGTCAAACTCATGAGCTGGTGAACTGTTTGCTTGTTTCTTACATTGACGTTCAGATGTATGTGGCATCTGAAGGAGGTTCAATCTGCCCATAGTGGGCAGATCTACATCATGCATTTAAAGCTCATGACTTCTCCCAAAGAATACTGGGAATGGTAGTTTCCCCTCCCAGTGCTACAACCTATAGTACCATTAACAAACTACAGTTCAAAGGATTCTTTTGGAGTAGTCATTTGCTTTAAATGCATGTTGGGTGTGCTTTAAGTGTGTGGTGTGGATCTGCCCACAATCCTATCATCCATGAGTTTCAGTAGCACCTTAAAGATCAACTAAGTTATTTATTGGTATGAGCTTTCGTGTGCATGCACACTTCTTCAGATACACGAAAGCTCATACCAAGAACTAACTTAGTTGGTCTTTACGGTGCTACTGGAAGGAATTTTTTTTGTTTTGACTATGGCAGACCAACACGGCTACCTATCTGTAACTGGATCCATGAGTTTGTTTGTCTAATCCCCTAGTAAAGCCGTCCAAGGTGGTAGTCATGTGACTCATCACATTTTGCAGAGTTGTGTGAAGAAGTACTTTATTTTTTGTCCTGAATTCTTTGGGTGGCTCAGAGGTCAAATAACATGTTTTGTCATGTTTGTGTTGATTATATGCAATGTAAATAAATTTGAGACTTGTTTTTAGTAAAAAGCAATATGAAAGTCTAATAAATCTAATCAAGTTAGACTATTATGTAAATAATAACATCATGCTAAATAGACAGTTATCTGTTGTGATCCATTAGGACAATACACGTGCATGCAATCACTAGAAGTTAATTTGTTTTCTGCTTGGCAGCTTCTAGACTGAACCACCAAAGTCCATTGGGGGGGGTACTAGTTTAATGGAGGAGCAGAAACTTTGTGTGCAAAAGATTCCAGGTGCAATCCTTGTCACCTCTGCATGACTGGTAGAGATCCGTCTGAAATCCTGGAGAACCGCCTCCAGTCCATGTGTAAACAGAGCTGAGCTAGAAGGACCAGTGATCTATAACTCATTAACAACAACAAGAACCCACCCTTCATCCTAACATCCTGGGGTGGCTTACAACAATTTAAAATACAACATTAATAAGAATTTAAAATGAGACAGCTTCTTGTGTCCCAGTTCAGGAGATCAGCCAAGAAACAAACCATAGAGGAATAACCTAGATCTTGTCCCAAGTTTGGTTCATGGACCATTTTGAATGGCAGCCAATGCTTTGTCACATAGTATGCGAATCCAGAGTTGGGCAGGCATAACCTTTATTAGACTAACCAAAATGTCTCACAACAGTGGGAAAGCTTTCAAGTTCAGGAGAATTCAGACACTTGTTCCCTATCATAATAAAGACATTTACCAACATGTCTGCCTTTGCTTTCAGCATCTCATGAAGTAGCCAACTGTGTACCCTCTGCCTCATGCCTCAGGCCCACTCACTCACCCACATAAAAACACACCCAAAGAGATAGTGCTCTGTGCAATCGCCTGTGAATCTTGAAAGGCAGTGTCTCTTTTTGGAACTCTAAGCCAACTGCCTGAGCCCAGTAGCTTAGTCCTTCTCTTCCAGTCAGGAAAGTCATCTTGACAGGAGATTCAACACTAAGCTATGGAGAGAGTGGGGAAGCCGGGGGGGGGGGGTGTCTCCATGTAACAGAAACAACTGGTTGCTAATTCATGGCAGACACAGGCCTGTCACAAGTGTTTCTCCATGCTGACTAGTAGTTTTGCAAAGAAACTTATAGTTGTAAAGTTCAGGGAGAAAGTTCTGCTCCCAAAGAGTCCAGTTTGGGCAGCCATCCCATAACTACTTAACTTGAGAGTAAGCCCATTAAACTCAGTGGAACTTTATTCTGAGCAGCCATGTATGGAACGGCAGTGTAAAATTGGCTATTATTAAACGGAAGCAATTTATCCCTTTTGTCTTATTATGCAAATAACCTTCCAAAATTGAGCTTAACATGCAATTTTTATCCAAGAATATTTTTGTGTGAAGCTATTCTGAAAAGATTTGTATCTTTATAATTAGGAAGGGCAAATATATTAAGAAGGATAAAAGGATAATTTTCTAATCTCCTGTTATGCAAATTAGTTTATAATTTTTATCATTTACTTCAGAACTGGAAGAACAATGGAGCTTTTGTTCACATGCAAGGGTGTCTCCGTTGTCTGCTTGACATGGTGCAACTGAAAATTATCTCAAGGCAAGTATTATTAATGGCATGAAGAGACTGTAAATACATATCAATTAGCTACATGCACACATATTAAGCTAGTAAAAGAAAAGTTCATATTTTACACACTAACTTTAGCTCTTAACCTCTTAGCCCTTCAGTTTCCAAGAATACAATTTCTACCCTTCTGTGTTCCATATTACAGAACTCTGTACTTATCTTAAAAGGTAAAGGTACCCCTGACCCTTAGGTCCAGTCGCGGACCACTCTGCGGTTGTGTGCTTATCTCGCTCTATAGGCTGAGGGAGTCGGCGTTTGTCTGCAGACAGCTTCTGGGTCATGTGGCCAGCATGACTAGCCGCTTCTGGCGAACCAGAGCAGAGCTCGGAAACACCGTTTACTTATCTTAGATGAAGCTTATTTCATTAGGGGTTTTCCCCTCAACATGTATTTCAAAATGTTAAGAATAAACCTCAACAATAATTGATATAATATGTTCTACATGTATTGATTATTGAAGTAAATTATTAGAAATCAAAAGAACAATATTGTTGGTGCGATCACAAAACATCCCCAGAGTGGATTATTATTATTATTTTATTGTTTTCTCAAAATTAGCCAATACGAAGGAGGAGTTAAGCAAGAAAGGAACATAAAGGAGGTTTTCCCCTGCCGGATATACTATGAGGCATCCTATCTGTTGGTTGAAGGAATGGATGACATCAGAGAATTCACATATTCTAGACTTAGAAGGTCATTACTATTTTTGGTTGGCACGCTTATTTATGTTATGAAAATGTGAAAGTTCATAAAGGATTTACAAATCATATAATTGGGGGGGATGTACAATGTATGGGATAAATACGATAATTTATTAGAGGTAAAAACACCACTTTAGCTCTCACCATTGGAACTATAGCGGTAAAGAAAAAGAATATGATAGAAGGGTGGACAACTTACAGAAATTTATTAAAACAAGAGGGAGGAGAGTATAAATTAAAAGAATTTAAGGAATTATCAAGGAAATTAACAACATGGATACAATATCATCATTTGAATGAAGTATTTAAGAAAGAAAGGATAGGAGGGTTTGGGGAACAAATATCGCAACTGGAGAGAGACCTGTTGGAATGTAATGTAAAAGTGCTGTCTAAAATGTATAAAATATTATTGGAATGGGAGACAAAGGATGAGCAAGTAAAATCCTCAATGATACATTGGGCAATAGATATTGGTCATAATATAGACATGGAAGCATGGGAACAATTGTGGAATATGGATATAAAATTTACAGCATGCTATGGTCTAAGAGAAAATGATATGAAAATGAAAAAATGTATAAATCTAAATCAAATAAGTGTTGGAAATGTAAAGAGAAAGAAGGTTCTTTTTATCATATTTGGTGATCTTGTAGTAAGGTTGAAGCTTACTGGGAAATGATATATAATGAATTGAAAAGGATGTTTACAATAACGCTTGTAAAAAAAACCCCAGAAGCTTTTCTTTGGGGAATTATAGGGACAGAACTACCTAAACTGTATAGAATCTTATTCATGTATGCTCCTACAGCACCAAGAATGTTACTCACCCCAAAATGGAAAGAAGTCCCAGCAAAGGAAGAATGGATACAAAAACTTGTGGAATATGCAGAAATGTCAAAACTTACTGGAAGAATAAGAAATCAAGATAATTTTTTTTATATATAAAAAAAATAGAAATGGTTTGTTGAATATTTACAGATAAACTGTAAACAGACATTGGCAGGAGTATTGTAATAACTTGCAGTTTTATAAGAGTATATATTTAAAGTCGATGAATAAATGAGCAAATTAAGTTAATTTGGATATGCAGAAGTTATTAAAAATAAATTTAAGGAATCGCAGAAAGAGGCGGAAGGAAGACAATTTTTGAAATGTTAAAATGATTGTCAAATTAGTGAAATATATAAACCTGAAAAGCATAATTAAATTTCTTTTTTAAAAAAGTAAGTGCTCACTCTTCTTCAAGAAGGCCTTCTCAGTAACTGATAGTAAATAATGCCATGTTATGAGGGGAGGGCCATTTTCACTTATTTCCAGGGTGCGCCTATCTGTACATGTATGTGCATTTCTGTTGGATGAGTGATTTCAGCAGGATACAGCTGACAACAGACATGACTGATAAACATGGCTTGCTTAAAGCTGGGCCCTTTTAAATGGAGAGACTCCTCTCACAGAAGGTGGAGCTGGCTTCTGAGCTAGAGCTCAGCTCCTGTTCAAGGCTCAGACGGAGGATGGCTAGCTATCATTGAGTCGCATCTGAACTCTGCTTTTGTGGAGTCTCCAAACTGAGATCTGTATGGAACTGTCCAGGGTGCTGCTGAAGCCTCACTTCACATCTGCATTGCAGAGTCGGTTGCTTAAAGCAGAACAGGTGCTCACCAGTCACATCTGCTGCCAGTTACCTGATGATGGGACTCTGGTACCACTCCGGTGGGAAGGTAAATGGTGTTTCCATGCACTGCTCTGCTTCGCCAGAAGCGGCTTAGTCCTGCTGGCCACATGACGCGGAAGCTGTATGCCAGCTTCCTCGGCCAATAAAGCAAGATGAGCGCCGCAACCCCAGAGTCGTTCACGACTGGACATAACGGTCGGGGTCCCTTTACCTTTACTTTATGCCACTACTGTCTCTGGGCACTTGGGCTGTGTCTTCTTTGTGTGATTCCGCCCATGGATGGTTAAGTCCAGTGAAAGGCAACTATGGGGTGTGGCACTCATCGCGCTTCAGGCCAAGGGAGCTGGTATTTGTCCACAGACAGCTTTCTGGGTCATGTGGCCAGCATGACTAAACTGCTTCTGGCGTTTACCTTCCTGCCACAGCGATATGTATTTATCTACTCATGCTGGTATGCTTTTGATCTGCTAGGTTGGCAGGAGCTGGGACAGAGCAATATACCATGAATTAGACATTGTATGTAGTAAAAGTTGAATCCATCCAAAGGTTATTTGTAATATAAAAAATGTTATGTAACATTTATAATATAACAATTGTTATTTGTAATATAGTGTATAGAAAGCTTTTCAAAACATGTCAAGTGGCTATTAAAGCATTCTTTCCCCCTCCACTCACACCCACACAGTTTGATATCGAAAAAGTAACTTATAATTATATGTGCTATGCATATGCTCTTTGTGTTGCTGTAGTGGCATTAACAGTTAACAGCCTGAATAATGTTTCAAGACATTAGAGATATTGCAGAATTCCTACAGTCCCTATCATCCACTCTTGCACTTTATTTTCTCTTCTTTCAATGACAGAAATTAACCCCCACATCTTATTCAGTTGAGTGTTTCTGGGTTGTTGTTTTAAATTCCCAAATGCATTATAAAAGAGTGACACACCACAAGTGTGTATACAGTACTGAGTGATTAACCATAAGCTGTGAGACATTTGAAATAAATTCTTGAACAAGTAAAGCTGTACAATGAGTGTACAATGGTAGTTCAAGGTCAGAGGATCAAGGCACAATCTTGAAAGAAAAATTGCAGGAGAGAATCAGAGACAAACTGCTGTGGGAAGTGTTTATCATTGGTCCTTAAGTTGCTCTTATGTGTGGCAAAAATCTGAGAAGGAAAGTTTTGTCTCATCTCTCCACAGAATTTGGGAGGGAAATTGTTCTTTCACAAAAATATTATTGCCATGTGGGGTCAGAGCAGGGCTCCATCTTTCCCAATATCCCAACACTGCTCAGTTAGATGTTTCTGTGGTGCCAAAAGAGCAGCAAGCCTTTATTGCTTACCTTCCAGGAACACGTGTTTTCTCTTACTTCCCAGAAGTGAAATCTGAACTGATACTTAGGTGAAACTTTAATTTAACCACATTAATAAACCAGAGGACAGAACTTTAGGACCTAAGCAACCAACAGAGCTTAACTGAATGGCTGTGGTACTTTTTGGCCCAAAGGCATTTAAATATTTAGGACTATGTAGAGTACATATTCCTATAACACTGGGTAAACTATATAATTTATATTAAAAGCCTTTAGTGAAAGCCATTCAAAAAATATAAAGAGGTAGGGAAAGAATAGTGTATGCTGGGCAGAAATAGAATGGCAGAAATGAAACTTATTCCAATATTCCTTTATTTGTTTCCCTTTCCCCACTCCCACTATTAAGGCTAAAAATATTCAATTGCCATGCATTTTGTTTTTTGTTTTTTAAGTGAATGAATGGGGAGTCTCTAATCTGGCTATATATGATGATTCATTCCATCTTCAGCAACTGTGCTACTTGATTTTCAAAGAAGAGTAGCCATGGATAAAAATAGAATAAACAAAAACTATGGCAAAGAATCTTTATGTGTATTGTCATTCCACCCATTGTACCTCAGCAGTTTGGAATAAAATAAAAAAAACCCAATTATCAGGTGCACTTTTCAGGTCTGGAAGAACTGGCAAAGCCTCACCTCTCCAGGAATTTCTCCAATAATGCCACCTGATTATCACCCTAGATTTAAATGTGATATACCAAAAGGTAAATTAGTAAAATGGGAAGAAAATTGATATTTTAGACCTTAATATATATTCTTTACCACAGAGCTGATATTGGACAATTTGAATACACCAGTTAGAATGATGTACTCTTAAGGATGATGGCCTTGCTATTTACTGGCTTTGAAAGAATGGTAGAAGTGAACAATGTTTCTGAATGGGGGCTGATATAAAAACTAAATACACAATATTTTCTTTAACAAGCACTATGACTAGTTTAAAGATAGCATGGGAAACCAATGTGGAGCAGTCTATAGACTATTATGATTGGAAAGCTATTTGGTTAACCATGCAATCAGTTTTTGCATATAAAAAACACCTTGAAATTTTGGGATACATATACAGTATGGTATACGACTCCCATACAATTGTAGATGGGGTTTCCATAACTTGTTTACGCAACTGAATGGGGCATCTGCTACCACCTATGGTGGACCTATCTGACAAGTGTGACTTTTGGGGGGAAAGTACAACAGGAATTTACTTTGAATTTAAAAGAACCCATTAAGTTTGCATTTTAGTGAATATTATTCTCTTAGGTGAGAGGCCAGGTTTAGATATTAAAACATAAGAATTGCTTATGTTTCTTATTATAGCAGCTAGACTATCTGTTGCATAAAATGAAAATCCCTAGAAGAACTAAACATAGCATTTATAGAAACATTTAAAAGGCTGCAGTGGCTGTAAAAAATAACACAGGCTATCTGATGAGAGACACTGATAGACAAAGTGTGTTTTATGTAGCATGCCATGCCTTTATTTCATATGCAAATCAGAAATATATGAGATATCCACCATCCTCAGCAGTTCTGAAAATATGGAGACTGTAAATATAAAGCAATGTTTTGAAAAGAAGCTATTTTCTGTGATAAAGGTAAAGGTACCCCTGCCCGTACGGGCCAGTCTTGACAGATTCTGGGGTTGTGCGCCCATCTCACTTTAGAGGCCGGGGGCCAGCGCTGTCCGGAGACACTTCCGGGTCACGTGGCCAGCGTGACAAAGCTGCATCTGGCGAGCCAGAGCTGCACACGGAAACGCCGTTTACCTTCCCGCTGGTAAGCGGTCCCTATTTATCTACTTGCACCCGGAGGTGCTTTCGAACTGCTAGGTTGGCAGGCGCTGGGACCGAGCAGCGGGAGCGCACCCCGCCGCAGGGATTCGAACCGCCGACCTTTCGATCGGCAAGTCCTAGGCGCTGAGGCTTTAACCCACAGCGCCACCTGCGTCCCCTTTCATCTACGTAATTTACTTAATTTTCAACTTGATTTTACATGGTTTTTACCACATCAGAAGGAGGAAGAGAAGAAGGAGATATTTTACAAAGATTTTACAATTTTTACAAATAGTATTCATTTAAAAATAATATATTTAAAAATAATATATTATTTGCAGAGCCCAGGAACTACTAAATAATTGGTGGGTTATTATATTGGTTTTATTTTCCCTCCATTTTTGTTGCAGTAGTGCAGATTAACATACCTAAAAGATAAAGAGATGCATTTGGTTCTATGAAATCAAATTCTTCACAACAGCTTCAATTGGATCTGAAATTCATGGTTATCCTTCCACTGGGCCATTTGATACATGAGGCTGGCCTCCCCCTGTCAGCTCCATGTTTTCCTCATCAGCCCCACTAGAACATGCTTCTGCTATGACCCTTTAACTGGTCTCTTTTCTTTCAAAGCAACAGGTAGTGGAAGGGTATTCGTCATCCTTGGAGTGACCAAAATACTACATTAAACCCTTTGGTGGCTGCTAGATAGTCATCTAGGGCACCTGAATCTGAAAACGGACGATAGCTTGCAGGTGGTGTGGCAGCACATTCATTGCCTGTGACGCACACACTTTTCCATCCTCAAATCATGCAGGATTGATGGTTCTTCAAACACAGGTTTGACAGATGATTGTGTTACAAAGGAAATGGCAACATATGGCCTCTATCACACCACCACCAACGCTTTAAAGTTATTGGCTGGTATCCAAATAACTAATTTAGATATGCCCAAAGACTTCTGCATGCCCAGTGGGAGTTTTGCTTTTTTAACTTTGGAAGACCCAACCTGTGCATCATATTACAGCTTACTTATGAAAGTATTTTCCATTTTTATGAAGTGTTTTTTTTTATGTGACCGTGTGTGTGTGTGCTTATTTTGAGAAATATAATTCTGATGCTAATGTGGCTATGTATGTCACTTCAGTTATACCGGACCATATTGGCACTCCAGCCTTGGAAATGATGGAAATACGTAACAAAACCCTGTGCTTCTTGTGCACAGACATTTAAGAGGGCACTCATTTGCCTCTAATTAATTGGTCCGCAGGTTTTGCGGTTTTTTAAAGCATGCAGCATACCAGAAAAAGGAATTCCTCCTCTCTCACATAAAGGAAATTGCTTTTCCAACATTATGCTAGCTGTGACACATGCATACAGAATCTAAAACATTTTTCTCCTTTGGAACCCTCCCCCCATATACTGTACATACATGATTGGTCAATCAATTACTGGTAACTTATACATTTAATTAGTTAAGATTTCTTTAATCAGATGTTGCTGGCATCTGCCTGTCTTGGGAGACTATGGAGGGGTGCGCTTTCAAGGGTAAAGTCAAACCACTGGAGAGTTACAGCGTCTGCTGAGGCTGCAGAGACCGATATGGGAGAGACATGTTTTATTGCAAGTGGGACAGATGAAGGCATCCCGTTTTGCTGCTCCAGGGGCACCATGGCATTTTTTCTCTCTTGAGTCCCTTCCAGCCATCAGATGTCATCTCATTTTCACACAAGAGTTAAAGTGTTCCGTTGTTTCCTTTATTCCCCCCCACCCCACAAAGAGATTGCTTCGTAATACTGTATTACTGTACAACCTTCACTGTCTAGACCGTCTATTCAAATTACAGATTTCTCTATAAATTTAGCAATGATGACAATCACATAAAAAGCACAGGCAGGCTTGAAAGTGATGTAAACCTCCTGTGAGAATGCTCCAAGAATTAGAAACACATTTGGATCAATTGCAGACCAAGGTGCTCCAAGAATAAGCACACAGAAGTGAGTTCTATCATACACAGATGTCCAAACCGTAGCACAGTCCTGCTGGCAAGGGAAGACCAAGTCATCTCAAGCCACAGGCATGACTGGCACACTTTATGACTGCCATCTTTACACACCTATGGCACACTTGTTTTGGTCAGCAGTTTGTGGCACTCATTATTTTGATCTTCCCCTAATTTTATTATATTGGAAGCTAGTGTATTAAAAGCATTTGTGACCTGATTTCCATATTAGCTATATTGCAACAGCTACACAGCCATTTGTCTTTTTATGCTCTCTCTCTCTCTCTCTCATATTTATTGGCCCATTTTTATTTTATGGTGTTTTAATTGATCTTATACTCATTTGTGTTGTATTGCTGTTATTTTTATTGTATTTCTATGTTTAATGGTGCAATTCTATACTGTACACACTTATATGAGAGAAAACCCATTAAAGTCACTGGGAATTACTTCTGAAGACAGGCATTGGATTGCATTGTTAACTTGGAAATCACCCTGGGGATCTATGGGAGTGAAAAGTCGGAACCAAAATATTTAGATAAATTTTACCTGTGGTTCTGTCCTACATCATTGTAGCACTGAATTGGTTGGGACCATTCTGATTACGTTGCCCTTTCCCATGCCAGAATCTAGATGGGTAGGAGTGTGTGCATGCATACCACAGATGAAACCAAACCAAGAAGGCTTGAAACTATGTAGGCCTCAAGAGTGCAAGTATGAATAACTTCAGCATAAAGTAAGCAAAACTAAAAGATAAAAGAATTAGGAATCAGTGTTCCCTCCTGTTAGAGTGTCAGTGCCAAACATCAGTTTAGTTTCTGCTTATTTAAAAGCAGCTTTGTATAATTTTTTCCTGACACTACATGAAGCAGAACATGCCTCAGGCTATATCTTTTTAAAGCTTCTCAGATGCTTTTGTATATAAATTCTTAGTTGTCACAAGGTTGACCAATTCTTGGCATGCATTCTGCGAAAGGAGAAATCCGTAGCAATGTTCTACAAATTGAGATACTGCATCCTTTTTCTGCATATTTGAGATATGTATAGATTTGGTACATGTACAAGATAAATTATTTCAAGGGGGGGAACTCTCTTCCTAATAATTTTAAAAGTCTGTGTGAAGTTTAAAGGAAACCAATTTAACTCATAGTTTCTGTGTAAACTTTTAAATAATGAGATAATGTTTTATAACACTTATGAATTATGTTGTAAAAATTAGAAGTGGTTTAGTGGAGTTTGGGCCATTTTGACAGTATGAAAATGCATAAATCAGAAAGTTGGCAGTAATTTGGCCTAATTTTGCTGCTTCATATTTAACTCTGAGTAAGACAGTAATGGAACATCATTACTCCTTGGAATCTAGATATCACAAAAACCTCATGATAAAAGCGAAGTAGACTTTCATTATGAAAGTTCAACCTTTGGTGCTGAATGGTAGGTGTATTCAGTTTTAAGTCAATCTTTTCTGCCACCATTTTGTAATCATGATTTTTTTATTTTAAAAAGTTTTTATACCTCATTCAATAACAGCACCGTGATCCTTATTTGCTCTGCCAAGTCAGGGGAGATAGCTAGACTTTTTGAGGCGAGTGCTGAAGGGACACAGCAGGACAGCCTCCCAAAATGATGTTACAGTGAATGCCTCAGAGGTAAATCTCAAAGGTGTTACAGTGCTGGCTCCAGAAATGTTCTATGCACATCTGCAGACTCTTCTCCACCTTCAGCAAATAAGTCCTTCTGCAACACAAATAGCACAGGGGTGGGATCTGACCCGGTGCTAAGGGAACCTTATAAAGACTAAACAAAAAAAATTCCTTCCAGTAGCACCTTAAAGACCAACTAAGTCAGCTTTCGTGTGCATGCACACTTCTTCAGATACCTGCAAGCTTGTCTTTATATTGCTGGAGGACAGGCTGCCATCTGTCTGGTGGAGCTGGCCCAGAAACTAGCACATTTATGAAACTACCTGTACACAGGATGTGTAACTTAGGGATGTCTGGGAGGTGGAAAGGCTTGCAAGGCATCCAGGGGAACAACAAACAAAGAGTGCTCCCAGAAAAAGAACTTTTACTGAAAAAGTAAAACAACATTTTGTTCATGTTAACAGTTACTGAAGGCTCTCATGTACAAAGTTAAGGGAGGATAATAAGGCAGACAATGGCAAACCCAAGTGGCTACATGGTTATGCTTTAATATTTGGAGGGGGGAAGGAGGGTGGTTGCTGACATGGAAACTGGCAGGAGAAAGAGTGTTGCATCTTTCCTTACTTGTCTTCTCTCCAAAACATGGTGTGGGTAGGGGTTCTTCACACATGCGGATGAGAAACAGTGTACAGGCGGTCTAATGTTTGTAGACTCTAACGGAATTATGAAATGCAAGCAAGGAAGCCAATATAATTAGCACCTCGTTTCTGTATGTCTCATCACAAATAGTTGTTAAGGACATGGGGCAATGTGGGCTTTGGTTTGGAGAATATTACACAAATAGGTAACATGGCCATGATTACACTGTTCTGTCTTTTTCTCTTCCTCAGCAGTAGATTAAGATTTTTCATTTCATAGGCCATCTGCCTCACAAGTATGATACACCTGTTGCTCTGAAATTCTGTTAGGATGGAATGTAAATCTGCAGGTTTCTCAGTATGTGTTCAGATTTAAAAAAAATTAGCAGGAAAACAACATATTGGCCAAAGTAATCTGAACAAGTGGAATTTCTCTGCCCCAACCACCAAAAAAAGATTGATGTTTGGTATGTGACACGTTTGAGAGCCTCATGGAACAAAACGATGATTGCATAAGCCTCGACTGTCAAGTAATGATTAGAAAAGGCAGATGCTCTGTTTTCAGCACAGCATCTGCCACGAGTGGTGAACTTGTTCTGCTCATTAGAGCAGGGTCTTCTGAGAGGCAGGAGTAATAATGTTGGTTCAAGTCCAGTTTTCAGTTTTTACCCTTGAATATCTCATGCCAGAGAGTGGAATAAAGAAACAGTGTTGCTTTTCCCATTTTATTTTCCAGCTAAAAGCATGGGAGGGTGTGTTCTCATTCATATATATATATATATCTGTATATGCACCCCTAAGTTGCTTCCTAATTGGCCGATGGGTGGTCCTGACTTGATCCCGTCCCCTCTAGTGCCTGCTAGCTCAAGGGGGACATTGGGCTGGGACATATTCCCCATGATGGAAGCCCAAAGCAGCCTCTCCAGCCCACTATCCCCCACCACGCGGGCTGGAAATCAATGGGAATGGTAGTATACAAACTTTATCAAATGATATAAATAAATAAAAACAACAAACATTTGTGTGCACCTTCCTCCCCCCCCCCGGGACTCAAGACAGAGTACAGCTAAAAACAGCAACTTAACATTGATAGAATTAAAACTATATTGATAACCATATATATATAAACAGGTAGATATGGGGGAACCAATCATAATATATATATATATATATAATTCTAGAATTCGAACAATATTTATTTATTTGTTTGTGTTTAATAACTATGGAAAACAATAGAATCATTCTTTGTGTATAGAGAGATGAAGCACGAGCCCCCTCAAACACCTGCAGGCCCAGGCGGGAGCCTAGTCAGGCTTCGGTCCCGCGCCCGCGCCGAAGCCGAAGGGCAGCCAATCGGCTCAGCGATTCCCCGGCGCCTCCTCCTCCCTCCCTCCGGAGAGCTCCGTTTCCACCTATCAGAGAGGAGAGAGGCTCCTTGGCCATGCTCGGCGGCCTGGGATTGGCTGCGCAGAGAGAGAGGCGGGCAAGGAAGGGAGGGCGGGGAGTCCGTGGCGGGAAGATTCGAGCCAGGGCGTGGCGGGCGTTTCAACGGCCCCGGGCGCGCGGGCGAGAGGGGGCGGGGCCTCGCCAACTGCCTTCTCCTCAGCCGAGCGCGCGCCTGCGAGGGGCCCCTTCCGCGCGGCTGCCATGGAGCCGGGGGCGCCGCGAGGGAAGAAGGGCCGGGGAGGGAGCACGATGCTCCGCGGCGACGAGCCCGGCTGGGAGGCGGCGGCGGCGGCGGGCGGAGGCGGCGGCAGCAGTAAAAAGCCCAAGTTTGTGAGTAGCCTGAGGCAGCTCTGGGCTCCCGGGAGCCTCTCCTTCCCTCCCCAAGGCCCGTCTCTGGGAAATACCTCTTTTTGAAAAACAACAACTGATTTCCCTCATGGGGGGGTTGGCCACCCCCCCCCCCCAATTATGCTGCCCAGGAACTTTCCTTCGGAACTGGCTGCCTCTTGAGGCCCAGGAGGCGCCTTGACTCTTCACTGCAGCTGCTGGAAAAGATAATGGGCTAGACAAGCCACCCCAGGCTGGGAAAGTTAGACCAGCTCTGATAGCTGTGCATTTTTCTGGATTTTCTTTTTGTAAACCGCTTTAAGGGTGAAGTTTTTCAATATATATAAAAAAACTATAACTAGGATATTTAAACAAAAGCAGCTTGAAGGCTTTTTCTTTCAGCATGAGGCCAGTCGGGAGAAGGGTGTTCAGGCATCTCTAGAGATGCTGCCCCTGCTTGCTACCTCACCCTCGGGCAGAGGTTTTCAGACTTGCCTGCAGAGCCAGCGGCCTCTCACCCCTTTTCAAACATCCTTCTTTTGTGGAGTGTTTCCTCAGCCTCCTCTCCCCTCTTCTTAGGAGTCCTCTGGGAAGCTGCCCCGGTCTCTGGGCCACCCGCAGGGCCTCAGAGGAGGGTGTCCCCAGAGACTGGCTGAAAGAGAATGTGAGGCCATCACCTTACTCACCTTGAGTGGCAGCAGCTGGCGCAGCTGGGCCTGCATGGCGGAAAGGCTTCTCTTCAGTGCTGGACACTCAGCTCCCAGGCAGGCCTTGCACACAGTAAGCACAAGAAAGGCCAGCACTGCGCCTGCCTCTCCAGCCTCCCACTTGTCTGTCCATTCCCAACAGCAAGGGCTGGCAGACTGGCTGGGCTCCCTCATCCACTTGCTTGCTTCCTCCGAGGCTGCCTCAGCTCCTGGCAACCAGCACCCCCTGGCCAGCCCCAGAGCCAGGGCTGCTGCAACAAACAGCCATGCAAGCCTTTGGGAGGCAGAGATGCAATAGGGCATCAGAGGAGGGAGGGAAGGAAGGAAAGAGAGATGGAAGCCAATATTGCCCACAGCACACCTGATCATCATTCAAGGCACACTGGTTGATAACCACTGCCCTAGGGTGTTTTATTCTGATACTGATAAAGGGGACTCTTAGCCACAAGTTCATACAGAGTTCGCAGGGAAGGGATGGTTGTCTCCTTATCTGCTAGCTTTTCTGGGCATAAGCAGGTTAAAAAGGGGGGGGGCAGCAGGGGCAGTTCTTCTTCACTTACTGCCACTCAAGCCAAGCCAAGGAGGCCAGGGACTTGTGGCTGTTCCATGGGATGGGTTCTTGAGGTTGTCTAGTGGGGTATCATCAGGGTTACCTCCACATTTACAGAGACCAATATGATGATGGAAAGTGAAGGAATATTGCTTGCATAGTGAAATTATACCTAGAATTTCTTTGCTAATTTTTGGTAGAGTATCTGAACTGCATTAAGAGCTTGTTTCTTTATTTACAGCATTTGCACATCAAGACACTGACAGATGATGTGGTAAGATTATTTTGCTTTTATTCTGCTGCGACTAACTGTATGTTTTACCACACAGATAATGGGAACTTGCTTTGTAAAATAAACACTTTTTGTCATTCAGATTTGGCACTTAACTGAAATGCAGTAACTCACTTCAGATGTAATGCCAAATAATGATTTTGTGTTACATGAACTTGCCTAAGGCTAATGTGCTGTCCCCCTGCCCATAATGCCATCTCATATTTTTTCTTTAGTTAATGGGTAAGTGAACCAATAAATGGATAAATGTGAGTAAAAAATGATAACAATAAAAACTATAACAATTTGCTGTGGCATCCTACAATTGGCTGTGGCAAGTTTGCTTGTAAACTAGAATTGGGAATTAAATGTTTGGTTGTAAATAATAGTTTGCCCAGATTTGATGTAGTGATAAACTATAGTTTTTGACAAAACAAGTATAGGAGGAATAAATGGGTATCCTAAGCGTTGTTCATGCAAACCAAGCCAATAAGTTGAGTGTGCCATTGGTTAACTATGCTTTAACCATGCTTCCACACTTATGAAAGAGATGTCCTGTTTATTGTGTTTTGGCTGGAATTCTCCATTATCTATTCAGCTAACAACTTTCTACATCTCTGAGAGGTCAGAGTTATAGATGACAGTCCTGGGTCCTACCTTATTTTTAGGTATTTTGCTGCAGGAATGTATTTAGGGGTCCTATTAACTTCTTTGGACATGATACCAAATTATAGTTTAGAATTATGTGTATGAGCCTAAGTTTATTTCAGGCTTGCATTCCAGATCACCTTTCTAGTACTGCTGTGAGGAGATTGGGAGCTTTAACTTGTGTGTCCAGTCAACTGCTTATTTAATTATTTTAGAACCCTAAACTGTAGTTTATATTTACTATGGTTTGTTGAATAAAGCTATTGCTGATTAGGTAGAGAGTTGCATAATCCCAGTATCACCATACTAATGTACAATTTTTTTTGTTGAAGACTGCCACATGTGGTTGGATATGCCACAGCAGCAAATTGCAAAGTATGGGCAGGGGTATAAGGAATATGGCAATTTTTAAAGTGCACTTGTGCCATGTTGTTCAGGACTTTATATAGTTACCTTGATAGCATGCTTGGTAGCATGCTGACATACAACACAGGTGTCAGTAGCTAATGCCCAATAACATCTAGACTAAAGAATTCTTCAGTGGCTGCAGCTTACAAACCAGCTTCAAGGGTGGCTCTCCAAAGGGTGAGTTACAATACTTTATATTCAGGGCTAGTGATGCTTGAACCCATGCAGCCAAACTATCCGAATCCAATAATGGTTGCACCTGATGTACCAAACGATGCTGGTAAAATGTGGTTGTAGCTACTGAGGTAACCTGAACCTCAAGTGACAAAGCTGGGAGTACCCATAAACTGGTATATCAGACAAAGTGCAACCTGGCTCGTCCAGGCTCAGTCCTGTATATCAAACCAAAGTTTAGTGTTTGTCTAAGCAAAGCCACAATGAGTCGGAGTCACCTAATGATGGTAGGAATGAAATAGTACTAGGTATACAACATTTTTTTTAAAAAAATGTTTTTGCTTTTTTGTATTTCAGTGCTACTGTAAAGAGATACTACTGATCCCATGTATAAGAAGTATTTTTAGGATGCACTGTGTACAATATGAACTTTAGACATATTCATTCTTAGTTCTTGTTCAGTTTGATAGATTTTCAAGTATACGAATTCCTGGGAGCAAAAAAGATCGACCAACTATAATGAATCTGAAACAATTGCATTCTACAACCAGCAGCTGGCCTACATCTACAGATTTGGATGACTTCATTCCTAATCCTTTATCAGACGGGGAGATCCTATCACTATTTGAAAAAATGATGGTAAGAGAAATTGTTCAATTGGCTATGAAGGTGTAATGATATCTTAAACAGAATACTAAAGTTCCCACTATGCTATTGGGTTTCTCTTTCTGCACAATAAAAGCACTGTTAAAGTTATATCTGCACACTCATTAAAAAATAGTTCAACTAGTTGTGTGTGAATTTTAGCAGTGGCAGATAGTATTACAGTCCATTATATGAATGGCTCTCTTCTACTAAGAATCTTGCCTGTTGATATAGCCTTGTCCACTTATGGCACCAGCTTAATTTTCATATTATTCCATAAGGGTGAACGGTACCTTTCAAAATAGTTATGGCAAAGATTATACTAGTACCATTACTCTTGTTTTATATATGCGACAAAAATATTTTTGACTATTTTTTCTTGAAAAATCGACAAGAGCAATTTATAAATGAGCAGCAATAATGAAGGAAATGGTTACCAATAAATCATATATATTAGTAAACCCTAAATTGCATCTTTCTATAATTTCTACTAGTCCCAACTAATAATAATTAATAAGAGTAATTTATTATTTGTACCCTACCCATCTGACTGGGTTGTCCTTGCCACTCTGAGCGGCTTTCAGCATATATACATAGTAAAACATAGTAAAACATTAATCCTTGAAGAGTTTCCCTATGTAGTGCTGCCTTCAGATGTTTCCCAAATGTTATATAATTACTCATCTCCTTAATATATGATGGGATGGCATTCCACAGGGTGGGCGCCACTACCAAGAAGGCCCTCTGCATGTTTCCCTGTAAATTCACTTCTTGGAGTGAGGGAACCGCCAAAAGGCCTCAGTGCTGGATCTCTGTGTCTGGGCTGAGTGATGGGGGTGGAGACGCTCCTTCAGGTATACAGGGCCAAGGCTGTTTAGGGCTTTAAAGGTCAGCACCAACACTTTGAATTATGCTCGGAAATGTACTAGGAGTCAATGTAGGTCTTACAGAACGGGTGTTATATGGTTCCGGTGGCCACGCCCAGTCGCCAGTCTAGTTGCCACATTCTAGATTAATTGTAGTCTCCGAGTTACCTTCAAAGGTAGTGCCGCGTAGAGTGCATTGCAGTAGTCCAAGTGGGAGATAACCAGTGCATGTACCATTCTGGTGAGACAGTGCACAGACAGGCAGGGTCTCAGCCAGCATACCAGATGGAGCTGGTAGACAGTCGCCCTAGACACAGAATTAACCTGTGACTTCATGGACAGCTGTGAGTCCAAAATGACTCCCAGGTTGCGCACCTGGTTGTTCAGAGACACAGTTACCCCATTCAGGACCAGGAAGTCCCCCTTTCCCCCAGAAACATTACTTCTGTCTTGTTGGGATTCAACTTCAGTCCATTAGCTGCCATCCATCCTCCAACTGCCCCCAGAAACTCACACATGACATTCCCTGCTTCACTGGTTCCAATTTAAATGAGAGGTAGAACTTGGTATCATCCACCTCTTCATTTTCACTGTAACTGAGCTGAGCTGAGCTCACAGTCCTTCAACACAAAAATGCACTCCAGGTTAATCTAATCTTTCTACATTTCAATAGTTAATAGGATCATTTTGTTGCTTTTGTTAAATAAAAAAATCCTTGCAATCTACAGCAAATAACTCAGGATTTGCCAGCATATTCTAATGAACCTTTTATACATTCCTGGTTTATGGTAAGGTAATTTTGTTTGTAGAAGGGGGGTAAATCATAGTATGTAATGTCTGTTTTGCCTTTTCCCCTTAGGAAGATATGAATTTAAATGAAGATCGGAAGGCACCATTGAGAGAGAAAGATTTCAGTACCAAAAAAGAAATGGTGGTGCAATATATTAGTACTGCTTCTAAAGTGGTAAGCACTCTTGAGTGGAGTGGGTGTTTGGGTGGGAGAAAAACTAACAGATATTAAGAGATTGATGCAAATCAAGGAAAACACTACTTTTATCAGGAACTGCAATCACAACTCCCAACAAGTACAGTCCAGTTCATGCCAGATTGCATGTTATTTAGTTAAGATATTTATATACCACTTATTCACATTTCTAAGAGGTGTAAATAAAAACAATCCACAGAAAATGGGACAATAGAATGATAAGACTTTATCATGAAACCAAACATCACCTTAAAATAAGTGCTAGAACAAGAAAGTCTGAGTCAAGTGTCTGAAGTTCAGCAAGGAGGGCGCTCAGCTGGGAGGGAGTTCACAGCCTTGGGTCCACTATACTTAATTCATAACTTTGGTTAGTTATGAGCTGCATATCTGAGCCACGGGGGACCACTGACAGAGACTCATTCAAAGATCTCAGTGTTTGGGCCTGGATATAAGGGATTATGGACTCATATTGTTACAAATTAACTTTGTAAATTAACGCACGAACCTTGAACCTGGACCGGTTAAATATGGACAGCCAGTGCTTGCTTTTAAGCACTGGAATTATGTGCTGGTACTGTTACGATATAGAAGCAATGCAGCTGCAAACTGCTAGCTTGAAAAGTAAACATGATGGGAATGTTGTGACTGTCCGTGGGAAACAGAGGGACAGTCAGCTCACAGGGCAATGCACCGGAATTAGCTCAGAGTGTAATATGAGCTCTTCCTCTTGCTCTTGTACAGGAAGTACAGGAGGTGTTTGTCACTCGACTGCTGGAGCTTGAAGAGAGCAGTCATGTTTTCTGTAATGCTGCAAAGACAGGAATAAAAGCATGTAAATACGTTTCTGTCTATCTCCTTTTCCCTGCCGGGAGAGCAGGAGGGAGGGGTGTGTTCTTCCCATGCTGAGAAGAATCGCCTATCGAGACCTAGCCTGGATCTTGCTGGGGAATGCAGTCAGGAAGGTCAACGGGAGACCAAGCCGGGTGCCTGGGAGTGTTGCCAGTTACTCCCGATATAGGCTTGATTTCTGACAGGTACATCGACAAACTAGTCACAGCATTTTGCATCAGCTGGAGCTTCTGAACCAGGCATAGGATAGCCCCACATAGAGAGCCTTACAATAATCAAATTTTGAGGTTATCAATTCATGAATTTCCACAGCTAGGCTAACCCTATTGGTACACTATCTATAGTTGGTAAAAGGTACTCCTGGCTATTTAGGCTACTATTAAATCTGAATGTAAGTTTGTTAGTTCTGCTATTTTTAGAAAATGAAAACAGTGCCTCTTTCATTTAAATGAAGTACGAATGATTTACAACGCTTTATCTACCAAACAGGTGTGTTTCATTTTCATCTGATGAATTGCTTTAGTTTGCCCAGTAACTATCAGTCATGGCAATTTAGTTTGTTTGGGTAGGACAAGGCAGAATGAAGCAGAAAGAAGCAACTCTTGAAAGAAGAGAGGTCAAAGCTGTTCAGTACAACAGGTTCCTAGGTTGCCTATTTCTACTGCCTAGGAATGGAGTGGATTCAGCCTTTAATTCCAATTTGGCCTTGCTCCCTGAAATGGTGCTCTCACAGATGTCTTAGTGGAAACCAGGGCCAAAAGTAAAGATCTCCTCTCAAAAAGAAAGGGGGGGGGGGAAAGAGGCTAGATTAAGATCCAGGGAATACCCAAGTTGTAAACCCTCATGTGCCCAGAGACCTATTTACATGTCCTTATAGGCACCTCCTCTCCAAAACACGGGGGATTCATAAGGTTTGAAAGACAAACCAGTATTGGTAAAGACTCTTCAATTCAGTTAGCTTCCAGAATCTTTTCAAAATGAACAACCTGTGCCTTAAAGGCATTTACATTTACCTATATTCAGAACTGCATCAGGTTCCCCTGCCGTGCAAGGTCCCACTAGGACCTGGAGAATACCTTAACCTGTCTTCAACAATATGGCTTCCTGATAAACTGGCAAAAGAGCCACCTTTGCCTCTTGCTGCAGATCCAGCATCTGGAGGCTACTATAGATATAGCATCCGGGGGAAACTATAAATACAGCAACCTTTGCTCATGAAATCCATACGGCTTTTGTTGCATTTTTAAAAAGCTGCTGCAAAGGGCTGGGCATCATTCTGATGGCTTGAAGCAGTTGTGGCCACAGTGTATTAGATAAGTATTCATTTTTTTAAATATATCATTGAATATGTTTGTATTGAGATTTAATTTTATATTGTATACTGCTCAGTATGCAGGTGGGTAATGACACGTTTCAGTTTTTTCTGTACTGCAGGTCCCCCAGCACATGCCAAGCTAGCATGTTTGGGAGGATACACTAGGGAGGCACTTGCAGATGATTAGTGTATTTGTTCTTAGAGTGAGTACCCAATCTAGTAGTTTTAAAAGTGTTAGTGGCCATTATGTGTTGCTTTATGGTTAGTTGTTTTTAGTTAATTTTATGTAACTTCTGTACCCCAGCCTGGAATCTATTGTAATGTAGGGCAGGCTATAAATACATTTTTTATTTTTAAAAAATACTACTTGTATAAATGTAAGGAGGTACAGTGGTGCCTCGCAAGACGAAATTAATCCGTTCCGCGATTCTCTTCGTCTAGCGGTTTTTTCGTCTTGCGAAGCAAGCCCATTGACAGTTTAGCGGATTAGCGCTACAGCTGTCAAGCGGCTTCCAGCGATCAGCTGTTAAGCGGCTTATCAGCGGAACAGCTGATAAGCGGCTTAGCGGCTTAAGAAAAGGGCGAAAAAAGCGAAAAAACCCCGCAGGGGGATGCAAGATTTTTTTCGTCTTGCGAAGCAACCCCATAGGGGAATTCGTTTTACGAAGCGCCTCCAAAACGGAAAACCCTTTCGTCTAGCGGGTTTTTCGTCTTGCGAGGCGTTCGTCTTGCGGGGCACCACTGTAGTTAACTTTAAACATGTAATGCTCTCCAAGTAATCCTATGTACCATGTGTAATTGCTTAATTTTTATGATCAGCTAGATATAATTTTAAATTATCATTTATTTTATTGCATCTATATTCCAGCTTTCTAAGTTATACATTCTTCATATTTTATGATTTTAAACTAGCTAGAAAATTGCTTTAGTTAAATACTGAGTTTCTCTAAAAGTTAGTAGTTTAATGAGATGCTTGTGAATTGTAACTGGTAAAATGCAGTGAACTGAGATATTGAGCAAGTATTACTTTCCTTGCAGGGGTGCCTCAAGAGTAGCAAGCAGATTTCACCACAGGAGTTCATATATGAACTGAAATCAGGAACAGTAGATGAAAAACTTGTCGGTTGCTTAGAATCCCTCCGCGTGTCATTGACTAGCAATCCTGTCAGGTAATTCAAGTAGTTCAAAAGTTTTCCTTTTTTTAAAAAAAAAGGTGTGTCGCTGTATTTCTATATGACCATCTTCCTTCAGTAAACAAAAAGCAAATTAGTAAAATTTTATAAGGTGTTGTCTTTTACCAGGTGTGTTTCTGACTTTGTTTAAGGTAGAGTTTCTCCAGAATCTCAATCTCTGAATATCAGTGGCAGTAACTTTCCTCCAAATGCCTTTCCTAGATGTCTTGTTGTTTCCCCCCTGTAAATATATACAAGTGGTATTAGAAATATGAAGTTGCATGTCTAATATTTTTGCTGAAGTTGTAGGGATAGCAGAATTGGACTTTAAAGTAGGAACAAGTGACTACAGTTTGTGTTGTGATCCAGAGAAAAGATGGTGCTTTTGTTTTATAGCAGCTCAATGATTCTCCCGTGTGTGCATTGCTATGCTGCTCGTGTACTTCATCTGTGTTTCTCATTTACTGGATACTAAATTAATCTCCATATCATTATGATGTTGCCAAAAGGTCTCTTGAACTAAAATTAGAATTTGATTTAATACTAGCTGTAGTGTTTTATGGCAATGTCTACATATAAATTGTTTAGAGTCATTTATGAACACTAAATGTTCACACATTTTAGAACTTATTCTCTATTATTGTCTACGCACCTTTTCAAGGCCCTTTCTGTGTCAACTGTTTGTGTCCCACAGTAGGGCTACTGAGAAGAGATGTGGAGCAGAGCTGCAATATTAATGCCGCATGATCGGCATTCTTACTATAAAGAAGGCATCCTCCTTATCTATGTGCAGATAAGTTGATACCAAACAGCAGTAAACAAGTTGGGAAATGATATATGAAACACACATCCCTCTCTCAAATATCATACAGGTTGCCTGCAAGTCTTTGCCTATTTTTGAGTGATGTCACATGGGGAGTTTATATTTCGGAATGTGTAAAGATTTTCAGTGCTGTTAAAACTTGTATTTCCTAAGGATGCGACAGCTGTTTTTAAGTGGTAACTACTGTTACATGGTTAAAATATTTGGCACATTAGGCTAAGAAACTTAGTTTCCCATGTTTGTGTCTGTGTGTACATAGGAAGCATTGTACAGTGGTGCCCCGCAAGACGAACGCCTCGCAAGACGAAAAACCCGCTAGACGAAAGGGTTTTCCGTTTTGGAGGCGCTTCGTAAAACGAATTCCCCTATGGGGTTACTTCGCAAGAAGAAAAAAATCTTGCATCCCCCCGCGGGGTTTTTTCGCTTTTTTCGCCCTTTTCTTAAGCCGCTAAGCCGCTTATCAGCTGTTCCGCTGATAAGCCGCTTAACAGCTGATCGCTGGAAGCCGCTTGACAGCTGTAGCGCTAAGCTGTCAATGGGCTTGCTTCGCAAGATGAAAAAACCGCTATACGAAGAGCCTCACGGAACGGATTAATTTCGTCTTGCGAGGCACCACTGTATCACTAAAAAAGTTTGGTGTCTGGTTGAAAAACATTTGGTCAAAATGATACATTGGTGTTAATCATACATAAGCATACTTTTGTCTGTTTTTTCGTTACCTGTTTTTCAAAGTCTTTTTCAATTTTCTGTGGTTATACTGTATTTAATTGTATGTTATTTGAGGGCGTTTTTCTTCTTTTCTCAACTTTTTTGCTGCTGTCTTGGTTTTTGAATTTCAGTTATATCCACATTGGTTTTTTCTTTTGGTACCAAACATTAGCTCATGAACAGCAGTCAGGGTATGTACTGTAATTGAACAGATGTATTCACTTGCATAGTTTGCTGCTGTTGGAAACTAACTTGCCCAAGACCCACTATTATATTGGAAACAATTAGCAACGTCTGATAATTGCCTTGCACAAAAAAGAGGCTGTGGAAGCCCCAGCCCAGATTGTGACTGCAGCATAGAATAGAGACCTTGTGCTCTGCTTTCTTGCAGCAAAATATCTCAGCTTAGCTGTGACTTGCCATGATTGGGAAAAAATGTGTGCTCACATAGAGGAAATAGTATTTGTGGGAGGAAGGGACACATTTAAGTGGAGAAGATGGTGTGGGTTAACCCCCACTGTCCCACACCATAGTCCTGGACTCGATTACAAGCTCTACAGCCCCCATAAAGAAAGAAAATAAATAAATAAATAGTTGAGCTGGGAGATGTAAACCTGACATCTTTTTCTCAAAACCAAGACTAACATTCCAATCTAGAAATCAAACTGGCCTGCAAAAATCTGTGTCTCCTGGTTTGTGGGTGTCTTGCTGTCCACCACACGGAAAGGATTCTGAGCTCTTGACGCTATTTTTATATAACTATAGTAATTGCTTGAAATAAAAGGTCACCTAATGGATACAATATTCAAAATATATTTTTCACCACCTCTTAATACTTGCAGTTGGGTCAAGAACTTTGGATATGAAGGACTTGGATTACTACTGGACATCTTGGAAAGATTGGTTGAAGCAAAGCAGTAAGATTTTTTTCTACAAATATACAGTCTAGGCCTGGGTGATGTATTGATTCATCGCCCAAAACCAGTTTTGAAACCTGCATTGCGGCAATGATTTCACAATTTTAGGCCAGGCAATATACCATGAATGCCCGCATGTGTTGCCAGCGTTTCAGGCATGGCCTCCTCAATCCTCAGCGAGCCCAGCAGGGCCATTCAAGACCCGCTTCCTCCCTCCACAGCCCAGCCAGCCATCCCCAAAGATACTGGAGTGGGGTTGGGGGTGGCAGCATGCTTGCACCTACCTCTTGTGCTTTGTGCTGTGCTCGCTGCTTGCCCACCCATCATTTCTTCGGCTGAGCAAGTGGGCTGTTCCTCCATCCCTTCTGCCTCACACCTGGTGCCTCCTGCAAGACCCTGTGATGGGAGCATGTGGGGAACAGCAGTAGCAGCAGCGCTGGCTCCTTTTCCTCATCTCCAGCCCTGTACCTTCATGGTTGATTGGTGGTGGCGGTGCCCATTTCCCTTCAAGTCACTACTTGCAAGATGGAAGTAGTGGGGCTGGCTGTGGTGCTGGAGCTGTTGGGAACACAGTGAGGTGGCAATGGCCATGGGGTAGGCTAGGAGTGAGCTGGTGTGTCTGCTTGGGGGCGGTGAGGTGCTTAGGCAAGGCGATGCTGTGCTGTCAGTGTATGCTGTCCCATTGGTGCAGATGGGAGCTGCATTGTGGTGTAAATGAGGAATGGCTATGGAGGGTTAACTGGCTACTCTACTAAACTAGTTCAAACCACTTTGAAGTCCTCCTTCCTCATTTTCAGACATTGTGATATATCACTATAATGCTCTTCTGTAATGCTCTGCTGGTGATGCATCACATTGTTGAAAAGCAGATATTGCCCAGCCCTAATTCTAAGAGTAGAATAGCTTGCATTATGATATAAATTTCTTGTCCTTAATTTGTTTCAGACAGGAACAAATTCTGAAGAAGTTACAGCACAAGATCATACAGTGTTTGAAGGCCTTTATGAATAATAAGGTTAGCAACATCATTTGCTTAATTATTTAAGACTGCTGTCGTATACAGTACTTGGTTACTTGGAAATAAGCCCTATTAAACTCAGTGACACTTTCATTTCAAGAAGAAATTAAGTATAAACACACATAACTGATACTGTTAACAGTTAAGTGACATGCCAACCTTTGTCTCATATCCTTGATTCTACTGGCACTTACATAACTAGATACACAAATTGAAGCTGCAATCCTATGTTCAGTTCTTGTTGGGGTCAATATCTGGTATGTTATGGTTTCCATTCAATAATAGTTTATTTTTTGCATTACATGTTAAGCATTATCTGCGAATCAAGCCATTGAGGTGCCAAAAGATCATAGTTAATCTACAAGTTAATCTTGTCGTGTCCAGTGGGGCTCCTCCCCTTTCCCCTTGTGTTTAGGATTTCAACCTCATGGTACTAATTTAGTTTCCTCATTAGGAGGCCTTCATGCATTTTTATGAGGTGTCAACTGGAAAAAGAAGTTAGCTTAGTCCACTGGTAGAATCAAACTTCAACATTTACACACTGAAACTAACACATTTATTTTAAATCCAAGTCCAGTTTCCTTTCTGCAGGACAGCATTGTTTCTATATGAGACCCTACGCATGTTCCAAAAGCAGCAGAAGATACTGTATCTGTTGCACTCCCTGCTAAATACTCACTTAAAATTTAAATATGGCAGTTAGGAGTAAATCAGTTGGTACATACAGAGTATTCTTATGAAAAACTAACTTTATCTGCTTACACAGATAGCAGATGATGCATATGAAAATGAAACATGTAAAGCCAAAGACTGGGCGTGAAACGATGGGATTGTATAAAAATATTGAATGTTGCAAATTAGTCATTTGCCTATGACAGTGGTTTTCAACCTTTTTGAGTCCATGGCTCCATTGACCAACCGCATTCTTTCTGTGGCTCTGCTGTGGGATACAGGAATTCCCACTTATATGGGGGTTTGTGCTGCCAAGTACAACAGTTCTTTCCAAGGATATCAGGACAAAAGGAATGAGGAGGTGGAAAGGGAACCAGAACAGTTTTAACAGGCATACAAAGCATTAGCAGGCATACAAAGCATAACATAAAACATACCCGACAGGGGCTACCCAATCTCCCCTTCAGCTGCCTGGAGCCCCAGGTAGTGCAGCAGGAAAAAGACCCTGACCATCGGTGTCCCATCATCAGGTCCTTTGGTCTGGGCAGAAGCTCACCGGGCCCCTCCCACCTATGGCTTTCATAGCCTGCCTTGATGCAATCAAGTGCACCTGGCATTACTCATGATTAATACAGAGCAGCTGAGAGTCTCCCACTACCTGCAGCCGGCATCCAGCCAGCACTTGCAACACAGAAGAACCCAATAAACCCCTGACAGGTGAGAATCCAGCAGACCTCAAACTGGGGATGTTAAAGGGAAAGGGACATGCCACCTCACTCCTCAAAATACAATTGTCTTCCGCATTTCCACTACAGGGTTGCATTCCGGCCCCCTACTTGCATCACTTGGATGTGCGTAAGTGGGGATGTCCCCCATTCCACCCCACATGTATGATAGCACACATACAATAGCCAGGTTCTTTAAAAAACTGAGCACGCAAGGCTTAGCGACAGATGTGGAAGGACACAGTGTGGCGGTATTAGGCAATTATTAGACTGCGTGTATGCCTGTAGTATAAGTTTACTGTGTGTGAGTAATGTGAAGGGTGTGTCTAGTGTGGCTGAGTATTACCGTATTGGCCCGAATATAAGCTGCATCTGCAAATAAGCCACACCTTTAAAATTCAGGGGAGGGGAGAAAAGAAAACTACCCAATATATGCCACTCCCTTAAAATTCCACAGGGTCTCACACCCGTTCCATTTTACTATATGTTTGTTTCAGCAGTGTTATTGTAAAAGGCAATTTTTGCAAGGTCGCAAATTTTAGCTGCTCTTTTAACAGTTCATGGTCAGAATTTGGAAAAGAAGCGCAACTTATATTCAGGCCAATACGGTAAATATTCTGAGAATTGTAAGAGCCTAAGCAAATTTCCACTTGTGTATTCTTCCTTGTTATTTTATTCTTATTGCTATAAGGTTTTTGTATGAGTGCTTCAACAAAATACTACATGGTAGTTTTTTAGTCATTTGAGTAGTGTGCAGTCCTGCCTACCTGGAATATTTGTATTTTGAAAGTGGCTAGGAGAATTGGTAAACTAATAGAAATTACTCTTTTTATAAATGGATGGCACTTGCCTTCTTTCTGTTAACTATCACTTTTTGTTTTGTCCAGTATGGTTTGGAAAGAATAATGGGTGAAGAGAGAAGCTTTTCATTACTGGCTAAAGCAATTGATCCTAAACAAATCAGCATGATGACTGATATAGTTAAACTTCTTTCTGCAATATGTATTGTTGGAGAGGAAAACATGTAAGTACAGCACTGAATATCTAAGTTGGTTGGTGACTTAGAAGTAAGTAGGTGAAAGTTGTTAATTGGAAATGGTTGTATTGAGACCTAAAGTTTAATCTTGAAAATACCAATACCTTGGCAGTAAGCATTTTTAAACAATGCACAGAAAGCTGGATCCATTAGCACACATTGTTTTGGTGGTGTTTGCAAACAAGGCTTTGCCAAGATGTACAGAATGGAGGCCTGTTTTACAAACATCTGTACAATCACAAGGGTTAAAGCCAGGGAACTGGTGCTTCGCTCTCAAAGGTGGCAGCAGCCAGAGACCCTCAGTGGAGGAGGTGAGCTGTTTAGCAGGCCCTCTTCCATAACTGCTGGAATTCCTCCTCCTCTTAAGAAAGCCAGCCTTTTTGCACCTTTGGCTGGCAGAGGGAAGCCTCCCCCATCTCACCCCCTGCTGACTGAATGATTGAGAGCCCATCTGGGCTCAGTCTACCAAGGAATTGGGGGCTATATCAAGACATGGTCCAATGGGCGGTTGTCCCTTTGTGGGAAATGGCTTCAGGAGGAGGCAAGGGCAATCACCCCCGCTCCCGCCCGTAACATCATCTTCTCTGATGATGGCCTTGCCTTATTTGTTTAAAATGTTTTTCAAAAAAAAAATTATTGCTTTTAAATTTGTGTGTTTTTTAAATTTGGGTTTGTTTGTTTATATTAAGGGAGGTAAGATGTGTATGGGAAGAGAGGAACTGCGGAGGGCAGGGGGACTCCAATTACAGTGGCTCTGGGCAAGGGGAGGTGTGGTGTAGGGGCGGGGCATGCCTGGTAAGGGGTACACTGCACAGGCAGTTAGTGACTGACTGTGCCAGCCCTCAGAGGTTGATGGATTCAGTTGGTTTCCAGAGGGCCCTGGTTGGTGTGACTGGCACACTTGTTGAAGCCCGGGCTGACTTGTAGAACATCCAAATGGTTCAGGCCATTGAAACAATCACATGAGTGCACTTTCCCACTTCGTAGAGCCCACTTGTGGCTCAAGTGTTTTTGGTGGTGCAGAGTGCCTTTCATTGGCTTCGACTAGTGGCCCAGCTGCAGCCCTGTCAGGGCAGGAATAACCTAACATATGCTGTCTATGCTCTGGTAATCTAGGTTAGATTATTGGAACATGTTATACATGGGGCTGCCACTGAAAACGGTTTGGAAACTTCAGCTGGTGGGGAATTCTCCCAATTCTCCTAAACAATCTGGCCTTTTAAACTGTGAGTGGGTGGGTATTGTTTTGTTTGTTACTAAGTTGGGTATTTTTGTAGTGTAAACTGCCCTGTGATCTTCGGATAAAGGGCGGCATACAAATCGTAGTAGTAGTAGTACAGTGGTACCTCGGGTTGCAGACACTTCAGGTTACAGACGCTTCAGGTTACAGACGGTGCTAACCTGGAAGAAGTACCTCGGGTTAAGAACTTTGCTTCAGGATGAGAACAGAAATCGCGTGGTAGCGGGAAGCCCCATTAGCTAAAGTGATACCTCAGGTTAAGAAAAGTTTCAGGTTAAGAACGGACCTCCAGAACAAATTAAGTTCTTAACCCGAGGTACCACTGTAATAGTAATAATAATAATAAATGATGATGATGATGATAAGTAATAATAAATAGATTATAGAGAAGATTCCATTCCAGCTGGTAATCTTAATATAGAATTCTGTATGCATAGTCCTCCTCAAACTTGCTTTAAGGACATTAAATAAAGAAATTGCTTTAAAATTAGTTTTATGCTATTATAATCCATTTCTTTTTATTGGTAAATATAAATTATTTATTTGGTTTTTCATGTTATAGCCTTGAAAAAATTTTGGACGCTTTGACTACAGCAGCAGAAGAGAAAAACATTGACAGATTTTGTCCCATTGTGGAAGGTCTTCAGGGGAATTCCATCCATCTGCAAGTAAATGATAAGTTTGTGTGCTTTTTTTTTATAGCAGAGGCAGCGTCTAAGGAAGACTAAAAATAAAGCTAGGGTGGGGTATATGTACCAGTTCTATTTGCAGATGGGCAGACAGTGACATTTCTGTGCAATCAGTTGTATTGATTTGTGGCTCTATTATGGCTCTATTATGATGATGACTTAGGATGTCAGAGCTTATGTGCAACATTAGTAACATGTTGCAATCTACTGTACCACTTGGAAAAGCTACTTTTTCCTGAGACCAATAGCGATGGATTTTTTAAAAAGCAAAACCAGAAGTTCATATTTTCCCAAGTGTTATGGAGTTTGGGGGTTTGAAGTACTGTGGAACATGTGCACTAAAAGTCTTATATGCCCACATAACATACTTGGTCTGAAAAAATACATAGCTGAATAGTGGTTGGACTTTTTATCTTAATGGCTAATGGTCTTTGGGGTGTTGGATTTAGAACTGCAAAAGCTTTTTTCTCCTGTTGTAAGAATGTTACGGTGTGTAGCTTACTGAACACCCACCTTCCCTTGCATTGGCAATTAACTTTAAGACAGCCTGTGTTGATGCTTATTGGCTGAGCTAACCCTCTCCTCCACAGCTGCAATATATGAATATCCCCCTCTTCCAGCAATTAGGTTTGAAATTTAATAAATTTAATAAAAAGATAGATGTTTAATAAAAAAAGAAAAAAGCCAAACTGTTTTTTGAAGCCTGAGTGCTTCATGAGAGAGTATGAGAAACTGCATATGGCTTGTGCTGCATTTATTTTGAAGTATTTTATCCTGCCCTTCAGCTGCAAAAAGCTCCCAGAGATCAATAGCAGCACCCTCAGACTTCTGTAACAGAAAAAGAAATGGTACTGGGGGAGGAGGAAAAAAGCAAACTTGGGCAACTGCTCTTACATGCATTTTTAATGGGTATTTGCCTATGGGTGGGTGTGCACCAGCTCTGACCTCACCTGTTTTGGCCTCGCCCATTGCAGTCATGTGGATCCTGGAAGGTTGGCTGTAAGAAAATGTGGCCCTTAGGTTGAAAAAGGTTCCCCACTCCTGATTTAAAGGAGACTTTGTATTAATGTGTAGGTTTACTGTGATGTGTGAAATTTATTAAGAATTTACATACATTCTATGTGTAGCATACATGGTAAAAATATATATACCATATTTTTCCATGTAGAAGATGATTTTTTTTGCTAATTTTTTTTAGTCAGAAATTTGGGGTTGTCTTATACATAGATGGTTAAGAAAAACACTACTTACGAGTAGCAGAGGAAGCCTGGGGGTATTATTTAGGGGGGGAGCACATGCACACGATGCTCGACTAAAGCCTGCAAGGGAGAATTAGGAGGGTCACTTTTGCAGTGAGAGGTTTGCAAACAAACAAACAACCGAAAGGGCGAGAGTGCAATGTGGCTTGGAAAAGGCACTCAAGACAATGCACCAAAAAAGGGGGACGCCCCCCCACACACCTGAAAGGGGGCTGGGCAGGCCCTGGAGCTGAGACCTAGGTGGGCTGCAGCTGCGGTTGCCGGCCTCCGCTGCTGCCTCCTTGCTGGTCTCGGAGGGAATCTGTCCATTAAGCTGCTGCCTGCGTTGGCTATGAATGGAGATGCGACGTGGGCCAGAGAGGCAGCCAGCAGCTCCTTGTCTCTTATGCAGTGCTTCCTTCGCAGCCTCAGTGGAGCAGCATGGCTGCCCAGGCATCTCATACTTGACGTGTTGCCATTGTCACCGCTGCTGCTCCCAGTTCCTCAAGCCTCTCTTACTTTCCCCTCTTTGAATCTCTCTCACACACTCACAAACAAGACACTTCAACTCTCACCCACGGGGTCCTACTGCCTGACAGGCTCCACTCCCAGTTTCCATCCAAGGGGCATGCACCTACTCGGCACAAAAAAAAACCTGGACATTTTGCCAGATTAAAGAAACGCACTGCAGGCGCCATGAAGGCCTGTCATTTCACTTACTACTTCTGCCAACCAGTGCAGACCACTGCGGCAAGCCAGGTTAGGCAGAGCAGGAGCTCTCCCTGGTACTCTAAATGAAAAAAAAAGTTGTTCTGTTTGATGTTTAAAATATTGATTTCTTAATTTCGGGTTCAAAAAAATATGGGGCGTCTTATACACAGAAAAATACGGTATATTTTTTGTAATATATGTATATATATAGAGAGAGGACATGGGTGAAAAATTAAATTGTTTTATTCATCTTTTGTTGTTTGAGCTGGTAGGTTATTGGTTTATGTTGGCATACATTTCCAGATGTGTTGGTTGTGTCCTATTGAGTCTAACATATATGCAGTAGTCATCTAAAATGATTTGGATCAAAGTGGCCCAAAGTTTCATGCCAAGTGGGCTGCAAGAGTACTTTGACACATAACCTGTAGACCACACACTGCCTTGTCACGCAGGGGGCAGGAGCAAGGCCAAAATTTGACACCCCCCCCAAGCCTTCACACTGCCTTCCCTAAGCCAGGTGCTGAGCTTTGGGAAGGAGCCACAAGACTCTGGCAGTCCCAGAGCCCTCGCGCCTCCTTCCCAAAGCTGGGAAAGCACTAACTAGGCTTTGGGAAGAAGGTGGGAGGACTCCTGGACCATGCCAGAGTCCTCATGCCTTCTTCCTCAAGCCCAGAATCTCCTTCTCTGGCTTTGGGAAGGCAGCATGAGGGCTGAGGGCGTGAGTGTGTCATGTTGTTGAGGGCTGCCAAAAAAGGGCCGTCCGTTGGATCACCCTGATTTAGATACTCTTTAGCAATATTTAACAAGTAGCACACTGGGTTGCATGTCATGGCGACTTGATACTCTTGCACTCTTAGTAATAAAATATCAAGTCATAAATGGTTGTAAGCTGAGCACATGCAATTTACTATTGTTTGGTCTGTTTTCTTCTGAAATATTATTTTTCTTGCAGGTAGCCTGTATGCAGCTGATCAATGCACTAGTTACGTTTCCTGATGATTTGGACTTCAGACTCCACATTAGAAATGAATTTATGCGCTGTGGATTGAAAGAGCAAGTGCCAGTAAGTCCCCTATAGTGTGTGTGTGTGTGTGTGTGTGTGTGTGTGTGTAAGAGAGAGAGAGAGATAATTAATATTTAAATTAGTTTATTTTTCTTGGCTGAGGAAAAGTTGTGTTAAGCCCTTTTTGGTGTAATTTATTAAGACAGGGAATGAAAGATTACATATAGAAATTGATCCACAAATGTATAGATGAAAATGAAGTAACAATAATCTTTAGTACCAGCTTTGTTTTATGTAATGTATTCCAAATTTTAAAATATATCATTTGTTTATTTGAATAATTAATGTAAATTCTCCCAAATAAATCCCTTGCTATGTTAAAAATTGGATTTTGTTCAGAATAACTTATATTTATACACAGTCATTAATTAAGCACTGTTGTATTCTCCCTTCCTGCTGCAGCAACTGAAATGCTTAAAGAATGATGCTTTGGATATTCAACTAAAAGTGTTCTGTGAACATACAGAAGAAGACATGATTGAATTTTCCCATCGTTTAGAAGATATCAGATTGGACTTTGAATATCCTTTGAAAGAGGACAGAGAACCCAAAAATTTTAGACCTGGGATTGGTAGCAAGCATCCCATTGGTGATGCCTTTCTTTTTCTATTTTAATTGGAAGTAAGAGGTGCTGATGTAGAAAATGAGAGTGTGCATGTTGTTCCAGGACTATGGGTCCAGGCGAGCAGGGAAGGCAGTTTGGGCCAAACACATGAAGTAGCTGTGCTTAACTTACACATCTCAGCTTGGTTATTTAAATGTTGAAATTATAATAAAAAATAAATTTTGCTTTGAAAGAGTAAAGTACTTGTATGGCCTAGAATACAAATTAGCTGTATCATCCTTGACCTGGATACTGAAGCAAATGATGTTTACAATGTGGTGTGGAACACTGTAAAGGACACAAGTGCAGAAGGCTATTTTCTTTCTATACTTCAGCATCTCTTGTTGATCAGAAATGACTCTCTTATAAGGTAAGGAAAACTTGCAATAGCTCCTACCTAGGTATTTATTATAAAAGATTGTATAATGTTTACCACCTGGATTTTTTCCCTGGATGTTTTTTTTTCCCTCTGTGAAAAGGGAATAACTTGTGAACTGATGCAAGTTACTTAGTTTGATAAGAGGAGGAATTCCAAGGCAAACTGAGCTTTTCCTAGACTAAAGTTAAAATGGGCCATATGCTTGCCAAGGAAAGGTGGTCTTTGCTGCCAGCATATCTAAGAACCAGTTCATATATTGGAACAAGCTCACTTGTAAACAACTATTCACATGATTACCCATGGTAGCAATATAATTCTGAAAGTGACATATGAGAAAACTCTGCTCCCTTCCATTTTTTTTTTTTTTTTAGGTGGTGCTTTTTCTCATCGTGAAAGAGAAGTCTTGATTTGCAGGTGTTCCCTTCTCTGGTTACATGAGTAGATTGAGTAGTTATTTGCAAGATTGAGCTGTCTCCAATGACACATGAACTGTCACTTAGATTATGATGATAATGATTGATTCAATATATATACTACCCTTTATCAAAAGATTCCTGGGTGGTGTACAACATTTAAAATATATTCTGTGGAACATAATAATAAAAACACAATACAAAGCATAATGATAGGCAGAATAATAATAATAAAATCATAATATCAGTCCCCCTTTAACAGACCATAAATTATTTAATGACCAAAGGCTTGGGTAAAGAGAAATGCTTTTGCCTGGCATCTAAAGACATGTAGTGACGATGCCAGGCAAGCCGTTCTTGGGATAGTATTCCAGATGGGCCACCCCAGAAAAGGCCTGTTCTCGTGTTGCTACCCTCTGAACTTCTCAGAGAGGAGGGACATAGAAAAGGCCTTGGAGGACAGGTCTGGGTTGGTTCATATGGGGAGGGGCGGTCCTTAACGTATTGAGGTCCTGAGCTGTGTAAGGCTTTATAGGTCAGCACCAGCACTTTAAATTGGGCCCGGATTGGCATTATATGCCCCCCAAACTGTTCTGTTTTGGTGAGCAATTAGGCCATTGTGCACCAGCTGAATTTTCCAAATCATCTTCAGAGGCAGCCACATGTACCACGCATTGCAGTAATCCAGGGCAGACAGACAGGCGCCGTGCTGGCCTTTCTTGTGCTTGCTGTGTGCAAGGCCTGCCTTAGAGCTGAGTGCCCGGTGCTGAAGGGGAGCCTTTCCTCCATGCAGGAGGAAAGGCGCAAGCCTCCATGAGGGATAGCAACTATGGTGGTTTCCCTTTAAGTAGATTCTTATACCTAGACCATACAACAAAAAAGCTTCTCCTTACAGTTTAATTTAAAAAGTCTTTATGGACCTTTGCTTTTTCATGCCACAGATATGCATGCCATATCATACCCTTACAGATCCAGCAATCTAGTATTTTTTAAAATATCATCCATTCCTTTATCCATGTCAAACATGCTGCATCATAATGGATGACTATGTTGGGGGGGAAAATGCGCATTAGAGCCTCGTTTCATGTGAACATATTATTGTTCTCTTGGCCTGATTTATGTAGTGGGACAAGACATATTATGACACTTTGGTTGTAACCAATGTAGCACTATGTAAAAGGCCCTTAGCAGTTTTCTTTTCTTCTCTGCTTTACAAATAGTCAGCTGTTACATCATTATTGCAAGTAACACTAAACAGTTCAATCTTAAATCAGATTTTGATTGTTAAAATCAAACCACATAGGACTGGCATGTATCACGTGAGGCAGAATAATGCTAGGGTCATAGAAAGTAATGTTTGATCAGGCCTCCAGGCTTCAAGAGTGCTTTTTTTCTGAAATGAAGTTTCTTAAAACTAAATAAAAAACCTTAACATACCACTGTGGGCTCCTTTGGGGGAAAAGCAGAATATAAATTGAATCAATATTAATAATAAACCCTGTAATATGAAACCTTTGCTTCTCAGAAGCAACATTACTTGTAGAATGAAGAACTTTCAGCTTGTTCTGCAATATGTATTTTTCTCTTTCACCTGTATAGGCCACTATATTTTAAGTTAATTGAAGAGTGCATTTCACAGATAGTCTTACATCGAAGTGGAGTAGACCCAGATTTTAGTTATCGTAAAAGACTGGATGTAGACTTCAGTCATTTAATGAGTAAGTCTTTTTATATTATTATTCTACCTATAAAAAGCATGTTTAAAAAGATTAGCTGGTATGTGGTTAAAAGCAAACCTATTCCTCTTTAAAAAAAACTGCTTAGAAACCATAGCTGTGGGCCACAATAATGGGTCACAATTACCTTCCCACTTAACACTGTTTTCTGTGGTCTCTGATAGCTACTGGGCTTTCTAGCTGTCCTGATATCACAGCTGGCTATGTGTTGACATGTCTTATTATAAGAAGGGAGAGAAGTAATACTGGGCAACTGAGTCACCATTAAGCATTCTTCAATACTCATCTTCTGTTGATTGCTCTGACACTGCTGTGTGTGGAATGTGAGCCAAATAGAGCTCAGCCTTGGGGCAGGCTGACTAGGAGCTGAAAGCTTGCTTTTCAAATTACTTTTTAAAACCCCAAACCTTGGCTTCCTATTAGATATTTGTATTGAGCAAAAGAAAATAGAAGAACTTGAAGAGAGAGCTTCAGAATTTTCAAAAAAGGTTAGTAATTTCAGGTTGTTTTATTCAGATATGCTTAACTTTAAATGTATACATTACAATGTGTTCTGAGACATTAATAATTCATGATTTTAAAGAGCTAAAATAGGCCTGATGCCCAAGACCTGTGATTCAAATCCAACACTTTAGTTTTAACATAAAAAGTAATCAAGTGATTTCTGTTTCCTGGATTGGTGCAATCGTTTGGGAAAGGGCTGTCTAAACCTTCTTTTCCATGTCATTCTCCTGATGAAAATCCTCTCCCAACTGCTATTACAAATTCCACATGATATTTGTTCTGTGCTTGTAAGGATTTGGTCTGTCAGTGGGACAGCACCTGCACTTTGGAACTCCCTGCCCATTGATGTTATTATGCAGGTATATTTGCTCTACGGTAGTACCTCGGGTTAAGTACTTATTTCGTTCCGGAGGTCCGTACTTAACCTGAAACTGTTCTTAACCTGAAGCACCACTTTAGCTAATGGGGCCTCCTGCTGGAGCACGATTTCTGTTCTCATCCTTCTTGGCTTTTGGATGGTGTCCAGCAGGCTTCTGCTGCGCCCCACTGGACCCCTGTGGATAGCTCTCCGTCAGCTTCCTGTAGCAGAGTCGTCGCAGCGGCTAGAAACTGTTGCAATGTGTGTGTAATAAATCAGACTGCACGCAAGCGTTCTTGCTTAACTCCAACAGCCTTTAATCTTGTAGAAAAAACATCTTAAATCACCCCGGCGAGAGAGCGCACCTCTTGCTGCCTCGCCGCAAAAGCGAAAGGAAAAAGCACACATAGAAACACTCCCCTCTGTGAATATAGCCACGCCTCAGAATGTGAGACGTCACTCAGAACTGTTTAACCCTGTAAGTTCTGATTCTCTGCACACCCCCTCTCGTCTCGGGAAACTGTGAACACACATCTACAGACCTCTTTGAGTTCAACTCCCTTTCCATTGCCTCTCGTCCCTTTCTGGCATTTGTCTCAGGCAACCGTTGAACCTCCTCAAAACTCCCAGGTTCGCACTGTGCGAAACCAATCCACGCGCTAGTGACCTGAAACCTCTCAGGTGGAACTCCCTTCGTGGTGCGAGTGGACCGTCTGAGCACAATCTCAGGTGCTCCTTCTGACCCACTGGGGCCAGCAAGTGTGTCCTCTACATCAGAAGACTCCCCCTCTGACTTACTACGTCTTCGCGCCTTCTGTACTTTGCTAACAGGAGACGAAGGCTCACTCTTGGGCTCTCTTTTAACAACCTGTGGAGATGCCCAACCCTGTTCTTGACCCTGTTCAGAGACTTGGTCCTCAGCAGCAGGTTCAGCCTCTAGCTCTCCCTCCTCCTCAGAATCAGACAGACATTCTGAGAGAACGTCAGAATTTGCATGGATCCTTGACCAACCATTCTGCTCACAGAACTCAGCATGTTTACTGATCAGAAGCTTGGTCTGATCACCTTCTGGATATGCAAACCTCCACCCCTTTGTCGCAGGTTCATATCCACAGAAGATCATTTTCTGGAACCTCGGGCCACCTTGCTTTCGTTGAGCCTTTGGCACAGGCACCCAGGCCTGTGAACCGAATACACGGAAGAAATGCAGCTTTGGCTTCATTCCGTGGAGCATGTAATATGGGGTGTCACCTACCACTGAATTGTAGGATCTGTTCATCTTGAAATTGGCCGCCCTCCAGGCCTCGCTCCAAAAACTCTGAGGCAAGCCGGAGTCACACAGTAGAACCTCTGTTGCCTGAGCCAGAGCTTTACTCGTAAGCTCCGCCACGCCCCTCTCCTGAGGAGAAGTAGCACCCGTCACCTTGTGACGTATCCCCTTCTGACGGAAGAAACTCTGCAGAGCAGACCCAGTAAACTCTGCACCTCAGTCACTCTTGAACCCCTGCACTTTGGTGGAGAACCGTAGTTCCACTGCCACAACCCAATCTTTGATCAGTTGCGCTGCCTCGCCTTTCGTTCTCAGCGAGAAGGACCAGCCATTCTGGCTAAAATCATCTGTCAGCGTCAGCACAAACCTGGCCCCGCCCAGACTCGGCTTTGGCATGGGCCCAAAAAGGTCTGTGTGCACAAGCTCAAAAGGTTTTGTGGTTACCCTCTCCACCCTGGGATAACTGCACCCTTTTACCTTTGCCTTTCTGCATGCCCTACAATCTAGAGATTGGTCACATGATTTTATCCTGCACCCTACTGTGTACTGGGGCAACCTTTGGATATCTTCCCAAGAGCCATGTGACATTCTTTTGTGCCACAAGCAAGCACATGAATCATGAGTGTGAACGTTTGCACACTTCGCCTGTGCTCCCTCACCCTCCAGAGGTGTCTCCAAAACGAAGAGATTGTTCTGGCATGCAACACTGACGAGTTGCCTCCCACCCCTGGAAATAGAACAGACATCATTTTCAAAGCAAACCTTGTACCCCTCTTTTAAGAGACAAGATACAGATAAAAGACACTGTTTCATCTCAGGCACAACGTAAACCTCCAGCTCCGCCTGCAAGAAAGAAACAAAAACATTTGCCACGTTAGATAAAGGCCTCTGTGACCCATCAGCAAAAACAACTGTTTTCCCAGCTGAAACAGCTCTGCAGTTCAACATTTCAACACTAGGTGTTGCTGGCATCAGGTGATGGCTCGCTCCAGAGTCAATAACCCAGCACATCACTCTGCCCTCACTGGAGTTGTCCTTAAGCATTGCCATGGCAAAAAACTTCTTCCTGCCCCCGTCCTTGGGGCCTCTGCAGATGTCCTCTCTGGTTGTCACGGCAACAGACTCCCCCTGGCAGGAAGACTTGCCCACGACCTTCACAGCTTCCGTAGATGCAACTCTTTCAGTTGCCTTGGAGACCGGACTTGTCTCAGCGTTCCCACACAACTTCACAGCTCTTATCTCTACTTGTCACAGGTGGCTGGCCTTGAAGCCTCCGGCACGGCTAGGCTTCAGCTCATGGCGTAAACAACTCTTGGCAGCCTTTGGAAAATGAGGCGTCTCTGAGCTTTAACCGCTCACTGCCCCCCCCCACTGCTCCCAGGGCTCCCAGGACGTTTTCCTGCACCCCCTCTGGTGGGTAAAGGGCCCCCAACTCTTGGCCTCTCTCCTGGCTCCTCACACAGACACGTTGCAGCAACAGCAACAGTCCCTTCGTCCCCCCGTGGGGGCTCCCAGCTCCTCCCAGCTGTGTGTCGGCTCTCAAGAATGTGGGCAGCGCCATCTTGCCTCTCCCCTTCGGATGCAGCCACATCTTGGCCTTTGCTTCGCACCCCAGCTTCACAAGCCTCACGGAGTGCTAGCCAAGCAGCCTCTGGCCTTTTAGCATCCAGAACAACTGGCCTTAGATGAGCATTCACATTCTCTGCCAAAAAAGCAAGCACACGCTTCTCAACTTCACTTTGCTCTGCAACCGTTTCAGCCTCTGCTTTCCCAGCTGCCTTCTGTGGTGGCTGGACTATGTCCCACAGCTGCTGCCCGACCAGGAAAAGCTCTGCTTGAAAACGCCACTCCAGCCAACTTTGGCTACTCAGCTTCTGACATGGCAGCTTAAGCCCAAAGCCATATTCTTGGGGCTGAGCCATTTCTCCCCCGGGGCTGAGCGTACTCACGTAACAGCAGCTCCTCCAGGCACCCGGTCCTTGGAGATCCGATTCCTCCCAGCGAGCTCCTCTGCCTCAAACTTTAGGCAGGACTCCAACTGGCTGCAGCCTCCTCTCAGCTGGCTTTCACACACACCTGCACGACTTGGCAACAGTTTCAAACTTCCCATAACCTCTTGGCTTTTGGATGGTGTCCAGCAGGCTTCTGCTGCGCCCCACTGGACCCCTGTGGATAGCTCTCCGTCAGCTTCCTGTAGCAGAGTCGTCGCAGCGGCTAGAAACTTGCAATGTGTGTGTAATAAATCAGACTGCACGCAAGCGTTCTTGCTTAACTCCAACAGTCTTTAATCTTGTAGAAAAAACATCTTAAATCACCCCGGCGAGAGAGCGCACATCTTGCTGCCTCACCGCAAAAGCGAAAGGAAAAAGCAAACAGAGAAACACTCCCCTCTGTGAACATAGCAACGCCTCAGAATGTGAGACGTCACTCAGAACTGTTTAAGCAAAGATCTTAACCTGAAGCACTATTCTGAAGCAAAGATCTTAACCTGAAGCACTACTCTGGATTAGCAGAGTCTGTAACCCGAAGCGTATGTAACCTGAAGCGTATGTAACCCGAAGTACCACTGTACTGTTTTCAGTGCCTACTAAAACTCTGTTGTCTAAGCAACCCTACCCTGACATATAATAATTGTCTTATAGTGTACATTTATAAAATTGCTGGTTTTATTTTATTTTGAAATGTTTTAGGCTAATTTTTTTTTATATCTGTTTTTATTATAATATTAATGTATATTTTATGTAAACTGCGAAGAGGTTTTTATGATTAACTAGTACATCAACCTGTGGAATAAGTAAAGGACCTGCTTCACCCTGCTAGGAACTAGACAGGTATTTGTACTGCATTTGTCCTTATTTGGCTAATGGAAGATGGTAATTATCATGATTGGAAAGACAGTTTTGGGGAACACTTAAGCATGCTGGTCTTTTTATTTTGTTTTTGAGTGCCCCTTGAAGTCTGTGTCTGCACAACAGTACCTTGGGAAACTACCTGTTTCCGATCTTCTGAATTGCCATAATTTTTGGGAAGTGGTTGAAGGTAATCCAAGAACATAACACACTAGAAAATGGACATCTGTGTAGTCTGACTTTCTACCATTTTTACTCCTACTTCAAATTTAAAAGCTATTTTACATTTAACTGGCTATTTTCTACTGAAAAGAATATAGAGTGTGCTATAAAAGACCAGTTAAATATGAGCACACAGTCATGTGCATAACAGGTTATTTCTGTGGAAATTGTATGTTCTTAGTATTCAAATCTATTCATCTTAGTCATTTTTTCCACTGGTGTCACACTATTATTGGCCATATTCTATCATTGTAGCTTAATTTTTACCTGTTCAATGGTGCAACCCTGTGTACACTACACTATGACTTACTCCCAGGTAAATATGTGCTGAACTTTAGTTTAAATGGATATAAGTAACGCTTAAGGACCGAGGAGTTATATTAAACATTGAAAGAATGAATACAATGATATATAGCACTTTAATGCTTGTATTTCAGTTTGAAAATGAATTTGTAGCACATCAAGAGACAAAAGCACAACTTCAAAAAATTGAAGAAAAAATTATTCACACTGAAGCAAATGGAAAAGTTTATAAGCATAAGGTAAATGATTTTTATTCCTAAAATTTGGTTTTTAATCAAACTATTTGAAAACAAATTTTCAGATAATGATACAACTAGTTACTATAATACAATTAAATAAAAGGTCTTTCATTTTTATAAATACATTTAGTTGTCTTTATATAATATGTACATGATATTTATATTTGTCAGGTCTGTAGATAGTTGCTCGTGAGTAAACAGCCAGGACTCCGACCTGTCTTTTACAGGTTTTATTAAGTGCAAACTATGTACAGTTCAGAGATTCAAAGTTAATGTCTGTCTCACTCACATGCAGATTCCTGGAGTGGCCTTTTCCAGTCTGTCCCCCCCAGCATAAGAACTTAGACACCCCAAATCTCCGCCTTCCCTCCTTACATTTGACCCCCCCTTGCGAAAACTGGGCAACTGAAGCGGCATGTCCGTTTCCCTACCAGCCTGGCTGAGCCGAGGTGCTTGGACTCACAGTAACGTCTGTGAGCCTTTGCCTCGCTTTGCCCCTCCTTTCCCCCTCTGCTTCGCTGGAGGCATGACTCTCTACTGCCTGACGAAGTGCTACTGCTCAGCAACTTTGGAGGCTCCCTGTAATCTTCTGCCCCCCTCTCTCCTTTCGATGGCAGCCCCCTGACAATATTTTTAAAACTAAAAATTTTTTTTTAACCATTGGGCAGAATGGTTCCAATGTGGAGATAAGAGAATCTTGAACAAGAAGCTGCTGTTACTCCATGCTAGATAGAACAGGAAGAACATTTATGCATTTCAGATAGAATTCTAATATTGGTAGTGTCTTGTGCTTTATTCATATTTTTATGTTATACTTTTATTATCTTCATAAAAGTACAGTATTTTTTTTAAGATAGACATATTTCATGGAGGAAGCCTTTTGGGAAGGATAACTAAATGTAGCCTCCACATGTGGAGACAATACACCTCTGAGTAGCAATTGCTGGTAGACAAACAAGGTTGGATGGGGACTTTTGCTACTGTGCCCTACTTCTAAGCTTCTTAGGAACATGTGATTGGCTGCTTTGGAAGTGGGATACTAGACTAGATGGACATTTAGTCTGATCCAACAAGGCTTCCAAGTTATTATGTTTCCTAACTGGAAACGTCTGAGAAAGTTATGTGATATGAATAACATACAGCATTGTAGCATTACTAATTTGCACAATGTTGGGTCTAAGCTGCATAAGGTTTTTGTACACAATGCTAGTTCTTTGCATTGTGGTTGGTAGCAAATGGCTAAGCAACACAGTGGACCGGCATGTTATTGATGAGCTTTGCCATCAATATACTGGTTAGGGAATAGAATTGCCTCCTAAACTGTCTCATCACATTGGCATTGTATTTTACAGTTTTATGTCAAATTTACAACCGAGTAGTTATGCTGGGTTTCATAAGTTTAACTTGATATTATTAAATGATATTTAGGGATTGTATTCATAAATCGGAAACTTGCTTTTCAGGATGGCTCAATAATGAATGGCGTAGGTGCCTGTCCAGTGACATCTTTGGAAGGACATGTGACTCCAGTCCCATTAGCTGATGCAGCACCCAAGTCATCACCACTTTCAGCTGGAGCTCTGCCGCCACCGCCACCACCGCCACCCCCATTGCCACCTTCATTGACTAGTAGTTCAGGAAAGGCTCCTCCTTTTGGTGTGCCGCCACCACCACCACCACTACAGACATTGCCAGGAGCACAGTGTTCTCCTCCTCCTCAAGTACTGCCTTATGGATTGAAGCCTAAAAAAGAATTTAAACCTGAGGTCACTATGAAAAGACTGAACTGGTTAAAGGTAAATAAGCATATTTTGCAAAATTCTAAGTAGAACTGAATTATTAGACACTGGTATTAGTTTATTTATTTTTATTCCTTTATTAAGAGAACAGTAGCTCACATTTTAGCACAAATGTCCTCACAAGGTGGTGTATGGAATTAATAAAGAATTAAAACCGGTTTAAAGTGAATACAGAGCCCTTTAAAATGAGCCATAAAACGGACATAGGTGACTTTACTTTTTTTTTTTAATCAATTGAAATAAAAATGTTTTGAGAGTCATTTTCAAAATTTCTAGGTAGGGTGCCATGCATACTTCTGAGGTGATTTTATTCCGTATGTACCACCACTGAAAAAGCCCGGCCTCTGCTTCCCATCAGCCTTCCCTGTCTCCTGTTATTGGCTAGAGAACAGGGCCACCAATGGGAAAGTTTTGGCAGGCTCATATAGGTGCAGATGGTTTTTCCGGTAATGTAGTCCTAATTAACTAGAGCTTTAAAGGTCAAGGGCAGTATTTTAAAGTGTGTCCAGAAAGAAATAGCAATATAAACTGCACATAATAGTTATAATAGACTCTGGTGGTTTAGTTTCTAAGCATTGTTTTGTACCGACTGAAGTTTCTCAATTGTTTTTAGAAATGACTCTTATGTAGAGCACAATACAGTAGATCTAGCCAGGCTATAACCAGAGCATGTGTTGTTGAGACAAGGCCTAATTTCTTCAGGTAGTGTTATGGTAAAGTTCTAATAACTGTTATACGGTAGTAAATAACTCGGGTAAGGTACCATATAGCTGGAAACATGCTATAGTAGTCCCAATCTTAAAGAGAGGCCACGCAAATGTACCCTCCAATTATAGGCCAATTAGCCTGCCCTCAATAATTGGGAAGCTGTATGCCCGTTTCCTCAGTAGCAAACTGACAACTTCTCTAAATGAACATAATATACTATCTGAAGCCCAGGCAGCCTTTCGTGAAAACCATTCAACATCAGACCACTGTCTAATGCTGTCCTTCCTAGCTGAGAAGTATACCAGGCCTTTACAGGGTAAACTCTTTGTGGTCTTCATGGATCTGAAATCAGCGTTTGACTCCATACCCAGATCCCATCTGTGTTCCAAATTAAATCTGATTTTGCAGGACAAACGACTCCTCTTTCATACAAAAGCCCTGTACAACGGAACCAAACTGCAGGTCCGAGGGTCGACAAGGACAGTTATCGAACAGCATCGAGATGACTAGGGGGGTGAGACAGGGATGCATTTTGGCCCCCACATTGTTTTGTCTATTCTTAAATAATTTAGAAGAGAGCTTAATGGACCCAGATGGACGCCTTCCAAAAATAGGAATGAGAAGGACCCCCTTGTTGTTATATGCTGATGACGCGGCCATCATCTCACGTTCCAGACCGGGTTTGAATTATCTGCTGAGGAAATTTTCTGATTACTGTTCTGGAAATGGTTTATCCATTACATATGAAAAATCTAAAATTTTAGTTTTCGAAAGAAGCTTCTCCTGGTCTAAATGGGTGCTGGATGGCCATAACTTTGAAGAGATCAAATACTTCAGTTATCTAGGGCTCACATTCCATCATACAGGATCTTGGAAACACTACTGGAAAACCTCCCTTCAAAAGGCGGAGATCACAAAGCTAGCCATATTCAGATTCTTTTTCACAAAGGGCGGCAAATATGTTCCAGCAGCCTTAAGGGTTTTCAACGCAAAACTCGTTTCCCAACTCCTGTACGCTGCAAATGTCTGGCATAATGGGGACCTGCCAAAGCTAGATGGCTTTCAGGCAAAAAATGTACGATCTCTGTTGCAGGTACCCAACTGTGTCCCCAACTCCATACTTCTGTTAGAAGCTGGTAAATGCCCAATTTCAACTAAAGCGTGGTAAAGGTAAAGGTACCCCTGCCTGTACGGGCCAGTCGTGTCCGACTCCAGGGATGTGCGCCCATCTCACTTAAGAGGCCAGGGGCCAGCGCTGTCCGGAGACACTTCCGGGTCACGTGGCCAGCGTGACAAAGCTGCTCTGGCGAGCCAGCACCAGCCCAGCATACGCTATAAAGTGGTACCTATTTATCTACTTGCACTTAGGGGTGTTTTCGAACTGCTAAGTGGGCAGGAGCTGGGACCGAAAGATGGGAGCTCACCCCGCCGCGGGGATTTGAACCGCCGACCATGCGATCGGCAAGCCCTAGGCACTGCGCCAGCCGCGTCCCTTAAAAAGGCTGCCCGTAGTGGGCTGCCCTAAAACATTGGCTCAGGGTTTCAGTGTTTGATCTAGGGAACGGTTTGTACCAGCACCTGACCAATGAGGAATTTGTCAGCAAACGGCAGAAAACCATGGCTAAATAAGCCACCTCTATTGGTCTGTCACCCGCCCCCCAACTGTATTACCTGGGTTATGAAGGCGCCCAAAAGATACTAAAGCAAAGATTATGGGATAATGCACACAGTGACACGATCTCGATCACACGCAGTTTGTAGTCCGCTGGCAGTAGGAGTACAATATGGGCATGTCTTTAAGTTAACATCTTACATTAAAAACCTGACAGTACCAAACTATCGAAGGCTTTTCACCAAAGCCAGACTAAACGTCTTTCCTTCTGCAGTGTTGGATGGCAGGTTGAGAGGAGTTCCCTACCAGGACAGACTTTGCTCGTGTGCTCAAGACATTGATTCCATAAAACATATTTTGTTGCACTGTGCAAAATATGAGCAAGCCAGGGCTGAACTGATATTACCCTTGCTGGTACCCTTCCTGGGAAAATCAGAGGCTCATTATATCAGGTTCCTATTGGAAGACCGGACAAATGCTAGAACATTAGCAGTGGCAAAATTTTTATCAGTGGTTGCAAGAAGCAATGATCCCTATATTCTGAACAAAATGCTTGTTTAACCTGGAGGTAGGCTGTATGAATTGTGTATTGCTTTGTAACGATTTGTTGGGTCTCTGGACCGTAATAAAGATTGTTGTTGTTATGCAAGAAGAAGCAGCTATCAAGGAAGAAGTCACTGCAGCTTGACAGCTATTAAGAAGTAGATGTATTAGATTCCCTTTGCAGTGGGTGTTGAGAAGGCTGCAGAACCATGAGAGTTGCTAGATGAGCACTGTGCAGGTGATCAGCCATTGCCCAGAGTGATGTGTTACTTCATGATGGTGATTTATCAGTCCCCATCCCATAGTTGTTTTGTGGTAAAGGGATCAGTTTCCTTTCCCCCCCTTGGTTTTTGCTCACCTTACTTCCCAGCATACCAGCTACTATTCCTGAACTTCTTTATATCTTGCAACACTTTTAAAGAAGGTAACTTCTTTTTGTGTGTTCAGAGCTACGTATCTTCATTTTCACGAATCTGTTAAAAACTGGTGATGATAACACTATTATAGTTTAGATAGTGTTGTCCCTAGTATGTTGAACTCCATAGTGCAGTTGTTGTTCGACAATATGGTACTATAGTGATGAATAGTGTACAGCTGTCAGTGAATAGTTGTAGCATGTACTCTACTGCAGTCTCACTAAAGGTGAAACAGGAACATAGCAACTGCTCTAATATAGCTTTTAATGTTTGTTGGGTTAACTTCATGTTTTTAATGGAGGATATTAAACTTCGTCAATTTTGGCTTGTTATTTGCTTAGAATCAGCTATTTCATTCCTGTTATATGCAACAAAACTGCACCCCCTTTGATGCTTAGTATTTTATATCACATCAGAATCAAATGCTTAATAGGCTAAATGACCTATAGGGTATGTATTTTTTATTTTTTATTTCATAAAATTGATACACACTGTTTGATTGTAAAAACAAAAACATTCAAAGCAGTTTACAAAGAGATAAAAACAACCAAGAAACATTTGCAACACTTTAAAACATGCAAAAGTTAAAATAATAAAACGGATTAAAATTACTTCGGCTTTCTAAGTATCTCAGTGGGCTTTCCTAAACAAGAATGCTTTTAGCCGGCACTGGAAAGAGTGCAGTGAAGGCACCTACTTGATCTCAATAGGCAGGGAGTTCCAAAGTGTAGGTGTTGCCACACTAAATGATCAAGTTTTTACAAATGTGGAACCAGGATTATGTGACACTTACAGTAGTGCCAATTCTGCCAGTTGAAGGAGTCAAATGGGTCCTGTGAGATAAGGCAATCTCATAGGTAAACTGATCTCAGGTTGTTAAGGGCTTTATATACCAATAGCAATGCCTTGAACTTGGTCTGGTAGCAAATCAGCAGCCTTCATGTTGCTTTCATTCCAGGATGAGCTGTATTAACTAGCAGAGAAATGTGAGTGTTTATAAATATGCTGAAAAGAACATGGGTTTCTGTTAAAATTGGTTGCTTCTTGCGCAGCACTGTTATGTTGTTGTGGTCCATTGCACTCTGAGGTGTCCAGGCACCTGGGGAAGTTTACACAGTAGCACAACTGTTTGAGAGGGCAAGGAGGCCTACCTGGACAGTGCAGCTTTAATAGATTCTTACTCTCATTGCTGCTGGTTGTCTGGTAACACGATACTTACCTCAGCCTTGTATGTCCAGTGGAATTGACTTAACTTCTTCTTTCCAGTGTTAGAAACTGGGATAGAAAAGCTAGGAGACAAATGGCTCCTGGGACCTGGGTTGTGGGCCATGGGGGTGGGGTGGGGACAATGCTTTTTATTTATTATTTTGATAAGCATGAACTAATATACAATTCACATAAGTGACACATTGTTAATACCACATTTTAAAAAGAAATTGTTAATACAGCGGTGCCCCGCAAGACGAACGCCTCGCAAGACGAAAAACCCGCTAGACGAAAGGGTTTTCCGTTTTGGAGGCGCTTCGCAAAACGAATTTCCCTATGGGGTTGCTTCGCAAGACGAAAAAAATCTTGCATCCCCCCGCGGGTTTTTTTCGCTTTTTTCGCCCTTTTCTTAAGCCGCTAAGCCGCTTATCAGCTGTTCTGCTGATAAGCCGCTTAACAGCTGATCGCTGGAAGCCGCTTGACAGCTGTAGCGCTAATCCGCTAAGCTGTCAATGGGCTTGCTTCGCAAGACGAAAAAACCGCTAGACGAAGAGAATCGTGGAACGAATTCTTTTCGTCTAGTGAGGCACCACTGTAAATGTTTAATTTTGCGTTTATAATAAAAATACAGTGGCACCTCATGTTATGTACCGTTCCCCTTACAAATTCTGTGGGTTATGCGCTCCGCTAACCCGGAAGTAGATGCCCCTTGTTGCGACCTTTGCCCCGGGATGCGAGCGGAAGTCGAGCTCTGGTGGCGCGGCAGCCGCGGGAGTTGCCATTAGCGAAAGCGCGCCTCATGTTACGAGTGGTTTCCTGTTATGAACGGACCTCCAGAACGGATTAAGTCTATAACACGAGGTACCACTGTATTGACACCATACTTCAGTTTTCAAAACACTCTGCTCTTTATTGTTAACCTTAAACATACAGTGGTACCTCGGGATGCGAACAGGATCCGTTCTGGAGCCCCGTTCGCATCCCGAAGCGAATGTAACCCGTGTCTGCGTGCGCGGGTCACGTTTCAACGCTTCTGCGCATTTGTGTGACGTCATTTTGACGGTCTGCACATGCGTGTGCACGCGGCGACACTTGGAAGTAACGCGCTCCGTTATTTCTGGGTCGCCGCGGAGCGCAACCCGAATTTGCCCAACCCGAAGCATATTCATCCCAATGTATGACTGTATTGTCTATCCTTAACGTATACTTCAAGGCTTGAAATCACATACATTTCAGTAATCCTTGAGTGTCAGCCAGGGGCAAAAAATGGCACCCAGACTTTCTGAGGTGCTCACAAATAGAGAATCTTTAGGTGAAATGCACCTGGCACCCTGCTAATTTCGAGCTCTGCCTCTATCCAGAATGACTTCTAAGCCATTGGAAAGAACTAATATTACTTTCTCTTCATCGTTATCAGCTATATTAATGATCAACTTCCATATTTTGTGCGTGACTTCTATTATTATATATCTGTAGCTAATGTGATATCACTCAGCAGTTATGTTATTATATTTGCAGATTAGACCACAAGAAATGAATGAGAACTGTTTCTGGATTAAGGCAAATGATGGCAAATATGAGAGTGCTGATCTTTTAGGCAAGCTGGAGCTTACGTTTTGTTGTAAAAAACCCTGTAAGTAACTAATTGTTTTGTTTTAAATTCTTACTAGGTTAGAAAATGAGCCTAGTTGATTTTGATTGAAACATCAGAATTTCTTACAACTACAGTTGAATATCTACATGTGCTGTCTGAGAACCAAGTTGAATAGTACTTTAGCTTACCTAAGGCCTTTTATAAGTGATACCATATGAACTGTAATTAGGAAGACTTAGGAAAAGGAGCATATAACATATGACAATTTTGGGTCAATGTTTTGTAATGGGATGTACAATAGTTCAAAGTTGGGAATGCAAGACACAGATCTGTGATTTTTGAGGGGTGTGCGTGCATGTATTAAACTGATCATGACTTGATGGCCTTTATTGAAAAATGGAGAAAGTAGGGAGCACAGGAAGTGACTGCCTAGAGCTCCATGTGCTTCAGTGGTATAAGAGAAGTGCAGCTGAAATCAGAATATCACTATCTCCATCTCCACATTAATCTTCATTGGCTTTAAATAGATAAGTGGTGCTCTGGTGGTGGTGGTTCATGCAAAGCTGCTATTCATACTTTTGATTTTGAGTATGAAACTTGTTCAAGTTGCAGACGCTTGCTTGATAAACAACTCTTGATTGTTTATTGTGTATTAAATGCACTGTACAGTGGTACCTTGGGTTACATACGCTTCAGGTTACATACGCTTCAGGTTACAGACTCCGCTAACCCAGAAATATCACCTTGGATTAAGAACTTAGCTTCAGGATGAGAACAGAAATCATGTGGCGGCAGCAGGAGGCCCCATTAGCTAAATTGGTGCTTCAGGTTAAGAAGAGTTTCAGGTTAAGAACAGACCTCCAGAACGAATTCAGTTCTTAACCTGAGTTACCACTGTATTTGGTTACAGTGATTCAAAAAATAGCTCAGCTCATAGCAGTTTGATGTTGTGTGGGCATAGCTTAATTTACATTTTTAATCTAGTTTAGCAATACTTTTCTTAGAACCAATCAAAACAAGGCAATCTACAACTGTGGATTTGGGAGTTTTTTCTTATGAGCTAACATGGCTGCCTTTCTTTTTTTTGTTTCTTTAAAGGAAATGCTGATTAAACTTGAGTAAATTGGCTTTATAGTGGTACCTTGGTTCTCAAACATAATCCGTTCTGGAAGTCCATTCCAAAACCAAAGCATTCCAAAACCAAAGTGCTTTCCCATAGAATGTAATGCAAAATAGATTAATCTGTTCCAGACTTTTAAAAACAACCCCTAAAACAGCAATTTAACATGAATTTTGCTATCTAACGAAACCATTGTTCCATAAAATGAAAGCAATAAACAATGTACTGCAGTCACACAATCAATCAATCAGTAGCTGAACTGGGTTCCACACAGTCATAAACAAAACAAAAAGAGCCGCAACAACAAAAACACAAAATAAATAGCAAAAATTGTCAGACCTCAGCATAACACTCAAAATGGAATTGTGGCACTCAAAATGGAAGCATAACAACCAAATGGAGCATGTCCAGCTTCTGAAAAAGGTTTGCAAAGCGGAACACTTACTTCTGGGTTTGCACTGTTTGGGTTCCAAGTTGTTTGAGGACCAAGGCGTTTGAGAATCAAGATACCACTGAATACAGTGAATACAGTGGTACAGTGAATGCATCACTGTCCTGCTTTGTCTTCAGCATAATGCCACATTTTGGGACCTTTTGTCACCCATACTGCCCATGACTTTGATGGGAATATCTCCACCCATTCCTAATCTCCAGCAGTGGTGTAGATTGGGGTTTAGGGTTGTGGCTTTACTGCTTACTTTTAAAATCCAGCAACATGAATCTTGTTATGTGCTTCTCATATGTAAGGAATGGAACTTTCTGCACTTGCATTGTGCTTATTTTTAGTCATATTTAATTTCAAAACCACAACAAAATATGTATCTTTTGGGAAATATTTGATGCTTAACATTATTGTGTGCTAATAACATTGTTGTGCTTTTTGACAGTAAAAAAAGATGAAAATATTGAAGAGAGAAGTATTAAAAAACGAATCAAAGAACTCAAAATTTTGGATCCAAAGACTGCTCAAAACCTTTGTATGTAAATGCTTTACTTTGTTTAAAACATTTTAGAGAGTCAGATTTTTTTGAAAATAACAGTGTTCTACTTACTGAATTGTATTTATTATTACTATATTTAGGACTCAATGTGGCTTACAGCTAAACAGAAATTTTAAACTCAATTCTCACTTTGTATTAAAGCACGGATTGTCAACATGGTGTCCTCCATATGTTGTTGAACTCCACCTCCCATCAGTCTCAAGCAGCCTGATTCCAACATATGGAGGAAGTTATGTTAGCTTACCCCTGTATAACAACAATATCAACAGTAGGTTTAACTTATGTAATGGTGAGCATAGGATTCATTACTGTACATACCAGAGCTTTCAGACATTGGGAACTAAATTGCAAAAGTACATAAATTTCTGGAAGATTATCCATCAGAAACAAATGTAACTATCAGTAGATGGTTGTTGTTTATATTTAAACTCAGAAATTTTCTTTATTCAGTATTTGCCATCTTCAGTGGGGATTTTTCTAATGAGCTTGTTTCTCTTGGCTTGTCCACACTTCAGCTTGTCCTGTACTTTCTGAGAGGTTTTTCATTTGCCCTACCGCTTCCTCAGGGAAAACCCTCCGTTTACAGTGAATCGTAACAAATGTCAGTTTTCTGCAGATTGACATGTGAAACAATTCAGTGGTAAACAGCAGATTTTCCCGGGGTAAGCGGTGGGGCAAACAAAAAACCTCTTGCACTCTTACCTAGAAAGCATGGGACAAGCAGAAGTGTGGATGAGCTCTCAACTTGCTCCCACAGCAGAATTAGTAAGTTTCTCCAGTGGCTTAGGAGAAGAGATAGTTATTGACTAGACAATGGTGACTTCACCATCCATGCTGTTGAGGTGAGGAAATTCCTGTCATGGCACAATCTCGCATCCCCTATGGTATTCTTCTGGAGCAGCTGTTTTGTGTTGGGGGGTGGGCAGTCGGGCATAGCTATCTTCTCCGGTACCTGGGGCAACCCACCCACGAGGCCGCTGCCATGAGCCCTGCGCAGGGGCCACCATCCTCCTTCGCAGCTTTGCTGGCAGGCAGTGGCCCCAACAGCACCCGGAGCACAGTGCACCCGCCTTGCTCCGCCTCTGGGGGCAGTACTGCTTTGCAGATATTTTGATCCTACTTGGCTGACCATCTTCAGAAAGTGGTGATTGGGGCACTTGAGCCACCTTTGTGAGGTGCTGCAGGTTTCAGAGTTCATGAGCTTAACATCTACGTGGAAATGCTGAGTGGGATTATCCAGAGTTTTGGAGTGCATTGCACTCCTTCTTTTGTTTCCTGAAACAGACAGATGCCGTCCAGCCCAACCTATCAGCTCCTGGTACACAGCTCTATTCCTTCTTTACATCTGCAAGTGTGGCAGTGAGTGTGATAGCTCTGTTTCTGACCTCAGTAATGAACTGGATAAGAGCCGTTAAACTGAAGTTTAAACCACATAAGATGGTAGAGTTAGTGCGTGTTTCTCTAGACTGGAGGGTGGGGTGTGATCTGCCCTGGATGGGGTTACACTCCCACTGAAGGAGCAGGTGTGTAGCTTTTGGGTACTTCTGGGTACTTTAGGCTCACGTGACTTCTGTGGTGCAGAGTGCCTTCCATCAGCTTTGTCTGGTAGCCCAGCTATTCTCCTTTTAAGAAATGATAGTCTGAACACATAACCCCAATCTTGGCATGACTGCAGTGGCTACCAGGCACGATTTGAGTTGTAAAGCCATATGCAGTTCGGGAGTCTCGTACCTCAAGAACCGCCACTCCCCACTTCAACCAACCTGAACCCTACTGTCAGGTGTTGGTTTGGTTGCTCGAGAGCAAACAGGCAAGACTCCAACCTGTCTTTTCCAGGCTTTATTATCTGTACAAAGTATTTACAGTGCAGAGCATTGCAAGTCCATGTCTGTTCAGTCGCTAGCAGAATCTGGGAGTTGGCAGTCCTTATACCTTCCCCAGCATAACAGTCGTGTGACCCCCATCCTTCTCCTCCCCTCTCTGCGCGCAAACCTACTGCGCAAAGTGGGCATTGGCAAAGGGGGACTTGCCTCCCCTGCGCTTTGATCAGGCTCGGTGTTGAGGCTCTCCCTAGCATCTTTTGATCCCTGCGCCCCTTCCCCACTGGAGGCGGGGCTTCCCTCCTCGCCAGAGGAAGAACTGCTTCGCAAGATCTTTGGAGGCTCCCTGTAACACAACTGCCCTTCCACCTCTCGCCTCTGAGCTGATGGCAGTTCCCTGACACCTACATTCCTCATTGTGGGCCCTTCTCTGCATGCAACTTCCAAAGGAGGTGGCGACAAGACAACAGGCCTTCTCAGTAGTGACTCCCCATTTGTGGCATGCTTTTTCCTTGGGAGGCACCATTGCTTTCTGTTTTTAGATGTCAGGCAAAAGCATTTTTATTCACTCAGGCCTTTGGATCCTAATTTTATGCTTAGCTTGTAATGGGATAGCGTTCAGTTGGATCTGCTCTCTGATACGTATTATTAATTAATGTTTTAGATTGTTTGTAATGTCTGCTTTTGTAAGTAGCTTTGAGATAACTGTTGTGGGAAAGGCAACTAATAGGTTTAATAGAGAATTTTATTTACTAATTTATCTTCCATTTCTCTTTCCTTATTTAAGCTCATGTGTCTTGTTAAAGTTATTGATGTGCCACAAATTTATAAAGTGAGCAAGTGGTCACTTTAAAACTTTTGGTAGACATCTCAGCAAGCACTGTAGCTGGACAGCATTACTTTTGCTTAGCCAAAATGTGTTCCCATTTGATAAGCATAGTTTGTGTTTGTGTGCTTTTCCTTAGCTATCTTCTTAGGTTATTTTCGGGTACCTTATGAAGAAATAAAAATGATGATACTGGAAATAGATGAAGCCCAGTTGTCGGAGTCTATGCTTCAGGTATGGTGAACTGATAAGCAGCTTTATAATCAGGTTTTTATGAATAAAAAACTGTTGGTTTAATGTTTAGCTGACTTGGCTTCTAATGCAGAAGGGCAGGATGTAAGTTTTAAAATAAAACTAGCCTGATGTAATTCCAGTGATGAAAAGAATACTCTCCTAAACGTCTCCTAAATCCATCATCATCATCATCATCATCATCATCATCATTCCTTCATCTTAAGGTCCCTGGGCTGGTTACAACCATTGAAAAAGCAACAATAAAACATGGAAGGAGCAAAAGGTCATGAAGTTCAAGCTAATGCCTCAAAGCACTATTCACTGCAAAGCCAATCCAGTGCAGATGTAGTCACTTAGTAGGCTACATGATATAGCAAATAGGGATAGTTGAAGATATTGGGGATTGTCTGGAGTTTTGTTTGTTCCTGGGCTTAAAGACTTTGGGGTGGAGGGAAGAACTGGTTTTCTTGAAGTGTGGAGAGTGGTGGGATGATATTCAACATTGTATAAGCAGAATTCATTTTCCTCTTCACCTTCTTCTCCATGCTTCCCACTTCTACTTTGGAAGGTCCCATCAACTCTCTGGAGTCAATTTGGGAACTGCACAGGTGGGAGGGGAAGAAGTTGTTCTGTTGTGAGAGTGTAAGCCACTTTTGCCTGTGGATGGGCTTCACTTAATATCACTGACTATCCATATTTCAGTGATCAAGTTTTCGAAGTGACAAGTGTACTCTATTCTTGTAGTCCAGTGACAAACCATCCCAATTGCTTTAGCTTTCTAAAAACATTCAGTTTAAATATCCCAAGTGATAGGAGATGAATAAAATGGCATGAAATCTCTCTGAAGCAATACAGCAGCCAAGAATTAGAACAAGAACTGTTGTATAAATTGTGGTATATATTGATACCCCCCCAGCTATGCTAGTGAATGTGATGATGTAAATGGAGATGGGTGTAATTAGGCCTTAACTAATGTATGGTCTCTCTTGCCAGCCATCTAGTAGCATAGGCCATTAGTGGGAGAAGGAGAATGTTCTAATGAAGGTTCTACATCATTCACTTGCTATTGGGCCATGTGTGGTATGAATATCAAACCCTCCCACCTTTAAGGTACAGGGTTTTGTTGTAAAACCTCAGGCTTTATTCTGTCAAGTGGGCTCACACAGCATTAGTTTGTTGGTTACAACCTTTGTGCAAAGCTCTACAGAGCTACAGAATTTCCAGCCCATTTGTTTATATCATCTGGTACAATTTGTACCTTGAGTTGAGTGCCATCATGCTGTAAATTTATCTGTGCTGAATAATGCCATTGGTGTAGCTTGAAATCCTAGTGCTAAATACCTTGTCTAGATCAGTTCTCCCCCGCCCTTGTCTAGATCAGTTCTTAAGTTAGACGTACTTTTGTACGTAATGATGTACTTTTAATAGTTTACTTTTATTTAAAGGTTATATGTTTATTGACACAAATTTTCTACGTGGTATCACTATACAAACAAAAAGCAGTTTGCCCAAATAAACAAGCATAGTAACTGATGTAAATAATAACATTTTTGTTTTGTTTTTTTTTAAAATCACACGACTTATGCAACAGTGTAATCATAGTAATAACATAGTCAATGTTTAAACTCACATAAAATTTAAGGAATATTTATTGTAGCATAGAAATTCAACATTGGTGTTTTCTGGGAATTAGAATTGCCCGGTTGTGACTAGGAGGCCAGTCTAGTAACCCACTTAAGAGTTCACTTCTCCGTGAGAAAATAATTTCCAGTTGTCAGTATTCATTAAAAAACTGTTTTCCCCCACCCCCATATTCTTGTACGGCATTTCTTTTGAAGAAATTTTATTGAAGAAATGTTTATTGACTGCTACTTAGTTTTTTCCCCTGGGGCTATGATTACAATAGTTTTCAAGTAGTGAAAAAAATGGAAACTTGCACTTTTAAAAATCAGGAATTTCCACTTTTGCACTCAATAATTGAATTCTATTTTCTCACTGGAGTCAGTTTTAGTTTTCATTTTTTTAGTGATAAAATCCTTTTTTCTTTACATGTGTTGCTGCTGTCTGAGCAAATTCCTTTGATTCTTTGTGAGACTGAATTGAAATTTTTTGAACTGGTTGTGTAAAATAAAACCTCATGGGAACATTTACTGAGAAAAGACCGTGAAAACTCTTTAATATATTTCATATATTTTCATGATACATAGAATCTAATAAAACACCTTCCTGAACAAAAACAACTGAATGAATTGTCCAAAATGAAGAGTGAATATGAAAACTTGTCTGAACCAGAACAGTTCTGTATTGTGGTGAGTAGCACTGTTCCTTCTGCTTCATATGTGATGCTAACAATATCACTATAATTTTTGAATCTTTGAGAAGTATTTTAGTATTTTACCTCAAGCTGTATTTTTGGCTCTTCTACATAAGAAATGTAGAAAACTGGACACTTGCCTTCTAGTTTCTTTTGGTTGTTCAATGGCAGTAAGGGCTATGAGTGTTTGAACAGTCCAAGATAATGCTGGGGTTTTGATATACTGCAGGGATTTTGCTTATGCACTTCTGCCACCTTATCCCCTGAATTTAGAATAGTGAAGCAGAAAAAGAATGAAGAGACTTGCAGTCCCAAGAACACATGTACACAAATAATTCTCCTATAACATTTTCTGAATAATTATGCTTAGAACTATATGTGTCACTCAAACTTTATTATGGCCTGAGCAACTGCTTATCCACTAATGTACCCCAGTAGTAATGTGTGGTGCTGTGCAAACAGCTTGATAAGAAGCACCTGGAAGACTAGAAGAAATGCTAGTGGGCTTTTTGGCTTAGTATATTCACAAGTTAAATATAGCTGAGAAGGATAATTATTCACAAGTTAAATATTGCTCAAACAAGTGTTCCTCGTTCATTCATCTATTTTGGGATAGTATATAGGCATGAGGTTTGGCTTCAGTACATTTGTCATACCTGTAAATCATCCAAGATTAAACCAACCTGCTCCATGCTAAAGCATAACATAGGTTTTAAAAGAGAACTTTTTTCCCTTTTCAATCAGATGAGCGGTGTAAAGAGGCTGAAGCCACGGCTGAGTGCTATTCTTTTTAAGCTTCAGTTTGAGGAACAGGTGAATAACATCAAACCTGACATCATGGCTGTCAGTGCTGCCTGTGAAGAGATAAAGAAGAGCAGGAGCTTCAGTAAGCTTCTGGAACTAGTATTGCTAATGGGAAACTACATGAATGCAGGATCTCGAAATGCACAGACGTTTGGATTTAACCTCTGCTCCTTATGTAAAGTGAGTCTTTAAAGAGCTGTGAATGCTGAGTTCAGTGCTGCAATCACTTGCTTTTCATATTTACAATGCAGTTTAAATTGCTTTCTGTTTTTTGACACCTAACATCTTCAATAACTTCAGCTTAAATGTCTATTCATTTACCCCCACCCACTTATAAAAGCAGTTAATTTGTTTTGATCTAGACAATAGTAGATATTGTAAATGTGTATGCTCAGTTTCGAGATTGCTGTACAGTTTTAAAAGCTTTGGTGTTTCAAGCCGACAGAAAGAGGTGTGACATGGTGAGCTATTGTTGCTGCTCATTGTCTCAATTACGAATATTTTTAGTAGTACATCAAAAATGAAACTGAAAGCTTGCACTTAGTGAATTCTGTTAAGGGTTCAACGGAGCAAATAATTGGTCCCAGTTCTGCAAGTACTTCAGATTTGTACAACACAGAGTATACTCAGCCAGAGCTGAAATACATTTATTTCAGCTTTTTCTTCTGATTTTGAAGGCTGATATTTTCCAAATATGCACTGGATATGTAAATATTTGGCTACTATCTGATACTAAAGCATCAATATTAGAATTGAATCTTGTAGTAAAGGTAAAGGGACCCCTGGCCATTAGGTCCAATCGTAGCCAACTCTGGGGTTGCGGCGCTCATCTCGCTTTATTGGCCGAGGGAGCCGGCATACAGCTTCCGGGTCATGTGGCCAGCATGACTAAGCCACTTCTGGCAAACCAGAGCAGCGCACGGAAACGCCGTTTACCTTCACACCGGAGCGGTACCCATTTATCTACTTGCACTTTGACATGCTTTCGAACTGCTAGGTTGGCAGGAACAGGGACCGAGCAACGGGTGCTCACCCCATTGTGGGGATTCGAACTGCTGACCTTCTGATCGGCAAGTCCTAGGCTCTGCGGTTTAACCCATAGCGCCACCCATGTCCCTGAATCTTGCAGTATCTTCCAGTAAAAGGCTCCTGGTGTGCAGTCTTATTTAGAAATTTTGCAATATCTTCATCCATTAAACATTTTGGGAAACATTCCCTGAATAAAAAATATTCAAACTTTGATGTCAAAATCTGAAAAGCTTATTATTTTATTTTTATTTTAGACATTTTTACCCCCCCCCCCTTTTCCATCAAGGAACTCAGAGCAGATAGTCTCCCACCTACTCAGACTAAACTTGGTCAATAAGGTTGCTACATTGTGTTCCTTTACAAAGTTGGTATCTTCTAGATACAGTGGTGCCTCGCAAGACGAAATTGATCCGTTCCGTGAGGCTCTTTGTATAGCGGTTTTTTCGTCTTGCGAAGCAAGCCCATTGACATCTTAGTGGATTAGCGCTATTAGCGGTTTAGCGGCTTTTAGCGATCAGCTGTTAAGCGGCTTATCAGCGGATCAGCTGTTAAGCGGCTTAGGAAAGGGGGGGGGAGCGAAAAAAAACCCGCAGGAAGTCGCAAGACATTTTCGTCTTGCGAAGCAAGCCCGTAGGGAAATTCGTTTTGCAAATCGCCTCCAAAACGGAAAACCCTTTCGTCTAGCGGGTTTTCCGTCTTGCGAGGCGTTCGTCTTGCGGGGCACCACTGTACTTTACACTGCATCATGGGAGTTGTAGTCCAAAACATTTGGATAGCACCAAATTGGCAAGGGCTGCTTTAGACCATGTCCGTGCTAATTGTAACTCTGCATTAGAAAGCAAAATTTGAATATGAAAATCAAATTTTCAATTAAAATGGCAAATTAAATGCAATTAGTTTTTTTTAATGGTTCAAAACTCAGTTTTCAGATATTGTGCAGGAAAACTGATTTCAATTTCTATTTTGTAAATCATAAAATATATGATCAAAATGTATTACTGCTTCTGAATATTCACTTACTAATTTCTAGTTAAAGGACACCAAATCAGTTGATCAGAAGATAACACTGCTTCATTTTCTGGTGGAATTGTGTGAAGAGAAGTATCCTGAAGTCCTAAGCTTTGTTGAAGACTTGCAGAGCTTAGATAAAGCAAGCAGAGGTTTGTATTAAAGAATGGGCTAATATATTTTATTCAGCTGTTGTCCAGAATGAATAATTTTTGATTTGAGTGTTGAAGTTTGTACCCACACCCAAGAATTTACATTCCAGAATTTACTACTTTTCAAGCTTCCTTGTAAGCAGAAGGTCATTTCAGGAAAGTTCATATTGAACTAAGAAAATGTCCAGAACAGAATAGTGGTGTGCAATAAGAAAGCAGCAACACAGAGTTGGAAATATTGTACATGATACTGGTATGCGTCTTTGAAAGGTAAGAAGCTACAAGGCTGGCACAAGAATTGTCAAGATTTCAAATCTGAAAAAGATCAGTAGTCCTGCAGTACCAGAGGCTCAAACAGATGTTTGACAAGCAACAAGCCCTCAAGAATTCTTCACACTGTCAGCCATAGGGATCCTCCCTCCCCCCCTCTCAGAAAGAAGAAGCCATGCTGCACTTAATGCCAGGTTATCCTGCACATCCTGCATCCTTTTGCTTTGCACCACAGGGTGCAAATGTATGTAGCATGATGTATGGGCTGAAAAGTTGGCCACTGAAATTTGTCAGGAGTGTAAGGAACAGATTTAAGACCCCCCTGAGATCCAGAAATGAGCGCCATTACTGGCTAACGTGCTTAGTCATCAAACATATGCTGTACCTACTGAACATTTAGTTTCACAGGCCCAGAGGCACTCTGGAGTCTTTTTTATGGTGCAACAGAATGGGGATATGTGGATGATTCTGCTCCAAAGTGGTTCTACATATTCTGAATAAAAGTGTCAAGATGAAAATATTGAGGTCCATTCGAATAGTGCTTGAACTACAGAGTACCCAGGCACACAGAATAAGACACACATTCTGATATGGTGCTCATGAAAGTTCAACACTTCCCCCAGTATCTCAGCCACTTCCAGTACAGGTAGTTGCGGTTTGGGTTCATAGTCACATCCAAAGTTTCACTAAGGTACTAGTGGTGCTTGGGGCACATCTCAGGATACAAGTGGTGTTTCTTTATCCCAGGGGCAGCTAATCTGTGGTCTTTCAGATATTTTTGGATTCCAGCTCCCAACAGCCCAGGCAGCAAGAGAAATAGTCAGAGATAGTGGGAGTCATAGTCCATAGAGATGGAAGTTCAAAGGTTAGACACCCTGCTCTACTTAGTTGACATTTTATTTTGAACATAACTCAGGTATTCTCTGTAGAGAGGTTTATAAATTCTGGAATCCATATTTATTTGTTCTTGCTCCTTGAATCAAGTGCTTCAGCCCATTCAAATGTATCTCACCTATACTAGAGACCACAGTTTCACGGTGATCTGAGAGAAAAGTTTTCTGGAGCAAATCCTGAAGCAGGAGAGCAAAACTAGAAGTTCAAAATTTTAACATGTTTCTATCTGGAAAACAGACTGGCTGGTACATGAAGTCATGTGCACCTCATGGTTATTAGTCTACTCTTGGTAATTATATGCTTCACCAGGATGCTATAAACAAGTTTTGCACCTACCACTGAACAACTTTCTCCCTTTAAGATGAGAGAGTCTGGCAGAAGCATATGTCCCCATGAAGAGTAAGTACTATAGTATGTTTGGTACCAATTGTATACCTATATACTGTCTCAACTGTGATCAGTATGCCCTCTCCAAATCACTCAATTTGTGCATTAACTAGTCAGAGCCTGAGTACATTTGCTGTTTCTGGTGATGTGATTGAGTAAATTTATTAAACTGATCATTCATGAAGATATTGAGTAGATAGTAGAACTCAACACAAAAGTATTTCATAATGTGGACTTAGAGGAATCTTTGCAAGAAAGCATCTACTAACAGTATTCACCTTTTGATATGTGTGAGGTTTTAATTATAAATATATGCTTAGTTTCAGCAGAAAGCTTGGAGAAGAGCCTGAAGCAGATGGAAAGGCAGCTTATACAACTTGAGAAGGATTTAGAGACCTTTCCCCTTTCTGAAGATATTCATGACAAATTTGTGACAAAGATGTCCATATCCTTTTGCTGTTAAATAACTTATCTGGCTTTGTCTAAGGTTCTTTAACACTTTTAAATTTTATTTGCATAATCTTTATTAAAGTTATAGCCATCACTTCTGACAACCCTGACCTCATTTCTACCTTGAATTACTAAGAACCTAAAACGGCTTTAATGAAGATTCACCTATAATTCATAATCTGAAGGTAGTCCTGTGTCATCTCCAGTGGTTTGGCGTTTTCGTCATATAGGCATGAAAGTGCTCATTGAATGGAAAATATTACTGGAGGAAACAGTTGAGAAGTTGACTAGTTAAGCACTACAACTTAAATTGGATGGAAAACAGCTTAATTTAGCAATGAGGGAAGAGTTGCCAGCTTGGGGTATCAATTTAGATTGCCCATTTTGATTCTTTTTTTAGTCTGAACTACAAACTAATTTGTTTTTTAAAGCTTCTTTTCTCTTACTGTTTGGAATTGTATGTGTAATTATTCCTTTGAATTTATAGGAGTCGCCATCATTCTTTTCCATAAATCCTGTGCATCTTACCTGCTAATTTTGGTTCAGGTTTTTTCCTTTCAGATGCTTTTTGATGTGATATTTTTTTCTGTTTCTGGTTTGTAATTCACTAAGAAGCAAGTAGCATTAAGAAGCAAGTAGCATTAAGTAGCATTAAGTAGCAAGTAGCAAAAGACAGCATCGGGGGGGGGTCCACAAAAAGCAGATAGATGTGCTCTTGTGGGTTTCTTGTTTTTGTTGGCCTGTAGGAAGGTTTAATGAAGGTATGAAAGAACTAATTGTCTGCAGCTCTAAACCATTATGCTTCACATTCAGTTCCCATGGCACTTCATGTTACTAACCAGAGTAATGTTAGCTGTTGGCCATTTGAGGCTACAGAATGTATTTTCATATTTAACACTTCGTCAGTACATTGGTATTGTACATAAATATCTATCTATTTCTTAAAATGTATATACTACCTGGTTGTAAGAAACCTCAAAGAAGATTACAAAAAGAATAAAACAATAACATTATCAATTAAAACAATTAACAGTTTTAATCAGCAATAAAGTAAAAACAGATTAAAACACATCAACATGCTAGGTATCTGGTAGGTCTATCTAAACAAAAATATTTTAGCATATGCCGAAAAGTGTACAATGGGGGCACCTGTTCCATATCAATAGGCAACAAGTTCCAAAGTATAGGTGCTGCTGCAATAAAATATTGATTTCTTATAAATGTGGAACAAGTATTATGTGGCACCTTCAACAGGGCTACTTCTGCAAATTGAAGCAATCATAGAATCATAGAGTTGGAAGAGACCACAAGGGCCATCGAGTCCAACCCCCTGCCAAGCAGGAAACACCATCAGAGCACTCCTGACATATGGTTGTCAAGCCTCTGCTTAAAGACCTCCAAAGAAGGAGACTCCGCCACACTCCTTGGCAGCAAATTCCACTGTCAAACAGCTCTTACTGTCAGGAAGTTCTTCCTAATGTTTAGGTGGAATCTTCTCTCTTGTAGTTTGGATCCATTGCTCCGTGTCCGCTTCTCTGGAGCAGCAGAAAACAACCTTTCTCCCTCTATGTGACATCCTTTTATATATTTGAACATGGCTATCATATCACCCCTTAACCTCCTCTTCTCCAGGCTAAACATGCCCAGCTCCCTTAGCCGTTCCTCATAAGGCATCGTTTCCAGGCCTTTGACCATTTTGGTTGCCCTACTCTGGACACGTTCCAGTTTGTCAGTGTCCTTCTTGAACTGTGGTGCCCAGAACTGGACACAGTACTCCAGGTGAGGTCTGACCAGAGCAGAATACAGTGGCACTATTACTTCCCTTGATCTTGATCTTGTTACACTAATTCCAAAAATAGAAAGAAATTTTCCTTTTTATAAACTTTTTCCCCGCTAATTTTTATCCAACATCCCTTCTTCCTGGTCTCGGGTTATGTCAGTCCTTTCTGACCGTTACATCCAGTCCATCAATCTGGTGATCTTATGTCCGAGGCCCTTAAGTCTCTTCTATGCCCCTTCTGCAGATTTTCTTGTTCTTGTTTGTGCTTATGCACTTCTTTGTCTTTTGTTGGTTTCTTTCGTAGTTTCTTCCCTTTCTCATTGAGGAGTGGGTCTTCTATAGGTATTTCTGCCTTCTATCCTATGATTGTCCAGAATCAGCAGTTGATCATCCGAATGATAAGGATTTGAAGGTCTCAGAATGGTTAGCAATTTTCTGTGCTTTCGCATGTAAGCATGGCTATGCATGCACATGGTAATTTTAATTTTGTCTTTGCTATCTTAACTGCCACCTTGAAAGCATTCTAGCATATACATTGCTTGCCTGAAGGACAGCACTGAACATGAAAATGTATTCATAAACCCTACCTACAAGTTTACACACAGGTTACTCTTATTTATAAGAGAGTGTATTATCTGAAACTTCACAGAAATACCTCACCATTTCAACCAAATTCACATGTGACACTTAAACAGATGGTTTGATCTTTAAACACTGTTAAGATGCAATAGTTAGCTCTCTTCTGCTAACACTCCCTATAGGCAGGGAATAATTGAGGAACAGTGGAGTTACATGTGGTTTCTGGTAATGGCTGTGAGCTTTCTAATTAAAGACACTCACTTCCAGGAAAACTGGAGTTACGATAAATTACAAACCAAAGGAGACTTGATGTAAAGGTTAGATGAACCTGCACAGCGTGAAGAAGTTGGGGCCTGTCTGAGCTCTTATTGTTATGACAGGGGAAGTTGAATGATGCTGATGTCTTTTGAAAGGCACACAGCTCGTAAAAAGCAGTCGGTGGGAAAGCTGAGACAGGAAGGATGGGGCTTTGTGAAAACTAATTTCTCACTTGCCATACAATTACGCTCTGTAGGCAACTTGGCTATTACATCCTGTCACTAAATATCATAACCTGGAGCCGGCTAATGAATTGATTAGCATTCATATTTCTTTTAAAAGTCAGATATGTGCACAGTCAGTGGGTTCTATTATTGATAGAATCTATAATTATATAAAAGACTTCCTTACTGGATTATTCTAGTTAGCTGTCCATTGCAGTTGTGTACACTACTTTACATGCAATTAAATCCCCCCACCCCCGCTTTTTTTGCTGTAGATAAGAATTCCAGAGAAATAAAGCATAGAACATTAAAACCATTTATGCAAACATTATGATGAAATGTAATTAAAATTACTTGATAGGTATAGATGTGCAAACAAGTTAAATGAAAATTGGGTCCTTGAACAGTTTTGAGAAGCTCACATTTCTCTTTGATTATAATACAGGCACACCATTATCAAAATACACGATAAGCTCTAGAGCTCTTATCTACAAAAACAAATTGATAAAATACTTTTGTCAGTTTTTTCTTGCACCACTTTGTCACTTTAGAAAGCCATTTAAATATATATTACAAGAGACGACAAATCTATAAAAATAATTTTATGAACAAAATGGTATTTTGTACTTCTGTACTTTTTCAGAATAGCAGGAAAACAGTGTCTCAGTTTATCAAGAAAATGACAGTTTTGGAAATAAAGCATTTAGTACCCTGCTAAATTTTGCTTGATTAATAATAGTAATACGTTTTAATAGTGTGCTGATCATTAAAGGGATTTATATAAATTGTTCTCTGTGAGATGATAGTATTGGCTATGTATGATGATCTGTTGATGTAAAATTAAATTGCCAGTGGAACTAACTTGATATAGGTACATAGTGAAAATGCCATCTGAATGATGACTTCCTATTATGCTTAGCAAAATAATAAGAACTGAGACTCTAGAAACACAGGAGGCAAGAAGTTTAGGAATATTGGTTCAGTTGTAACAAGCACCTTTTCATGTTTGATTTTCATTGTGCATTTACTAGCATGGTTTTTTAAGTATTAAGAGGCTTTAAAGATTATCAGAAATTCAGCCAAAAAATCACAAAATGACATGTGTAGAGGAATATTATGAAGAAAAAGTAAAGGATCAGCTGAGAGTGTTGCAAGGAGATCTGTAACATTGTGGTATACTAGATAAAAGAAAAAGTGATGATTACTAATTGTGAAAAATATAGATATGTTTAAGAAAATGTTGGCAATGTTGTGTATTTTAAACCAAAAAAAGTTGCAGAGGCATGGAACAATTATGTGAGTGAACAGAAGTGAAAGTTTGATTAGAATATTAAAATTCTGAACTGTTTCCCAATACTTTTCTTTATTAAAATTACTGCCAAACATTTATTTTTGAGCATTAATAAAATATTAGTTAGAGAACAGTAATTCTCATTGATTTTGAGAAGGATCAACAAGTTTGTTATCAAAGAAGTTCACTTGTTTGAATGTTTCAGAGGACTAGCGCTTTGAGTAACTAATTATGTATTTTTGCAGTGTTTGGTTTGTGTTGTATTGGTGCCAAGAAGAAATCCCTGAAATCTCTTATTTAGAGTATTTGCTCCCTGCTCTTAGAAGTCGGGGGGGGGGGAGCAGCTTACATGCAGTTAGTTAAAGCAAGATATTCCCACTAGTTTGTTATCTAAGTGGGACTTGGGTTGTGCAGAGGCAATTAATCTTTGAGGTATGAAAAATGTAGGAAGAATAGGAAGGAAAAATTGAAAAATGCTGACTACGAGAAGAACTACATGCTATTGGAGAGATGTTGTTACTGCTGATAACTTGCTGTTTCCTCTTTCCTGGAAACTTAGTATTCTCTATTTATTTTGATGATTGATTGATTGATTGATTGAATTTACATCCCGCCCCGCTTCCTGAAGAACCCCAGACTGGCAAACAAAGCAAAATAATTGTAAAATACTAAAACATTCTAAAAACTTACTCTCTTCCATCCAGTGATCTTTCCAGGAACAATATTCTTCAGCCACCAAACACCTGAGTAAATGGGAATGTTTTCAAATTCTTCCTGAAAGCTAGTGAGAATGGAGACAGGTGCACCTCTATATGGAAGTCATTTGACAATCAGTTTTGTAACCTTAACAAACTTAATACACCTTTGTAATTCAAGCACGGGAACAGTTCCAGAAACTTTCGAGGATGCATAACAGTATGGAAACACTCTATCGGAATGTAATGGAATTTTATGCCGTCGATTGGAAGAAAGTTTCAGTGGAAGAATTTCTAACTGACTTGAACAATTTTAGGACAATGTTTATGGTAAATCTTATGACAATCTAATTCTAGACTCTGCAGAAGTAGTATAGATGAATGTGCTTTTGCTTCACAGGTTCAGCTATTCTTTACATCACTAATTACAGCTAGCCACAACCTTGAGTCTCCATATAATGTTGGACTACAATCTCAGCATGGCCAGTGGTCAGACATGTTGGAAGTTACAGTCCAACATCATCTGGTGGACTGAAGGTTGGGGAAGGCTGACTAGAAATATGAGTATATATTTTGTTGGTAGCAGCAACCTAATACGCAAGCATGGTGGACCATTTTACCCCAAGTTACATGAGAACCAGATACATTTGAAACAGCAGCTACTAGTCTAGGTATATAACTGTGCCGCTGCCCCTTACTTCAGGTGTTCAGGGGAAAGTGATGATCCTGATTCTTACATAGCCATAATAGTATCTTACATAGCCATAATCTCTCATATCAGTACAAGAGGCAGGTCTCTGCATGCTTGGGGTTTCCCAAGGTATGCACAAATACAAAAAATATTTGTCATAAATAAATAGAATGGGGCAACCCTTCCCTGCCACCCCTCCTCCCTAAACAAAACATAACAGTAAAAGCAGGAAGGAATAGCAAGTGGATGCACAGGTGAGAAGAGTAGTCTACAAAAATTGCCCACTCACTGCAGGAACATCATTTTTTAACATTAAGGCTAAACATCTGGGCTGACTTGGGTGTGTGCAAGAGGAAGAAGCAATAGGTTGAAGGAGTGAAAGTGGGGTAGGAAAGGCAAATGATGCCAGCTTTTTAAAACAACCGTAGTACTATAACAGATTCTACTGCTGTGGTGGTGTTTTATTGTTGAAAACTGCTTTAGGATTTATTTTCAAATGAAAAGCAGCACAGAAATTATTTTAAATAGGCATGTATACATTTTTCTAAGTCATAATTATTTATGCTGGTGAAATTTAATATATTTTGCTAGCAAGCTGCAAAGGAGAATATGAGAAGAAAAGAAGCAGAAGAAAAGCAGAGACGTGCTAGAATTGCTAAAGAAAAAGCAGAAAGGGAAAAAATAGAAAGACAAAGAAAGAAAAAGTGTTTGTTGGAAATGAAAACAGGTAATGTGGACAGGAACCTTGTTCTTTTAGATAGTAATACTGCTTGTGTTACTAGCTCGATGACTTCTAAAAGCAGAACTGGTTGTTTCACTTCAGAAATGTGCTTAAATCTGACTAATCATTTCATGGCAATGTTTTGCTTGTGTGGAGAATTAAATTCCTATTATTTCCCGTTAATGCCAACTTTCTTTGCTTTCCACATTTTTCTTGCCCTCAAGCTAACATTGAGATGCTCGGGAAATGTGGTGCATTTTGCCCATGCTCTGGCCACTCTTACCTTATCTCTGGTTGTGCTGATGTTTGCCTCTTGGCTCTTGCTATGGCATTAGGGTGCTAAGTAAGGTAAGTTCCTTGCTCACCCATGCCAGCTCACCCATGCCAGCACTCTGTCCTTGATTCAAGATGCTGCATGCTCCTACTTTCCAGCTTTGCACGGCACACCTCCCACAACATGTAGAAGTAGTGGGTAGGTACCTCCCAAACTTTAAGTGGACCTGAAATTGGAAAATGTTGCAACTATATCCTATCCTAGGCCAGCCTTTCTTGACCTTGGGTCCACATGTGGTCTTAACTACAACTCCCATCATCCCTGACCTGGCTGGTTAGGAATGGATTGAGAACAACATCTGGGGACTTGAGGATGAAAAAGACTGCCCTAAACTAATCTGTCCATGCTGAAAATCCCATTTACTTTCTGAGCTGGAGGAGAGTTTACTGGGGACATGGTGCTCAATTCATAATGTAGATTGTCCTAAAAACGTATCATTTTTAATCTTGATTTCTTCATCTTTTTTTCTGCTTATACAATTTTCATAGCATAGGAAAAAAACTACTTATGATGTTATAGGTTCAGAGCTATGTAGCAGTACAATCAGCATATGCCTAAATTGTTAAAAGGGGGTTTGGCATTAGCTCAGTTTGTCAGCTGGCTCAGCAAGCATATTGGTTTCATTTCAGTAGGAGAAGAATATTACTTTAAAGTTAGCAGTAAAAATGGTAACTTATTGCTGCCTACAGATTGTCCTTTGATCGAAACATTTAAGGCAGTTTGCAATTCTGCATCCCAGCTCACCTGGGGCTCATAAAATCATAGAAGGGACCCCAAGGAAGGGAAGGGACCTTTGAAGCGACCCCGAGGGTCATCTAGTCCACCCCCTGCAATGCAGGAATCTCAGATAAGCATCCATGACAGATGGCCATCCAACTTCTGCTTAAAGCCCCCCCCCCCCCAAGGAAAGAGATTCCACCACCTCTTGTAGGAGTCTATTCCACTGTCAAACAGCCCTTAGTGTCAGAATGTTCTTTCTGGTGTTTAGTCAGAATCTCCTTTCTTGTAACTTGAAGCCATTGATTCAAGTCCTCCCTTCCAGAGCAGAAGAAAACAAGCTTGCTACATCTACCATGTGACAGCCCTTCAGATGTTTGAAGATGGCTATTATATTTACTCTCAGCCTCTTTATCTAGGCTAAATATACCAAAATCCCTCAACTGTTCCTCATAAGACTTGCTTTCCAGAACCTTTATTATCTTGGTTGCCCTCCTCTACGCACATTTCAGCTTGTCAATATCCTTCTTAAATTGTGGTGCCCGTTGCATATCTTCTGATTGAGAAATCGAAAACAATTTTGTGCAGATTACTTGACGTAACTTGAATTACAATTTTTTGAAACAAACAACTGCAAAATTATTGTTGAATGGGAAGTACAGTGGTGCCTCGCAAGACGAAATTAATTCGTTCCGCAAGTCTCTTCGTCTTGCGAGTTTTTCGTCTTGCGATGCACGGTTTTCCATAGGAATGCATTGAAAATCAATGCGTTCCTATGGAAACCGCCTTCCCCCGACCTCTTCTGGCGGGCGGCATTTTAAAATCGCCCGGGACAGCGGAGGACTTCTCCGCTGTCCGGGGCGATTTAAAAGCCCCTGGGAAGGCAGGCAGGGGGGACAAAGGCTTTCTCGCCCGCCGCTCGGCTTCGGGAAATCGTTCCGATGCCGGGCGGCGGGGGGAGGCTTTCCCGCCCCGCCGCCGGGCTTCGGGACATCGTTCTGAAGCCGGGCGGCGGGGGGAGGCTTTCCCGCCCGGCCGCCCGGCTTCGGGACATCGTTCCGATGCCGGGCGGCGGGGGGAGGCGTTCCTGCCCCACCGCCCGGCATCGGGACGATGCCCCTAAGCCGGGCGGCGGGGGGAGGCTTTCCCGCCCGGCCGCCCGGCTTCGGGACATCGTTCCGATGCCGGGCGGCGGGGGGAGGCGTTCCTGCCCCACCGCCCGGCATCGGGACGATGCCCCGAAGCCAGGCGGCGGGGGGAGGCATTCCCGCCCCGCCGCCCGGCATCGGGACGATGCCCCGAAGCCGGGCGGCGGGGGGAGGCGTTCCCGCCTCGCCGCCCGGCATCGGGACATCGTTCCGATGCCGGGCGGCGGAGGGAGGATTTCCCGCCCCGCCGCCCGGCATCGGGGCATCCTTCCGAAGCCCGGCGGCGGGGGAGGCTTTCGCGCCCCGCCGCCCAGCTTCGGGACATCGTTCCGATGCCGGGCGGCGGGGGGAGGCGTTCCTGCCCCGCCGCCCGGCATCGGAACGATGCCCCGAAGCCGGGCGGCGGGGGGAGGCTTCAAAAGCCTTCCGGGGGCTTTTAAATCGCCCCGGACAGTCCCGGGGCGATTTAAAAGCCCCCGGTTAGGCAGGCTTCAAAAGCCGTCCGGGATAGCGGGAAGCGCTTCCCTGCTATCCCGGACCGCTTTTAAAATGCTGGCGGTGGGGAGCAAAACCTTTCGCCCCCGCCGGCCTTCCTGGACCTCTTCTGAAGTCCGGAGGGGGGGAAAAGGCTTTGCTCCCCACCGCCAGCATTTAAAAAAAGGTCCCCGAGATTTCCCTATGGGCTTTCGTCTTGCGATGCAAGCCCATAGGGAAAATCGTGTAGCGAAGCGTCGCAAAAACCGAAAAACCCTTTCGTCTTGCGGGTTTTTCGTCTTGCGAGGCATTCGTCTTGCGGGGCACCACTGTATATGTGCATATCTGCTTTAAGTAGCTCTTTTGAAATTGTATATAGCTGTATAAGACCCTATAGCAGAGAAACTAAACTGTGTTGGCTCAGACGTAGTACTGGCTTATGGACAGTCCTCCCAAAGGCTGCAAGCCCATGGAGTAGGCGTTACTAAAGTTGGTATGACTACTTTGTACCAGCTATCTCTGGTCTCTGTCTGCATGTGTGTGTGTGTGTGTGTGTGTGTGTATGCGTGTGTGTATACGCACGCACGCACGCACGCACACGCACACAAGTGTGCATAGTTTCAGATCAAACTATACTTTGAATGAATTCTGCTTTTTTAAATGCAGCGTTAAATGGTTAAAAAAATACAGAGGGTCAAAGTATTTAGTGAATGAAAGTCTATTTTCATGAGTGGACATTCACAAATCCATAAATGATCCATTTAGGGAAGCAGAATCTGAACATCTAATATATTGTATGCAAATAATCATTTTCATCTTGGAAGATGATGTCCTACAAAGTAATCTGCTTCTGCAAACCCACATGGCTTTATGATGTGGCGTCATTCAGGGTTCAGAGATATTAGAAGCATATGAATGATGTTGCATTATATTTAAAGTTACTGCTCTATTTCATTTTAGGACGCAGTGGTGTGAGGTGAATCAAATGAACTTTGGTCTGCATTAGTGGACACAATATGAACACTAACAGGGCTGACTTCTTGGAGATCTGATTTATGAGTAAATTAAAGGCTTGTCTGAATTTGGAATTGCCAGCTTTTTATTGCTACGGTTTCTTCTCCAGCCCTGTAAATCCTTTGGCATTGCTATGGTAACCATGAAAGCTGAAGGAATTCCCTCCATCTCTTTTTACAGAGGGTGATGAGACAGGTGTGATGGATAGCCTACTGGAGGCCTTGCAGTCAGGGGCTGCTTTTCGAGACAGAAGAAAACGCACAACAAGGGCTAAAGGTGAATACTCCCCCCCCCCCTTTATAGATTTAGGGCACAGGACTATTTACTAAAGAATGCATCATTTGGTGGAGAACCACTTATAGTAACAACATTAAATGATCATTTGTAAAGTTTTCAGTACACCTTTGCTTCCAGGAAACTACCTTTTGGAAATACACTTTTGTGTAAATATTAAACATACTTGTTTTTTCCTTCTTTTTCCTTTAGATACAGATGTGCCACAGAATTTCAGCCCAACCTCTGAAAGACCTGTTCTGAAAGCTTGTAACCATGGTAATTCATAAATCATATGTTTTTACTGTTGATTTCTATTGATTTCCATAAGGGTCTGTTATATTCCTTGTTTACTGTCATATCTGGAATAAGCCACTGGGATTGGCTTGCCAAATGGAAGTCACTTAGTGTCTACATTCTTAGAAGTTTTCTTCTTATCTTTACATATCTGACTTGCATTTTTACTTTGTCTAAAATCTGAAGAGTTGTTGATGCCAAATAACATAATTCAAAATACTAGTAAAGTATGTCTTTAGCTCTTGAATTTTAATATATTGTCTTATTTATAAAATAGGTCAAGTGTTACTTTGTTGTAAAATAGCATTAAAAAAGAAAAGGTATTTTATTTATTAACTCAGTGGTTTATAAAGTATCATTGTTAAGGATCTGAGTATGATTCAGGAAAGACTGTATTTCATATTATGAAGAATGTATTTCACATGTTGGGCAAAAAATAATAATATTAAATATTCAAGTTTGTGAATTTAAGCAGAGGATTTTATCTGTTTATTTCACCTACAAAGGAAAAGAATATTTTCTTTACCTTATTTTATTAAGTAATTTCTTTTATTAAGTAATGCTTACTTAATATATGCACAAAAATCATGGGGGGAATATAGCTAGCCATTTTATAGTTATAGAATATGATGCATTCCCTGTTCCTTGTGGTCCGAAGGCATGTGATACAGGAACCTTGCTGAAGTGAAGCAGGTTTAGAGCTGGTCAGGACTGAGAGACTGCATAGATGTCCTGTGTACACCGTCTTGAATTCCTTGGGAAAAAATGCAGTGAAATACATTTCATTATACAGTGGTACCTTGGGTTACAGACGCTTCAGGTTACAGACTCCGCTAACCCAGAAATAGTACCTCGGGTTAAGAACTTTGCTTCAGGATGAGAACAGAAATTGTGCTCTGGCAGCGCAGCGACAGCAGCCATTAGCTAAAGTGGTGCTTCAGGTTAAGAACAATTTCAGGTTAAGAACGGACCTCCAGTGGTCCCTTGGGTTAAGAACTTAATTCATTCTGGAGGTCCGTTCTTAACCTGAAACTGTTCTTAACCTGAGGTACCACTTTAGCTAATGGGGCCTCCTGCTGCTGCCGGAGCAAGATTTCTGTTCTCATCCTGAAGCAAAGTTCTTAACCCGAGGTACTATTTCTGGGTTAGCGGAGTCTTTAACCTGAAGCGTCTGTAACCCAAGGTACCACTGTATGTGTAAGCTATTTTACTTGGAGTGATCTTTGTAGAAGCAATACATGGTTTGTTTTTTGTTATGAAAATCTCCCTGTTGTGAGGTTAAAGCTGATTATTTGCTACTGCTGCTAAAAACCATTTCAAAGGCAAGCTGATTCATCTTCCTTTTTTATGATTCTGGAAATACAAAACCCTACTAGAACATATGGGTTACCTTGCTGGCTCAGTCTAAAATGCATCTAATGCAGCATCTGCTTTCAGCAGCAGTCAGCCAGATTGCTCACAAGTAAGGTGTGATGGCCTTCTTCTGTCTGTCCCAGCATCTAGTCTTTAGAGGTATACTGCTTCTATACGTATAGAGGTTCTGTTTAGCTACTATGGGCATTGCTTGGTAGTTTATGTGGTGTGCAAACTTTTTTCAAAGAGGGCCAGATTTGATGAAGTGAAGGGCCGTGAGGACCGACCAAAGGGCCAACCAAAGTTGATAACCTTTTTTAGGATTGAAGTTGTTGGGGTTCTTTTTACCCCAGGAAATATACTACTGTGGGGGCCAGAATAAACTGACCAGGCTGGATTAGGCCCCTGAAATGAACTTTGAACATGCCTGGTTATGGCCATTGCTGCACCCTGTAGCAGTGAATTCCATAATAGTATGTTGTGTGGTTCAGCACTTGTTTTTATTGGTCCCAACCCTACCACTGATCAACTTTCTCTTGTTGGAAGATTCTTAATTTACTGTTGCAGTTGGTTGAGCCCTGAAACAGGGATGGATAAGTTCTGGCATGCCTTTAAATATGCAACCTTTCGATGTCAATCTAGTTTTAGAAACAGTTTTGAAGGACAGCAGAAGCTGATCAGACTGTAAAATGGGATCAGGTAAATCAACTTTGTGAAAAAGGGAGAAAATGTCTAATGCACCTATGTCACAACTCAATATTGTTTAAACTGTCTTTGTAAGTATTTTAAATGGCACCTGAAGAACTGAAATTTTCAGATAGTCAGTAAAGAAAAGTCTTATGAAAAAATGTTTTAAAAAAGCAATTCTAGACATTGCATCTGTCACTGATCTCATTCCCTACCAACAGTGACCCTTTCTGTCTAGACTCTGACTAATGATTTTCAGAGCTTCGTTAAACCAGTTATAGAAGATTGTTGTCAGGCATTCTCCACTAAATTGCTTACCTAAGCTATGTAGACATTCTGGTCAGGAGTTTTCAAACACTGATTTTAAGTAGCAATATTCTGCAGAATAGGTTGGTGGGGGAAAAGAACATAACAGAGAGGAAACATGGCAATGTGTGTGTGTAATTTGCAAAGATCACACAATACGCCTCCTATGCAAGTAAGCCACCAATTGTCAGAGATGGATGTGTTGGCACTTCTCAATGTGTTACTTCTCCCTGTATGGGTGACTTTCTTCCATTCTCTTATATGGAGAATATGCCCCCTGTTCCTGGTGTCAATTGTTATGTGAAAGGCTAGATCTTGGTATTCTCCCAGTGCAAGTGATTTGTAACATTAATTCCTACCTAAGATTGTGTATACACAGAATTATGTACATAGAACTCTGTAGAGGCTACTTCAGTGCAGCTAAGGGGAAGGACCCTAAATAACTGGTGGAGACCATGTTCTGCATGCAGAAGGTCCCATATTCAATCCCTGGCATCTCCAGGTAAGGCTGGGAAAGATTGGTCTGAAGCCCTGGACAACGATGCTGTTTGATGCTGACAATACTGAGTAGATGAATCAGTCGTCTGATTTGGATTAAGGGAACTTCCTATGTTCCCTTGTAGGACAGAAAAGTGGCTTGATGGAATCGGGAGATTCAGTAACCATGGCAGCAACACTTGTTTTAGCTAGTGGGCTGCAATCACCAAGCTCACCTGCTACAAGAAATGGTAGAACTTAGGGTATCCTGGGAAGACTCCACAGTAGTAATCATGAGTTTTTTACCTTTCTGGTGGCAACTCAGAGAAGAGCTCTGCTACTAGCCTTGCGAAGTTGAGTGGCTCAATAGTATGGATGCCAGATACCATTACTACAAAGCCTCGGCTGGAGTACAGGAAGAGGCATGTTGCTGGTCTGATAATGGACATTAGCCTAAGCCCCCACAATAGCATTTCTTTCTGAGTTGTGGAGCCATGTTTTCAAAACCTTTTGTCATTTATTATAGATTGAACTTCGTAGCTAAGTAATAATCTCTTTGAGTGGTGGCAGAAATTTCTCTCTAATAATTTTGAGGCCCATATTTGAAAGCCTTTCCGTTAGCAGTATTTCCTCCCAGCATATTTACATTGGTGATTTTTAAAAATATATATTATAGTGTATTTAAGACCAGGTCTTTGCAAAAGTTTGTTTTAAAACCACCTGTCTCATAAGCATTCATTTCCAGACTCCTAGTCTTGAGAAACTTGCCAGAAAGTTCTTTTGTTAATACTAACACTAGGGGGTGCCATTCATCCATTGTTTAGCTCTAGATTGCTTTGAAAATGCGGGCAGCAAAATTTTCTCACGTCAGAATGAAATGAATTCTATAATGAAATAAGAATGCATAAAAAAGCTATTATGAAATTCATGTATAACGAGCTAGATATATATCGTATAAACTAAAGACGTCTGCTACCTAGCTGTTATTGCCATACTGCCTGGTAAAATAATTATTACTGTCCTGACATTTCATAAATATACATAAATGAAGAGGGTACAAGCATTAATTTTAAAGTTTGGAGAACAATATAATGGTAATATTTACTTTCATGATGCTGTATACTGCATGCACTTCATTCAGTTGAAACTAATTTTATAGTTTTAGCTTAATCAGGTTTGTTCTTAGCCTTAGGCACATTAAGTATTTACAGCTAGCATAAACAGCACTTAAGTGGTATTATAATAATGAACAAAAAAATTTGGTCATTGTTGGATAAAGTGTTAAGATAGCAAGGGAAATGTATACTTTTACAGTTGTACTGTAGGTGGTACTCTTTTACTGCTTCTTCTGAGGGTAGGGGCAGAATAAATATATATTCAATTCAGTGTGATCCATCATCAGGCAACTGTTCAAAAAGTAGCATTCTTAAATGCTCTCAAATGTCCAGTAGCAAAAATAAATGAAGGGCATAGTGCATTAAGGGATTTCCAGTGGAGTCTCTCAGGGCAGAGGAAACTGCTGCGAGAGAGAGCTCATGGGACAGATTGTGCTCTTACTGCCTTTAGCAATAGCTTCCTAACTAATCAGTCTCCAGGCTTACACCCTGCTTTAACTTGAGCTGCTTTCTGTTTGCTAGGCACTGACTGAAAACAGGACACAGCCAATTATTCTCTGCTGAGTTAACCCATTTCACTTTATCCAGGGGAAAGCATGATTGCCTCCTTATGGAAACATATTCTTCATGTGTTTTCATTTTTAGTTACACATCTTCTAAATTAGGGTAAATAACAAATTATTTCAAATAAGTTTTAATTAAAACATTCACATATTTCTGTTAGGTACTCAGAGGTTTTTTCTGTTGAGCCAGTTAGCACATTGAAAAAACCAATCCTGTACATCTGAGTTACGCAAATAATGTGAAATGACACCAGAAATGGACCATCACTTATGCAGAAGTAATTGCCCAAATAAGAACATAAGCAGGGCCTGCAGGATCAGGCCAAAGGGACATCTAGGCCAACATCCTGTTCTCACAGTTGCCAATCAGATGCTTGTGGATAACCCACAAGCGGGATCCGAGCACAAGAGCTCGTTTTCCTTGTGGTTTTCAGAAGCATTACTGCCTTTGACTGTGAAGGCAGAGCTTAGCCATCCTGGCTGGTCGGCTATAAACCGTTGTGCTTTGTGGTTTTTAATTTAATAATTTCACCCCACATTTTTGGTCTCTGCTTTATTCAAAGAATACTCTGTGGCTGGTATTTAAAGCAGAATATAAGTACATTTCCCCCTGAAGTGCTGGTAAATGATAAGTATATGTTCCCAATTGGCAACATCATTTATTTAGAAGAATTTAAACATAAGAACAACCTGCTGGCTCACACCAAAGGTCTAGCATTCTGTTCTCACAGTGACCATCCAAATGCCTATGGGAAGCCCACATATAGGAGATGAGTGTGCAATAGCAGTCTCCCCACTTGTGATTCAAGCAACTGGCATTCGGAGGCAGACTGCCTGCCACAGGGGAGGTGGAAAGTAGCCACCATGGCTATTAGCTATCAAAAGCCTTGCCCTCCTGTAAAGCTAATCAAGTTGATGGCCATCATTACCTCTTGTGGGAACAAATGCCATTGTTCTGTGCACTGTGTTTTTTGTCTGACCTGAATCTTCCTGACTTATAGTATTATGAAAGATTGAGGAAAAACTTCTTTGTAACCACATCATGCACAATTTTGCAAACCTCTGTCATCTTCCCCCTTTACTCTACTTTTCTGTAAACTAAAAAGTTCCAAGTCAACCTTTCCTCAAAGGGAAGTTGCTCCATCCCCTTGATTGTCCTGGTTGGCCTTTTCTGAACCCTTCCAGCTCTATACTATCCATTTGTTCTCAATCAGTTTGACAACACTTAACATAAGAGAAGCCTGCTGGATCAGGCTGGTGGCCTATCATGTTCGGCATTCTGCTCTGGCCAGCCAGATGCCTGTGGGTAGCAGGAACCAAGTATAACCCTGCTCTTCCCTCCTGCGGTTTTTAGTCACTTGCATCAGGTCCTGGGGCACAACTTGGTCAAAAGGAAAGAGGGGAAAAACAGGGGGTCTGCAATACTTAGCTAATTTGGAACCGTTGGCATAAAGGACTTAAATGGCTGGACCATATTGCTTGTTTTCAATGTACTACTTTGTTATTTTGTTCATATGTTTATTTGTAAATCACTTTTAAGACTATTCCGCAGTTAAGTTTTGAAATAAAAAAAGGACAGAGACAATTGCTGTGTTTGACTAAATCAGCAGTGAGCAACCTCAGTCTCCGGGACAAAATGTAGCCCTTCAGACCTCTTTATCCTTCACTCAGGACCCTCCCTAGACCACATCTCATCAGCCCTGCTCCATCTCTTCCTTGAGTGCTTTCACCTGGCTGGCATATGGACTTGAAATGTGACATTTGATTGCCTTGAGAGAGAGGTTAGAGAAGGGGCAGTAGAAACCTCTGTGTTTTGCATGGTTGGAATATAGCCTACTGTAAGGTAAAGGTAAAGGTACCCCTGCCCGTACGGGCCAGTCTTGACAGACTCTGGGGTTGTGCGCCCATCTCACTTAAGAGGCCAGGGGCCATCGCTGTCCGGAGACACTTCCGGGTCACGTGGCCAGCGTGACATCGCTGCTCTGGCGAGCCAGAGCTGCACACGGAAACGCCGTTTACCTTCCCGCTGGTAAGCGGTCCCTATTTATCTACTTGCACCCGGAGGTGCTTTCGAACTGCTAGGTTGGCAGGCGCTGGAACCGAGCAGCGGGAGCGCACCCCGCCGCAGGGATTCGAACCGCCGACCTTTCGATCGGCAAGTCCTAGGCGATGAGGCTTTAACCCACAGCGCCACCTGCGTCCCTTATAGCCTACTGTACAAAGGTACTAAATGTCACATCTGTTGCATCACCTACTTTGACTGTGGTCTTGCCCACCACTGGTATATCTCCACTCATCAAGCTAATCCCCCCCACCCCCACTTGACTAGTTTCAACAAAGCATAGTCAAGATGAACTACAGTTTAGGGTTTGGTTGTAATACGGAGCTGTAGTTATTCAAAAGCGAACATAAAAGCTTCATATTTCATGGATATGCTGGGAGTTTCTTCTGCAGCTTGTTTCCATTATGATAAACAAAGGTTTATTGTGACATCCAAATGCAGATCAAATGAGAGGATTTTAACTGACCTTACATTTGCTTTCTGTACTAACCAGAGGAATCTAATAAGTGTGGGACACTAAATTCTGTCACCAGGGGTTACTCTAGTAGCTGATACCTGAAGCTTCTTTGTCACAGTCACATGTTGTGGGTGGTATCCAACCAAACTGTTAGTGCAAGCACTTTTGACTGTGCAACTGAATTCCCTCTCCACGAGCCCCCCGCACCCTCCCTAAATCTGCTTCAGAGGGTTGGGGGAAACCCACAGCAGATGGTGGGGAGGGGAGGGGGGTGGTTCTGTTTCACAGCCCAGAGTGTTTGATGTAGCAGAACTACCGGTATTTAGTTGGATACTGGCCTTAATTTGGATTATATACTCATAAAACATAACAACCTGAAAATTAACAATAGTGGAGCAGTATCAGTTAGGTTTGCAAAATGTTCTACCAGCGAATTGGTGCATAGTTGCTTGTTCCTATGTATGTTATCAAAAATGTGAATAAGGAGTGTGCTATTTGTGGACAAGTAGTGTAGAATTCAACATTTTCCTTGTTAGACTTCCGGGTCGGCGCCATCGCCGAATGGCGGGCTCCCTCCGAGCTCCGGGGGGAGCCTGCTCGGCAGGGGCTGGGTCCTACCGCACCGGCGATGCGGGGACCCTTAAAAACCACGGCCACGGAGGCCGTGGACATGGAGACTCGGCTGGCACCGTTAGCGCCCTCCCGACTCGTGAAGGAGCCTTTTTAAAGGCTACGGATCGGGTGCCGGGGAGAAGCGTGGTGCTTTGAGTCCTCTGCTATCCCTGCCGAGCGCAGCCGCGAGCCATCCGGCGGAGAGCGCTGACTTCTTCTATTGAAAATTTGGATCTAAAAGAAGAACCCGTGAGTAATTGGAATATGGACTAAAAAGAGGGATAAATTTTTTAAAATTAGGAGCGAACGGGGGAGGTGGAAAAAAGGAAGTCAGCCCCCCCCTAAATTGTAGAAGAGCCAAAACAAAGGACTGGATAACTAAGATCGAGTGGAACCTTATCTTGCCGAACTAGCAACTTCGCGAGGGAAAATTACAAGATTGAGCTGGAGGAGAAAAGTGGAATTCGTATTAAAAAGCAACCCCCCCCCGGAACCCCCGGAGCGATCCGTGAAAATGCCTGGAGAAGAGTAACGGAGGTTTTGACAGCTGTCAAGAGCTGTCAAAACGGAATAATAAAACTGAGACTTTGTTATGAGGACTCTGCCGGTTACATATGTTATAAATTGGATATAAATTGTTTCAAATAAGGATCTACAAGCTATTTGGACTGGTGGATGTGATCTGGAAGGGAACATTGTTACTGTAATCCATCTAGAGGAGCTGAGGGATATTGCATGTGTTTTCGACGGGAAACTTGAACAGTTGAAGGGAACTTTTAATCTCCTGGGAAACTGCAGAAATGGAACATTATTTTGTCTACAGAGGGCTACACTCTACTGGAAACAATGGATTTATCTGTTGAAAAATGAAAGGAACATGATGTATTGTTTTGCTCTTGAACAACAAGCCTCTGCAGAGACACTAGAAGCTTTTGGAAAAAGAACATTTCTGTGAGGGAACAGGGAAGTAAAAAGGAGGAGAATGATTGATAAGAACAAGGAAACAACAAGAACTGGACAGAACTGGGGTGGGAACATTTGGGATATCCAGATTTGACAAGTTCATGGATATAAAATTGGAGTTTTTACTCCTGGTTATAAAAATCTGGATAGAAGAAATGGGCCCCTTTTTTGATAGACTCCTTCTATGATTGGACACTCGTAATTTAAAAAGACCGGTAAAGAACCAGAGGGATGTGGATTTATTGAAATGTGGGATCTTCAGGAAGATATTAGAAGTGGAGGGATAGGAGGAACGCAACAGGGAAAGAGGGGAGGGAAATTTGGAATCCAAAGGTTGTAAAATTATTGTCTGTTTTTATTTTATTTTTATCTGTATCATATTCGAAAGGGGGGAACTCGTGGAAGGGAATAGATCGACCTTAGGGGATGGAAATTTGGATAAATTAAGTTAATGTTGATGAGTGTATTTTGGGAATAAGAATTTGTTGAATTTAATTGCTTTTTTGGAAGATTTGGAATACAAGAGGGGGTGGGGAGGGGAAGTCCTGGTTATTGGAAAAAAGTTTATAAATTGGATTTTATTTGTTTTAATTTGGAAAACCTTAATAAAAATTATTTAAAAAAAAAAACATTTTCCTTGTTAAAGGATATATCTTGGTCTTATCCAAAGTCCTTAGCTAGACAAATTTTATCTTGTGAGCAAACATTGAGAGCTATATTAGGTCTTCTGTAGGAGATTCAGTCATCAGGGCTGGATGTGTAGGGAGTTGCCACAGTAGGGTGTCATAAATAGCTGGAGAGCCATCTGGCCTCAATCTGTTAATACATATTTCCCTTTTGCAGTCAACAAGTGTGGGTTTTCCCCTGCTGTATGCGGCAAAGATGAGGTGCCAAAGATGAGGCAAAGGCAGTGAGGTGCCTTCTTGGAAGGCTGATTAGATTCCATTTCAGGAGGTGTGGTACTGTTTGTTGGTGGCTGCAAAAAGCAACAACACAGTAGCTTGTGCTGCATTAAAGTGCACGTTTTCATAGACTTGAGGGAACTTCACCAGATGTGTTATCCTCAGTTCACAGGTGTGCCTGTATGAAATTATAAAATTCACACAAAACCCCTAGTATATTAAAGGAAAACAGGGACAACTGGCAATAAAATGCAAAAAGTACAGTCTGTGATAATTCTGTGTAAAATTTAAGATAAGCACACACAAAAATTAATCACAATAGAAGAAATGGTGGTAGTGCAGTCATCCCAGGTTTGATATGTTAATTAACACTTGTGTTGGGACTGGACACTATTGTCTCAATTCAAGCCTAAACAAATAAATAAAACTTCTTGAATAGGTCTAATTCAACAATTTCACACCAGTCGTCCCTTTAAATTATTTCGTTAGAGAATAACAATGTTCCTGTGGGCAGTGGAGTATCCTTGGAGGCTGAAATGTTCTCCCAGTGGGTTTCTGAACAAAAAGTTGTGTAGAACCATAAAAACAGAGAAAGCTATTATAAGGTTCTGAGGAGTAGACTGTAGTCCACAAAAGCATAATCTTCTGGGGTTTTTTGCTGCTACAGATAATGGTGTTAGGCAACTGGGATTGTTGCAACGTCTGCTTTTGTGTTGTGTCTCTGTTATGTGGCCTGTTGTTGTTCAAACACTTTCAATCTAAATTTGATATCCTGTAGTTTAAAACCACTGTTTTTAAGCTGTAGCTATGCTTAGCTATTATAGAATCAATTTGCCTCTCTCGTATTTTAATTCTTGCCTGGTAGTCATTGGCAACAAGGAATTGCATGCAACCAAGTGCATGGAATTCCACACAGATTAGTGAGCAGGTTGTCAGTGGAGGGATGTAGTAATCCTCTGCACTCAGCATAGGAACCAAGTGGGATTCTAGAAGTGAGAGGCTCCCTCCTCTACATCCAGAATGGGAATAGTTAACATTTGCACGTAACTGAATAGTGGAATTCACTTACCACCAATTTGGAAGGCGTTAGAGGGGTATTAGAAAAAATTATGAAGGGTAAATCTCTAAATCTACCTCTATAACGAGAGCATGCTAGGGAGCAACAGCAGGAACAGGCTATTGCACTCATGTCCTGCTTGGAGACATCTAGCTGACCCTGGAGAAAACAGGTTGCTGGACTAGGTAGGTCTTTGCTCTTAATTCAGTAGTGCTCTTCTTGGCTCTTAAATGCAGTAGGCTTTTACAGGAGAGATAAAGTTGTCCGCCTCTCGTCTGCCAGCCCACAGCAGGCTAGTAACGTTTGTGTGCTTATTTACTATGTTTAGAAATGTGTATTCCTCTGTTTTGAGCTATGCAATGTATATCCAGATGTTCAAATTTGTTCTCCTAATTTTGTCATTTGAAAGCTGTTTTAGGAGCATTTTTTGTCTGGCGAGTGTGATAATAAAAAAATCCAAATAAATAGGAACAAAGGAAGTTGCTGATACTGAGTTCAGAGCATTGGTCTATGTAACACAGTATTGTCTACATTGACTGGCAGTGGCTCTCTGGGGTTTTGTATAAGTTTTTCTTCCAGCCCTACCTAGACATGCCGGTGATTGAACCAGGCACCTTCTGTGTTCAAGGCAGATGCTCTACCACTGAGCTATGGCCCTTCCCCTGGTACAGAGATGTGGGTGGTGCTATGGTCTAAACCACTGAGCCTCTTGGGCTTGCCCATCAGAAGGTTGGTGGTTCGAATCTGTGCAACAGGGTGAGCTCCTGTTGCTCTGTCCCAGCTTCTGCCAACCTAGTAGTTCAAAAGCATGCCAGTGCAAATAGATAAATAGGTACCACTGCAGCGGGAAGGTAAACAGCGTTTCTGTGCACTCTGGTTTCTGTTGCAGTGTCCCGTTGCGCCAGAAGCAGTTTAGTCATGCTGGCCACATGACCCAGAAGCTGTCTGTGGACAAACGCCAGCTCCTTAGCCTGAAGCGAGATGAGTGCTGCATCCCATAGTTGCCTTTGGCTGGACTTAACCGTCCAGGGTTCCTTTACCTCTTTACCTTTGCTAGATTACAGCTCCCATCATCCCTGACCAATGGCCTTGCTGGATCGGGCTGAATGGGAATTGAAGTTGCAACACCTGGAGGGCCACAGGTTCCTCATTACTGATCTAGGCTAAGCCCTTTATAGCAGACCTTGTTTTGGATGTGCATCTTAAAAATATAAAGCCGGTTTGTTTTGAAAACAAGTGTATTATGTAAGTACACTCAAGAGGTCAGATTAGCTATGGCTCCCTATTAAGTGAAATGTATGTTATGGCCCTTGCTACTTCTCCAGTTTTAGGAAACTTTATGAGTGGTTCAGTATAAATGCATTAAGTGCCCAGATAGGTGATTTTTCCATTTTTGTTTTATAAGATGCCCCCTATTTTTGCGGCAACAACCAATTGCCGGTCCACCCGTGGCACTATCCATGTATAAGACGCCCCCTAATTTTTGCCTTTTTTAAGGAAAAAAACCCTTGTCTTATACACGGAAAAAATATGGTAAATAAAAATGACTAGGCTCACTGATCTTCAGCACCCTCATAATTTTTGTCTAAATGTTTCCTAGTGTAAAGGGTAAAGGGACCCCTGACCATTAGGTCCAGTCGCGGCCGACTCTGGGATTATGGCGCTCATCTCGCTTTATTGGCCGAGGGAGCCGGCGTACAGCTTCCAGGTCATGTGGCCAGCATGACTAAGCCGCTTCTGGCGAACCAGAGCAGCGCACGGAAACGCCGTTTACCTTCCCGCCAGAGCGGTACCTATTTATCTACTTGCACTTTGACGTGCTTTCTAACTGCTAGGTTGGCAGGAGCAGGGACCGAACAACATGAGCTCACCCCGTTGCGGGGATTTGAACTGCCAGTCTTCTGATCGGCAAACCCTAGGTTCTGTGGTTTAACCCACAGCACCACCCGCGTTATATTTATATTCTTAGTAGAACATCCTTTCCTGGAACAATGTTGTTAATATAAATCAAATAGTATTGTCTTTATTGATGAAGCATTATAGTGTTGAACCATCTTCAGTTTTCATAGAATCATAGAATTGGAAGGAACTCCAGGGGTTATCTAGTCCAACCACCTGCACTTGTAGATATCTCAACTAAAGCATCCATGACACTTGGCCATCCAACCTCTGGTTAAAAACCTCCAAGGAAGGAGAGTCCACCACCTTCCAAGGCAGTCCATTCCACTGTTGAACAGCTCTTACTGTCAGAAAGTTCTTCCTGATGTTTGCTGGAATCTCCTTTCTCGTAACTTGAAGCCATTAGTTCAGGTCCTAGCCTCCAGAGCAGGAGAAAACCAGCTTGTTCCCTCTTCCATGTGATAGCCCTTGAGATATTTGAAGATGGCTATCATATCTCCCTTTTCTCCTCCTATCCAGGCTAAACATACCCAGCTCCCCGAACTGTTCTTCATAAGACTTGGCTTCCAGGGAGGCTCGCCTAGTTCTTTCATTACATATCTTTAGGCGTCAAGGTGAAAATGGTTCTCTATACCTCTATAACTGCATCACAGTCATTGGCTCATGTTATGTTTGTGGTCTTCTAAAACCCCTAGATCCTTTTCACGTGTATTACTGGCAAGCCAAGTGTTCCCGTCTTGTATTTGTGCAGCTGGTTATTCCTGCCTAAGTGTACAACCTTATATTTGTGTCTACTGAAATTTATTTTGTTAGTTTTGGCCCAGTTCTCCAATCTTTTAAGGTCATCTTAAATCTCAGTTCTGTCTTCTGTGGCAATAGCTATGCCTCCTAGTTTGGAGTCACCTGCAAATTTGATGAATATCCCCTCAATTTCTTCTTCCAAGTAGTTTATAAAGACGAGCAACGGGCCTAGGGCCTCCCTCATATGAAGGCCCCCGGAGCTATTTGCAATGAACAAAAAGGAAGAAAGTCCCACTTCTTTTGGCTTTATTAAAATAATTGTGTAGGGCCAAACCATACAGTCCTTAGGGACTCAATGTGGGAAGCTCATATATTTCCATTGCCTGCCCCTCTAACTAGGGGATAAAGTCTCTCTTCATTTGTTAATGACAGTGATGATGATTCTTAATGTCACTGTTGACTGCTGTTCACTTGACATGGTTGAAATATTATTCTGATATACCGGTAGTTTATTAATAGTTTAGTAAAACATTTGATTCAGAATAATTTTTTTCTTGTTTTCCTCCTCTAAAAAACTATGGTAGGTGCGTCTTATGGAGTGAAAAATACAGCATTTCAATCTCAGTGCTGTGGTTAGTTGATACTGTTTTGAATATGGGACCCATCCTCTAAACTGCTTACTTTATTTCCTTTATCTTTTACAACAAAGCAGTTGCAATATGCTTGATATTTTAGAAAAATTCATTGAAGATTTCTGTTAAATGTGTGTATCCTAACAGCCTGTGTATGTGAGAGAGAAAGAGCTCTGGCTTCTTCAATTTCCATGGTTCAACAGAATTACATAGAAAACAAATGACCATTTTTATAATTTCTTCATTTCTGATAAAATCATTTTAGTTAACCTAAATTCATTTTGAATTAACAACTTGCAATGCACTCTGAAATAATTAAATTGCAGTGTGTGCTTATCTTGGTTTTCCAAACAGACTTATCCCACCCATATAGAAGTCTACTGTTTGGTCAGCTCTATTGCTTAAGAATAAATCATTTTTTTTCTTTTTACATCAGTTGCTATAAAATATTAGCCACCTGTGAGAATTTGCATATTTGGAAGAACCTTCTGTTTGATTTTTTTTTGGCTGTATTCCAAGGTTTGTATGTGTGTTTTTAAATGGTTTATAAAGGAAAGCAGAAATTGAGCCATTTCAAATTTTTCTAGTTAATTACTCTAAGAGGTACTGTATGTTAGGAAAATAAAGACACAATTTCTTAATTAATCTAGAAAAAATAAAGCAAACATTCTGAAATGCCAATGGGCAAATGCACAGGACAGAACCATGGCTATTCTGCTTAATAGCGATTATGTTGTACACAAGCTGAAGCCAGAGCCCTGTGTCGTCTGGGCAACTCCAGTTGCCATAGCAATGGAACTCTGTTGCAGGAGCAGGGTGAATGCTAATTGTAGCCATTTGTTGTTCCCTTCTGAGTCTTCTTTAACTTAGCACGATTGCAAAGCAGTCTGAGGTGCTGGGTGAGCAATATTGAGAACCCCAAAAGTACTGTTACTCAAGGAAACTGGATGCTTGACTTGAAGTAATTATTTTAGCAGTCAACAGTGCTGACAGTGCCACTGTGTGGGCAGGGATACAATCTGATAGGGATAGAGAGCTGTTTAAAAGCTGGTTTGTTATTATTTATCTACTTCCAGCATTTGTATGTCATTCCATACGGTTTACAGTTAGTAAGTAAAAATAATGCAAATATAAGAATAAAGCACAAAACTGTTTAAAAAAATTGAGATGCCCATTTAAAAGACCTGGGTGTCCCAAAGGCTGCAAAGATGGCGCCAGATGAGCTTCCAGTCTGCTCCATTACCAGGGTGTCGCTAATTAAAAGGCCTTTTATCTGGTAGTTATCCACCTCACATTAGAGTCAGTGTGGCACAATGGTTAGAGTTTTGGACTAGGACTTGGGAGAGCAGGATTCGAATCCCCACTCAGCCACGAAGGTCACTGGGTAACCTTGAGCCAGTCACCATCTCTTAGCCTAACCTACCTCACAGGATTGTTGTGAGGATGAAGTGGGGAAGAGGAGAACCATGTAAACCATCTTGAGATCCTTGAAAGATAAAGGTGATATATAAATGTTAATACTGCTGCTGCTACAACTAACACCACTACTACTGCTGCTACTAATAATAATATATGGTGGGTGTACATGGAGCAGGATGTCTGAAGACGATTTTCCTGCATTGTAGGGACTTGGAATAGATGACCCTTGGGGTCCCTCCCAACTCTACAATTCTGTGATTCAAGATCCTTAGAGGTTTACCAGTTAAAAGCAGCAGTTTAAATTTGGCCCAGAGACAGATTGAGAGTCAGTGCAGCCAACAGAACACAGAATAAATATGGTCAAATGACACAGTCCAGTTAATAATCTTGCAACCTGTTCTAGACAACTGCAATGTCCAGACCACTTTTAATGTCATTACAGCCTAAATGAGAGTTTACCATGGCACCAAATGAAGCATTTTTCTTTGTAGATTTGGCTTGAATCTGCAAAGAAAAAATGTTCCTTTGCATAAATGACTCCGCATAGGAACACAGGAAGCTGCCGTATTGGTCAACCTGGCTCAGTACTGTCTACACTGACTGGCAACATCTTTCCATGGTTTCAAACATGGACAAGTGAAACCAGTTGCCTGTCTCTTTGATCCTTGCCCATGTTGGCTAATAAAAGCAAGCCCGGAAGGACTGGATGATGGGCCCCACGGGGTGGTGAATGCTTCCCTCTGTGTTGGGAGTCTTCCTAGGCCCATTGAAAGAAATGGCAATTAAACTGCTTCTTAAAAAACCATCTTTGTACCAACCACTATGGACAACTATCGTCCATTCTCCATTCTTGGGTAAGGTGATTGAGTAGGTGGGTGCTGAACAACTCCAGGCATGCCTGGAGGATGCAGACCATTTTGATTCCCTCCAGTCGGGATTCAGGCATCATCATGGGACTGAAACTTGGTTGTACTGGTTGATGATCTCCAGCAGGCTAAGGACAAAGGTGAAAGCTGTTTCACAGTTCTGCTGGATCTCTCAGCGACCTTTGATACCATCAACCATGGTATACTTCTGGACTGGCTAGAGGAGTTGGGAGCTGGGGGCAGCATTATATAGTGGTTCCGCTCCTTCCTCCTGGGTCGTGTCCAGAAAGTGGTGTTGGAGGATGAGTGTTCAGATCTCTGGGTGCTCACATGTGGAGTGCTTCAAGCCCCATACTCTCCCCCATGCTTTTCAACATCTACCTGAAGCCACTGAGAGGGGTCATCAGGGGGTTTGGGCTGGGTGTTCATCAGTATGCGGATGATATCCAGCTCTCCCTCTCTTTTAAATCAGAACCAGTGAAGGTAGTGAATGTCTTGTGTGCGTGTCTGGAGGTGGTTGGAGGATGGATGGCAGCTAACAGATTGAGGCTGAATCCTGACAAGACAGAAGCACTGTTTGGCGGGATAGGGGGCGGAGGGAGTAACTGTGCCCCTAAAGGACCAGATGCACAGCCTGGGTGTAATTTTGGACTCACAGCTGTCCATAGAGGTGCAGGTCAGTTCTGTGTCCAGGGCAGCTGTCTACCAGCTCCATCTGGTACACAGGTTGAAACCCTATCTGCCCGCAGACTGTCTCACCAAAGTGGTGCTTGCTCTGGTTGTCTTCCTCTTAGACTGCTGCAATGCGCTTTACGTTGGGCTACTTTTGAAGGTGACTCTGAAACTACAACTTTTCCAGAATGTGGCAGCTAATAAAAGGCGAAAGATTTATACGATCTGAAGAGAAACCAGAGTCCAACACCCTGCCAAGCAGGAAACACCATCAGAGCACTCCTGACATATCTGAGCATGATGCAAAGTGTTGGTGCTGACCTGTAAAGCCCTAAACAGCCCCAGCCCAGAAAAACTGAAGGAGTGTCTTCATCCTGATCGTTCAGTCCGGACACTGAGATCCTTCTCTGAGGGTCTTCTGCTGGTTCCCTCGCTGCGAAAAGCGAAGCTACAGGGAACCAGGCAGAAGGCCTTCTCGGTAGTGGCATCCTCCCTGTACAACGCCCTCCCTTCAGATGTCAAGGAGATAAAGAACTACATAACTTCTAAAAGACATCTGAAGGTGTTTGCATTCAGCACAAGTGACCAAATGCAAATTAGGAGTGCACTTTAAGGCTCATGATTATTCATTTGCAGCTGCACCTTACACTTCCCATATATTTCACCATATCACATCAGTTGTCGGAGGTTAGGGCAGCGGTTCTCAACCTGTGGGTCCCCAGATGATGTTGGACTGCAACTCCCACCATCCCTGAGCTCTGGCCTTGCTAGCTATGGGTGATGGGAGTTGTAGTTCAACAACATCTGGGGACCCATAAGTTGAGAAAGGCTGGGTTAGGGCATGGTTGGGGGCATGGTTGGGGGGAAATGGGCTTGCAGGTCCAGTTAAGATTCCAGATGGGTCTAATTTGGCCAATGGGTGAAGGTCCCCTATGCATGTTTTAGGGGAAATGTAGCTCAAACTAGAAGAATCAGAACGTCATTCAAGTGGATGGATGAACCAACAATACTGTCTGGATTTAGTCTCTGTTTAATCACTCTCCACCCAGTCCATTACTTTACCCAAGCACTATGTCAGGACAGATGAAGCCTCACTTGAATCAGATGAAAAAGAGAGATAAACTAGGTATCATCCAGATAATGGTGATATCTCAGACCAAATCTCCAAATGACTTCTTCCAGGGGTTTCATATAGGGAAAAGAATAAAACCCTGAGGAATCCCAAAATGTGACTGTCAAAGATTCAAGCAGTAATCTCCCAGCACAGCTTCCTGGAAATAGACATCCAAGTAAGAATAGAATTACCACCAAGCAATGCTTCTCACACATAATCCAGCCTATCCAGAAGAATACTATGGTCAATGGTATCAAAAATGGTTGCATTTTGCCTTTCAGCAAAGGTCTTCTCAAAGGGTGGTCAATGGTATTCTCTCCCCAAACAAGACCTGAAACTTGAAGGAAATGGAACTAGGGTACTCTTGGATGAAACAGTGTCTGCAGTTGCACAGTCACTATTCTCTCAATCACCTTGTCCAGGAAGGGAATATTGACCTTAGGTCCATCATTGCCAATGTCATAGGGCACGAGGTTAGTTTTCTTCAGAAACAGCTGAATCAAGATTTATTTTGAATAAACTGCAAGTGCCCTCCTTCAGTGAGTTATTTACAACTTCCTGGATGTAGGTGGATATCTCCTCCCTCCTAGATTTAATAAGCTGTTAAGGGCATGAGTCAAGCATACAAGTGGTTGATCAGATTTGAACAATCACCTTGTCAATGTCATCAGGCTCAAATAACCAAAGGTCACCCCACAAAACTGGACTAGGTTGTTTACCTTATACTGCAGTGACTGTGAAATCAAAATCATTATGGATAAACACATCACAGTGTTCTGAGAATTCTATTATATCTCCCACTCAGCAGATTTTAAAAGGTCCCACACCATCGGGGAAAGATCCTTTGCAAAACACTGAGGGGATGCAACAGCATCTCTATCACCGCCATATAAAGGTAAAGGGAAAAGGAACCCCTGACCATTAGGTCCAGTTGTGGCCGACTCTGGGGTTGCGGCGCTCATCTCGCTTTATTGGCCAAGGAAGCCGATGTACAGCTTCCAGGTCATGTGGCCAGCAGGACTAAACCGCTTCTGGCGAACCAGAGCAGCGCACAGAAATGCTGTTTACCTTCCTGCCAGAGCGGTATCTAGTTATCTACTTGTACTTTGACGTGCTTTTGAACTGCTAGGTTGGCAGGAGCAGGGACCGAGCAATGGGAGCTCACCCCGCTGCGGGGGTTATAACCGCCAACCTTCTGATCGGCAAGTCCTAGGCTCTGTGGTTTAATCCACAGTGCCACCCGCGTCCCTCATCACCGCCATATAGTAGGCCCAATAATGGGCTCTTGCTTGTTTGTATGCATTCATCTTGAGTTTATTTATTTGTTCAATTCTTTAAAAGGCACTTCCTTGGTTAAGATCCCAGTGCAGCTTACAAAACACAGATAACACAATACAGTGGTGCCCCGCAAGACGAATGCCTCGCAAAATGAAAAATGCGCAAGACGAAAGGGTTTTTTCATTTTTTGTGTCGCTTCACTAGACGATTTTCCCTATGGGCTTGCTTCGCAAGATGAAACGTCTTGCGAGTTCTTGCAAGTTTTTTCCTTTTTCTTAAAGCCACTAAGCCATTAATAGCCGCCAAGCCGCTAATAGCCGTGCTTCGCAAGACGAAAAAACCGCAAGACGAAGAGACTCGCGGAACGGATTAATTTCGTCTTGCGAGGCACCACTGTACGTTTGATAGAATTTTTTTTTACAGCCAACATCATATTGCTTTAAATATTCAAGCTGACAGATTACTACAAATGAAGGCAGTTTCAAGACATCTGATACGAATCACAATACAGTGGTACCTCTGGTTACGAACGCTTCAGGTTCCGAGCTCCGCTAACCTGGAAGTAGCTGCTCCTAGTTGTGAACTTTGCTCCAGGATGTGAATGAAAATCGCATGCATGCAGCGGGACACTCCATTAATGAAAGCGCACCTCAGAATAAGAACGGTTTCAGCTTAAGAACGGACCTCAGGAACAAATTAAGTACTTAGCCAGAGGCGCCACTGTGGTCTTTTCCAAAGGGACGAGTGAAGAGGTGGGTATTAGGGCTCTGACAAAAACTAATGAGAGTGACAGCCATATTCCAGAGGAGGGAAATCTACAGGTGGCATGCCATATCAGGGAATACCCATCTCTGTGTCACTGCACAGCAGACAGTTTTTCTCCACTTATGCTCCAACCATCTTCCCTCTTCATTGCCCTTAGCTCAGGTATGGATCAAGGAGCTGCATGGGCTCTAATCAGCAGAAGGGGCACTTGTTAACCCCCACAAAGTCCTTTCTCAATTCCAGAGAGGAACTAGGGCTTCCACAGGAGCAGCAACCATACCAGCAGGAAAATTCCCAGGAACCCTTATGATTTTATCAGCTTAATGGAGGAGGACTATTCCAGTAGCACTCCCCCGCCCCCAGCCTGTAAAGGGGAAGTGATTCGACCATGACCAAAGAGCAGGTGTCAAACCACCTACTTTCAAATCACTCTTCTCCTGTTCAGCTGAGAGAACCAAGTGGTATACTGATGATATGTTGGGATTATTGGTAGCCATGATATCCTGATCAGCCCCAGGTGAGGTCGTTTGGGCATGTTTTTATATGACGGTTACTTTGACACAGTGTGTGTATTGCCTTTAAAATAGTTTAGATAGGCCTGAACATAGCACTGGAGTTTGACACTAGGGAACAAGTTATTCCACAGAGTAGTACTTGATTATGTCATATTTCACGAGGGTATTGTTGTTGTACCGTAGATGCCAGTTAGAGCACTGGCTCTCAGCCATACTTTTATACTAAGGAGTCTTAAGAGGCTTCATTATTTACTCATTCAGAAAGTTGGGTTGCAGTTAATCACCATATACAACTGCACATCTAAATTGAAAATTACTCAGTGTTCTTTCTATGCCCTTAATAGCATGTCAGTGGAATTGTTTAATAATAATAATAATAATAATAATAATAATAATAATAATATGCAAGAGGACTCTGTAGTACATAGCTTCAAGATGAGTAAAGAGTAATATTATTGAAGTATATATTGGTGTTCAAGAGCCAATAAGAAGATGTGGCCAAATACTTTAAAAAATGCATGTCTGGTACTGGTACTAATTATAGTTGCTAAGTTGTAACTTTTCTTGAATACATAGCATATGTAGAGAATTCCAGACTGTGCAATCTTCATAGAGGAATCAATTATTTGTGTACAGAAAAATATGTGCTCTGGTTGTCCACCCTTTTTTCTTTTTCTCACCATGCCTGTTTTATTGTACAAATGGTTGTACATTACTGGAGCAAGAGAACCTTCTATTACAAAGACATACCATATTTTTCCATGTATAAGATTAGGGCTTTTTGTTTTTTTACCAAAAAAAAAAGGTTTAAAATTGGGGCTCATCTTATACATGGGTAGTGCTGAGTGGTGTTTTCTTAATTTGGAGCCCCCCAAAAATAGGGGGCATCTTATACACAGAAAAATACTAAATGATCAGAGCACATTACCTACAGTAGGCCTGTATCTGACCTATACATATGGAAACATCCTAAGAGGTGGCCCAACAAGTAAAAAACTCATTGCTGGTGGAATGCTTGTACATCACAGAGAAAAGTTGCATCCCAGCTTATGTCCCTAACATTCTAGCTTTCTGCAAACTTATGGTGCTTGTGGGCAAGTGTCTAACCTAATCCCCTACCTTTTGTTCTGCAATGGTATAGTCCCAGGAAAAATGCCATGTAATGTTTCTGAATATGTGAAGATATTCTGACTTCATTGAAAAATGATTCCTCAGGTTCCCAAGTTCTTTTATAGCAAGGAAACACAAAGAACTCTTGAGTGTGTTTCTAATAGTTAGCAGATGTAACATTTTGAATAGCTTGGAATATTAACTCATATGGACTTACTTTGATTAAAGTTAGTAGCACTATAATGATCATGTGATAACTGATGAAAATGTTCAGATACTATATGAAACTTACAGTTTACTGTGGATTTACAGAGTTTGAATAAAAATTAGATAGTTCTCTGATTCTGATAGTAATATGACCTTTATTCTGTGTGTATATGTTGAATTTATTTCAAATACAGCAAATGGCTTCTATCCCTTTATACTTGGGATTTATTATGTACACAGCTGCTTAAAATGAAATTGCATTACTATTTCAAAAGATGATCTCAGCCAAAGACATTTTGTTGAGGTCTTCATAATGCTCTCTTCCTCTTCCCAAATCATCTTCTTGCACTTCCATTTCATAAGTCAAGCTTCCTATGGATTCAAAGAGCCCTGTAAAAGCACCTAAAGCGCTTATATATGTTAACAGATGTTCTCTTAATTTTTCTCCCTTTATGCAACATTCTTCTCACTTTATTCTGTTCTACTCCAAAAGGGCCCCACACTCAAGAACACATGGGGCGTGGAAGCACATCTGAATCTTTCAGGTGTCATTGGTGGCCTTTACAATCCCCACAGTATCCGAAATAACCCCCACTCTATTTTTGTCACCTTCCTCCATCTCTTCCACGTCCCACTTCAAAAGCCACTGTTTTAACAGTGCCTTTCTTAAGGTATCCCATCCTTGAACTCAATTTCCACTGCCATCTTGCACTTTTCATTAACTTCTCCTACCCTTTATACATTTGCATTTTAAAGCTCTCTAGACCAAGACCATGTAGCTTCTGAGTTCTGTGCAGCCCCTAGTACACTCTAGCTACTTTAAATAGTAGTATTAATTTCCTTTTTGTCTGTACTGCACCTGACAGTCCTCAACTTGAGTATGTCACAATTTAGTCATCATGAATAGCTTTTGAATAACATTTGTCCTTTTCTTGATTTATGTCCTAAACGATTCCTTACTTCATTATAAAATGATCAGCATATTATGAAGTGGGAATGTAAAGAGAATTTATCAAGATAAAGCTAGTTATCCCATTGAAGTTATGTCACAGATATTTCAGCAAGGTCCCTGCCTCTGGCATTTACTATCTAAATGACTTGTGGCAGAAGATTATAGATCTTTCTTAGGAGGTAAAGGTTGGAGTGATTCCAACCCCCAACCTTATTGAAGGCAAGTCTTGGCTTCTTTAAGAGTTTTTCCTTCTGTGAAACCTGCATTCATTATGTAACATTTGGCAAATCTTACAGGTAAGGAAATACACATTTCTATGAGTTCATGGCCTCTTCTCATCTATGGTAAATTTGACTTATCAAGGGCAAGCCATGAGAGCACAGCTTTTCTACAGGTTTGATGGGGAATGTCAGCTGCTATACCTTTGCAAGGATCCTTGGGGATTTTAGTAACAAGTCTGATATAACTGTAAAAAGCATCAGCTATTCTGGCTGCTTTAACCTCATACAGCATTTGTAGTAGATGGGAAGAACACCTGGGTATGGTTGCATAAATAGGCAAAATGCTTCAGGTTCTTTTACATGGTTTTATATTTCTTCCACTAAAAATATAAATGAAAAACACAATGGATTACACAGGCTGCATTATGAAAGGCATCTTATAGCAAATTTTGAGACTCTTATCATTATCTCTTGGTTCCCATCTGCAATGGCTGCCCCTCTTTTTACTCTATCCAAAATATAATGCCGCAGTCCATAAATCTATGAAATCCAGGCTAGGACATTGCTTTTGTGGTAAATTAAAGTGGCTACCATGGATGAGTAGTGCGAGCTAAGCTTGGCTTCCTTTCAAAAATGGCACTGCCACCACCCAACACTAAAACACTGCCTGGAGGTCTGATGAGGAGGGTTGTAAATGGTGCTGCTACTGTTGTTGTTGTAGAAGCAGCTGCCAATCACAGGACGGGAACACAGCCACATTGGGTCTGTGTCTGTGTTGGGGGGGGCAGCATTAGAAGCTCGTTACCTAAGCCCCCAAACTCTGATTGGTGCCAGCCTCGCCTCAAAATATATCTTCACATATTTTCGGCATGGAGAAAAGGCCTTTTCTCAAAATGTACTTTTAAAAAGTACTTTACAATTATTTATATAATGCCTTAAAACTAAGTTTTCGAAGCAGTTTACGTGGTAAAATTGAGCAACCACGTACAGTAGTACCTTGGTTTAAGAACAACTTGGATTAAAAATGCTGCAAACCCGGAAGTAGGTACTTTGGTTTGTGAACTTTGCCTTGAAAGCAGAACGTGTTCTGCTTCCTGTTGAGTGTGTTTCATTTGTAAATTGAGTCCCCTGCTGCTATGGGAAAGCATGCCTTAGTTTAAGAATGCTTTGCTTTAAGAACAGACTTCTGGAACGGATTAAGTTCGTAAACCAAGGTATAAACATCTGGAAAGTAGCATCTTAATTCTAAAGTTTTCATTATAGTTTGATAACTTCCTTAAAAGAGGATTTTAAAGTTTTGGAACAGGTTGTTGCTTGAGTCTGTTAAGCCACCTTAGAAAGATTACACCAGTGGCTGTTGGGGGAGACTGGGAGTTGCTAGGAGAGCAGTTGCATTAAAATTTCTTCTTCCCAGTCCTCTTGTTGCTGTTGACGCACCACACCCACAATGGTCACATGGGAATATGAACACACTTCCATTCAGAGACGTGTTGCTGAATACCAGGTCCAGGTACCACAAGATTCCCCAAAGGAACAACGTGTCTCATCCAGACTGAGGCTTTCATTAGCTTCTAGTTCTCAGAACTGTTTTATTCTTGTAGTTATCTAATATTTATGAGAGCCTTTTCAGTGATGAACACTTTACATGCACAGGGACATTCACCTGTACTCCTGCTGCTTTTTCGGCTGGCCTGTTCTAATCAATATGCTGCAAATCACAATAGAAAAAAAGATCACTTCATTTTTTATTCCACATTGCTACATTGTAATGCAGAATTTTGTATGTTTAAAGGTGTACAAGTTTAATACAAAATATATTTACCTTCAAACAAATTTAAATAAAAGCAATGTGTTGTCTATAAAATTTTTAAAAACCCTAGTTATTTGCTTTTTTCTGTAAAAAAAGTCAGTATAGAATAATTAAAAAATCTAGATGCTGTGTACTTTTCCATAAGTGTTTGCTTTTTTCAAAAACTGGATAGCTCAGCAGATACAAATAGTCAAATAAACAACTTTAAAAGTCAGCACCAACACTTTGAATTGTGCTCAAAAATGTACTGGGAGCCAATGTAGATCTTATAGGTTCTGCATTGTTATGCAGGTGTTATATGATCCTGGCGGCCACTCCCAATCACCAATCTGGCAGCCACATTCTGTAGTTTCTGAGTCACCTTCAAAGGTAGCCCCACATAGAGCGCATTGCAGTAGTCCAAGCAGGAGATAGTCAGAGCATGCAGCACTCTGGCGAGACAGTGCACAGACAGGTAGGGTCTCAGCCATTGTACCAAATGGAGCTGGTAGACAACTGTCCTGGACACAGAATTGACCTGTGCCTCCACGGACAGTAGTGAGTCCAATATGATTCCCAATGCTTGAACTGACCTTTGGTGGAAGCGAATCTAAGGAACTGAGACAAACACTGGTGACACGAGACAAGCCCTAATGAAACAAAAACTGAAAAATCACTAGATTTTAATGGAAAGGGATCATGGGGGGGGGGGAATCCTGGATAATGCTGTAAATGGCTACTAAGTAACCCATTTGGATATGTTCTACTGCCCCAGTTGGAGGCAATATGCTTCTGAAGACGAGTGCCACTGGCCTGAACTAGCAAGCTCACGTTCTTACATTACTACCGGCATTAAACAGTGGGGTGTAGGGCAAAGGAGCAGCACTGATCAGTACAGATACTAACAAAATGCAATATGCTCCTGAATTTTTCTCTCTTCTTTCTTCCATCCAGATCCTACAGAGTATCATTAATAAGTTTATTTAAGCATGAGCTATACAGTATGAGAAAAATAATATGACATCCAAATTAACATTATTTTAAAAATATATCCTAAGTTCATGTTACATTAGTCACTTTTAATAGAATGAGATAAGGTTCTCCATCTCTGTACAATGATGTAGGCTTCTACTGGATAAATCAATGAAATGTTGCTCTTAATAGTACACAGAAGAGAACACCTAACAAATCTGTAACATCTTAACTGCTTTTCTTTCATAAGAAATGTTAAAGTGCAGGTGATAACTTTTTAACAAAATCTTCTAAGGTTGCTGTGTAGGAAATGTAAACTGCTATGACATTCTTCTTTCATCATATAGACAAGCATGAAAATGTCATAAATTTAAGTGCTTTGCATGCTTAAAGCTTTTACTAGTGACAAATGACATAGATGTCAGGAATGGGGATAGGGGAGAGAAGCTATACATTGCCACAGCCTTTTAAGGTTGCAACACTGCACAATACTGTGAGGAAAGTGTATTAACATGATAGTCCTTATAATGTTAGTAACATTCACTTGAATAACCTTTGCTGATTTTATGGGGTTCTGTGTGTGGTTGATGGTAACATGGATAATGTCTGGCCTGGAAATAATTCACACAGACCTCCCTTCGAGTACTCACAGTGGCATGAAAGCTGCTTTATCTTGGTGTGATTCTACACTACATTGGAGTGTATGAATGAAGCAGTCACAGAAATGGACAAGTCTTTGCATTTAAAAGGAGAAGAAAGTACAAAAAGATGTATCAGCTTCATAGGTCACTTCACAGTTATTCACAAACTTTATAAATTACTTACGCTCTGCATGCTTCCATACTGGGCAACCTAGAGATGACCAACTTTTTAAAATCTACTGAAATAAAATGTATCCAAAACAAATTTCCTTGGTAACATACTACTATTAATTTAGAGAGCATGCCAAGTTCACAGTGTGAAAATGTCATTTTTCTTATGCCATTCCATTCATAAAAAGGTGTAGATTATTTATCTCCATTTTCCATTCAAACACAGTATGAGCAACCTGAAGGAAGTGCCTCAGCAATCATTGTCATTCTTTTGAAATACTGTGTGTACAATGTATTTTTATGGGCAATCTAAAAAACAAATAGGTAGATTGCAGCAACTAGATACTTGCAAGGTATTTATGATTTATGGATATATGAGAAACCAGTTAATCATCTTTTATGGCAAAATTCTGATATAAGTCAACGTGACTCATGTTAATGATATGACAGAATAGTTCTCATTGTCTTTCATATTCAGATATTAGCTTCAGGGTGTATTTATCAGTTTACTTGAAGGCTCACCTTGCCACATACATGCCTACTTGTCTCCTTGGCCTGAGGAACTTATACAAGTGCTATAAATTTTCCTTCCTCATCGGCGAGGAGACAATCTTTTAGGGAAGCAGCCCCTATGTTTTGGAACACCCTGTCTATTAACGTTAGGTAGGCACCCTCATCAAACTATGTTAAGACTTTTTCTTAAAAGTTTTTGTTCCTGCAAGCCTACCCAAACATTTAATTTAGTGCTATATTCTTGTTCTTAAATGTTTGCTGATTTTAACTGTGTAATATAAGTTGATATTATTTTATGTAATTATGTATTTTATGTAGGAAAGAACAATTCACTTTTACTCTGGTTTCACTACAATACCTAAGACCTATTGAATTTGGTAGGACTTTATTCTTTGGGGATAGATAGCTTATCTAGCTATCTGAATTAAGTGGTTCAGTGCTATTATGTGTTTCCTGAAATGTTCATTTCTTGCCTTTATTCCTTTTGTTTGCTATACTTTGAGTAATTAAGGGCTTGTCCACACTTCCACTTGTCCTGTGTCTAGAAACCGGGTCATTTTCCACTTGTCCAAGCAATTTTGCGTTTGCCCTGCCACTTTACCCAGGAAAACTCACTCATTAGTGAAAAATCAGAACAAACAGCAAATCCTGGAAAACCTGATTGCTGTTCACAGTCCTAAACTGGGGGTTTTCCCAGGGGAAAGCAGCAGGACAAATGGAAGTGCAGATGAGCTCTAGCTTGGGAAAGCATTGTATCAATTAAGAAAGTACCATATTTTTTGCTGCCAATGGGGCGGCTGAGCGCGGGGGTGGAGGGATTACACAGCTCCCGCTGTGCTTGCTTTACACGGGTGTAAGTGGCTCCTGTCCCACTTTGCTGCTTTAAAGCGAGCCACGGATGAGGGCTCCGCTTCCTTTCCACCTCCGTGGCTCCCTTTAAAGCAGCAAAGCTGGGCAGGAGCTGGTTACACCCATGTAAAACCGCATCAAAGGTGGTTTTAAACAAATTATCAATTAATGTTAATGTTTTTTTTAAATGGATAATTATAATTTCTGCTTTGGAAGTATGTGTCTCAACTTCAGATGTAATGTGGTTTCCTTTGAAATACACTTATTCCAGATTTGTAGCAAGGCTACAAGTTTGTCTATTGTAGCTGTTGCTTAACATTTCTGTTTTGTTCCATGTTGTGAAAAGCCCTTGTATGGGTATTGCTGGAATGCGTGTGCTTGAAGTAAATCTTCTACTAGCCAGTTAATACTGCATAAAAAGAAGCTATTCGTTTTAATATTATGTGCAATTATTTTTTCAGTAGAAGTCAAATTAGTTCATTGAACTTTTTATAGGGGTGTAATAACACTCCTGCCTATTGGTCATTCTTGAATGGAAGATGCAACTTGTCTTATCTAAACATTTTATGTTGGACTTACATGAAAAGGGCATTTCATAGATGAAAACTTTCATTATCCTGTCTGCATACCCATAAGACAATCTCATGCAAAGTGGAGATGCTGGTATGTAGTGTAGTTATTTTAGAGACACAGTACTCTTAAAAAATCTACAGTACACATCTCAGATCAGCCATGAGCTCTCCCTGCCCAAACGTTACTGAGCTGCTGTAAACTAAGATAATATATGTGTTTTGCTTTAAGCACATAAGAAATAGAGCTTTAATTATTATTTTTCCTATAAATGTAGAAAAAAATGTGTCTTAATTCTGAATTGTTGTACTTGCATTCTTTATCATACCTTAAGAATTGAAGTCTATGCATTAATGCTGTTGAATAGTTTTAGCTAAAATTGAGACTAAAATGAAATCTGATGGACTGAACAGAGTTGACAGCACCTTTTTGAGTGATGAAATTGCTATTGATTTATGACAAATACCAGTAAAAGCAGTCAGGGGCTGTTTTGCTGCTGTCACTTGAGAACTGAAAGTAGGCAGGTTTTGTTATCAATCATCTCTTGTCGGTATAAGACAGCGGCAAGCTGTTATAATTGATTTGATAGCTACATCTGAGTTTTGCTCTAGTGGGCACCATGGATTGTGGCAGAGCAGTGGTGCAGAGAATTGACATGGAAAGGAAATGGCATTACTCCTCAAAGGCAAAGTTATATGATGATTAGAAAACATGTTGATCAAAATGCTTCTCTATGCGAAAAATTTTAGGCTGAGATGTAGCTGGGCCTGAGTTTTGTGTAGAAAATGTTTACAAGGCTAAAATTTAAGAAGGAATGTTCTGGAAAATGCTGTTGACCATCAAACTCTGAGTTCCAGGTCAGAATGTCTTTTTCCTAGCTACTTTGAGGACGACTGTTGAAGGCTACTCGCCAATTGAAACTTTTCTCTGGAGAGGGAATGTTAAAGACAAATCTAATTGCCGAACTCACGTTTTTGTGGGTAGAATATTTGATTGGGGAGGTTTATTAGGTGCAGACATAGTGCCAAACCATAATGCCTGCATGTTAACTGTTAACTGTTCCTAAGAGTTGTTCTCAGTTTTTCTACCTTCAGTAAACCTATTCCATATTGAATTATTCACATATCAACCACAAATTCCCAGTGCTCTGAAGTGGATTCTGAGCCTTTCCTGCAAGTGCCCATTTCAGGAAAAGCCAATAGTCATGGGCAGGCAGCCATTCAGGAAGTTTGCTTGATACTACGGACTGATTTCTTCAACTGAAGAGCTTTTTGAACAGTTCTGTCTCTGAGGAGGAAATCCATGATGCTTCCAAGAGACTTAAGTAGAGTAAAATCATAGAATCTTAGTGTTGCAAGGGACACAAGGGTCATCTTGGGTCACAGAGATCAGGCAGGTGGGTGCATGCAGATGAGGCATGGAGATGAGGGAAAGAGCAGCTGCAGAGATTGGGGGGGGGGAGAGGAAAGGAAGTGGAGTTTGAGTGGGAGGCGAGGGGAGGGGTGTCAAGCCACTGTCAGCGGAGCAACTAGCGGTGGCAGCCAGCAAAGGTGCATGTCCACTTTGGCTGCTGCTGGTTTCCTGCTGACTGAGAAAAGCTGCCTCTGCCTAAATGTCATGGGAAGGTAGTACCACAGTGCCTTGAAGTGAAGGGTGATCAGCTGCACTGTTCTCCATCAGCATGAGGGGAAGGCTGCAGCATTTTCGGCTGCCTTGGTTTCTCTCAGTGTAAGGGAAGGCGGCTCAGATCAGCAGTGAGGAGCAATATATTGCTGCACATTTCCGGGTCAAAATCATTATTACGCATTTTAAAACTGATTTTGGCCAATACAGTGGTGCCTCGCTAGACGAAAAGAATTCGTTCCGCGATTCTCTTCGTCTAGCGGTTTTTTCGTCTTGCGAAGCAAGCTCATTGACAGCTTAGCGGATTAGTGCTAGAGCTGTCAAACAGCTTCCAGCGATCAGCTGTTAAGCGGCTTATCAGCGGAACAGGGCGAAAAAAGCAAAAAAAAAACCCGCCGGGGGACGCAAGATTTTTTCGTCTTGCGAAGCAACCCCATAGGGAAATTCGTTTTGCGAAGCGCCTCCAAAACGGAAAACCCTTTAGTCTAGCGGGTTTTTCGTCTTATGAGGCGTTCGTCTTGCGGGGCACCACTGTATATTGAAAAATTGCACAGCGTTAAAACAGACCATAATTGGGAACCACTGGTTTATGTTCTCTAACTACTCTGAATTCTAAAGGCTTGGTATCCAATATTTACAAATTACAATATTTACAAATCAGGCAATGGGCCCCTTCCAGGGTCTTATGATATCCTGGAATGGTGACCTTAAATGTGAGATTGGTGAACATAAATGAGGTCAAATTTGGGTAAATGTTCCATTAAAAACTTATCTTTTAGGATTCAATAATCTACTCTAAAAGCAGTACTTAGGTGATATTGTACTCTGGCACGCCTTTCCAAAATCAATACAAATATCTCTTCACTATGTTGGCAAGGTTGTAATACTATTGGAACTTGTACACATGTATGTTGGGAATGTGAAATTTTAAATAATTTTTGGGTAAAGGTTTTTACCCTTATCTCTGATAGATCAATCATTAACACCAGATCCAGTATTGAACTTGCTTCCAATAGAAAGCAGTACAAATCCCAGAGTATCTCATAAGATACTGGTCTTTCTATTGCTAGCAGTGGGAAGAATGTCAATAGTCAGTCAATGGAAAACTTGCTCACCTCCCTTGCTTGGTCATTGATTTGGTAGAGTATGGGATGTAGCTCTCTCTGAGGATCAAAGAAAAGTAAGCAGGGAAGAGTCTAAAGCAGATCATTTTGATGCTATTTGGTCTAAATTTTTGATACACGGCACTGCAACATAGACCCCCAATGGTTCAATTGAGTTTGTGGAGAGAATGTATTTTATAAGATTAGGATAAATGCTTTGGATTGTGATTATAAAAGATGCATCACATGTGTTAATGTAGGGTATTATCTTCCCTCCCCTCCCATTCTTTCCTTGCTTTCACCCCCCACTTTTGTATCTGTATGTTTGATTTTGTTTATATTTTGACTTTATTTTTAAAACTAAAACAATATAAAAAGTAGGATAATCCTGTCATACCTTCCTAACATAGCTCTATGGTGCTCTATATATCAAACAGCTGAAAAATAGTTTGGTGCATACAGGACTGATACTGTAATAGCAAAAATATATTTGATGAAGGAGGAATAGTATTTCTTTTCAATTGGTATATATTGTACTTAAATTTTTTTAAGAAAATATCTCTGAGAAACAATAGAAATATAGGTTAAAACAGGTGATACAGTAATAATATAGAGGTTTCAGAGCTAGTTAAGAATTTCCTTTGAATTACAAGACTGTTCTCCTAGGAAGAGCAAGCAGAATTGTTGCTAGGACTTATTCTTGAGGGACTGAAAACTCTCCATAGGGAGATAGCAGAAAACATAAGCTCTTTATATAGTGATACCTTTGTGAACAATATGTAAAAATGTAGACTTCCTTCAAGTTGCTTGCCTCAATATTTTTAGAAATTTCATGAAGCAATATTGTTATAATGTGAATATGCAGTTTCTTCATTGTGTTTGTTGTATGTGTGTCACAAATCCCCAGTGCGCTGAAGGGGATTCTGAGTCTTTTCTGCAGATGCCCATTTTAGGAAAAGCCAAAGACTGTGGCCAGGCAGCTATGCAGGGGAGCTTGCTTGACACGACTGATGTCTTCCACTTAGGATAAGCATCCACGGAATCTTGATTCTGTTGAATTGTCCTAATATGCCTGTCTTCATGATGGCTCATGATGCACAATTAGGTTACACCCCAACATAAGGTGGGTTACACCACTGGAACTACTGCTACTGATGTGGGTGGGTGTGGGTGTGAAAGAGAGAGAGGAGGAGGAGGAGGAGAAAAAGAATGGAGTGATATAAGAAATGAGTTTGGTGTTGAATTCTTCTGTTACACAGGATTCCAGAAGGATCAATTGAATCAAATCTCCCCATTTATTTATTTAAAGTGTTTTAGGCAGTCTTTCAGAGTAAAGGCCTCAAAAAGTCTGCTTACCTTAATCAGTGGGTGATTTTGCGGCAAGGGGCTGGGATGTGGCTGACTACCTGCCAGTGATTGGCCAGTCCAGCAGGCTTTGGCCAGGCCTCCCCTGAAGGCGGACCCATCTGGGCAATCATTGCTGGCTGGGCCTGCTCCCTGGCAGGATAAATTGTGGCCTGACTTGGCGGTCACTCCTTCTGCCTCTCTTCGCCAGTCATAGCCCCATCCCAGCGGTGGTTTACCCTTAGATGCACTCCCAGCAGAATGGCTGGAATGGTATTATCGGGCTTCACCCAATGCCTATGCCCAACCACATCTGTAACCAATACAGGTTATGGCCTATTCAAACCCATAATGCCATATACTGTTGTTTTGAACTGCAGGATCATGGGGTCTTGGCACACAAATGCCATGCATAATAGAAAAAGATACATAGGTAGATTGGGGAAAAAATCGGCATACATTATTATGAGACAGTACTTTTGCTCCGTACTTGTCATGAACTACCCTGTGATCTTTGGATGAAGGGTGGTAACATTTAATAAATCAATTGTAGGTAGTAGTGGCTGGCAAGGGAGCATGAGTGAGACTCTCCTTGATTTCTAATGGTTATCAGGAGTTGGTAAGTTAGTGGGGAGCTTGGTGCAGTGTGGTCATAATGTGGGTAGAATAGGATAGGCTCCAAGCTCTTCACTGCCTCTCCCCTCTCCTCTCAGTAAATGCTTGTGATATCCAGTGTTGGAAATCAGGAGAGCAGCATAGCCCCACCTCTGCCACCCTGCAAACCAGCACTAACTTCAAGGCCATTCACCATCATAACAGATCTTACTAGTGGATGTATGAGCAAGACCTCCAAAGCTGCTCATAAGGTACAAGCAAGATTGTACATATTGAGACCGTTTAGACCGTCTGGTTCCAAACCAATTGAAGGTTAACGTCAGCACTGTGTTAGAAGAACTTCTGTACAATTGATTCCATGTTGTGGCTTCCTAATTCCCACCAACATCCTGCATTTTGCAGCATTTGGAAGTTTCCAAATCATTTTCAAAGCGCATTACAGTGGTACCGCTGGTTAAGAACTTAATTAGTTCTGGAGGTCCATTCTTAACCTGAAACTGTTCTTAACCTGAGGTACCACAATAGGCATTTCGCCTCTTAAAGCTGAAAGTGTTTATTTTGAAGGATTATAGAAGTAGTCTCCTTTTCAAGATATCCCATAAGAAGAAGACAAAGAATCATTTCATATTGATATTGGATTGCTCTTATAGTTTACATTAATGGCAATTAAAAAATGATTTCAGGTCCAAAAACTGCTCATGAGCTTCAACTATGATAATTTATAAAATGTTCAACATTGAAGCAATACAAAAGAACCATATGTGTGATATGAATTGTAGTAGTAGTAGTAATTTATTATTTATAGCCCGCCCATCTGGCTGGGCTTCCCCAGCCACTCTGGGCGGCCTCCAATCAAATATCAAAAACACAATACAGAATCGAACATTAAAACAGGTTGTCTTTTAAAAGTAAAATAGTTGCTTATTGCCTTGACATCTGCTGGGAGGCATTCCACAGGGCAGGTGCCACTACCGAGAGGGCCCTCTGCCTGGTTCTCGCAGCGAGGGAACCACCAGAAGGCCCTCAGCGCTGGACCTCAGTGTCCGGGCTGGACGAGGCCATTTAGGGCTTTAAAGGTCAGCACCAACACTTTGAACCGTGCTCGGAAACGTATTGGGAGCATATGCAGATCTCTCAGATCCGGTGTTATATGGTCTAGCTGCCACATTCTGGATTAATTGCAGTTTCCGAGTCACCTTCAAAGGTAGCCCCATGTAGAGCGCATTGCAGTAGATGCGTACCAGATGGAGCTGGGAGACAGCTGCCCTGGACACAAAAGTAACCTGTACCTCCATGGACAGCTGTGAGTCCAAAATGACTCCCAGGCTGCGCACCTAGTCCTTTAAGGGCACAGTTACCCCAGTCTGCCATAACTTGAAATCTGAAGACGAGGACCCACTAACAGATCCAGCTTATGTCGCGTATTCTACGCGAAGCTTTCAGCAGAGACGCTAAGAGTTCCAGGTTTGTCCAGTTCTGTCTTTTTAATGTGAGCTATTTACACAGGCATATACAAAAGAAACAGTCCATACAGAGTACTTACAAACGAATACTCTCCTCCACCACAGCTCTACAGCACAACCACCATACAGGACAACCACCACACCAACCACACCCACTGTTACACAGGCTTTCCTTTTAAAGCAGGTGATACTAATTACACTCCTGCTGAGTCACTCTGACCCAGCAGAGTATTGCATCATCCTGAAGCCTGCAGGCTTATCCAGTATCCTGCAAATCCCAACAGCTTAATGGGATCTGACCCGTGACCCACCAAAGGGTCTTCCCAGCAATGGCAGCTCATTTGTCAAATTTATTCCCCTTTAAAGTTTGGCTGGCATCTAAGTTGTTTAGTTTTAGGAACCAGCTTGAAGTCTTGTTTTTGCTACCAAGTTTTTTAATGCAGAAGAAAATTGACAGAATTTCAGGAAGCTGTCAGGCTGTCTCTATTTTTTATTGTATAGCTAATATTTTATATTTTTAAATGTTGGTTGTTTTATATTTATTTTTATTACACAACCTGTCATTAGGATGAGGGGTGGGATAAAACTTTTTAAAATAATATTTAAAGCTATATTATACAAATTTATAATATGAGCACCCCTTTTTACTGTTAGTTGTTTGATATACAGCATTAATTTTCAAGGAGTAATTACAGAATTGTAACTTATTGTTGTTGTCATTATCATTATTATCTGCCCCACTTCACCTTGCCTGACTCCCATTGTGACACATCATTTTTGAGAAAGTTGCTTCAGAAAATAATATATATATATATATTGAAGCTTTTTCTTAGAAGCTGGGTTTTTCTTAGGGACAGGGTGTGTGTGTGTTGAAACCACATTTCTAACAAATGCAGAACTATATTTTCCAAGTTTCTTCTGGGCAAAATTAAGGGCTGAATGATGTCAAATGGCCTCTTCAAGTTCAGAAGCTTCTTGCATGATTATAACATGAAATTCTAATTATTTGCAATAGGAATGTAAATAAGGTGGCACCAAGCCTTATTTGCAATGACTAATGAAAGCTGTTGACTGTAATCAGAGAGATGCAGAGCAACAGGGGCAATTCATTAGGAAAAATGTGGCTGGCAAACAGCAACTGCATGCCAGTTCGGGCCTTTCTGTTTTTACATCAAATTATATACAGTATTTGTTGTTGTAAATGATAATAAATAACTCCCTTTATGAGGAGAGTAAGTAGTGATAAGACATTGCTGCACAGTTAATCCTGCCAACTCCTGCAAAATATCTACAGGGTATATGTCATACTTGGCTTTGCCATGGATAGCTAAAGATGCTTGCCATATTACATTGATTAAACACATTTTAATTGTGGATTTCTTCTGTTGGGTTGAAGTTCAATATATTAAACACGTGCTTCAAGTCTTATTGCTTCACGCAATAAACAGTTCCTTTAACTTCTGGAATTAATCAGATATTAATGTATTGCTTGTATATCTTAGATTTATGGTGTATTTAAGTCATACATGTTATTGTGACCTTATTAAAATAATAATATGCACATTACATTCTTTTATGAATGCATGCCTGTAACACTATTTTGGATTTGTAATTCTGAGTCTTCTGCTTCTGCATGAATATAATTGCATTTGTTTCTAGAAAATATACTACTATTTACTAGTTTTTGTGTCTCTAGTTAGTACAATTTTCTAACAAAGCACTCTCATAATGCAGATGGTGATATAAGGGGCCTTTTCCTTAAAAAAGAATGAGGGCCCATTTAGCTGAGATTCCTGCACTGCAGGGGGTTGGACTAGATGACCCTCAGGGTCCCTTCCAACTCCATGAATCTGTGACCCAAGGAATAAGTCTATTTTAGACCTTGGTGGCATATGGCAAACCTATTTTTAATCTGATGTTCCTAATTCAGTATTAAAACATGTTGTGATGTTCTAATATAAACCAAATGGAGACTTTATGATTAGAGGTAGTGTATGCTCACTGGCTGATGGGGGCAAACGGCAGAGCATGGATATTAGATTATGACCTACTTATAAATATTGACTGGAGTATGATAGTTTGAATTATTATTTTTTATGACTATCAGCAGCAGTTTGCTATGTCCAGGGTTTTCAGAATGAGTACTGCTATTCAAAAAAAATTCCCTCCCCCCCCACACACACTTCGCATCCTGACTTATTTTTCTAGTACTTCAAGTGATGGTGACTTAACCAAAGTGTCTTAACTGACAATAACTTCGGCAACTAGAGATGCTGGCGAAGATCAACAGCCTTGGCTCCAGACAGAAACTCAAGGAGTTTCTCATTTCAGGCATCTGCATTATCCAGCTTGGATTAAAAACAGAGTCGTAGAAGAATTCACATTTTACCCATCCAGCTCCCTTAAGCACTTAGACACCATTTGCTTTACACAACACTTACTCTGCAAGGGCCATGGGAAGAGGGAGGATCTGATCTCTTATTGTCTCCTCTCTCCTTACACTGGTAACATGCCAGGAAGAAAGATCCCCATGACCCTTGAGAAACAAAAGGGCTAACTCTAAAGGAACTGGCCGAATAACAAAAGTCTTTGTCAAATGACCTAGTGACCTAGTGGCAAAGGGGCCAAATGAGAATTATAGTTTCAGAGTATGCGCATCACAACTGCAAGGTCCTGTCCTATGTATCCCTTAACCCTAATGGTGTTATGTGACACTCCCACCCAGTATTTTCTTAATATTTTAAAATGTTTTTAACCGTTTATTGATAATTTTGATGTTTTCTTTTATATTTTTGTAAACAGCTCAGAGACAGTTTGCAAATTTTGTTTTTAAGAAATACATAGAATGAAATACTTTTAGCACCTTAGAAATGTAAGTGTGAAATATCTTATCCTGGTGTGGGGAAGAGTTAATTCTAATGCACATTTCTATGGCTGAAGGGAAATGAGTTCACTGCTGCTCATTCCTTGATTAATTGAATTTCTATGCCGTTCATTCAGATGAATCTCAAAGCTGCTTACAAACTAATGACAACAACATAATAATTATAATAGAACATCACAAATGCAGCATAAATCATATAAAATAATTAACAAATAATCATCAACCAATCTCCTTTATTGGCATAGAAAAAGTGCATTGTATACATGGACTGGAACACAACACAGTTAACAAAACATAGTTGGAGATACATTAGGATAAAACTGCCCAGACATCATGAGGTACGAAAGTGGCTCTTAGGACCTATGGTGACGTAATTTCATGGCGTCACTCAAAAATCTTGCCACATTCTCCCACAACGTCATTCCTACAATTGATGAACAAATAATCAGTAAAACAATTCCAATCTATAAAACACTATTAATGAAACAGCAACTGAAACATAAGCTTAACACCACAATTACAGTAAATTATTTGCCGTTTGAGTGAATGGTCAAAGATTCCTGAAGTATAGTTTTGATTTAACCAGACAGCTAGAAGGAAGGTCAACCTCTTAGGAATCTCAAAAGGAAAATTATACCCTGTTACGTATGTCTACTTGACTCAACCTGGCATTTGACACTGGGTTATATGTTTGGCAAGACCTGAAGCGTTTCAGGCTCAATTTGCTCACAAAGCTTGCTTATAGCTAGCCGCAGTTGCACCCATTATTGCTGCCTCTTCTCACCTATATTGCTTCTCGGTGCAGGTATTCTAACCCTTTAAGGGAATGCGTCAGAACTCTCAATGAGACTTCTTCACAATGAGCTTTTTCTTGTTCTAGAAAACACTGGAATGACTTTCCCAACACTAAATCTGTCCTATTTACATTATCACTATTTAGTAGGAGGAAAAGCAGTAGTAGTAGTAGTAAAATTTATATACCATCCTTTATCTGAGGGTCACAGGACAGTTTACAATATAGAAACACAGAAATACATAACATAGTAATAAAATCAATTACAACCCCACCTCACCCCCACAGTTTATAAGGCTATAAATTGTTCATCAAAGGCATGGGAGAAGAATGTTTTTGCCTTACAGCTAAAGATATGCAATGAAGATGCCAGGCCAGCCTCCCTGGGGAGAGCATTCAACACGCAGGGCACCACTGCAGAAAAGGCAGGTTCTCCTATTGCCGCCCTCTGAGTCTCTCGTGAAGAACACACCTGAAGACGGGCCACAGATGATGATTTCAGGGTCTGGATTGGTTCATACGGGGAGAGGCGGTCCATATGACAAGCACTCACATTGCCCACTCATATTTTTCATTAAACCAAGATATGAACCACCCTTCTCTCTGTGCATGCCTCCCCGTTTTTTTTAAAAAAATATTTGTATTAAGTTTTACAATTTTATATTGATTACAATGACATTATTTCATAGAAAAAGTAAAAAAAGAATTCCCGTATCTCCCCCCCACGACTTCCCTCAACTTCCTCTTCTGGTTCATTGCATATTAACTTCTCCTGCTTGTTTTATTATACCTTAATATTACATTTTTTATTTTAAATATTGTTCTGTTCGTATCCTTTTTATACCATAATTGTTTTCAAACTACCTTACACTTTTTATTTTTGAATGTTTACATCTTAACTTCTATGTCCATTTTGTTAATTGTGTTTACTTAAACCCTGCTAGTGAGTTCACTTCTTTACAATATTTCTGTAAGTACAACATGAATGGTTCCCACTCTTTTTTGAAGTCTCTATTGGCTTTCACATAGTCCATCAGTTTTTCTTGACATTCTTCTTTTGTTGGTATCTTGTCTTATTTCCATTTTTGAACTAGTAATATCCTTGCCACTGTTGTGGCATACATAAATAGTTTCTTCTGCTCCTTTGGCAAGTCTTGACCTATAATAACCTATAAGGTTATTTTAAACATTCTTTTCATTTCATTATAAATTATTTCTCAATTTTTAAAAATTATGTTACAGTTCCACCACATGTGATAAAACGTGCCTTCCTTCTCTTTACATTTCCAACATGCCTCCCCTTCTAAGTTTTCTGCATTTTGCTCTGGAAATCTTCACTTTTCATTTTCTGGCCAAAATCTTCTTTTTTCCTAAAAGGTTGGGATTGGTAATTAAAATTTACATGGTTAATATTTTAGCTTTTAAAAAAAGGCTTGTTGGAGAAAAATGATCAGCCATAAAAAGTAGAAAGGTTAAAAAATGGTCAAATGCCATGAAAGGATTCACTGAATAACAGTAAAAATAATGTTTCGTTTCTTCATCAACTTAGATGAAGCATGTAACTTCATTATTAGACTAATGAAACTGATACCTGTTTTGAAAATGCATATAGTGCTTGTAGGGACCATGATGGATTTGACTTCACTGGTGGGTAATAGAAGGTTTTTATCCAGCCTACCTGCTATCTCCAGGAAAATATCTCCCTAGCGAATTTAAAATATTACTTTCAAGTCTAATTGCTGGAAATGTGTGTTTAGAATTGGCTACTCTACCACTGCTGTTGTAGGGTTCCTGTATGGTTGGCCAAGAGGAAGTGTAGCCCTTGGGCCAAAAAGATGAACCACCACTTTATTATACTGTCAATATCCACAGCAAGGCTCATCTGGCACTTTTGTTACATATCTTTAGGCCCCACGCAAAAACATCCCTCTTTTCCCAGGCCTTTGGCTGCTTAAACAATCTACAGCCTTGTGAGACTTGATGTTGTATACAGTTTAAGGTTGGGGAGATGAGAGGAGGTGATCTGTAAAAAGGATTTATGATCTGAAAATAGAGGTGATGTATGTATTTCTGTAACCCAAGAAAACCTTTAATAAAAATATATTTTTTTTAAAAATATGGACTTTTAAACAGGGGGTATTGTTTTTATTTGTTATTATGCTATGTATTTTTGTGTTTTACAAGAGACAGCTAGCAGACTAGTCGTCTCTCACAGCAGGAGAACTACTACTGTATCTTCCACCAAGGGATGAAGCAACCCATACTTGCTTTAGTTCTAAACCAGCAGGTGAAGTATGTTCCATAGGGAGCTGTGGTGTTAGCATCTCTTCATACCTCCATTTGTTTTTATGCTTCTCGGAGGTCTCCATTTGTTTTTATGCTTCTCGGAGGTCTCCATTTGTTTTTCCCCTTGTCTGCTTCACATACTTCTAAGCATCAGAGGCCTTCCAAGGAAAGAAAGATAGTTAATCCATGCCCATTCTAGTAGGAACTGCAATTGAGATTGTACTAATTATTTTGGATAGAAAGCAAGCAGGTCCCTACCTATTATTATTGTTGTTGTTGTTGTTGAGTCGTTTAGTCATGTCCGACTCCTTGTGAAACCATGGACCAGAGCACACCAGGCACTCCTATCTACCACTGCCTCCCGCAGTTTGGTCAAACTCATGTTAGTAGCTTCGAGAACACTGTCCAACCATCTCATCCTCTGTCGTCCCCTTCTCCTTCTGCCCTCAATCTTTCCCAACATCAGGGTCTTTTCCAAGGAGTCTTCTCTTCTGATGAGGTGGCCAAAGTATTGGAATCTCAGCTTCACGATCTGTCCTTCCAGGAAGCACTCAGGGCTGATTTCCTTCAGAATGGATAGGTTTGATGTTCTTGCAGTCCATGGGACTCTCAGGAGTCTCCTCCAGCATCAGAATTCAAAAGCATCAATTCTTTGTCGATCAGCCTTCTTTATGGTCCAGCTCTCACTTCCATACATCACTACTGGGAAAACCATAGCTTTAACAATACGGACCTTTGTCGGCAAGGTTATCTCTGTGCTTTTAAGATGCTGTCTAGATTTGTCATTGCTTTTCTCCCAAGAAGCAGGTGTCTTTTAATTTCGTGGCTGCTGTCACCTTCTGCAGTGATCATGGAGCCCAAGAAAGTAAAATCTCTCACTGCCTCCATTTCTTCCCCTTCTATTTGCCAGGAGGTGATGGGCCCAGTGGCCATGATCTTCGTTTTTTTGATGTTGAACTTCAGACCATATTTTGCGCTCCCTTTCACCTTCATTAAAAGGTTCTTTAATTCCTCCTCACTCTCTTCCATCAAGGTTGTGTCATCTGCATATCTGAGGTTGCTGATATTTCTTCCGGCAATCTTAATTCCAGTTTGGGATTCATCCAGCCCAGCCTTTCGCATGATGAATTCTGCATATAAGTTAAATAACCAGGGAGACAATATACAGCCTTGTACTCCTTTCCCAATTTTGAACCAATCAGTTGTTCCATATCCAGTTCTAACTGTAGCTTCTTGTCCCACATAGAGATTTCTCAGGAGACAGATGAGGTGATCAGGCACTCCCATTTCTTTAGAAACTTGCCATAGTTTGCTGTGGTCGACACAGTCAAAGGCTTTTGCGTAGTCAATGAAGCAGAAGTAGATGTCTTTCTGGAACTCTCTAGCTTTTTCCATAATGCAGCGCATGTTTGCAATTTGGTCTCCGGTTCCTCTGCCCCTTTGAAATCCAGATTGCACTTCTGGGAGTTCTCGGTCCACATACTGCTTAAGCCTGCCTTGTATAATTTTAAGCATAACCTATAGAATACCTGTAAAAGCATACTAGCCTGTCTATGTGGTTAATACAAGTTGTAGATTACTGCAGTGATAACAAAAAGCTTTTCTGTTAAGTGAAAATCTGGGGTAACCCTATCCATTAGCCAGAGGGAGGTGATCCATAGTCAGTGGTGATACGAGGAGTACTATTAAACATGTTGTATCTTGAGCTGTATCTACTTGAGCAGGAGAATGTGGATTTTTTCTGATTTTTTAACATGGGGGGTCCTAACTTTTGTGTGGTACCCTTGGGGTACCTAGCTTTCAGTGAGTGTTTGCTTCTGGTGCTAGGATTGTGTTTTAAAGTAATTTTTCTTTAAAATTATGCTATCTCATTCAACCATTTTCAGCCTTCATTTCAATTAACAGGATATGCTTTCAGTTAAATTTAATATAAATTCAGGAGGCTTACCTGTTTACATTGAAATTGAGAAAACAAAGAACTTTGTCAAATTCAATTTAGCATTACGGAGATTACTGCAGCACATCAGCCTTTTATCTATAGTAGTGTATAAAAGCACTTTGAACAGTGCATCAATTTTCACAGCCATTTAGTAGATTAGAAAGCAATTGTAAGCAAAATAAAACCCACATTAACTCCTGTCAACAGCCTCCCTTTTTCTCTGTTATGGATTGGTTTGAAATAACGATGAGGTCGGAACTGATTGCATCAACAGTACAGATGTATTATAAAAATGAATGAAGCCACTGTACGAGAATCCAGAGTCATCAGTAGATATTTGTCCTATCTATGTAGCAGCTTTCATGTTTGCTTTTCTGTATAGTACTATGAGCTTTTTTGGGGTGGGGGAGAAGAAGAAGAAGAAGGTAGGCTGTATGTGAGACACGTCTAATCCCTGGATCCCGCAAGTGTTAAAATATAAGCCAGGCTAGTTTCCTGTGTTCAGATGATAGCTTGGGTGATGGACTATTAAGGGAAACAAAGGAAATGGGCTCTGTGTGAGATGGCAGGTGGGTGGGGTTAGAACATTAGAAGGGCAAAACCTGAGTTTCGAGTGGAGTTGCTGTGATGGGACCTAGAAGTAAGTAAAGCAGCAAGCTTGAGACAGTCAGAGCAACGTTTGAGAGTCTGATTTCTGTTTCAGTCTAAGGCTGCAGGTATGGGAGAAACAGGACCTTTTGGGGGTGTAACTGCTGTGAACCCCCTCTATTGTATATATGTGTAAATAAACCATATACCATAAACCACTGTCTCTGCTGTGTTCCCAAAGGAAACAGAAACCCTGGGGGGGGGGGCGGAACTCCTGGAATCTTGCAGTGCTCTGAGATTAGGGTGATGTGCAGCAAGGCAAAAACAAAACCAAGCTCTGACATTAAGGGAACATGTCCCTGTCACCAAGAAACAATTGCTTATGTTTTGAAACAGTAATTATATCTAGTGACAGCTTTTTAAACTGTGCTCAATTTTCTATTCTAATAGTATTGCAGTTATAGCTGTCTAGTGTTTTGTATGCAATCAACAAAATACTTACATAAATAGAATCACATATTTTATTTATTTATTTGTTCATTCATTCATTCATTTATTTTAAATGAGCACTCCTCTGAACAATTGTTCTGATCCATTTGCAACATTATTTCCTGGTGCTGTCTTAAAAGCAATTAGAGTAACTAAAAATGACATTTTATCTGAGCTTAAAAGCAATTAAAATAAAGTGTACTTTTAATCATAGATGGGAAACCACCTATAAGCTAGTGTTCAAGGTCCTTTATATAATTTAAAATAAGGCTTGCTTTTTAAAAGAAAAAATAATGTGCCCCTCTTGTTGTTCTGTGGGTGAATTTAGAATAAGAGATTTTTAGAGGGGGGGGCATGAATTACTGAGGAGCGTACCAGTGCATATCTTTTTAATTGCTTGCCTAGGTTGGAGCAGTAATTTTCTTTCAGATAAGGAGTATTTCTATGCTGCTAATTTCTTTTTTGTTTTTTTGTTAAAAGTAAAAGCTGCCTTGACCTTCACTAAAATTTTACCTAACAAGCAGTGTCTGTCCTGCTACAGTATGAATAATCACAGATTGGTATACTGTGGTACCTTGGAAGTCAAACGGAATCCGTTCCGGAAGTCCTTTCAACTTCCAAAACGTTCGGAAACCAAGGCGCGGCTTCTGATCGGCTGCAGAAAGCTCCTGATGTTGGGGTTCCAAAGTATGTTTACAAACTGGAACACTCACTTCTGGGTTTGCGGCATTCGGGAGCCAAAATGTTTGATTCACAGGGCGTTTGCGAACAAAGGTACGACTGTATTTCATGAACCCAAAACACAGCATGGTAATTTTCAGTATTAACTACCTAAATCTAGTGAGAGTTGTTCAAAGAAGACTAAACAATTCTTGGCTTTTGTTTTTCAGTTCATCAGCCTTATTGCATTAACTGTATGCTGTTGCAAAAAGAAAAGAAAAAAATATTGCAAAAATATAAACTGTGAACCAGTGAAAGTAAATTGTCCTAGACACATAATAGTAATCCAAAATTTTGCCAATTGTAATTCATTGGGTGTGTCATGACAATTTAACTACATTGTGCCCTTGAACCTGAGTCACATTCTTAAGGCCACAAAGGCAATTTTAGCTACTTCCGTGGTTACACTAGCAACAAGTCTTACAAGACTCATGCAGTGAATGGGACCATATAAACGGTGGTGTGAAAGTCTGTCTTGCTCTAGTGCTGTCCACAAAAAAGGCCAGATCATTGCTAGTTTTAATATAATGTCCCTTTGTCCCTCATGTCTGCAGAGGGAGTTTCAGAACCCCTTGCAAGGTCCTACTGAGGAGCAAAATGGGGCAAACTAGGCACATATACTCAAACCTTCCATGCACTGAAGGGGGCTCTTGGAGCGCTTATATTCCATTTTGAATAAAGATGCTGCATATGTTCAAATGAGGCCGTGGTTAATGGCTCATGTTGAGCAGAATTTTTGTTACTAGAATGTAATAATGTTAATAATTATGAAGCGATGGCTGTGATTTGCTGGAAAATGAGAGGATGATTAAGGTATTTATCTTTTTATTAGCTACTGCTTTTTATGATACTTATGGAAATGCACTAAGTAAATTATTAAAACTGAATAAATTTTGCATAAAATTCTGCCAACAGCTAAAAATATTTCTGGATTAAGTCTAAGTCACAGATGTGTTTCTTCTTCTTCTTCAGGTGTTTGGCATTCCTGTCTTGATACTTTATGTGGCATGTTTCCTATCAAAAAATATTTTTAAAAATTACACTGCACTTAACAGCTTGAGCTATCAGTTCCAGCCATTTTGTTTCTATTCTTTTCACCCTTCCCATCCGAAAATCCCTTGCAGGGGGTTTCCGATGGTGTCCCATTCAGGCACTCATCAGGTCCACTGGGAAGCTTTAACACCTTGGGCTTTCCTAGGTCATGGGTTGATAACCAGTTGCTGATAATGTTGGCACGTCACACCATCCCTGATCATTGGCCACTGGCTGATGGGAGGTGTAGCCTAGCAGTGTAGAGCCACCATTTAGCCACCCCTTCATTTTAAAAATAAAAGAAATATTAGCTAGTTCAACTTAATTCATATCAGCCTTAAAACATTAATATTTTTTCAATTTACAATTTGTAACACCATCAGAGAGGGAGAGGAGGAGGAGCAAAAAAGCACTTCGATCAGGATGGAGATGCTGATGTCTTGGCAAAGCGAAGCATCTATTTACCCCATAGTAAGAAAGCAGTAGGGACGCAGGTGGCGCTGTGGGTTAAAGCCTCAGCGCCTAGGACTTGCCGATCGAAAGGTCGGAGGTTCGAATCCCTGCGGCGGGGTGCGCTCCCGCTGCTCGGTCCCAGCGCCTGCCAACCTAGCAGTTCGAAAGCACCTCCGGGTGCAAGTAGATAAATAGGGACCGCTTACCAGCGGGAAGGTAAACGGCGTTTCCGTGTGCAGCTCTGGCTCGCCAGAGCAGCGATGTCACGCTGGCCACGTGACCCGGAAGTGTCTTCGGACAGCGCTGGCCCCTGGCCTCTTAAGTGAGATGGGCGCACAACCCCAGAGTCTGGCAAGACTGGCCCGTACGGGCAGCGGTACCTTTACCTTTACCTTTAAGAAAGCAGTATTTAAAGGCAGAATTTAAATATAGCTTGCAAACACAATTTAAGTGCAGGATTCAAGTCATGCTGGTGCAGATCCAACACTAAATCAAATGAGGTAATGTACTGCAGAATGTACACCAGTGGGTGGAGGAGAGAAGGAGGAGCCACCAGCTCATGAAGTTCTCCCTAATATGTCTGCAGCAGATCTTAAGGTCACTTACGAAAGTGCCCTTACATGCAGTTGAAAGTGTCCTGTTTGTTATGGGTTTACCTTTGCAATCTAAAATAAGTGGTCCAGTTTTTAAATGAAAGGCATTGATGAGTTTTTTGAGGTTTGAAGTTTTTTTCTACAATCAAGTGGTATGTAAATTTTATGAAAGAAAAAATAATAATTCATCAAGGTTTCTTTATAAAGCAGCACCTTCTCAATGCTTCTGTTCCCAGTTAATCATAAAAAGCAAAAAAAATGTTCATTGACATCCTATTAAACGAGAGTTGAGGATTAGACAGTGAAGGATGAAGTGAACTCTGTTCCCTGAACTTCCACAACCCCAGGGAAGTAACAGTAATACAGTGGTGCCTCGCAAGACGAAATTAATTCGTTCCGCAAGTCTCTTCGTCTTGCGAGTTTTTCGTCTTGCGATGCACGGTTTTCCATAGGAATGCATTGAAAATCAATTAATGCGTTCCTATGGAAACCGCCTTCCCCCGACCTCTTCTGGCGGGCAGCACTTTAAAATCGCCCGGGACAGCGGAGGACTTCTCTGCTGTCCGGGGCGATTTAAAAGCCCCTGGGAAGGCAGGCAGGGGGGACAAAGACTTTTGCCCCGCCGCCTGCCTTCAGAAGAGGTCCAGGACAGGCTTCCGGAGGCGGCGCAAAACGGCAATGGCGGTCCTCTTTACCGTGTGAAGAGGGGCTCCGCGAAAAAGGGTCGTCCGCTGCGGCAAAGCGGAGACCCATTAAGACAAACCGTAGGCAGAGCGAGCCTGCGGCCGTGGGACTCGGCGGGTGCCAGAAGCCCCCCCAGAAACGAGGAAGGGACCTCGTAAGAGGCTCCGGAACGTGAACGGGGGAGCGGCGCTGTGAGTTCATCGCTCTTTTCGCGGAAGTGAAGCCGCGCTGCTGTTGCTGATGAGCGTCGACCTTTCTTCTTGAAAATCATCGTAATTGGCTGCAATTTACCCGTGAGTAAGGGGTATTAAAGATTGACTAAAGATTGATTTAAATTCGTTTAATTCGGCTGAAAACGGGAGGCGAGTAACAGGAAGTCCGCCTTCCGGTCCTGCTAATCAGAGCAAAGCAAAGAACCCGATGTGGGCTGAAGCGCTCAAAAGAGACTTTGAAATTAGTATGAAGGGGCATTAACAGACTGTGTTCCTCTAGAAATTAAAAAGATTGAAGGATTAAATCTGTTGGTTCATTGCGCTAAGGAATCTTCCCCCTATTGTGAAGGGACGTGGAATTGAAAGGGATAACCGAGCTATCGGACTGCCAGTGTTGCAAAGGAGTACTGTCAGGCTGCTGAAACTTTTTCTTAAGTACAAATTGTTGCATTGATGGATACACTATCGCTTTAATACTGATATTGGAACCTTTCCGTTACCTTGTGGCACTATTTTGAAACAGAACTATCTGAAAGCCTCCTTTTTGAACTTGGGGACTATAAAAGTTGAAATAGGAACTTTGATGGCGGAAAAGAAACTTTCTTTCTTATGAAAACCCCCCCTAGTGGATTTGCGGAGGCATAGAGGTCTGGGAACTGTACCTTATTGGGATTTTTTGTGGTTTAATTGTTTACATTCTGGACTTGCCTTTCTCATGGATTGAAAGACTACTTGACCTTGAACAGAGGCAGCTGGGGAATGAGTGGCCCAGGGAAAACAAGAGCATCTAAAGCTAAGGAAGCTTTAGCTGAGGAAGCTAAAGAAAAGAAAAAAGATAAGAGAGCTGGGCAGCTTGTTCAAACAACGTTGACTCATCAACGCAGATCCTCGGTACCAACTGTGCTGACGGCGCAGGAGGAAGAAGTTGAAACGCTTGCAACAGAAGATATGGCAACTGGAGGAACTGATCCAGTCTTGAAACAAATTTTGGAACAACTGGCACTTTTGAATAAGAAGGTGGACGATCAGTCATCTAAAATTGACAGAGCTACATCTACTATCAGCAAGTTAACAGATCAGGTTTCCCAGCATACTCAGGCTATTGAGAAACTGCAAGGAGCTACGGCGGAGAACTACAAATTAGCTGCGGAAGCCAATCAAAAAGCGGAGCAAGCGTGCAAAAAGGTGGAGGAGATCAAAGGGGAAGTAAGACCTCTGAAAAGACAGGTAGGAGAACAGCAAGCCTACCTGTCAATGGTGGAACTGAAAAGTAAGGAATGCAATCTTAGGCTGAGGGCCGTCCCAGAGCTGGAGCAGGGCAACCTAGAGGAATTTTTGACGCAGTTGTTTTCTAAATTTTGGGGGGTTGAGGAAGATAAAGACTTCAAAATCGTGACGGCCTTCAGATTGGGAAGATCGGTTAAGAAAGACAAGTCCAGAGACTGTTTGGTTTGTTTGAGAACAAGAGAGGAAAGAGACAAGATACTAGGCCAACATTTTAAAAAATCTCTGGAAGTTGAAGGCAAAAGGGCAGAAATTTATAGAGACATTCCTAAATATCTGTTGGATCTTAGAGCCTCATATACAGACTTGGCAAAATTGTTAAGGTACAACGCAATCCCTTACAGGTGGGAATTTCCTCAAGGTCTATCATTCACCTACAAAGGAAAGAAGGTAAGAATTAAAACACCAGAAGACCACCAGAAGTTCCTACACGACAACGAGGAGGACCTCCAAAAGAGAGCTGCAGATTCTTGGCCTCCACCACCGGGATCACCACCAAGACCCGTACCATCTGGAGGCGGACCGGCACCACAGCCTTCGGGAACGGAGGACAAATTAGATACCCAACTGTGATATCTAAGAAGTAGACCAGGATGTCTCTACAGCTTCTTAGTTGGAACATAAATGGCGGGAATTCTCCAGAAAAACGGAGAAAAGTATTTCATATTTTGAAAAAAGAACAATTGGACATTATTTGCCTGCAAGAAACACATGTGACAAGACTCCACAGAAAAGTGTTAATTAACAAAAGGTTAGGCCAAGAATTTATCTCATCGGACAAAGTTAAGAAAAGAGGAGTGGTGATATATGCAAAGGAGAACTTGTCACCAAAATTCGTATTTAAAGGTGAACAGGGTAGAATTTTGGCAATTGAAATTCAGACACAAGGAGAAAAGTTTTTAATTCTAGGAATATATGCCCCAAATGATGGAAAATCGGAATTTTTTAAGAAGCTGCATGAGACTATGCTGGACTATTTGGATTACAACAACATTATCATGTTGGGAGATATGAACGGCGTCGCCTCAGTGAATATGGATAAGTCGCAAAGTGCTAATATAACGAAAGACGGCAGACTACCAAAAACCTTTTTTGAAATGACTGACAATTTGGATTTGATTGATATATGGAGGATCAAGAACCCTCTAGGGAAAGAAGGAACTTTCTTTTCTGAGGCCCACATGACATGGACGCGAATCGACCAAATATGGATAACTAGAGGGCTGGCACCTAAGACTAGAAAAGTGGAAATCTGCCCAAAAACCTGCTCCGACCACAACGCTTTGAGAATGGAACTGAGATTAAATACAACCGGATCTTTCAGATGGAGAATGAACGACGCTTTGTTAAGAGATCAGGAGATTGTTAAGAAGGCCCAAAAAGTTTTAAAGGATTATTTTGAAATAAACTTAAAGACAAATGTGGAAAAAAGAACAATCTGGGACGCAAGTAAAGCAGTTATGAGAGGGTTTCTAATACAGCAGAATACGATTAAAAAAAGGCTCTGGAATGAAAAGAAGGAGAAGATTTTGGAGAAAATAAGAGAAGGAGAGAAAAAACTGAGATCCAGGCCTAAATCAAAGGAAGTATTGAGAGAAGTGAAGTTTTTCCAGGCACAATATTCGAAACTGATAAATCAAGAGGTGGAATGGAAAATTAAACAAATGAAACAAAGATCCTTTGAATCTGCTAATAAGTGCGGGAAGTTGTTGGCTTGGCAGTTGAAAAAGAGACAAAAGCTTAACACAGTTACAAATCTAGAGATTGAAGGGAGAATGGTTCAGAAACCCGAGGAAATTAGAAAGTGTTTCCAGAGATATTTCAAAGAACTTTATTCACAAAGGCCACAAAAAGGCTCGGAGGTGGACCAATTTGTCACAACTAATGGATTACAAAAAATACCCCAGGAAATGAGAGCAACCCTGAACTGTAATATTACAATCCAAGAAATTGAATGCGCCATTCAGAACCTCCAACTGGGCAAGTCTCCGGGACCTGATGGACTTACTTCCAAATATTACAAGGCATTGAAGGAATCATTGATACAACCATTGTTGGAAGTTTGTAACCAGATTATGGAGGGGAGGAAGGCACCGGAAACGTGGAAAGAAGCTTTCATCACGTTGATACCAAAATCAGAAACTGAAAAAACTCAACTTAAAAACTACCGTCCTATCTCACTCCTAAATGTGGATTACAAAATCTTTGCAGACATTTTGGCAAGCAGGTTTAAGAAAGTATTAAATGAAGTGATTCATAAGGACCAAGCAGGCTTTCTCCCTGGCAGACATCTATTTGACAACACAAGAAACATCATTGACATTTTGGAATTTTTACAGACTAACTCAAATACAAGAGCGGTGTTGATCTTTATTGATGCGGAGAAAGCCTTTGACAACATTTCTTGGATGTTTATGAAGAAAAATTTGGAAAGGATGGGAGTAGGGCGGGGGTTTGAAAATGGAATAGAAGCAATTTATTCAGAACAAAAAGCTAAATTGATAGTAAACAACGTGGTAACAGAGGAGCTCAAAATTGAAAAAGGGACACGACAGGGGTGCCCTCTATCTCCTCTGTTGTTTATTTCAGTCCTGGAGGTGCTATTGAACATGATTAGAAATGACCGGTTGGCACAGGGAATTGTGGTCGGAGAGAAACAATATAAACTGAAAGCATTTGCAGATGACTTGGTATTAACATTACAGGAGCCAGCCTCTAGTACTAAAAGAGCGTTAGAATTAATTTCTGACTTTGGTCGGGTGGCGGGATTCAAGCTGAATAAACAAAAAACTAAAGTTTTAGCAAAAAACTTGACAACTACTGAAATAGAGGAGTTCAGAAAAGAAACAGAACTAAATGTGGTTAAAAAAGTAAAGTACTTAGGGGTGCACCTGACCTCCAAAAATTTGAATTTGTTTAAGGACAATTATGAGAAATGTTGGTCAGAGATCAAAAGAGACTTGGAAACATGGTCAAGACTGAAACTTTCCTTGTTGGGCAGAATAGCTGCTATAAAGATGAATGTATTGCCGAAAATGCTATTTTTGTTTCAGGCCCTCCAGATCGTGGATAAGGTGGAATGCTTTGGAAAATGGCAGAGGGATATATCTAAATTTGTCTGGCAGGGCAAAAAGCCCCGAATAAAGTTTAAAATACTAACAGATGCGAAAGAAAGAGGGGGGTTTGCCCTGCCGGACTTGAAGTTATATTATGAATCTGCAGCCCTCTGCTGGTTGAAGGATTGGATTTTGTTGGAGAACACCGATGTCCTCGACCTGGAGGGATTTGATAATGCTTTTGGGTGGCATGCATATTTGTGGTATGACAAGGTTAAAGTTCATAAATTGTTCAAAAACCATATTGTCAGAAGGGCAATTTTTATGGTCTGGTCAAAATATAAAGACTTATTGGAGAGTAAAACTCCGAGGTGGCTCTCACCGATGGAGGCCAAAGCACGTAAAAGACTCAATATGGAGGCCCACTGGCCTAAATATTGGGAAATAATTGAAAAAATTGGAGATAAATGGAGGTTGCAGAGTATGGAAAAGTTAAAAAACAAGGTGCGAGATTGGTTGCATTATGCTCAAATTCAGGAAGTTTTTAAAGCGGACAAAAAAGTGGGTTTCCAGGAGGAAAAATCGAAACTAGAGACAGAGTTGCTTGAGCCAAAATCTAAGCTAATTTCGAGAATGTACAACTTGCTGCTTAAATGGAATACACAGGATGAGATTGTTAAATCCTCTATGACAAAGTGGGCGCAGGACTTGGGGCATAACATTATGTTTGAAGACTGGGAAAGGTTATGGAACACCGGAATGAAATTCACGGCATGTAGTGCCTTGAAGGAAAATATTATGAAAATGACATACCGGTGGTACATGACCCCAGTCAAGCTTGCAAAGATATATCACCTGTCTGATAATAAATGTTGGAAATGTAAAGAAGAGGAAGGGACATTTCTACACCTCTGGTGGACCTGCCCGAAGGTGAAGGCCTTCTGGGAGATGATACATAATGAACTAAAAAAGGTGCTTAGATTTACCGTACCCAAGAAACCGGAGGCCTTCCTCTTGGGCATGGTAGACCAGAGGGTGGCCAAGAAAGATAGAACTTTCTTTATGTACGCTACTACAGCAGCAAGGATCTTGATGGCAAAGCACTGGAAGACACAAAATCTACCCACACTGGAAGAATGGCAGACGCAGCTGATGGACTATATGGAACTGGCTGAAATGACTGGCAGAATTCGAGACTCGGGAGAAGAAGAAACGGAGGAAGTTTGGGAAAAATTTAAGGACTATTTGAAAAAGCATTATAAGTTGTATGAATGTTAAAAAAATGCTCCTTTCTAGGAAAGTACAGCTTCAGTATCGGTAAATTTTTGAATTGGTAAATAAGGCACAACAAGACAGAAGTGGTGTAATGAAATAATTTTATTGTGTTGAAATTAAAAATTAATGGATTTGGATTGAAATGCTTAGAGACCAGATATCACGATAAAATGGAAGATATATTATTATGTTTAAAATAAGTCAACAAATTGCTGAGGTTTTGGATTTACAGAGAATGCAGTGCTCGGAAGATGGGGGGAGCCCATTAGATTTATGGAAATATGTTTTTGCAATTTGAATTTTGTATATTATAAACCTAATAAAAATTATATTTAAAAAAAAAAAAACAGAAGAGGTCCAGGACAGGCTTCGCGGACCTCTCCGCAAGGAGCGGGAGCGCTCCTTGTGGAGAGTTCCCAGTGCGCCCAGGCTTCGCGGCCCCGCCGCCGGGCTTCGGGACATCGTTCCGATGCCGGGCGGCGGGGGGAGGCTTTCCCGCCCCGCCGCCGGGCTTCGGGACATCGTTCCGATGCCGGGCTGCGGGGGGAGGCTTTCCCGCCCCGCCGCCCGGCTTCGGGACATCGCTCCGGTGCCGGGCGGCGGGGGGAGGCTTTCCCGCCCCGCCGCCCGGCTTCGGGACATCGTTCCGATGCCAGGCGGTGGGGGGAGGCTTCAAAAGCCGTCCGGGGGCTTTTAAATCGCCCCGGACAGTCCCGGGGCGATTTAAAAGCCCCCGGTTAGGCAGGCAGGGGGGGCAAAGACTTTTGCCCCCCACCCGCCTTGGGATGAGGTCCAGGACCTCTTCCCAAGGCGGCCGGGGGGCAAAAGTCTTTGCCCCCCCGGCCTGCCTTCAAAAGCCGTCCGGGATAGCGGGAAGCGCTTCCCTGCTATCCCGGACCGCTTTTAAAATGCTGGCGGTGGGGAGCAAAGCCTTTCGCCCCCGCCGGCCTTCCTGGACCTCTTCTGAAGTCCGGAGGGGGGGAAAAGGCTTTGCTCCCCACCGCCAGCATTTAAAAAAAGGTCCCCGAGATTTCCCTATGGGCTTTCGTCTTGCGATGCAAGCCCATAGGGAAAATCGTCTAGCGAAGCGTCGCAAAAACCGAAAAACCCTTTCGTCTTGCGGGTTTTTCGTCTTGCGAGGCATTCGTCTTGCGGGGCACCACTGTAGTAGACTGGGAAGCAGATACATTCTAGAAGCACGGCAACTGGCCGCTAAATCCCTTAAGAGCAATTCTCTGACAGAATATATTATATGATACACCAAAGAACTGAGATGATGAAGCAGAGTTGTAGAAGATTCCTTACTACCTTGTTTTTCAGAGTTTGGGTGCTAGGTTTCACCACATAATTTCACTGTTGCCTGTCATATTTTTGTGTGTTATTTTTCAGACGCTGTTCTGGTGTATTGTACAGTATAGGTCAAATGCTGCTTTTGTAACTAGAGATTCTTCAGGAATAAAAGCATCACAGCCATGTTTGTACAGTACATGATGTGATATTTCAGAAAAAGTATGTGGATTAGTTTTATATAAGTCTGTTAAGGAAGGAATAAGTTAATATCAGGCAATATGAAAAAACCATTAAATGTTGCTTTTAAGTGCACTATTCATACTTAAATTAGTAAGATTTACTTCTGAGTAGTAGACACATAAAATTCCACTGTTGACTGCTGTGAGTAAAATCATTCTCTTGAAAAGATTTAGTCATAAATCCCTTTATAAAACTTGACTTTTTTCTCCATAATGCTTTCTATTTAATTCTGTGCTATGGTTTATATCAAATATTTATTGAAATGTGACTTGAATACCCAGACACTGTCAAGATGGTTCAGTGATTTAGTGGTGTTTCTCCTACAGCTTTTCCTGTAATCAGCAGATGCTCTGGGATTATCATAAATATTTCCTTTACACACACACACACACAAACTTACATGCTTCTGATTGAATTCAACTTGATACATAATAAATATCCCATGATGATCTTCAACCTTCTGTTTGTACTATTGCCTCTTAGTCTAGACATCCACTTTTCAGGGCTGCTTAGTTAAACTGAAGCAGGCAGAGAGAAACAAAATATTGTTCTATATACACCTACTGCTGCCACCCTCACTGGAGTGTTAAAGACTACCAAAACTCTAATTTCTTTGTTGGGCTAATTTTCTGCTCTGTTTCCTAAACTATATATATAATCTTAAATTTCAGACATCAAGGTGTTCACTACAACCACAAGGTAATGGCATTCTAAGTCAGCCACTGTCAGTTCAAATCTCATAAGCATATGTCTGAAATTTAGATTTTTTTTGTTGCCTAAATGTGCAGCACCTTACACTTGTTTACATTGAACTGCATTTGGTATTTTACCTCCCATTCACTCACTTTGAAGAGATCCTTTTGGAGCTTTCCTCACCCATCACTCTAAATTATTTAGGAACAAGTTAAAAGGCATAGGTCCCAGTACCAGTCCTTGGGGGACTCTACTTTCTATAGCCTTTCATTAGGAAAAGTGACCATTTATTCCTACTCAGCTGTTTCATTACCAGTTACTGATCTGCAAGAGTTCTCCTTTTATTATTAACTTCTAAACCTATTCAGTCTTTGGTGAGCTGCTTTGTAAAACCTATTTTTGATTTAATTTATTTAATAAACTTTATTTTTATTTTTCAACACAAAAACATAGAAAGTCATCAGAGAGATGCTTATATAATAATGGTATGTGTATAGCATTATTCTACATAGGTATATTAAGCTAACACATAATTTGAAGCATATTTCGTTTTTAGGTATAGATAAGGAGTTATGGAAGTCATTCGTTGAAAGTGTTTAGTACACAATGTCAACTGAAACAACTCTCCGATCTAATAAGTTAGTGAAACAAGGTCTTACCCCAGGGGTCAGCAAACTTTTTTTGAGGGGGCCAGTTCACCGTCCCCCAGACCTAGTGGCGGGCCGGACTGCACGCGGCAGAGGGGGCTTCTCTCTCTCCCCCTGCCGACCTCCTCTGCCGCTCTGCCTGCGGTTGGGAGGTGGCACCACCGTCTCTCCTTTTTCCCAGGCACAGGGCCAGCAGGCGCGCCAAGCTCCAGCCCACAGCGTGGCCATGGGGAGAGGCCGGCAAGCGGGCCATGAGGCTTCCTATCAAAGCCCAGCCCCCTTCCTCCGCAGGGCGGGGAGAAGCCAGGAAGAGGGAGGGAGGAGATGACGGCGCGGTGAGGGAGGGGAATTGCAAAAAAAAATGGCACCCGTAAAAATTGTGGGGGGGGATGGTGATCGTGCCGACCCAAGCAGCCATTGCAGAACCGTTTGCGGGCTGTATCCAGAGGGCAATTGGGCCGGATCAGGCCCACAGGCCTTAGTTTGCCGACCCCTGCCTTACCCTTACAATAGCCATGCTGGTTCCAACTCAGCAACACTTGTTCTTCTATATACAGTGGTACCTCGGGTTAAGTACTTAATTCGTTCTGGAGGTCCGTTCTTAACCTGAAACTGTTCTTAACCTGAAGCACCACTTTAGCTAATGGGGCGTCCTCCTGCTGCCTGCCGCCAGAGCACAATTTCTGTTCTCATCCTGAAACAAAGTTCTTAACCCGAGGTACTATTTCTGGGTTAGCGGAGCCTGTAACCTGACGCGTATGTAACCTGAGGTACCACTGTACTTGGTAATTTTATCCTTGATTGTGCTTTCCGCTAGTTTTCCTGGGACAGATGTTGAGCTAACTGGTTAAGCATATATTTTTAAGCATATATTAAGCACTTTTTTTTTTTAATGGAAACTTTCCGGTCCTCAGGTATAGAGGCTGATATTAGGGACAGCTTACATATTTTTTGCTAGATTAACAATTTTGCATTTGAGATCTTTAGTGCTTTACATTTTTTGTATTAGCAGTTTAGCAATTTTGCATTTGAATTCTTGGGTGGATGGCATGTGGATCCAGTGTTTTGTCAATTGTAATTTTGCCAATAAGGCCTCAAACTCATAAAGTCATATTCTTTGTTCCCCAGCTAGAGAATGGAGCAAAGCTAATTTTCATATAAAATGTTTGCTTAGTTTTAAGCATTTAATATGTAAGATGTGCTCCCTTGAGCTGTTTCACATGAAGGCCTTGATATCCATATATTTTGTAATCATCCATTCAACTATGTGGCCTCAATATACCACAGGGTGCATATCTATATATAATAAATCCATCTTGCCAGTAATTTCACTGATCTTGCTTCAACAGATAACATTTGTAACATGCCCTTTGAGCTTTCCACCTCACCTAGGACTTTTGCAAAAGAGCTGTTGTTTCTGTGGTAGGAAACAGGTTATCTATGTCTCAAGTGAGACAACAGAATATCTGTTTCTACTAGTGTTTATATAGTCTTTAAAGTCCAATAAGCTTTCCTGCTTAGCTGGGATGTATGCTGCTCCTAGAATGCAATTCAGTACAGTTGGTGTGTGCTCAATAGGACTTACTGTTGATTAGGATTAGGACAGTGCCTGCACACTGTCTCACCAGAGTGGTGCTTGCTCTGGTTATCTCCCGCTTGGACTACTGCAATGCACTCTACATGGGTCTACCTTTAAAGGTGACTCAGAAACTTCAACTAATCCAGAATGCGGCAGCTAGACTGGTGACTGGGAGTGGCCACCAAGACCATATAACACCAGTCTTGAAAGACCTATATTGGCTCCCAGTACGTTTCCAAACACAATTCAAAGTGTTGGTGCTGACATTTAAAACCCTAAACTGCCTCAGTCCAGTATACCTGAAGGAGCGTCTGCACCCCATCGTTCAGTCCAGATACTGAGGTCCAGCTCTGAGGGCCTTCTGGCGGTTCCCTCGCTGTGAGAAGTGAAGTTACAGGGAACCAGGCAGAGAGCCTTCTTGTTAGTGGTGCCCACCCTGTGGAACACTCTCCCATCATATGTCAAGGAGATAAAGAACTACACAACTTTTAGATGACATCTGAAGGCAGCCTTGTATTTTTATTTACAGTGGTACCTCTAGTTGCGGATGGGATCTGTTCCGGAGGTCCGGCCATATCCCAAGGTTTTCGCAACCAGAAAGACCACTTTTGCGCATGCACGCACAGCAAAAACCCAGAAATATACTTCCGGGTTTGCCACTTATGTATCCTGAAATTTATGTAACCGAAGGGATATGTAAGCAGATGTTTGACTGTATTTATTTATTTATTTAATTTATATTCTGCCCTATACCTGGAGGTCTCAGGGCGGCTCACAGAACAAAGCCAGAACACAAAACCACAAAATATATAATCAAAATAAAAACAACCCAATGTTGTTGTTGTTTAGTCGTTTAGTCGTGTCCGGCTCTTCGTGACCCCATGGACCAGAGCACGCCAGGCACATCTGTCTTCCACTGCCTCCTGCAGTTTGGTCAGACTCATGTTAGTAGCTTCGAGAACACTGTCCCACCATCTCGTCCTCTGTCATCCCCTTCTCCTTGTGCCCTCCATCTTTCCTGATATCAGGGTCTTTTCCAGGGAGTCTTCTCTTCTCATGAGGTGGCCAATGTATTGGAGCCTCAGCTTCAGGATCTGTCCTTCCAGTGAGCACTCAGGGCTGATTTCCTTAAGAATTGAAATCTTAAGAATGGCAAGCCACTCCAGTATCCCTGCCAAGAAAACTCCATGGACAAAAACAACCTAATAACAGGCCCCCCCCTTTTTTATAAGTGCATAGTGTTAAATAGTGGGTAGACATAGCAGACGACGCAGAGATTTCTCCAAAGCAGCTCTTTATTTGTAAGCTGGAACAGAACTGAACAGCAAACAGCTCAGCCGGCCTGCTTTTATAGGCAGCCGGCTGTCAATATTGTAGCAACAACAACCCAGGGTTTCCCACCTAAGGTAACTGACGTGGACCTGAGTGAAAACTATATACACACAATACTCCTGGTGGCCAGGGTGAGAACTTCAATACATAATACATAGGATGTCAATCAAATCAACAAAGGCCTGGTTAAAAAGGAACGTTTTTGCCTGGTGCCTAAAGATGTATAATGAAGGTGACAGGCAAACTTCCCTGGGGAGAGCGTTCCACAGACCAGAGTATTGGGAAGTTTTTAATGTTTTTAAGTTTTTAATGTTTGACGTTTTATTATGTTTGTATAGGTGTTGAAAGACGCCCAGAGTGGCTGGGGCAACCCAGCCAGATGGGGGGTAATAAATAATAATAATAATAATAATAATAATAATAATAATAATAATAATAATAATAATAATTTAGGATTAAGTAGGATTGCACTGTTGCTAATATGTCCCTTCTTGTGCCATAATCTGCTTTTTATACCCAAATAGGCATTTTCCCCGCTTTTTCTATTTGGTTCTCTCTTCATACTTGGCAGCTGCATTACGTTTCTAAACACATTCCAAGAGCTAGCTTCACTGTCATCTCAAATCAGATATTTTGCTTTCCAACACCTTTAGGAGAAGGTGACATAGCTAGTACCTCACTGATAACCACAACTCTTCATGGATGCTCCTCAAATACAAATGACAAGTAAAGTAAAGCTAGCCTAGAGCTGGCTTGTTCTACTTTTTAAGCTCTGCACAAGTGTTTACAACAGCCTGGCTTAATTCAGAATGTTGATGTTTTTAAAGTTAATTTGATTTCTATTCCCAAAGAACAATATTAATCTTGGGACATCAAGTACTTCCAAGAGCAAAGAAAGACTACCCTAGTAAGAGAGATTGTGGACACATGCTTTGCTGTATGCCACTAGAGCTTGATTAGACCTAGAATCTGTTCTACTCTCCAGATTTTGGGTAGGGGAGAACTACTACTGTACTTCCTACCTCACTGCTAGACTTTATTAACCTCTTACTAACATGGATGCTACTCCTTCTGTAGCGGATCCCACACTCAAATAAAGGCTTTACACATTTATTTTGGCTTCCTTATGTATTTACATACCATGCCAACAATAGACTTCACAAGGGGCTGCTTTCTGAAAGTGTGGTTTATAGCCATCCAAACCGTGTGCGTGGATGTCTTTGCCCATATACTAATAGGCAAAGGAGAAACCTGGAAGGCAGAAGCAACCACTTTGGGTGAGTCATTTGTAAATACCGCTTCAATATGGAATACAGCAAGCAGCAACTTGCAATTCAGTGTAAATGTAGCACTGTTAGCTCAGAATCTAAATGCTGATACATGCAGCATGACACTGACTTCCAATATCTAGTGAATTCACCACATTTTAGCACAGGATGCCAGCTCCACTGCCTCATTGTAAACAGCTGCTGGCAGTTGCTGAACTGCATCAAATGTTCCTCTCAACAAATTCTCAGTAATAGATTTTAATTTTCACAATTTCTCTGGTTATTTCGGTATTAGCCCACTTTACCTCTCTTGCATGCCTGCTGCTCCTGTTCTATACTACTTGCCCTGGAATCAATTTGTGTGAGTTCCAGCCCCCAACCTTTCCCACACACTACATCTCATCTCTCCAGCACCTCAGATCTCCTGCTTTCTCTGTCAACAGCTCACAAAGCTTCTTCCTTGAAGTAGTTTGACAATTGACCTTACTCTGTCGCTTCTTCTTAGTTTAGGTGAAGGGTGATGAAGAATAATGGAGGGAGAATGTAGTGTTAGAGGAGGGGGTTCAGGCGAACATTTCAAGGTTGCATGGATTGTATAAGCTGACCTGGCATCATATTACAGCTGCAAGAGTGAAAGGGTTGCATGACTTTTACTTGGGTGTTGCAATCTTATTCTTTGTAATCTTCAATTTTCAGTCCCAGAATTTTTAACTGTACCCTGGAACCTATTCTTAGGAGCTTTTTTGTGCTTTTTTGTAACCATACTTTGCCAACTTCCAGCTTTTCTCTCCAGGACAAAGAGTTGTAAGAGAAGATTGAGTTTCTGTATCTTTAACAATTACATAAGAGATAGAATTTTTGTAGGCGTGGCTTGTCATATAGGGTGAGAAAGGTTTGTCTGTTAATTATTATTATTAATTTCATTTGTATACCATTTAATATTTTTAAGAAAAAAACTCATAATGGTTTACAACACATTAAAACATCAAATAAAGCAATCCAGAATAAAACATTACTGAAGAAAGTCAAATATATAGTATAAATTCAAAGCAACGTAATTAACAGGAAAGTAAAATATTAGCTTAATAATAATAATAATAGTAATAATAATATACCATATTACTTATACCCCGCCCATGTGGCTTGGGCTTCCCAGCCACTCTGGGCGGCTCCCAAAATAATAATAATAATAATAATAATAATATGTGATCAAATATCAAACATTAAAAACTTTCCTAACTTCTTAAAGATTTTAAAATAAAACATTACCAAAACGTCAACTACAGAATACACATTTAATGTAACAAAGTTAACAAAAATTATGTTTGTTGGTTGTTGTTGTTATTATTATTACTATTTCCCAGTCACTCTGGGCAGCTTATCTGCCTTCAGATAAAGGACTACCTTCAGATGTCTTCTAAATGTCGGATAGTTGTTTATTTCCCTGACGTCTGCTGGGAGGGTGTTCCACAGGGCGGACGCCACCACCGAGAAGGCCCTCTGCCTGGTTCCCTGTAAGCTTACTTCTCGTAGTGAAGGAACCGCCAGAAGGCCCTCACCGTCTAGGGTAAGGTTACCAGATTTTTTTCGATGAATCTGGGGAGACTTTTCAACTTCAATGGATTTTGTATGGGGACTGATTTGTAAATCCGGGGATTGTCCCTGGGAAACGGGGACGTCTGGTAACCTTAGTCTAGGGCTTTAAAGGTCAGCACCAAGACTTTGAATTGTGCTCAGAAACGTACTGGGAGCCAATGTATATCTTTCAGGAAATCTTAAAGATTTCAAAAGAAAACATTGCTAAAGGAAGTCAAATATAAACTGCACATTTAAAACAGAATAATAAGAGAATAAAATATTATCATTAGCATATAACGTATTTGCCGCTCTTGCTGCCAGTGGTGGTTCATGGCCATTGGTGGTTGTGGAGGCTCAGGCCCAACTACATCTGCACTAAGAGACAGCCAATAGGTTAATCCCCTTTTCCGCCCAACTCGTAACGGCACAGGCTTCCTGCTTCCTTCCATGGCCTCTGGTCACCAGTAAAGGAAAAGGGGAAGGGCGTGACAGGGCCATTGCTATAACCCAGCTGAGGTCAGGATGCGACCCATTGGTACACTGTCTCTCTCTAGTGACTAGTACTGGCAGTGCACTTTCAAGTACTACTGGAGTAGTACAATTATATTTTATATATATATACACACACACATATATATATATATACACACACACATATACATACATATATATATATATATATATATATATATATATATATATATATATATATATAATTTATTTTTATATATTATCATGACCATATTGGAAAGGGGTGATGTATTCATGTTAAATTAAAAGTAAAGGAAAAGGACCTCTGGATGGTTAAGTCCAGTCAAAGACGACTATAGGGTGCAGCGTTCATCTTGCTTTAATACAATGCCCTCACAATTCTTACATCAAAATTGAGCATTAGTTCAATTCCCTGTTAGGAATTAAAGCAGTGGCCAGACATTCCTTAAATATTCAAAAGCTTTACTTGCAGAGCAGATGATAAAATAATATATCGGCATTCGCAGGACATGCTTATTCAAGCATAGGTTCAGCTTCACTTAAAATATAGCTTCTTGTTTTAAATCACACACTGTGTCTCCCTCTTCCACCTCTGCACTCGGTTTGCACTTTCCTATAGGCCTTGCAGCTCCATGAAGAGATTCACATTTCAACCTTTCTCTGTTCCATTCAGAGACCCAATAGCTGCTGGACTGCTGTCTCTCTATTCATAGAGAGCCCTCTCTATATTCTCTATTCAGAGAAAAAACATTAACACTTTCCTTCTAGCAGTGTTCAGAGAAGCTTCTTTATACAGCCATCTCTTTATGCTGTGACATCGCAGTGAACTCACACAAAATGGAGTATGTGACTTGGTACTTCTCATGTGACCAAAGTTAGCTAACCACATGAAAGTTACTGGAGCACATGCTAGAATCAGCTAGTAACTAATCAAAACTTGAAATTGCTTTCTGTAAACACACAGCAATATCTATTTAAGCAATCCCCTTTCAACAAATGAAATCAGTATATCTAACAGTATGGGCATTTCATATGCCTAATTTTCATATGAATCAGCTTTAGACACATTCTGCAATTATCAGATTTAAAACTGTTCAAAACAGCACATCTGTAAGTGCTCACTCAGTTCTCCTTTCTGTTGCTGGGATGGACAGATGGACAGCCACTGTAAGCTTAGAAACAAGTTCCTGTGCACAGACCACATACATCTTTGATCCAAGAAAGATGAGTTCCAGTAAGCATAATCTTGAGTTTGAAACCTTTCCAAAATCAAGGATTCAAATAAGCGCGACTGTAAGCAATGACATAAATACAGTTTCACCTCTCCTTTTTTCAACATGAAGATTAATATTCATGTAGAAAACAGCAAGTGCAAATCACAAAGCATCTGTTTTTCCCTAGGTATGCTTGCTGGATACCTATTACATTTATCTGCTTCCTGATGCATATACCCAGAGAGAAATGCTGAAAGTTCCTTGCATCTTACATTTAATGCTCTCTTCTTGACATGAGTAATTATATCCAAGTCAGAAAAAATAATGTGAATCAGCTCTGAGCCATGTAGTGAACCTGGCTTTCAAACACAATTTCCAGCAATCAAAAGTGAAGCGGCAGGAAAGAAAAAGAAACCCAAGAAAATATCTCTGAATGGAATGCGTAGAGCTAGAGGTGCTCTAAGATGCTGCTATCAACTTACCAAAGTGGAAAATGTCAGACTTTGCCACTCGCCACTAAGAATTAGATTATGAAATCGAACAAATACTATTTAATACCCATAGTAGAAAGTGTATTTTTGCAGGATGTAGGGGATGAGGTGTACATGTTTGGGCATATAAACATTCACTATGGTTTTATGCAATTTCACAAGGCCTTTTCAGACATTATGGGGTTGCTAATCTAGGTTTGCCCCAGGGACTTTATTGAACAGAGCTACAACCAATCCCAATTCTGATGGGTAAATCTACATTGCTTTACTGTTGTTTTTTAATGGTTAAGTGAAGGAGTACTACTAACTATTACCATATTTTTCGCCCTATAGGACGCACTTTTCCCCCTCCAAAAATGAAGGGGAAATGTGTGTGCGTCCTATGGGGCGAATGCAGGCTTTCGCTGAAGCCTGGAGAGCGAGAGGGGTCGGTGTGCACTGACCCCTCTCCCTCTCCAGGCTTCAGGAAGCTCTGCGCAAGCCGCGGGAGTTCCCCCTGGGCTCCCCCGGCTTGCGCAGCGCTGCCTCTTATCCCGAAGCCCTGGCGCGCTCAGTCGTGCCGGGGCTTCGGGTAGCTCTGCGCAAGCCGCGGGAGGGCTCCCCCGGCTTGCGCAGAGCTGCCTGTTCTGGGGTCGGGGGAAGCTCGGGCTTCCCCCGCCCCAGCCTCACGCCTTGGGGGGGAAATATTTTTTTTTCTTTATTCCCCCCCCCAAAAAAAAAACCTAGGTGCGCCTTATGGGCCGGTGTGCCCTATGGTGCGAAAAATACGGTAAATGGTTTCAAATATTATTATTTATTAATTGCCTTCCACCTATGCCCCAAGGCAATGTACAAAATATAATAAAAACAGTTACAAAGCAGCACAACAAATGAGATGAGTTTAAAACAATTCAAAATGAGCAGCTATGGCAGAGCCCTATTGCTCTACCCAGGAATACATGTTAGAACAAAAATGTCCTCTCTTGTTTCCATGAAGTAGAGATACTGGGTATCTGTTGTAGCTCAGTGAGCATGCTGTTTCACAGAACAGCGGAAGCCTTACAGAGAACCTACTTCTGAATCACTGTAGAGTGGACTTCTAATATTTTGGTGCAACCGGTTTAGAATTTCAACAGCCAGGTTGCTCACCAGGGCAAGGCAGTTTGAGTATTTTATACTGATCCCGGTTCAACTGCACTGGTTACCAATTAGCTTCCAGGCCCAATTCAGAGTGCTGGTTTTGACCTACGTATAAAGCCTTAAAGGGCTCAGGACCACAATAGTTCAAAGCCCGCCTCGTCCCATATAAGCCACCCCAGACTGTGTTTATCATCTGAGGCTCCTCCACGTGAGGTCCAAAGGGCGGCTACATAAGAATGGGCCTTTTCTGCAGTGGCTCCCCATTTGTGGAATGCTCTCCCCAGGGAAATTCATCTGGCACCTTCATTATACGTCTTTAGGCACCAGGCAAAAATGTTCCCTTCAACCAAGCCTTTGGCTGATTAATATTCTACGGCCTATTCAACGGTGACCGTGTATTTGTGGGAGGGTTTGGGGGGGTTGTTTTTGTTTTAACTATTTCTTTTGTGCTTTTATTCTGTATTTTAATCTTGTGAACCACCCTAACATCTTCAGATGAATGGTGGTATATATTTTTTAACAATTACAGCAGCAACAACAACAACAGGAACTTGAAGGAGACACTCCTACAGAACATAGTGACCTGATGTGTATATAAGGGGCAATGTGGTCTGCAAAATAACCTGGTCCCAAGCTGTACAGGGCTGGATATGTTAGTACCAAAACTTGAACTTGGCTTGGGAGCAGATTGGCACTCATTGCAAATGCCACAAACAAGGTGCTGTATGCTGATGGTAGTTTGCCCTCACAAGCAACCTGGCCACTGCATTCTAGCCACCACATTCAGTACTAGCTGCAGCCTCCAGACCAATCTTGTGTGTAGTCCCACACAGAGCACATTGCAGAAATATAACATTGAGGTTAGCAATGCATGGGCAATGTGCTCAGGCTGTCCCAGTTCAGAAATGGCATAGACAACTTCCTGTACATGGGAGCTGCTCAAAGTGCCCACTTGTCAGATTCAGTTTATTAAACCTTATCCAGCCCACCTCTGCCTCTAGACACCAGTACAGGACCTGCACAGCCATCTCAATTGTTACCGAAAAATAGAGTTGAGGAGCATCACTGTAATAATGCCCCCTCACTTCATATGTCCTGTTGACTTGCTCCCAAAGGCTTCATATAGAGGTTGAATAGCATTGGAGACGAGGCATCTCATAACTCAAGAGCCAGGGAACTGAGGGACACCCTTCCAGTGGTATCTTCTGGAACTGTCCCTAGAGATAATCACTGAGACAACCCAGGAACTACTGCAGAACAGTGGCCCCGATACCTGTTCTCCCATTGAAAGCCCAAGAGTAAGAAGACCCAGTTCAAATGCCAACCCAGCTAGGAAGCTCAACGAAGCTCACTGGCTGATCTGGGGTAATTTTTCTGAGGCTTGTCTTGAGGATATAAACAGGATGGGGAATGTGTACTGCCCCAGACTCCTTGAAAGGACTGTCACATAAAAGGACTAAGATGAACTTGAATCCGGGCTTTTGTTCATATCCAGAGCTGCTTCTCACTAACAACGACCAAAACAATCTACAGTAGTTATGCACCCTCATGGCAATTGCTACAGCTTAAGATGGCACAAACATTGGATATGAATGTAATACATCCATAAGAATTATTATTTTCTCAGACCCCCTGATGCTTATTCATACATTTTTGTTTGAAGCTGAAAACCACATGCAGTTTTGGAGCTACTCGTATATGCAATAAAGAGCTAAGACTACTGTTCATCAGCGCAAGGATTTTCCCCTGCATCCTGGAACCACTCTATTCCCCCTCCCCCTCCGCCCCACACCCCCTACATCTGTTCTGAGGTTTCCCCTAAACTGCACTGGACATCTACGAATCCCCTTGTATCAGTGTAAAGAGAAATACTGCCCCATGGATATTGAATGGTTAACATTTGCATGTGTTAACTGTTGCATCAACAAAAAAAGGTCTCTCACCATGTTGATGCCCTTTTAAGAAACTTTAAAATTAAAACACACAAATATATATAGACAGAATGGGGAGGGGAGTTTCAGTACCACAGGACAGCCAATTCCTGTACTTTAAGGAAATAGCAAGCCGTCTTAAGTGGAGCAGGCTAGTTTTGCATGTTTTAGGGTGAGTTATGACCCCAAATGTGTAAAAAGGTTAAAATGCCCTCATATCAAAGTCTAGCTGCACATGGAAATTTCTACAAATTGCATGATAGGAAGAAAATAGTTTTGTTCTTCAAGAGCCATACCAGGAGCCTTTATTAAGTTTTGAATTGTCTCTAATATGGCTATTCTTCTTTTTCAGGCTAGTATAATCATTCCAGTATTTATCTCTTTTGCAGTTGCATATTTAAATTCAAACTATGTAAATTCAAAAAGGCACAATCATCTTACATGCTTAGTGCCATTCCTTTGAGTCTTGTGTGTATCTAATTCTGGTTATATGTTTGTGCAATTTTCTCATACAGTAAATGAAGCTAAGTGAAAATTGCTTCTCTCTTATTGGATTTTAAGTAACAATTGTCCCCCTGATGCAGGAGATAGAAGAGGTTATTTTATTTTCTCCTAACAGCCAAAAGGTGATCATACTTCTAAAATTCGTTGAGATTGCCCAAGAAACTGTGTAAAAAACTCATCCATCATTGTGAGCCCCTGGTCAGGGAATGACAGTGCAGTAAATATCTTCAGCAGCAGCCTTTTAATGTACAAGCTGTTTTCGGTTGGGATTTTCAGCACTCACATAAAACACACTGTCATGAGTGACTGCCTGTGCTCCAAAGTCATTACTATTGGGATGATGGAACATCTTTCAGCGAATAACCAAAAAACTCTAAATGTCATGTCAAGTTTGTTGAAACCATTTTCAAGCCTTGTTCAAGGTTACATGAATATTGAATATGCCTTTTTTAAAAGAAAAAAGTGTAGGATCTATCAGAAGGTTTGTTTAGACAGGTAAATTGAAGAGTATATTGATTTTTTATAATTGCCTTATGTATTGTTTAAGGCCCCAAGTGAATCTACACTTCATTTTGCCTCTTTAATAGAGCAAATTACGGGGACAATAATGAACTATGATATTCCCAACTGCATCTGGTTAGGGAGTTTTGAAGTCAGAATACTAGAGTAGATGGCCTGATCCAGCCAAGGGACCTTCTCAATGAGATTTTTGGTGTGTACAGGGAGAGGAGAGGAAAATGATATCCTTACATCATTGGATACAACCCTGTGTATCTGGAAGCTGCTATGTTCACTTTCATGAATTTACAAATGTAAAAACGCCCTATATCGGTTTTATTGATGTCTACTCATCTGAGCTAAACTGTTACTTGGGGGTGGGGGGTGAGGCTCGCCATTCTTTTGTTTCCTCTGGGACTAATTCTTTGTTTAGAAGATTCCAAGACGTTATTGGTTTCAATGTGAGGGATGAGTGTTCAGCATTTGAGAAGCGCTCCTGCTTTATATTTATGAAATGTCAGGCTAGGATTCCAAAGACCATCCTACCATTTCCATGTACCCAAGCGTGCCTTGGAAAGTTTAAACATCCCGCTGGGCTTGCTTACAGTATGTGGCTCTTTGGATCCTAGCCATAAATTTTAACTTGTCCATGGGTAGACTTCGTTATTTTTATTAACAGTTTTTCTTCAATGTGTTTTAATTAGATTACAGTTTAAACTTTCGTACTCGGTTCTTTCAGTTCATTAACCAAACGCCCGCTCTTCTCTTTAGAATGTAGAATTGCACAGCTTTGCCAGTTTTCAGCAGTTGGGGTGCTTGAGTCAAAAATAATTGTTATTTGTCTGTTTTTTACCTTACAGAAAACCAGAAAGCACCAACAGAAAAGTTACATTTGCACCACAATATGAACACAACATCAACAAGGAATCCAACGAGCAAGGACCTTAATTTCAAGATGGACACTAATTCATCTGTAGAAAAGAGAGCAGCTGTTGGGAAAAAGGGCATTAGTAATGGAGGAAGTAGAGGGAAAGAAATGGAGCTTGCTGGCTTTGTTTCTAAAGGAGAAGCAATTCCTGAAGTAGAAGCTCTGCTAGCAAGATTACGAGCACTGTAATCTTTGACTTCACCGATCAAAGCAAAAACTGAGTCCCTTAAGATGTTCAAGAAAAATGTATGTCTATAACAGAATATACAACTTCAGAAATGCAGGTGGACCAATTCTCCAAATCAGAAATACCTGCAAGTAAAAAATTAGCATGTTCCTCTCTTTCAGAAAGACTAATTCATTAGCTTTTCACATGCTGTGAGTATTTGATGTAAATGAGCTTTTGAGCAACTGATCTCCATTAGCTTTCTGAAGCAATACATGTTTATTTTCTGATTGGCACCATAAAGAAGCTTTTCATGGCTGTTACATGTTTTGCATGATGCACATTTGATGTATGGATTTATAATGTTTTGTGCCTGAATACAAAATTGTTCTTTGTATTCCTGTAATATGGCATTGATGTCTTGCGTAGTTGGAAGACAATTCAAGGATAATGAAAGGGGGGAAATTTTGGTTCACAGATCTGTTGACTGTTGATTAACACTCATTCCCCCTATGTGCTCCACTTTAAAACAATTGTAAGCTATTGACTTAAATTTTTAAAAATGCAAATCAAGCTATGTACATCCTGGGTATTGTGCATTGCAGAGTCTGAAATTTTAGTAGAAAAAAGTGCAATACAATATTACATAAGTTATAAATAAGTTTAATAGTATAGCTTGATTCTTCATCAGGTAAGTGCTAAAATGCATTCATTTATTGCTAATCTACAGACAACACTGCGTATCTATGCATAAAGTGATATCAAATGTATGATAAGATGTATATCCAACCTATAGTTGTTACTCAAACTTGAAATATAAACACAATTTTGCCTTAGCACAAATTTATGATTATTAAAGGAACTTAGTTACTCTTTGACTGTGACTCATCTTAATTTTTCTGTTGCGCACAGAAAGACACCTAAGGAAATATTTGCCAGAATTGGCTTTTTAAATCACTTTGTTACAATGCATGCTGTTGGATTTGGTAGAGATTTCTCGCATAATTAATCAATATTGGTGTATTTTTAATTCATTTGTAAATTGCACATCACTGCAGTGTAGACTAATTAATTACTCTTGCAATAGTATATTGCTTCTGGTTTTAATTGGGTTGGAAAACTGGATCCATTTATGAGATCCTTATAAGATCATACCTGCAGATTATTTGGACATACCAATTACCGGTAATAATTTTCTTCAAAATGTTGTGTAGGAGCTATTTTTAAAAAATGCATTGCCTTAATTATTTTTGAACAAATAAAAGCAGAATGTTGAAACAGATCAAACTTCAAATTCCTCACCAAAATGGTTTAGGGATTATTGAATTTAGTATATTTCTTTGTTACACATCTTCTTGTTTATTTGCTCCTTTAAAAATCGGACAAATATGCCTTTGGAAGATGTGAATTGCTTTTTAATGTAAATAACTCAGATCACTTTTCGTTGTTAAATATAGATCATTTCTGTGTCTTCCTAGCATTAAGAACCAAAGTGGACTTTGCTGCTGTTGTTGTTGTTGTTGTTACCATTACCTATTGCAGTTATACCCAGATTTCCTCCAGTGGCTTAAAATGGTATACACAGGTCTCTAGCTTCCCCATTTTATTCAGGCAGTCCTTGATTTGCACTGTGGGGCAGTGCGAGGAGGCACCTCTCTGTGGGGCAGGGGGGCAGCTCAGAGACCAGGGGTGGCAGCCGTGGCTGGCCAGAGGACTCCCAAGGAGAAGGGAGGGGGGAGAGGAGGCTGAAGGAACACTCCACAAGGGAGGGTGTTTGAAAAAGGGTGAGAGACTTCTAGGCAAGGGGGGATATAACTGGGCTCCTGAGCCCCACAGGTGTGCCACAGAAAGAATGTAGTTGCTCAAGGGAGCCATGGACACAAAAGGTTGAAAACCTGCCATAGTGGCTTTTTTTGATTACCACAATGGTGCTCAAAGCAAAGCCAAATCACAGTTCAAATTGCACTGAACTACTCAGTGACATCTTCCTACTGGACAGTTGGTGATAGACAACCTTGTGGGGAACAGAGGGGAATGCCAGTTGTAGGAGGCTCTATTTGCCTGCACTTTCTTATTAAACTTACATTTGCAAACAATGCTGATAGAAAAAATCCAGTTCTTTGAAATATCACAGCATGTTCTATGGTCTGAAACCTTTTGCAGTAACTTCGGCAATATATTATTAGTAGTTGTAGTGTTTAGGTGTGTAAAGGTAGTTTCTTTCCCCACTATTGCAATCCCCACCCCTCATTTATGAGTTGTGTGGTCTTATATTTGGACAGATTCTAAAGTGATGTGTGATCTTACGATTATAGAACAAGAATACCTTCAGTTAGGTCAATATTGTTTCAACTGCTTCAACATACTATGAGAACTGTTATGTTTGAACGTAGATCTTCTAAAAGGCTGAAAAAGCATTTCATCATCAAAATTGGTTTTCTTCCCTACATCTAAACAGGCTTATCCTGATGATGATGTAAGAATGAAATGTGTTTTGAAAGGCCAGGATCTTCATGCTTCTTGAATGTATGCTGCACCTGACGTATAACGGCACAGAAACAGGGAGGTTAGGAAACAGATCTGATAAATGTGCTACTTGATTTCACTTTGGGGACCTGAAATTGCATCTTGCACAGAATGAAGCAACTGGAAATGAAATAGTTTCAAATGACATCTTTAAAGGTCATGAAGGAAATGATGGTAGGTGATCCAGACTTTCTATGGCAACAGGTGTCTTGTCTATTCAAAGAAATATACCAGAACACACCTATTTTATGGCACTATTTTCAGACTGTTCAAAATGAACAAAAGGATAGAGAAAGGACCCCAAGAAATCTAAGCAAAAACCCTAATATTCTTCAAATTTATTTTTTAAAGTGCAGGGGGTTGTGACCCTGAAGTGATATTCTTATTTTTTCCAGTAAAGGGAGCACCAAAATGTCTGAGATGGTTCAATAACTGAAGCCTGGTTTAGAGAACCTGGTGATTGTGATTAAAACTGTTCTTGACCCATAACATTTCAGAATGCAAAAGGGGGTTGAGTGTTATAATGTCTACCTTTCTATACTTACACATGCACATTTCGCAGCATGGGGAAAACTTGGGTCAAAGAGTACTAATCTAGCCTTCTATCTAAAATGCTAGTTTTTGTACATACTGTATTGGCCTGAATATAAACTGCACTTTTCCCCCAAATTCTGACCATGAAAAGTTAAAGTGCGCCTTAAATTTGCGACCTTACAAAAATTGGCTTCCACGATATGAAACAGCTCCCAAGCCTCCCCTGAGAGGAGGAAGCTATCCTATCCTTCAGCTATCCTATCCCTCAACTCCTGTCTGAAGAGATGTGGTCCAATATACCACAATATCTGTGTTTTATATAAACTAACTGAATAGTTGGTGGTTTATAGATGCTATGTTGGTTTGGGCATGTCCTTCTGGCATTCTGTTGCATGTTTAAGTTCAACCAAAAGTAAAATATATGTGGACAAAAATAACTCCAGTTTTCTTTATTTGAAAAGAATAATGAATTGGCAACACTCCCTAGTACAGTGGTGCCCCGCAAGATGAATGCCTCGCAAGACGGAAAACCCGCTAGACGAAAGGGTTTTCCGTTTTGGAGGTGCTTCACAAAACGAATTTCCTATGGGCTTGCTTCGCAAGACAAAAATGTCTTGCGAGTTCCTGCGGGGTTTTTTACCTTCCCCCCCTTTTCCCAAGCCGCTAAGCCGCTTAACAGCTGATCCGCTAAGCCCGCTAAGCCGCTAATGGGCTTGCTTCGCAAGACGAAAAAACCGCAAGACGAAGAGACTCGCAGAACGGATTCTTTTCGTCTTGCGAGGCACCACTGTACTATGAGTACAGTGAGTACTATGTTGAGCATGGAAATGACCTTAGTGAGTCATCCTTTGCCAAAGCTAGCGAGATTGCATCTATTTGCAATCTTCAATGCATACATAGACACACTGAATGTTCTTTATTGGGCCAGCTGGAAGGTTTCCAACCATGGTAGAGACCCACTACTTTGGAGGGGGGGAGCAGGAGATGACACGCCTCTACTGCCCCTGAAATTGGTGCAAGTGATGGTTGTAAAGGCTCCCTCATTCCACCCAGGAACATCTTCATCAGCAGAAGGCAGAGAAGAGCCAGTTCCAATCAGCCTCAGGGGCAGGATATGGTTCATAGGTTTGGCTTGAGCCCGGTTACCACTTTAAATTTTGACACTTTGTTGCCAAAAGTAGTGCAAGGGAGGGGTGATAATTGGGCGCTTCAAGGGGTGTGTCTACTTGGTCCTAAGTTGCTCCCATGCCCCCTTGCTTTGTGTAACTTCATGGGGCAAGAGCTGTCGCTCCACTGAGATTATTGTGAGGGTAAAGGGGATCCTGAGCCATGCATTTAAAGCAGTGTTTACCAACTCGGGGCCATATGGCCCCCTGCCATAGCTGTCAACATTTCCCTTTTTTAATTCCAAATAGGATTCCTCGCAAGAAAAGGGGAAAGTTGACAGCTATGCCCCCTGCCCCCCCAAAATATTCCAAGGGGGCCACAGGTAAAAATCACGTAAATGCGGGGGGGGGGGGTAGTAGCACAAGGCTAGATGGCTAAAGGGGGAAGTGAGAAGTGAAGAAAAATAATATTTGTATTGATTTTTATTGGGGGGGCACCTCCCATGGGGGAACCACAGGAAGGAAACAAGGTCAGAAGGGGAGATGGTTGGGAAAAGGTTGGGAAACACTGATCAAAGGATATTCAGTGAAACTGCTTTACCCATTTTTTTAAAGTTTCAGCATGCCAATTTTCCTGAATATGATGCAAAATGCATTTGACAAGGAGTTTGTCACAGTTGCAACATTGAAAAGTGGTCTATCCACATGATCAATGCAAGCGTCATCTTAAATATCAACTAAAGCAGTTGATTTCCAAATTGTGAGGGTGGGAAAAACTTCTGGGTGGGTTGGTCCTTTTGCTGGTGCGCTAACTGACATTTATTGGACTGACAGCATTTGCAAGCACTTGATCTTCATCATGCTGATGAGCAGATCCATGCTGGGTTTTATTTACACTCCCAACTTGATATTTGCCCCTGAGAAAAAAAATGGTATGTTTGTCAGTTTCAATTTCAAGAACTTTCTGACACTTTGGTGGTTTGAGAGAATGTACTGATAGGAAGAGCACACTCTTCAGTCAAGAGGTAGGTACTTCTTTATTTAATCTGTTCCTGTTCAGTAATGTAGCCCTAAACATGATGAATATGACAATTCTAAAATAAGGACATAAACATTTGATAAACAGTATTGCAGAATGTGAAGTGTGTTGCATTCAGCCAGCCTGTTGCTAAATAGCATGGACACAATTTAGTCAGTGATGGGTGCAGTGTCGAAGCACGCAGAATTTCTACTGCCACTCGATTGCACACACAGGCATGCCTCCAGACAGCTGTGGAGGCTGTTAAGGCGAATGGCAGACCTGCATCCTTCACCATATCCCCTTCTAGCTTTCCCCTCTGCTTGGTGCAAGTTCATGCCTGCTGTGGAACACAATTAACTTGCGTTGAGGCAGGTGAAGGGACTTTGGAAGTCCTATTTACCTTTATGCCTCCCCCCCCCCACTCACTGCCTCTGGGCCCAGTCTAAAAACCAATGTGGGAAATGGTTTTGTTGAGTCCATGGGCATCATCTGCATGAAGGTGCAGCACCCATAGTTGGCTAGGAATCCTGGATTCCTAGGTCACGTGGCAGACCAGTCTGATCAGCTACAGCAACAGAAGCTCATTTTTTATTGCAATCCCAGGAGCAGTGAGCATGGCTTTTACTGGGGGGGGGGGGCACAGACACTAGCTCCAGACAAAACTTTTTCCATGGACTGCTTTACCGGGGCACCCTAAACACTTTGTTCCAGTTTTGACTAAGGATCCAACCCAGTGTCTTTTCCCCACAAAGTTGTGACTGTTGCTATGAGGTAGGCAAAACCTCCAGACAGGCCCAATTTGTCTGCAGGCAAGTTCCTCCCTGGCCCCAGATATGGCGACTGATTAATTCCCAAGCAAGGTCGTGCTAGCTAGAACAACTGTCCACTTACCTTCTGATAGGGCTGAATTGCGCAGGATGGGTAGATTGGATGTCTGACACTGACTTGGCTGCCCACTCACAGTGCAGTCATAATTCAAGCCACAGAGGTGGACCTGAGCGGAAACTGGCTCCCCCAGGTCTTATCTCCAAAACCTCACCCGCTAGTCTGGCCATGATTGGCAAATATGAATTTCAATGCTTTGCAGGACATCCCAGAAGACCCCTTGACCAGCAGAGGCTGTTAATGCTGCCAGCGGTCACACGGGTGAGGACTTCGCGCCCCCCCAGCTCCCCAATGGCTGCGTCACATCACACCATCCAGCAAAAGGTAAGCGGTCTATATTGATTTCTAATTGGCAGATCTACAATGCTGGATTATCCTGTTGAAACAACATCAACCACATTGCAGAGTTTCTCTGCCTCTAACAAAACCCCAACAGGAGCGTTCTGCTCTATATAATATAGCAGAGTGACCTCCCATTAACTCCACCTCTGAAATACAGGAACCTTTTTCCTTTGTGATTGTCAAGTCCCCCAAGAAGGATCAGAGCATTTTACTCTTTTTCTTTCTTTCTTTTTTCCCTTGGAAGATCTGCAGTGCAGTAAATCTTTTGACTCTGACAAACTGCAGAAACCAGTAAACAGCTTCAGCATAACACTGCTTGGATAAAGCATCAAATATCAGACAGGTTCAAAAATGAAGCTCTCATTGGAAAACATTATGCAGTTGTCATTGCTCATCCTTCTACTATCTAAGGCTGAATCTTGTTCAGATAAACCTCACCCTTGCTTAAGCAGCTAGGTACAGGGAAATGTCAGTATTTCAGCATTCCCAATTTAGCTTGTGTTAGGCTAGTCTGAAATCAGAGCTTAGATTTGGTAGGTAAACACATATAGCTGATCCTTAAAGGTTCAGTGCCTCAGCTGCATTTAGTACTTCAACTGCTTGGGGGAACGTGAGCACAGAGGCATCGGAAATGAAAACTATAAACATTTTAAATGTAATAGAAGGTGGTGAGAGAAATGTGTCCCTGATGGGCTGACTAATAGTAAATTGTGCCTTTTGGAGCAAGCTCATTCTTTATACCCTTGATAAAATAAACAGAATATTTCTTCCTTCCCACTTTATCTTTGCTCCTCTATGTATTCTAATTTCCCATAACACTCTCTCTCTCTCTCTCTCTCTCTCTCTCTCTCTCTCTCTCTCTCTCTGTGTGTGTGTGTGTGCGTATGTTCATAGAGATGGAATTTGTTTCCATGATTCTTGTGTGGTAGGTGTGGTGTTGAGCTGTACTGGTTTTGACGGCAGGTGCATTTCTGACTGTATTCCTCAGGCTTCCTCAACCTCAGCCCTCCAAATGTTTTTGGCCTACAACTCCCATGATCCCCAGCTAGCAAGACCAGTGGTCAGGGATGATGGGAATTGTAGTCTCAAAACATCTGGAGGGCCGAGGTTGAGGAAGCCTGGTCCTCATGCTTCTTCCGCACAAAATACTTCCTAGATGTACAAAAAGACAAGCCCCTGAGCTGCTCTATAACATTCTGCTTTTGTATGCAAGAGTTATGTTTAAGACCATTCCACAATCCATTCCCCACCTGAAGGCTGAACTGGTTTCTGCTATTCTATTTCACTTGGGGAACTGCAACCTTGAGTGGGATGTGCAGGTCTGGATGGCTTTGCAGATAAGCACTAGATCACATCTCACTGGGTGCCTTTTAAGTAAATGGCTTCAGCAAAAATTACATGTTGCAATTTTCCTGTGTATGCCCAAATCCTTCCCTTAAAAGACCTAAATATTTAAGCCTGTTTTTAATTGATGCTGATTTTATATTTTACATTTATGATTTTTGATTAAAATTTGAATGTTATTTTAATGCTGTTGGTTTAGTAAATTGTATTTTAAATATATCTTCCTCTTAGTCACTTTGAGAAGATTTCTACCACTAAACGTAATTTTTATTTATACACACACAGACACAATTAATACAAGTTTTTACATAATATCAATGCTTTTTTCTTTAAAAATGCTTAGGTGAACTCTCATTTTGACTCAAGAAAACCACCATTTTATAGTTCAAATCAGGAAAAAATAAATACAGTAAATGGACAAAAGTACAAAGATTCACAAAATGTTTAGGGGTATGCAGACCCCTGTGTCCCCCCACAAAAAAATCATTGCGTAGTATCAAAATATTTTGGGTGAAAACATCATATTCTGCCATATTGTATCAATTTCAAAACAAGAGTGTGTGTGTGTGTGTGGACACAGGTGGCACTGTGGGTTAAACCACAGAACCTAGGACTTGCCGATCAGAAGGTCGCCGGTTCAAATCCCCGTGACGGGGTGATCTCCCATTGCTCTGTCCCTGCTCCTGCCAACCTAGCAGTTCAAAAGCACATCAAAGTGCAAGTAGATAAATAGGTGCAGCTCTGGCGGGATGGTAAACGGCGTTTCCGTGCGCTGCTCTGGTTCGCCAGAAGCGGCTTAGTCCTGCTGGTCACATGACCCGGAAGCTGCACACCGGCTCCCTCGGCCAATAAAGCGAGATGAGCGCCACAACCCCAGAGTCAGTCATGACTGGACCTAATGGTCAGGGGTCCCTTTACCTTTACTATATACCGGTATATATATAATCAACCTAAAACTAATCAACCTAAAAACAATGGGCCACGGTCTTATTCATAAATATTTCAGCTCTCCGCCTTCCTTACCTTCTGGGAGGCAGAGATGAAGATTGCTGAAGCCAACAGTAGTAGCACTGGCCTAAAAACAGAAGCCAGCAAGGGGGGGGGGCAGAGGAAACTATTTTTCCTTATTTGTTTTTTACAGCTTCAGATATATTCTTTAACATATAAGATTATTAGAATATGTATCCTTGCCTGTTCTTAAAACAGAAACCTGTAGTATTACAATTCTGGATATTCAGGAATGGGACGAGGCAGAGTAGTTTCCCAGTGAAAATATATTTAAGAAATACAGGGAGAAAATGTCTCCATGTGCAGTATTATAAACTACATCCGCACAACTTACTTATTGGTGGACTGTAAACCTTGAAGAAGCACATCAAAGAGCTTCTTTTGTTACCAGAATTCTGACATAAAAAGTACGTCTCGACATATTACGTTTTCTCTGTTTGATGTCTTTTAAGGGAAAGAGTTCTTGGTTGGTAGTGAAAGTAGTCATAAATAGTGTTTATGGAGGCCTGAATGGGGCGAGGAAGAACTGAGTCTCTTGCAGGAATGATTTCTTGTAAATATCCTTTAGGCTACATAGTGTGGGCATGGAAATATTTGCTTTTAGTCTTTGGAAAGTTGAGTTCTTCACTTCACTTTAATGAACCTTTTCTGAGGCTTATTCTTTTGTCATTGGCTTAAATTAGGAGACTCCAAACGCTGACCTTGTGTGCTTTCCAAAGGGAGTCCATAGCTCATTTGTGCAACAAAGGCCTTTGCCGTAAGCCTAGGAGAGCCTTTGCCAATCAGAGTGAAAAATACCAGGTTCGATGGAGCAAAGATCTAAGCCAGTACAAGGTTGTTCTATATGTTCAAAGTCAGTGGGGGAAGGGGGGAGCACTTGCTTAGCGGCAAAAACCTTGACATAATGGTGCGAATGCAGTTAACATGTGTGTGTGTGTGTGTGTGTGTGTGTGTGTGTGTGTGTAATGCAGATAGTACCATAGCTCTCAACTTTCAGATTTGAAAATAAGGGATCAGCAGCCTCGAACATAAGGGATCAGCAGCCTCACCTGTCCTGGGGACAGTCTATGGTTCAACTTTGTAACCAGAGGTTCAACTGAATAGAATCTGAATCCCATGCACCACAAGGCCTATGCAGCCTCAACTTAAGATGGCTCCCCAGCCTGGCTTTGCAGCAACACGTGCAACCAAACAGCGTCCAGTGTTCAAAAACTCCTTCAGCTTGCATTAACTAGCCACACACACACGAGGCGGTGGCAGCCTCCCGCCCGCCATTGTACTCAACCAGCTCCTTTCCTTTCCCCCCACTGTGTGCCCCCCCCATCCAGACAGACCTTATCCCCGGCAAGGGTGAGTGGGCCATCGATGATGTACCCATCCGATTCTGAGCACAGGTACATTCCAAGCCCCTCTGAGCCAAGGCCCAAAGGCAGAAAGCCCAGCCAGTAGCCAAACAAAGCCTCGAGCGGTGGTTCCCACAGCGCAGCAACCCGGCAAAGGGATACAGCAGCAAGGAAAACCACACCGTCACCTCTCCGCGGGGAAGTGCTGAAGCAAAGGCGAGTCCCCAGGCAACGCGGCTGATTTTATCTGCACAAGGCATGCAAGCTCCACCCCCCAGTTGTTCTCAGACTCCTTATTGGTGAGCAATGCAGCCGAGCAACGCAGTTGAGGAGCCTCCCTGGCCAGCAGGGAGGGAGAGGAGCTGCTTCCTTTGAAATCTGGGAAATTTACAGGATATCAACAATCCGGGATAGCAGCGGGAAATAGCACTGGAATAAGGGCGTTTCCTGCCAAAGAAGGGAAGGTTGACAGCTATGGATAGCACCCACTGGGAAGGGGGAGCAAGGAGAGAGAGCTTAAGACAACAGAGGCTTCCCTCCCAATGAAGGCTTCTTCGTGATGTGCTTTGAGCATGTGTGTGAAGGACTGGACTGTTCCTCCCCACTCCTGCTCAAACCCCACTCTGTGGCTGTTAAAAATGTGCACATTGTGAGAACTTAAATAATTGCCATCACATCTAGTTCATCCCTTTGTTTAAACCAGGGCTGGGCAACTGCCTCCTCCCTGTCAAAGGGGGGATTTCGGGGGGGGGAATCACATCCTGACAGCAGCGCATTGCCCCCCCCAACCTCTCTCTCTCTGCCACCACACTCCTTCCCTTCCTTCCATCTTTCTCTCCACCCAGTCTGCTGCCAGGAGTGGGACAAAGTCAAAGGTCTGAGCCCACTTGCTGAAATAGAGGGATCTGTCTGCTGGGTGAGAGTTCCACAGAGTCTGGTCCACAATCTATCTCCTGGTAGAAACGAGCCGTGCAACTGAGCCAAGTGGGGAATTCACTGAAGATCTTGTTAACTGGGCAGAGATAGAAGGAATCAGGAGGACTGTAAAGTATCCTGGACCAAAGTCATTAAAGGCCCAGTAACATATAAGCAGATGCAGACATGGAAATTCCCCGTTTGCATTTTTGCTTCAGTGTTCAGGGCCAGGAAGGGGCTGTACTGCTTTTGAAATTTAATTTGAATGCTAATTTTTAAAGCCCTACAGGTCTGGGTCCCTGGATATCTGAAGGGCTATCTGCTCCAGTGTGGATCTCCATGTGCTTTTAGATCACCTGCGGAGCTCCTGCTGTGACAGGAGTCAGTAAGATCTAGTGCATTCGCATTAGTGGTGTCCCAGTTATGAAACTGCTCAAGAAGGATTTCCTAACTTTCTTAACATTTGCTGCTTTTAGGCTGATAGCCAGCACAACACCTTTCTGGAGGGCATTTGGCCTCCAGGAGATCTAAACCAAGAGCAGCAGTTTCAGTATCTGCTTCTTAGTGCTCCATCAAATCGAGATGCTTGTTATATGCTGGATGTTTTAACTCTGATTTTACGGATGTTTTTACATGGTTATATTCTGTTCTATACTCTGTTCTAAACTTACTGCTTTAAGAATAAGTTACTTACTAGTTCATCCTAAATTATAAATAAATTGATTTTATTGAAATTTCTTGCCAGATCTTCATACATTATGATTTCCAGGCTGTGCACACATTATACCTTTAAAGCAGATTAGAAAAACACTCTTTCTCTCAAAGAATTCTGGGGCCAGTAGTTTACCCCTCACAGATTTATGATTCCCAGCAACCTTTAACTTGGGTTGCCATACATCCTCTTTTTCCTGGACGCGTTCTCTTTTCCATGGGTAAAACGCCAAACTGGGAGTGGTTGTTGTTGTTTTTAAAAAAGCCAAAATGTCTGGGTGTTTTGTTTTTTGTGTGTTTTTTGCTTGCTACCCTTGCTCCCCCCTTAGGTATCCCTCTATTAGGTGCGCTTCCCATCATTAAGCGGCTCTGCAGTGCTCCTTGGGTCAAGGTGCTCTCTTACCTACCTATGTCCACCCCACCACCACCATTGGATCTGGTGTCTCTCGCTTGCAGACATGACTCGCTTTAGGGCCTGCTTTTCAAGTGGCTTGGCAAGTCCAGTTGGCATCCCGCCCCACTGCATGGGAGCTCAGGGAGGGCTGTGGTCTCAGGAAGAGGCGCAGAGAAGGAACCCGCCTGCTGTGTGGAGAGCTCAGCAGTTCCCCATCCCTCGTTTCTCCCCCCCCCTCATTTTCTGTCTCATTCTCTCTTCTTCCCCCTCCCTACCCCCCTTTCCCCCTCCCCTGCCTCGTCTCCCCCTTGCCAGGGCTTCACCTCCCCCTTTTCTCTGGCAACCTGGGGGTCCCTCCTGGATTCTTTGGGATTTTATACCTAGTGATGTGTAACTTACAAGATGCCCAGTAGTGGTGGCAGTGGGGGGGGGGTGTCTTCCTACTTCACAGAGGTTTTTTTGGCTATTTAATTCGCATCCTCTTGCTCCAGCAGCCTTAAAAATATATATTATTGACTCATAAGGAACCACCATTTCATGGCAAATCAGCTGTATCAGACTTTTGCAGCTGCTTGTCTGTATACATTGAAGGCATCAAAAATAAAAAAATCCTTTTTTATTTTTTAAAAAGGGAAATGGTTGCTGTCCTCCAGTTTTCACACAAAGGAAGGGACTGTTAAAGTAATTATAATTATTTGCTTTTTAAAGAAATTCTCTATATAACTTTAATTCCAACATTGTGCTCTGAACTGTTTGTTGGGTCTTGTAGCTCTCTGAATGGTGAAAGAATCAATTGTTTATTTAAAAAAAACACATCATTCTCTGCTTATCATCTGTTAGTATGCTGTCTTGTTGTTACTGGATCTGAGCTGAAGGGAGGGTATTTATGGGTATGTAGCATCAAATGCAGGTCGACTCTAGCTTGGCTGCAAAAATGCACAGTACATGCGTTAACATACAACACGGGTTCATGTCCTTGGAGTCATTGTTGTACCTTGATGGTAAAATGGGATGTTTTCAGGAGAGATCAGTGTTGGTTGTGTTGCCTAGTGTAATGGTTTTGGGCTTGTTGTTTTAGTGCATGGGTGGGCAAGCTAAGGCCCGGGGTCTGGATCCGGCCCAATTGCCTTCTAAATCCAGCCCGCGGACGGCCCAGGAATCAGCATGAGTAGAATATGTCCTTTTATTTAAAATGTATCTCTGGGTTATTTGTGGGGCCTGCCTGGTGTTTTTACATGAGTAGAATGTGTCCTTTTATTTAAAATGCATCTCTGGGTTATTTGTGGGGCATAGGAATTAGTTCATTATTATTTTTTTCCAAAATATAGTCCAGCCCTCACCCCGAAGGTCTGAGGGACAGTGGACCGGCCCCCTGCTGAAAAGAATTGCTGACCCCTGTTTTAGTGTGTTTGCATTTACAGTGGTACCTCTGGTTAAGAATTAATTCATTCCTGAGGTCCGTTCTTAACCAGAAACTGTTCTTAACCTGAAGCACCACTTTAGCTAATGGGGCCTCTCGCTGCTGCCGCGCCGCCGGAGCATGATTTCTGTTCTCATCCTGAAGCAAAGTTCTTAACCCGAGGTACTATTTCTGGGTTAGCGGAGTCTGTAACCTGAAGCGTATGTAAGCTGAAGCGTCTGTAACCCAAGGTACCACTGTATTTGCTTTGAATGGCACATTGATTGAAAATGATTTTGAAAACTGGCTATACTTTCTGGAAGAGACATAGACATAACTGGTGGTTGAAGACTTGCTTTCCTCTTCTCTTCTCCGGCCACCTCAGCAATATAGCACAGCTTCTATCAGGGGTCAGCAAACTTTTTCATCAGGGGGCCAGTCCACTGTCCCTCAGACCTTGTGAGGAGCCGGACTGTACTGTGGGGGGCGGGAATGAACGAATTCCTATGTCCCACAAATAACGCAGAGGTGCATTTTGAATAAAAGCACACATTCCATTCATGTAAAAACACACTGATTCCCAGGCCGTCCGCGGGCTGGATTGAGAAGGCGATTGGGCCGATCCGGCCCCCGGGCCTTAGTTTTCCTATCCGTGTTCTATAGCCTACATATAGTAGGGATATTTAGAATGAGAGTTGTAATAGCAATCCATAGTTAAAGGTAGAAGTCGGCAAACGTGTCCTCGTTTTTGCTCTTCAGAACATGGTAACCTACTCAGTGCCCAGAATTCTTGAGGGAAAGGAAGTTATTCCAGTGTTCTTAAAGCTTTAGGCCTAGATTCAAGGAAACAGTTGGGCTAGGAGGTAGCCCAACTGGTAGAACCAGGCTTTCTCTCCTCTCTTATTTTTCATTGCAGACAAAACCTCGGCCTGTCCACACAATTTTCCAATTTTGTTCCTGTTTATAAGGTTACAATATAGGTGTATATTTGGATTACTTGAAAACAGTTTGTGTGACCTGAGGAAAAGTCACCACTCGGCTGAAAGATCTATAAAATTCATTCACAGGTATCTCACTTCCTGATTCTGTTGCAGCCGCATAGGCAAAAACTGACAAAACGGGACAAGGTTTTTTTCAGAAGGCTTGCAAAGAATAATGTAGAGGTGGCAAAAGAATTGATTCAAAATCACTGTAGAAGATTAATTGTGTGACATGTGGGCAATTGGTTAATGGGATTGGGCCGGTTCCCATTGACTGATGCTTTGACAAAAAGAAGCTTTGCATTGCATTTCAAATGATGGAAGAGATTCGTTTTTCTACGCTTGTTTACCTCAGTGTAGTGAAAAATGTAATGTGTGAAGCAGCCCTTAGAATGCAGTTGCTGTTATTTGAAAAGGGACTTTACAAGCCAAGAGATTCTCCGCTCTGTAGCTTCCATGCTCTGAAAAATGAAACAAATCTAAATGGAAATTACAGGCTTAGCTGACAAACTTTGCTTTGGAAATTGACATTTGTACGCTCTATGCATGAAACCATTGTCACATATGAACTGAATCAAACACACCACGGGGGGGCGGGGATGGTCAGAGCAAATAAACCTTGTATATGATTGGTCCACTTTTGCAGCCTCTGACACATTCCAGCCACTTCTCTATTAAGCTTGCCAAATTACTAGAAAAAGTAGCCTAGCCTGCTCTTGTGCCTTTAACGGCAGCTTAATGTACAAAAATCAGCAGGTGAGTTTATCTCTCAGGACAGAGATAAAAATGAGCTAATGCCTGCAGCTCAAGCTGCTGCTAAACATGCAGCTACAGTGGTCATCTGAACAGTCAGCAGTCCCATTTTCTGTTGCAGCCAAAGCCTGTTTACTCAGAGGAGACCTTAATCTAATGCTCCTCTCTCAACAAGTGTGTCAAGAGGACAGATTCCACGATGGCCAGGCGCCCCCCATGTAAGAAGCTCTGCTATAAAAGGATGGATCACTGGATACGAGGAAGAATTGATTGGTTTGGCAACACTTTTTGAATGATTTTAATGGACTAGAATTTTGGCAGGACACTCAGGTACTAATAACCAAGTTTCTAGATCCAAATGGATGCAGAAGGGGTTATTGACTGTGGCTTTTCTTAACAGGGACAGATGGTCAGTGGAAGATGGTTGGCAGCCACAGTATGCATCTGGAGTTTAGAAGATACCACCCTTTCAACAGTTTTCCACTACTGTGAGCAAAGATGTTGTTATCACAGTTGGGGGAGGGGAGCCAAGTGTAGTTCTAAGCACATATATATGGCAAGGATTCAATTCTAGGCTGCAACTCTTGACTGATTGAAGCTAAGCTCCAGAAATTGTGCGGGAGCCTTTCACTATTGCTTCATCACAGGAGGCTCTCAAAATCTTGCTGGACTACGTAGTGTTGTCCCTGACTGTTCTTCCTGCTGGTTAGGGCTGATAGCAATTGTTATCCAACAACTTCTGCAGGGCCACAGGCCCCCTGTCTCTGATACATCAAGCTCTGCTGACAAGGTCTGGGCTGCCTCTGCCATGAAAAGAGAGCAAGTTATCTTAACTTATCAAACTAATAGATGATAATTAACTGCAGCTGGAGAATACCATGTTTGCAGGGCTTTTCAATTTACTGCCTGCCAGTTCCTTCTTATTTTCATTGTGTTGGTGGCAGATGATTCCTTAGCTTCTTCTCTTTTTGCTACAAAGTTGATTAAACAGTTGCAGAATCCAAGTCTTTCTGAGCAGTGGTGTTTGCCAAGTAGAAGAAAATGGCCTTTGGCAGATGTGGTGCCACAGAGTCCACCTTCTCATAAATTCTTTTTAAACATCTATTCTGCATGAATTTGCTGAAGGAAGTCACCCAGAGGTTTGGGCTGAAGTGTCCGCAATATGCTGATGAAATGCAGCCCCGTCTGTTTTCCATCTACACATCTCAGGAGGGCGGCAGAAATCTTGAATGGTGCCTAAAGGAGGATGCAATGTGGATGCTATGGGTAGGGAAACCAGCTGATTTGAGTAAAGGGGTGCAACTAGTTTTGAATAGGATTGCACTCCCTCTAAAGAAGCAAGTTCACAGTTTGGGGGTTCTTCAGGACTTGGCACCTGTGGATGCACAAGTGGTGGCACTGCCCAGGAGTGTCTTCTGTCAGCTTAGGGTGGCATGCAGGTTATGATGCTGCTTGATTGCAATAAAACCTCCAAGTGGTTTAAAAGAAATATTAAGGTCATTAAAAACAGTTTAAAGATTAAACATAATTAAAATTAACAATAAAATATTAAAACACACCAACATCTACAGGCCTGGATAGGCTTGCCGAAACAAAGATGTTTTAAGCAGGCACCAAACAGAGAACAATAAAGGTGCCTTCCTGAGGCCAATATTCAGGGAATTCTAAAGCATAAGGGCTGCCACATTAAAATATTTGTTACAACTGGGGGGGGGTATTCTTCAAATTAAAACGATCAGCTAGGCACATCTGGGGCAAGGCAAACCTGCAAGTAAGCTGGTCCCGAGCTATTAAGGTGCAGATCATGAGCAGAGGTGTTCTATGCTGTCTCACCCCTCTCAGCAACTGTGCTGCAGCATTCTATTCTACCTATAGTTTCAAGGGAAACAGAAGGGAAGCCCCACTGAAGGGTACATTGCAGTAACCCAATCCTGAAAGTCACCTAAGCCTGACCTGTTGTGGTCAAGGTCTCCCGGTCCAGGCATGGTCAGAGTTGTACCAAGTGCAGCTGGTAAAAGGCATGCATGCACAATGTACATCTAGAGTAAACTACTCTAATGCATGCTTTGTGGGGCTGCCTTTGATGATGACTCAGAAACTCCAGCTGGTTCAAAATGCGGCTTCTGGCTGGAGCCAGATAGTCATATCATATTGCACTTGGAAGGAAGTCTGGGTAACCATCTATTTGAAGGGCTACACCCCTTTTTAGAAGAGTTGCCCTTTTCAAGCCCAGTCTAGCCTGGATAGAATGTGTATGCATCACTGTAAGGGGGATTCAGTGCTATGTGGTAGACAGACCCCCATAAAGTGTTGTTGTGAGACACCGGCTGCATCTCATGGCCTGTGGTGGACCAAGTGCTGCAAGGATCCACTCTCATGACATGGCAAACCACAGGACATGAGATGCAGCAGGTGTCTCTACTGAGGGGAGTCATCCATAGATTTGGACTAGGGTGGATGAACCTTGTATGCTGATGGCAGCCAGATCTATTTCTGGTTTCCATCTTCGGATCCTGGGAAAGTGTGGCAGTTGAGAACTGGTGTCTAAAGGCAATATGACATTTGATGGAGAGCCATAGTTTCCATTTTGCCTGCATCTCTTCTTGCCTCTAGGTTTGCATGTGGGGAGACAGCGCCGGTTAGGGGGCTCCTGGGCCATCAGTTCTGGACCGTTGCAATGTACATGAAACATATTTCACCTTTCCACTGAGGTGAACTTATAACTGTAGTCTGTGTGTGGAGCCCATGCATATTTTATATACTATCTCATGTACTGTATTTGAGCCCACATGAACAATGAAAAAATTATTTGCCATTGCTCAGTGCATTGCCTTGATAATGGCAGGCTGCTGGTGCAGTCTCTGAGTTCCACAGGACAAAGAGAATGTACTATTTCAATTTTGCTTTTTAAAAATGTAGCTATAATGAACATGCCTTTTGGCTTTCAAAGCCATTTTTCTTTGGGGAAAGTATTGAAAAGAGAAAGAGAGGAAGATGGCTGAGGAAGCTGCCAGGTGTTGGCATGAGATGAGCAGACATCTCACCTACAGAACAATTATCCCGAGTTCCACTTTAATTAAAGAGAGAATGCAAGCAAGAAAGACCAGTTCTTTGCAGAGAAGCCTCCTCTATAGCAGCTTGTTCCTTTGTCCAATGGGCAGCCAGATTGTAACTAAGAATAGAGCCATGAAACGGTGTGAGAATTAAAAAGGGGAGCATGACATGGACAGGAAAGATAGCGTGGTTCTTTTCCCTGCCTTGTGAAATTCTCTTTTGTAAAGAATAAATAAATAATAATTCAGGGTGGTCACCCACAAGATGATCTTACCATGCCCACTCAGGTTTAATAATCTGCTTTGCCCCTCTTAGCATAACTTGTGGATATAGATGAACAAAGGACTGGAAGTTGGTGAAAGTGCCCATCTTGTCATTCAGTTTCTGAATAGGAAAATCTAAAGACATATGTTGAAAGTGACACTTTACATCTGAACTAGAATGCTTTAGATTTGTCTGCATCTCTTGATCAGGCATGAAATATCACAAGTTGTTGCCTATCAAATATTATACAATACTAAATTCAATTCAAACACAGTTTAACTATTTCAAAAGCACTGTGCACCAGCCATCTAACATTATTACATGGTGCCATTACAAACTATCCAATATTAAAATAAAATACTGTGGGATGCAAAGTACATTCATCCATTTGAAGTGCATGAAGTACGTTTGGTGTCAAACTTTCTGGGGGAGAATTTGGGAGAGAATTATTTGGAACAAATTATGTTTGGCTCTAGGATGGTGCTGATGCTAATTGGGATGGTCGTGATCACTTTGAAAACCACATAGACACATTTTGCACCTCTGTCACTAATGTAAATTACCTGCTGAAGAACATGGTAGTATCAATCATTCTGGAATGATCTTGAGATTGAAGAAAAGTGATCCAATCTGTCTGTAAATCATGTGGGCATCTAACCACCCAACTGTGATTTAATTTTTTAACATTGTGTTTGGGATAGAAACAAAAAATGCAAGTCCTTTCTCATAAGTACATGATCTGGCAATGCCAGACTCTATTAAGTTAAGAAATTCATTAGAAGCATGTAAAAATTGCCAAGCCAAAGCTGGACTAGGAAGTGGTAGTGTTCCAAATTATATTAAATTTTGTCCCCATATGGTTTGACACAATGTTGAATAGTAAGGATGAAGAGAGGAGAGAGGCCAGCAGAGCCAAGACTTGAAAAGGCTTCTCGTGGGCTGACTGAAATATTATGCATATAATCCTTTGAAAGTTGGCAGATATTTCCCTCACAAATAATTGGTCATCTGTGCTGCTTTTGCAACTGTTGTGAGTACAGATAACTACACTGTAAGCTCTGTAGTATTAGCCATTTCTGACAGGTGCGTCTTTGGGGTGGAGAATTGTCAGCCCACAGGCAGGATGTGGCCTAGAGTTCCGCCTTCATCCCATTGCCTTGCACATGATTTAGGTTTGAAAGAAACCACAATAGGATGTCTTGTTCAAGTAAAATCACAGCATGGTCGCTCTGGGAGAGAAGGTCAAGCCCTCCTCATGCGCTGCCCCCCACCCCATGCAATTGTGTTTGAAAACAGCCTTCAGGGCATTTTTTCAAGCCTAATTGTGGTACAGGCATTGTTGTTTGGAGGAGATCACAACTGGGGACAAAAGGGCTTGTACACCCCACGAGATCTCTCTCGCTGACCCACATGCATATATCCCACTGCTCTGTTAGTGCCAACAGGAGGCTGTATTCAAGCTTAACTGCTGCAGTGAAGGACCTTGGGGGAGATCAAACACACACAATTGGACTTGAAAAATGTGAAGATTTTTAAAAGCCTAATTGCGGAGGATTGGGGAGAGTTTGTGATGTGCATATGTATGTGATTAGTGCATATGCGAAATGGCTTTTTTATTTTTTTGGACCTGCTCACCACTGGGCGTGCACATTTCTATGACCCTTGTGAGCAAAGCCGGCAGGAATCTCATACTCCCAGCAGGGTCACCCAAGGCGGTAAGGTCAAAGGGAAGGAGCTAGACAAAGAATGATCCAAGAAATCCTCGATGGCAGAACAGGCGGAAGATAACAAGTGGTATGTTACAACAGCTGTGAAGGCAGATGAAGGCTGCAGCAGATAAGAATCTACCGCTCATCGTGACAATCTTACTCGGCTGTGAGTGATTGCCGACGAAGAACTGATACGTAACAGTATGCAACTGATGATCCCCCCTACCATTTGCAGCCGAGGAGTGTGGTGGAGTCTCCTTCTTTGGAGGTCTTTAAGCAGAGGCTTGACAACCATATGTCAGGAGTGCTCTGATGGTGTTTCCTGCTTGGCAGGGGGTTGGACTCGATGGCCCTTGTGGTCTCTTCCAACTCTATGATTCTATGATTCTTTTTCATTGAAATCAATGATGTGCAAAAATGCAATGATAACGTAACTGTAATTACATAAAGTTTCACCACTGCAGACAGAGAGAAATGAATAACATAGGTTTTGTTGGAAGCCGAACTGTAGCAGAATGGAAGCAGCACTGCATGCAATAAATACAGGGTGGAACAGAAGTCAATGCCTTCTTACATCCACACTTCCTGATCTGCTTCAACATGTCTTCCCTTCCAGAACAGTTTCCACCAACTTTGTTATATTTTTGGAACCAGCCAAAAGACACTTCTAATCACCCAGGTTGTTTAAGTTGCCACTTGGTTTGTTTTACCCGCTGCTTTACCTCATTGCCTTCACTTGCCCTCTTGAAGTTGCTTTACTTGTGAAAATGTTTTGCTGGTTTTAACGTTCCCTGCCCTGGGATTATTCATTCAGTGAAAGGTGGGTAGAAATGTTTTTAATAAATAATTAAACCCATGCAAGTACATGCTACAATACCTTAACCTCTAATGTGCCAAATCACATTATTTATTATTATTGTTGTTGTTATTGTTATTGCCTGTATAATAGAACAAGATGATCATAAGCAAGAACTGGCAAGTGAGTTCTATAAGTTCATTTCTGCCTCTTCCACAAAGAAACTTCAGATTTTGCTTTCAAATATGCAGAGCACAATGTTTTAGTGACGCCAGTTTCTCATTAGCAGGGAACAAGCTGTCTCTTTTGGGGGGCTACTTTTATGGGAAACTGTATAAATCAGGAATTAGCTTTAAGATAAAGTGCCATTTTGACAACAGTACATTACAATTAGCATTAACAGTATTGATTGGCCTATAACACCGTGCCATTTGCCTGGGAAATCTCAAAACATCTGCTCCTCTGTACTGCTTATTTAGGTGGAAGTTTATGGGTTTTCTATGCTAAGTATCTTTAATTTTATATTTTTCCACTGAAAATTGCTTCTAAAGGAAGCAACCCACCTTCCTTTTTATTTTTAGTTGTGCCAGTAGCAGAAAGTGATCAATAAGTTACTAGCATCAAGGTGGCCTTTTATTTCCCAAGAGGAGTAATAAAAAGGAGGGTGGAACTATTGCCATGCTTGGTTGCTGCCAAAGAATGGAGCTGTTGTAATGAATTTTAAATTGTACTTGGAAGAGGCTATTAGTGATAACCATTTTAAGTTGGTCCTATGCTACTTGTTTTTAGGGTCATGCTCGTGATCCGTGAGATGCTTTGCCTAGGGCTGCCACCTAGCTGATACCCTTCCCCCCGCAAGTCCATGCAGTTTGGTTGGACTTTGAAACAATGGCCAACCCCAACCAATGGAAAAGGCTGGGCAAGTCAGGGGTCTCTGAACCATTGCCTTCACTCTGCCTAAGAGGCAAGCATGAGGGGGGCCACTAGGGGCGCATCGGAAGATGGCTGACAATAACATCTCTCTGACCCACACAAGGTAATTAAGAGGCTGTGATGGGAGTACACAGCCTCCCTGCCCCCCCAAGCGTGTGGGGGGGGGGACTGCCCTTGCCTGCTGTGCCCTATACCACCCCCGAATTTGTGGGGATGGGGGCACTAGGCAGAAAGCCCTTGTGCGGATCTCGGCGCTCCTGGACACTGTCTCTGATTCGCGCCTCTAGCTGCAGCAACTTCAAAAGAAACAATTAGGAGGAAGCTAATGCACATATTTCAAGGAAGAAGGGGGAGTAAAGACTGCTAACTGAAGAGATCTCTGAGAAAGAAGACGGGTCGGAGGAACAGGAATAAATCATGAGAAGACACACCAAGGCTCGGTATGTTCGGCAACGGGACTGGATGGGGGAGGGGGAAAACTTTCCTTTCTTTTCTCTATGTGATTAACCAAGAATCCCCCCCCACAAGTCACAAGTCAGAAATGCCGTTTAAATGACTTAAGCTGTGGATTTAAGACTGTGTGGAGATAATTTTTTAACCAAAGCATGTTTCAAGAAGATCGTGGAAAGCATAAGAGCTTTGGAATGACGCAGCAAAAAATAGCGTCGCCATTTTGGCAAGTTCTGTCGAAAGACTTATGTCTGGGAGGAGGAACAGATCTGTTTTCATATTGTGGGTGAGCCTCCTCAGTGGGACTAAAGAGCGACAGATTTGTGAGATTAATGATGGAAAGAGTGCTGTTATTTATGAAAGTGATGATATATGGAAACCATCTTGATATGATGATTGGACGAACGGAAAAATTCACACAGGATTATGACTGGTGTTTACCTGCTTAAGGAGATTATCAGAAGAGATCATAAAGAAAAAAAAGAAAAATATACAAACAAGGCGAGATGTGGAAACAGCAAGATAAGACTGGATAGAATTATGAACATTATTTGGACAGATTTGTGGATATTAACACAGCAGCAAAAAGATGATTGGAATCCCCCTTCGGAACTTGAAATATGGGTCCCCCCAACAAAAATTTAAAATTCAGCTTTGTAATTTGGAATTTATGTGATGTGATTTGATTTGATTAGTCGGTTAATAACAATTGTTTTTTTTTTAAAAAAGAGGCAAGCATGAGAATAGTGGCAATGTGGCTGTAGTGAGAGGGGGCACCCAGGTCTAGTCCAGGAAGACCCCTCTGGCCTTGGATAAAGCAACACTGGTCACTGGACTCGGTCACTCCCAGTCCAAGGAGGAGTCTGTTGGCTGTCCACTGCAGGGTTATTTTGGCCTTTAAAGGCTGGAAAGCACTGCTTGGTTTTGCCAGAACTGGCATCTAATTCTGATAGTTTTACGCTCTGGTTTTTACTTGTATCTTGCTATTCTTGCTGGTTTCATTTCCTTTTCTGTTTTGGTCTTCACAGTATCCTATGATTTGTTGTAACCACTTTGAACTCCACAAGGATATGCCAGGATAATAGTATTTTACAATAGACACTTGTTCAGTTTCCAAAGAACCTGTTTTTTTTTTTAACAGATTTTATTTGAAATAAACATAAGTTTCTAGTACCTTTGCTTGAAAAAGTATGAACAATGGCCGGTGAGATCCCAAAACTGAACACGTGTTCAGGAGGATGAGTATATATTTGCTTCTTGGATAATATTTTTTAAAAAAGTTTTCAATTACGTTCCAATAATAGCCTCATTATAACAATACCAATTTATAATACAGTTATTAATACTAATTATTCAAATACCGAATTATATAATTTAGATAAAGTGGGCACACTAGAATTGATGGTTTGATTATTTGCTTTATTTCTGCGTTCCAAAATCTTATTAATTTCCATTACATCCCAGTCATCATAATATTCCCTTATATAACAACTGCAATATGAATAATTCCTATTTGTGTTGACACATTAATTGATTTATAAAACCACAAGTGAGGAACTCAAACTATATCCTCATTGAAATAAAAAATTGCCCAGTAGCACATTAGAGACCAGCTAAGTTTGTTCTGGGTATAAACTTTTGTGTGCTTGCACACTTCTTCAGATACCCGGAAACAGAAGTCACCAGAGCCTTATATATAGTGGGGTGGTGGGGTGGAGTTTTTCTCAGAAGGGTAGTAGGAGATGGGTTATTGCCTCAATGGTATGGTAAACCTGTTAACAACTGCAATTAGTCCTACAGGAAAAAGCAAGGGATAGTATGCAGATGACAAAAAATAGCTTTAGCGTATGTAATGAGACAAGAATCCAATATCTCTATTCAGACCAGGTCTCTCCATACAGTGGTGCCCGCAAGACGAATGCCTCGCAAGACGGAAAACCCGCTAGACGAAAGGGTTTTCCGTTTTGGAGGTGCTTCGCAAAACGAATTTCCCATGGGCTTGCTTCGCAAGATGAAAATGTCTTGCGAGTTCCTGCGGGGTTTTTTTCCTCCCCCCCCTTTTTCCCAAGCCGCTAAGCCGCTGATCAGCTGATCCGCTAAGCCGCTGATCAGCTGATCCGCTAAGCCGCTGATCAGCTGATCCGCTAAGCCGCTGAACAGCTGATCCGCTAAGCCGCTGAACAGCTGATCCGCTAAGCCGCTGATCAGCTGATCCGCTAAGCCGCTTAACAGCTGATCCGCTAAGCCGCTAAACCGCTTATCAGCTGATCCGCTAAGCCCGCTAAGCTGCTAATCCGCTAATAGCGCTAATCCGCTAATGGCCTTGCTTCGCAAGACGAAGAGACTCATGGAACAGATTCTTTTCGTCTTGCGAGGCACCACAGTAGTCTGAATAGAGATAATAGATTCTTGTCTCATTGGATTCCCACCCCACCCTCCCACTATATATAAGGGTCTGGTGACTTCTGTTTCAGTGTATCTGAAGAAGTGTGCAGGCACACGAAAGCTCATACCAATAACAAACTTAGTTGGTCTCTAAGTTGCTACTGGACAATTTTTTATTTATTTCGACTGCATCAGACCAACACAGCTACCTACCTGAATCTATATCCTTGTTCCTGTGCGTGACTCTGTCCATGGTGTTTTTTCCTGTCCTTGTAAGAGGTTATGTCTTTCTTTCCCCCCGATTGTTGCTGTTATCCATCACGCCTTGGGTGGAGCCAATATCCCACTGTGGTTCCAGAAATTTCTCCATAAGTATATCTTTGCTTCTCATTGCACCTAGCCTCTCCCCATGCACTGACTAAATTACAAAAAATGGCTTAGGTTGCCTTTTTTTTTTTTGCAAAACAATGCAAATTTACATAATTTAGCATTTCTAAATGCAAAGCTATGGCCTAGAATTTAGATTCTTTTGCAAAGCATCATGTTGTCTCTTTGGTGGAGCAGCTGCTAATGAACCTGCACATGTCACACCTGGGGCCATGAGCACTGTTGGCTCCTTAAGGTGATGCCTTTTAAGCCAACCTAAAACATACATTAAAAAATACAAGTGGGAATTCTAATGATAAGCAGGGAAGGTGGATGCAAAGTAGGTTTCTCTGAGTGGTGCACTCACTGAATTGATAAGTGGAGGAAGAGCAGGGCAGCGTTTGATACTTCAGATCAAGCAGGTTCAGGATCAAAATGTTTTCTGCCCAGCTGGGGCTTGACAAGACTGCAATTACTAATTATTTCACTGAGCTTGTGTAAAATCCTACAGCAGGTTCTCTTTTAACCTGGCAAAATAAATGGGTTCTGTGGCCAGTGTAACCAAGCTGGCAGGGAAATAATTGGCACGCACTGCTCTTTTTGTTCCAGTGCTAGGTGCCTTCCGTTTTTTACAGGTGGTGTTTGTGATTCCCCTGTGGGTGTGTGCATAAGCAGGCAGAGGATGCTGGAGGGTTGCAGACAAAGTCGGCTTTGCTAAGCAGCATCTGCAGCAAAATAAAAACAATACTTTTGCATGCTGCTGTTGCTGCTTCCTCCTGCTTCCATTCACTCTTGCATGCAAATGGATGTGCCAATTAACACAACCCTAATCATGCTTATTTGGAAGTAAGTCTTGTTTATTTCAGCAGGGTTTGCCTTTAATGTGAAAGTACTTAATGTTGTAGCCTTTCGTTATAAAGTTAAGCATTAGAAGTCGTGTGCCCAGCTTGTACAGGAGCAACTGCCTAAACAGTGATCCATCTTCCCCTTCTTGCTTATGCGGAGAAGATAAATAACAAAAACAAAATGCAAACAAAAACCTAGAACTATTCAATCATGAAATATTTAGAGCTCTTCCAGATATCCTATTTATTGAATATTCATCCTTATTTGCTTTCACAAAGCTTACTGTGGAGGTTAGATTGCTTTACTGAGCATTCGTTCTGATTTGACTGTGGGGAGGCTACAAGACAAAAACAAGCATTTGTTCCCATCTGCTTGCTGAGTGTTAATAAGTCGTCCTATTGATCACTCATTCACACACATTCTTCAGTGTATTTCCCTGTCACTTTCCAAGCGGCAAGAAGTCAAATTGTTTTCTTTTAAGTGGATGTGTTACGCTCAGGCATCAGAGCACTTTAATCCACTTTAATTGTGCAAACCTGGATTTACGGTATGTGCTTCAAACCCTCTCACAAACTAGTGTCAGCCTGGAGACAAGTCAAACTCACTCAGTATTTTTACTCTATCCCAGCTCCTTAAAAAAATAATTTTAAAAAATCCCAGAATATTAGGCCCATCTCTCTGATTTGAATCATCTTGTATTTTTAGTGAATTAACTCTCCCCCAAGGGTCAAAGTGTTGGTTTTTCATAATTTGATTAAAGAATAAAAAGAGAATTCCCTGGATGCCTAGATCCAGGTTTGGGGCAAGTACTCTTTGCTGAGAGAGACTCAACAGAGATTTAAAATCACAAGACATGCAGCAAAGTAAAACATGGAAATAAAGGCTGTTAGACCCTTAAAATATCTTCTTCTAAGTTTCTTCCAAAGTTACCCACTTCCCCTTAGCATAGAAAGAGACCACATTAAAAAGTTAAAAGTGGTTTGCTTACAAATTCTTCAAAGGTCAGATTCATGTGCTGCCCGATGCAGCAGCAAGAAAAGACATGCAGAAGAACTTAATTTCAAAAATTGTAAGAGTTTCTAAATTATTTGTATAGAAACACAAAGATGGCTTGCTAAAGCAACGCAGTCTAAGCTTGGAACCTCTAGATCAGACCTCCTTACTAGAAGGGTTCACGTGGTGCAAAAATGGTGGAAAGTGGGAGACCAAGGAGTTTGGTAACCCTTCCTCCCCAGTTGAGGGTGTGTGACCTAGCTAAGCCTGGCAGGACAGCTTACTGTATGGTTTAACCCCTTCATGCATTAGTTAAGCATTTTGGTTATATGAGGCTGGATATACCTCGCGAAGAGTACCTTTCTTCCATCTGGCATTTGGTGCGACAAGTTCATTTCCTTTGCTGTGGTGTTTTTCTGTCCCCCTCCCCAGTATGATATTAGCTTTTAATTATGTGAGCTGCCTTGAGCCTTGGATAAGCAGCTAACATATGCATTTTATAAAATGCAAAAAACAAATCTGGTTGCCCCTTTGAGAACAGAAGGTTGGACTAGCTGGCCATTGGCTTAATCCATTTAATGGCTCTCCATATTTAATGTCATTCTCAGTTCATGTGAAGAAAGAAAAGCAGCCGCCTTGTTTAAGGGCAATTTCACAGTCCAGATATTTACAGCAAAATACCCAAACAAAAAGTTTGCCACCCCCAATAAATACTAACAAGCAAATACTATTTTCTGCATAAATATCATCCCAATGCTGAAAAGCAGACCGGTTGTGACTGTGTGCAGCACATGGAAAACCGGGGGGGCGGGGAGCCTACAGTATCACAATTTGTTCTCAGTAGAAAGGAAACTTCATTTATTTTAAGGGAGTTACTTCTGAGTAAAACCTACCAAGGCCAGCCAATTGTGCTTTATTCTGTAAGGACAGCACATCTGAGGAACAAACGAAATCATGTGGACATGAGGAAAGTGCTTTAATTTACTCACTTATTTACTTACTATACCATCCTTCATCCAAAGATCTCAGGGTGGTTCACAGCATAAAAATACAGCTGGGCTCTATTAGCAGTGCATCTGGGAGAGGCACATTCCTGATACTGGTGGGGCTTGAGCAATGGCAGGGTTGGGCCATGCAGATACACCATTGGGAGCACTGGATGGTATTTCAGAAGTGTGGAAATGCTACTGAGTAGACCCTGTCACAAGTCAAGCAACACCCAGCAGCAGAACCATCGACAGGGCCTCCGTTGTTGATTCTAAGGCTCAGGATGGTTGATACTGGACGAGACAATTTATTGTGGCTTAATATGCTAGTCCTAATCCCTTGAATTGGGTCCAGTAGCTCATGGGAAGCAAAGTTCAGTTGGGCTGTTCCACTCACCAAGATGGTGGCAGTTTCTAGGCAGTCTTCAAGGCACGCCCCGCCCCCCATAGAGGCGCTCCAGCTCTTGGGACAATCAGTAAAGAGAGGACAACATATAAGAACCTGCCAAAAAGCAAAAAGAGAGAGAGATAGAGACTTCGAAAGACAGCAGTGGTGGTAGTGCTCAGAGGGGAGGTCATTAGAGTATGTACTGACTCCTAAGACCCAACTATCCTAGTCCAGAAACAGCCATAGTTGGTGAACCATTTTAAGCTTGGCACAAGTACTTCTAGCTACAGAGGCCCCTTGGAACTCCAGGGACAGATTGAAATACAGGCAGTTGCTTCAGGGGGAGTGCAAACCCTCCCAGAGCAGGCCATATATCAAATTCCCAAACATGAGAACCACCCACTCATAGCACCTGTCTATGAGAATTCAGCCTCTTAAAACAGGCCATTCAGCCCATCACTGGAGATCATCATGTTTCTGTGGCAACTGTCACACACACACACCAGAAGCAAAGATGGTGACCACCAGTGTAGTATAGTTGTGTGGTTGTGTGTGTTGCTGTTGTTAAAGGGTTCAATGTGGCATCAGTGGTGGGTCCCTTAGCCTAATGTACTATTTAATGTGATCCCCTGACAAGGAAGACTCCAGTTCAAGACTAGCCATTCTGGAACAGTTTTTTCTTCCTATGCCCGTAAGACTTTCCCCACTGAGAGCATATAGGATCAGGGCTGGCTGCCAGCCCAGAAACAGATCACTTTATTGTTTTATATAAGTGAGGAGAACCTTTTGCTTTTAACTTCATGGCATGCACTCTCCCAGCCCCAGTGCTTTTTTCCAGGTTGCTGTGAGCTATCAGGCACTCATGCAATTGAGAACTGGATTGGGGCGAGGAGGAAAAGTTAAGTAGAATGGCCTTTGCTGTAACCTGAGGGGAATTGTGTACAGAGGATTTTTGGCTAGAAATCTAAGCCATCTCCACATCTAACTGCAATATTAACCAGGGAATTTGCTGTTGGGCTGACATAAGTACCAGCAATTGTCTCTCAGCTGCCGTCCTCAGGTTGTAAAGGAAGAGAGGCTGGCCTGTGACCTTCCAGATGTTGTTGCACTACCACTTCCATGGTCCCTATTGGTCATGCTGGCTGGGGAGCTGGAGATCAACAACATCTGGAGAGTCACTGCTTCCTCATCCTTGATCTAAGTGAACTAGGAAGTTCTACCTGCAGGCAACAGGGATGCTTTTCTGTGATGCTTTAGTTCAACTGTCATTAACATTTGGCGAGTCCCAGAAGATCTCAAGTACTTATTTGGGCTATTTTAAGAGTTTCCTTTTTTCCCTTTTTCTAATTTAGAGATTTGCTTACCTAGAGAGTTTCAATATGCAGAAACAGCTACCTTATTTTTAGGTGTCTCTGTCTTCTCTCCCCCTGCAGCTGACAAACATCTCCAAGTTGGCATTTCACTGTATGATGTGTGGAGTGTTATTGTAGGGTGCTTCATATGATCTTTGGTGTGAGGAAGGGGGTGGGCTGGGTTTCAGACAAAAATTGGAAGACTTGCCTTTGGGAATTTCTATATAGGAGAGAGCACTGATGGGACAATATTTGGTCCAAAATAAGGAAATTGCTTGTTATAAAGAAAAGGTATATTTCCCTATGAATTGCTATCTGTATATTTCTCTTTTGAAAATAATTCAAGCCTAAATACTTTAATGTACTTGCTTTGTAGCTCAGCATGTGTTGCTTTTATCACACTTCATTGGGATTTGTTTAGGAATGCTAAACTGATAATATACGAAATGGTCCAACAATACTAATGGTGTTTATTCACTTGTAAGTCCCATTGACTTTTGTGGGACTCCTTCCCATGAAAGAGTGCTTAGAGTTGCAGCCAAAAGCTTGTGTTTCATTTTTGTTTCATTATTAGAAAGCTATTATAATTCCTTAACCCATTGTGCGCAGCCGTTAGCACAACTATAACAAGCATTTCCTCTTTAACCAGAATTTGAAGGGCCTGTGTTACCGTGGATGATGCTATAATGAAGAACAGGCACTTTGCAAGGAAAATATGTTTCATGTATTCCATTTCTTCTCCAGTGCCACAGAGTGTGTAGTCAACTTTCCCCATTCCTAACAAGGATTGATTTGGCAATAAAATGCATTTAACATTCCTGCATAAGCAGCAGTAAATTCAACTGTTAGGGCTTCAGAAGGAAAACAGGGTTAACTAGCTGGTTCTTTGAAACATAATTAAGCATGAATTAAATACGATGAGTTAAAGGCTAATGCTAATGAAGCTAAAGATAAGTTATGGAGATTCAGTCTGAAATGTTAATGGTTGACTTTCAACATATGTCACATATTGAACATATGTCCCTCTGGACTCTCATGCGCTGTGCAGCTGACATAGGCCAGTCAGAACAGGCTGCCGTGCTTCTCAAGCTCAAAGGAGACAACAAATAAAAGCATTAGGACTTAATCTTTGGGTTGGGGGGTCACTACTTGCCCTTGACACTGATGAAGAGAAAGAGACCTTTAGCTTTTCTAGCAGGTTGTACTAACTATAGATTTCTAGAGCCACAGCAAAGATGGATACATAATAGTACACATTTACTCAAACAAAGAAACGGGAGAAAGTTAATGCAAAACCCCAGCTCTTTGCTGGAGGCAGGGCTGTGTGCAGAACTTCCATCTCTTCAGACACAGCTAAACAAATGCACCCTTGCTTTGCCCCATTTAAGTCAATGGTGATTACTTGTGCCTTGTAATACCATGTGAGCATTAAGCACAGCCTGGAATCAGATGCAGAGTTCAGCTCCATCTAGTCTTTTTTATGCTTACAAATTGCCACATCAAAACGCAAAAGGGAAAAGGAAGTATGTTTGCTTCACATGCCGCTCTATTAGCTTTCAATTTTTCAATTTCTTATTTAAATGTGATCTTAGATGAGAATGTTATGTTATTTTCTTGTATCCTTTCATCATAACCTTTTGAGTATGAGCTCATTGGTGGTGGTGGGGTACCTCTGGTTTTGACAAGCAGTATGCAAGTTGTGATATAATGTTCTAATTATAACAATTGCATTCTATAGGCTTCCACTTCTGCAAGGGCCAGACTAGATGTGACGTTGGCTGTAATGCCTGTGTCTCTGCCCATTCACATATAAAGCGGGGGTAGAGAGAGTCTCTCACACAGGGGAATGCTGTGCCGGAGAGAGATGCTGAACCTGACATGTGTTCCTGCATTCTCGCACACCACTCTTCCCTACTATTCTAATATTGGCTACCAGATACAGAGCAAAACTGAAAATGACTCTCTTATAAACCCTTTTCAGACATTACAATTAGGTTAAAAAATAAACATAGGGAGGCAGGGAGAGGAACAAGAGCTGAAGGCTCTAACTCTGCTCTGCGGTTGCCATTCGTATCACCCTCCAACCCTTGGAAGGCAAATTTCTGCAAAGGGGAGCCTTTGTATTCATGGAGGCTCCCTGTAGTAGTAGTAGTAGTAATAATAATAATAATAATAATAATAATAATAATAATAATAATACTCCGCCCATCTCAGCCACTCTGGGCAGCTTACAACACATAGAACCCCAATTACATGCACTGAGCTGATTGCAGTGTTGACATGGAAAGGGGCACCTGGAACAGCAGAACGAGAGGGAGGTAAATATGGGAGACAGATCCAGGGTTCAGTGCATCCATCCTGTGTTCTCCTCTTACTTATAGAGACAGACGTCTGCTCTATATATCAGTGAGGCAGACACATGAAAAGAAAATGTTTGCCACTGTCATGCCTAGCCTGGCATGTCCAATACGTTTTGGCACTTGAGGTGAACCACAAAATGGCCCTGCCACCCCTCCAGAGAAGAAAGGGTGAGTGACGTTCTACATCAAGAACAAGGCAGGGGGCGATAAATATCCTCATCCAGAACAAGGGTGGGAGGAGATGAGCAGTGCCTCCTATGTGCCAAGAGGCTGCTGAAGTGGCAGCCGTGGGGTAGGGGGCTGCTGAGGAGGTGGCAAATCCTGTCTCCAGTGAGCACACTCCCACTGCTGCTGTGGCGGCAGCAGTGGGTGATACATTACTTGGAGACTGGATGTGCTGCCCCTTTGGATCCTGCCACCTGAGGAGGTCATCTCACCTTGCCTCAGGGGTGGGCTGGGTCTCTGTCTACCCTTTCTCCAAGTTAAATGTCTCGAAAAGAGGTTACATTGGTGTTAGACACAGTAACTCTTGCATTACACAGCTTGTGATGGTGCTGCATTTGTTGGTGTTCTGTGTATTTGCATTTGCGTGTTGAGGTCCCCAATCCACCCCCCAAAATAACTCACAACGGACACGTAATTTTTGTTTAAGATTTTTGGCATGATTTTGGCCACAACTTTATTAAAATACAAACTGTGAGTGGTTGTTTAGGCATTGGTTAAGACTATCTGTCCCCCCGCCTGGGGACAGAACTGACTTCCGGGCACCACCGAAAGACAGTGCGGGGGAAAGCAAGTCGGGGAGAAATGGAGCTGAGACACAGACCCTCAATTCTCACCCGCCTGCTCCCCGAAGGCTTGCCGGCCCTAGTCCCATTCCAGGGATTGGACAAAAAGATGGCAAGCCCCAGGATTCCTTTAACGGAATTCCCTTTCCGCAGCAACCATGGAGGGGCAGGCCCAGCCTATCCTGAACCCCTCCTCCACCAGATTTATAACCAATGCCTAACCGCCAATCGAGCCCTTTACGCTCGCCGCCAACCACTCACAATCCCAACCCATTCTTCAACCCTTCAATTACCGCATCCAACCAGACATCATTCCCCAGCTTGGAAAGATGTACCCCATCATTGCGGTAAAGGGCCAGAGCCTTGAAGGTAATATCCTGGTGGTAAATCACCAAGCCACCCAATTCCGTTACCCTCTTGCTCACTGCGGAATTAATGCGCTTCCTGGCCCTTTCAGCAGCCTTGGGTTGAGAAATGCCCTGCCAATTGCTCCTTTGCAGCAATTGTGACCAAAATATTTTAACGGTAGGTATTAAGGTCACCAACTCCCCCAAGTCTTTTGAATCGTGGAGCGCAAAGTGGAGCAATCAACCTTTGCCATATCATTCTCCCCCAACTGCACCACAATTGCCAAAGGGGGACCATGTGAAAGCACCCTCCGCTTAATTAGTGGGATGAATTCACTCCACCGCATTCCCCGTCTGGATATCCACGACACCAGTACGTGCTGTGGGAAGCCAAGATCCAGTCCCCTTCCAGACTGCCTCGCCCTGATGCCAGCCCAGTAAACGATGCTGTGCCACACAATCCAGATACGGACTGGAGCGAGACCTACAGGGTGGAGAACAAGCACACATCAAATACAATAATTCAACATCTCTTCCGCACGTAACCCTTGAACGCATCAGACTTCCACCGGCCCAAGTCCTTAATCCTGTAGGCCAACAACCCCCAATGGGCTACTGTTGTAGCAGCACCAATGCGAAAGGAATGGGGTGCGAAACCATTAGCCGGGACCCCACAAGCAGAAATAACCTTACGCATTACCTTGGAAAACTGATGCCATGCCAAGGGACGACCATTTTCGTGAATGAACAGTGGACCCTTCCCAGAGGTCCTCACTGCTAAGAATTTCCTCAAATCCTTAACCGGGCAAGGACCCGGCTCCCTAGTTACGGGGAGCCTTATAACTGCCCCCCGACCCAATTGGTCCGTTTTCGAGTTACGCACCACGATTCTCACTTCCACAGGGGATAAACATACATCCTGAAGCAGCAGCCCCCTGGAACCGCCATCTCGCCTAGCCTCCATGACCACTTCCCCCACCCGTAATGCGGCAAGGAATGCAATTGAAAAGGCCGCCGAAAAAAGGCGGGCCTCATACTTGGACCAACAGACGATCCTTAATTTGGCACGCATTCTACTCAGCAACTCAAAAGTGATAGGCTGCCGAACTGCTTTGCTAGGGGGAGCAAGATGACCCCAACCTTCCAAGGCCTTGCGCACTACATTCCTGCCTGCTGTCCTGTGAAGGTTGGAGCCTATTCCAACCTTCCGAGACCCTGCACACGACACACTTTAGAAGGGTCTCTAAAAAATTAAAGCTTTACTCTAGCAGACATTGCAGCGGACTGAATTCTGATAGTTTTAACACTGCATCCGATCTGCAGCAGGTGGGCGAATTACTGCAGGTCCTGCTCAGAGGATGGGGGCAGGTTCCTCTGAATGGCTGAGGACTGCCAGCTAAATTTTAAGAAATCAGTCCAGGCCTTCTCATAAGACCTGAAAGCGGATGTGGAAACGTAAGCTACTACTCCTCATAATTATTAATTGTTGCCAAGTGCCAAAGGAGCTCCAGAAAATCCGGCTATAGCTGGGCGTCCAGAGCCCAGGATCTGAAGCTCTCCAACTGAAAAAACCGGATAGAGCAACAGCAAAAACATTAGATGATCCCAAAATAAAGCGAGCAGAAACACAATATTAAACCTTAAGCAGTGTGAAGACTCTGCCAGAGCATGAGGACTGTTTTGCCAGGACTCTCATACTGCCTGGTTATCAGACCAAGACAGACCCGACGGCCCCTAAACTCCTCAGTCCAGATGTGCACTGACACTACAATGGGGAAAACTTGAGAAAAGTTAGGTTACATGTGATTGCCTTGCCCTGCCAGGCTCAAGGCCACTGTACATGATGATGAAGGGACCCCGGGCCATGAGACCACCTGGCCAAGCAGGAATGGAAGGGGCAGCCTGGAGCAACCACCCTGCATGCAAAATTTAACTGACCTAGGAATGATAGGATCTGACAAAGCAACACTTGCTTCAGAGGAAGCATTACAAGAATAACATCCTTCAAGGGAAACAGCTTTCCACAGCCAAGCAGATGTTTGAGCAACGGTATCCAGCTAGCCCCCAAATACGTTAAAAGGGGCAGTAGGACCCACTGTCCTCCACTGCCAACAGAACACCCAGCTCCTCAGGGAATAAAGGGGCATCTAGTAAGCCTAGAGGGGACACAGGTGGCGCTGTGGGTTAAAGCCTCAGCGCCTAGGACTTGCTGATCGAAAGGTCGGCGGTTCGAATCCCTGCTGCGGGGTGCGCTCCCGCTGCTCGGCCCCAGCGCCTGCCAACCTAGCAGTTCGAAAGACCTCCGGGTGCAAGTAGATAAATAGGGACCGCTTACCAGCGGGAAGGTAAACGGCGTTTCCGTGTGCAGCTCTGGCTCACCAGAGCAGCGATGTCACACTGGCCACGTGACCCGGAAGTGTCTCCGGACAGCGCTGGCCCCTGGCCTCTTAAGTGAGATGGGCGCACAACCCCAGAGTCTGTCAAGACTGGCCCGTACGGGCAGGGGTACCTTTACCTTTACTTTAGTAAGCCTTAGCAGAGGCTGGTGTCACATGAACCAGCCAGTAAAATAATCCACATAACGATACTCCCAGTTAAACGAGTCTTGACTTGCAATGTTTAATCCAGAAAGGCGCTCAAGGACTCAAGTGCTGCACAGCCTATTGAGCAACCCACTGGCGTCGCCTTATCAATATAAGGACCATACAATTAAAGCCTAACTACTTAAAATCTTAAGGGTGAACCGGCAGCAGCCTAACAGCCGATTCAATATTGCATAATGCCAACAAGGCACCTCCTCCAATTTGTTGGTAAGCTCAACTGCCTGATCCAAAGATGCATATTTCACGGAACAATTCCGGAGGGGTAGCATCATTCACTGAGGTGCCTTTGGGATGCGATAAGTATGGATCAGATGGAATTATATGGGACTTTCTTAGGGACGATCCCCAAAGGGGATAAATGAAAATCAGGACTAGAAGGAGAATCAAGGGGATCCCACCATACGTCCCAATGCAAGCTGCTTCCTAACCTTTCTGGCTACCACAGGTAGCTCTCTAACTGGCTTTTGAGTTACTGTATTCTGAGCCACTGGCTGAAAAGCCAGAGGAATCCCAAACCTTGGGAAAAACCCTTCCCACAAGCACAAAGCTACTGACCCATCTAGATAACCTTTTAGCCAGACTTTCAAGGGAGATATTTTTATGGAAATATGGGCGAGAGGTATTGAGTTATTGCTTGCCAGCCCCCGCTTGGGCAAGATGCCCTGCCTTGTGTTGCCACCATGATGTGTAAATTTACAGGGCCAACACTGGCCAGAAACCCTAAAGAAGTCCCAACAAAGCTGCCACCGGGCCAGCTTCCTGCATACCAGCTTCAGGTTCTATTGCTCAGGGAATTTCCATTGAAATGTGGAGCTGCGCAAGTGGTCCACATGTCCCCATCCCTGCGATCCTAGCGAGCTGAGGGGATGATGGCAGCCCTGCGTCTAACATTCCCATCATAGTGAATTACCACTTATAGAATAGTGGGGGTTGGAAGGGACTCCGAGGATCATCTAGTCCACTTTCCCACAATATAATAATCATCATCATCATCATCATCATTTATTTGTACCTCTGGGAAGCTTCCAACAAAATATTAAAATACAGTAATGCATCAAACAGTAAAAGCTTCCCTAAACAGGGCTGCCTTAGATGTCTTCTAAAAGTCTAGTAGTAGACATCTGGTGGGAGGGTGTACCACAGGGCAGGTGCCACTTCCAAGAAGGCCCTTCACCTGGTTCCCTGTAACTTGGCTTCTCACAGTGAGGGAACCACCAGAAAGGCCCTCGGCGCTGGACCTCAGTGTCCAGGTAGAGTGATGAGAGAGCGTGCAGCTGTCCCATACAGGGACCAATCCTGCAACCTAGGCATTACCGGCACCATACGCTGACTAGCTGAGCTATCCAGGATGGTCCCTAAAGACCTGGAACAGCCTCACCCTGACCCCTGGAGAGGTCCAAGGTGATGTCTGAATCATCATCAGAGCCCAGTGATGATTTACCTGCAAGGAGGTGTAAGCATCATCCCTGCTCCACTTTTTTCCTGCCTCTGAAGACGCTTCCTTCTGGAAGAAGGCACCTGGGGCATCAGCAAGTCATCCTCTGCAGGAGAGGCAAGCTCTGGAGGCATCTGCAAAGGCCCTGTCATAGTCTGCAAAAAGAAAAAACCTAAACAACGTGAGGAACAGGTGAAACCAATGCTTTGTGCACCACATGGGGATGCTATACAGGCCAGAAATGCTGCCAGAGGCCATCAAATTCTAGGGCCAAGCAGGCCAAGCCCTAGGATCACCTGCTAGGCCAGACATAAATGTTTCCAATGAGATAACAAACTCGAGGCAGCCCACCACCTGTCCAGGTACCCCTGCTTGCCCTTTAGAGGGAAGCACCTCCTCAAGAACCCCAAAGTTCTTTTTGGGAGCAATATCACAAATGGGCCAAACTACCCAGCAACAGAATAGTCCAAAAGGAGCAGCTTGTTTTGCTTTGTTGTAACAATGGCTAAGTGGGGGATATGAACCCTGTCTCCCAGGTCCTAGTCCTGTACTCTAGCCACTGAGCCACAATGGCTCATCTCTAAAACGGCAGTCGCCACTATCAGGGAAAAACAAACTTGAAGAATATAAACTTGTTCAGAAACAGCATAGTTAAAGAGCATACAAAGAGTGCTCATTGGAGGCACAGAGAGCCTCTGGCTCCACTCTGTCTGCCTAAGATATACATTAGCAACAAGTGAGCCTGCAAACAAACAGATACATTCTGAGAGAGAGAATGAGTCACATGTCACATAGACTTTAACAATTTACTGTACTGCTAACTGTAGCAGGCTAAGGCTTGAAAGATATGTGCAGGCCGAGCAGGCCGTGAAGGCCTCCCTGCTTCTGCTCTCTGCCTTTTATAGTCTCATTGCAATATTAAAGGAACTCAATATAGTGCTCCCGCCCAAGGCTAGATTAAAACTCGACCAACAGCACTGCAATCACCCAAAATAAAGCCAACCTATGAGGATACTATAAATGAAAGTGATTCCAAGTAAGCTGGGAATTTACTGTACTGCTAACTGTAGCAGGCTTAGACCTGAATGATATGTGCAGGCCGTGAAGGCCTCCTTGCTTCTGCCCTCTGCCTTTTTATCTCATTGCAATATTAAAGGAACTCAAAATAGTGCTCCCGCCCAAAGCTAGATTAAAATTTGGCCAACAGCACTGCACACACCCAAAATAAAGCCAACCTATGGGGCCACTTATAAATGAAAGTGATTCCAGGCAAGCTGGGAACAGCCCTGACTAGCCCCACAATTAAACAGGCGAAAATGGGGAAAACCTTTTTGCAAAAGAAAGCCCCTAATGGGGGCTCTCTCCCTATTGGGAAAAGCAAGCCCAGGAGGATTATGCACAGGCAGCGCTCACAGGTACAGGGAGAATCTTCCCAAAGGGCAGGGTAAGGGGTGGGGTGGGAAATCAAACAGGGGAAAAAAGGGGGGATTGAATTAATTAAGGGACTAGAGAAGATTAAAAAGAAGGGGGAAATAAAGAAATGTAACCAGACAATGAGAAGATCGCTCCACTGTCCTCCAGACGGTCCAAGCGCTCCAGGTGATCCGTTGCACGCAGCAAAAGAGAAAGTACAAGGCTGCGTGCAGAGTATTTAAACCTTTTACCCCTCCCACCAAAATTGCAACATAACTTTTGCCCCAGCAGCTCGGCAATCCAATCAATGCCCCCTGGCCATCTTGGGGAACTTACCCAGCAACAAAGGGGTGGCTCAGTAGACCCCACCGCAACACCTGCTCTCCCTGAAGGAGAACACGCTTTGTGGCCAACAGGAGCCACACTTGGACTCTGTCTCTCGCTTGCTCTGGTCTTCTGCCACTGCACAAAGACAAAAGAACCTTCTGGATCAGGCCAAAGGCCCATCTAGTCCAGCTTCCTGTTCTCACAGTGACCAACTAGATCACACCACTCAACTGCCCCAAATTAAGTGGGACACAAAGAATTTACAAAAGCCACCGCGCCATCTGTTTGAAGTCTGTGATGTCCTGTTTCCGCTGCCTTCTCTTCTCCACCTCTGGTGGGGCGGCCACAGCCAGGGGCTCCACCACCGCCATGACTGACTTCCGCTGTCGCCATATTCCAGTGAGTGAGTGCAGTGCATCTCCACTTCCAGTGGCTGCAGCCAGGCCAAGGAGGCTGCAAGAAGGCTGAGGCCAAGCTGTGGTGGTGGAGGAGAAAGAGGTGGTGAAGGTAAGGCTGTGGTGGGAGGGGGCAGCTGCAGCACGAAGATCGGGCCGGGGGGAGCGTGTGCGGATCAGGAGGGAAAGAGTGTGTGGGTCAAGTGGGGTGGGTGGGAGAAAGAGCAGATTGGGAGAAGGGGGTGGTAAAAAGAGCAAGCAGGTGGGGCAGGAGTGGGTGGCAGGAAGAGCATGCAGATGTCCCGCTTTCCTGTCCCAAAAAGTTGGCCAGGATGCTAGATTCCCCAGGGAAAATAGGAAGACCTTTATTTTACCCCCTACACACCCTACAACTCAGGTTTTTTTTAAGCAGAAAAGCAGGGGGGGACATAAATATACTTTAAACAAACAGGCACACACATCTGGGAAAAGTTGGAATGTGTAGAGTAATCCCTGGTCTAAGGCACTGAGCTTTTCCCACCCTAATGCATACGGGCTTCCATTTTACTACTATTCACATAACTTCTATATAGTGACAAACCTGTAGAAACAAAGGACTATAAAAAAAGTTGAAGCAACTTCACTGCCACCCGTGGAAATATTCTCCCTCCTCCAGTTCTAATATTGGTCACTTTATACAGACTAAAACTTAAAATAGCTTTATTATCGTCAACTAGAGCCTACGTTAGATTAATGGATCCCTGTGATGATGGCTTGAGACCTGTTAGGTTCAAGGCTATTCCTTTCAGGCTCCCACACACTCCAGTCTGGACAATAGCACAGACAGACAAAATTCAAGCTGAGCCTTTTGCTTCAGCTAGAAAATGGAAAGCAAAGTTGTCTGTGAAAAAATCATTTGCCATTCAATTGTATGTATCTGTGTCTTGGGGAAGGCAGAGCAACAGCTTTCGAGGTGAGAGTCATGTGTTACCTGAAGGAAAACCGACCACAGATTGCAGAAAATCTTTTTAAGCTAATCAAAGAAGCAAAGCTCCAGAGCAGAAGCCCAGAGATAGGGGGCTCTGCAGGACAGGACATTTTAAAAAGAGCTTGCTTTTCTACTGCAACCATTTCTTACCATCTCTCTCTCCTCTTTTTATTCTTTGCTTATGGTATACTTTATCCCTCCCGTTTAAATGACAAATTGCTCTCAATAATCACCCCCCCACCCTGTAGCTTTTATGAACACTTTCCCCCTTGAGACTCAGGATTCATTTGTTTTTGATATAGTAAATAATGCATTGTTTTCTCTCTGGTTCAGTCCTTTATATTGTAGCAAAAGCGCTTGTCCAGAATGATTATCCCTCTTTATCACCAGAGTTTACAGCAGGTGAGCTCCTTCACCTAATTATGATTCTATAATTTATCACCAATCTAGCCTGCATTGGTGTCTACGGCCTGGTATATATCATGAGTAATATGTTGTTTGAGGAAACAATGTCCCACTTAGAGTTTGGGCAGCCTGCTCCACCAAAAAATGCACTATTCAGCATGTATGTCTGCCTCCTTTGTTTTCCCCCACGTGATTTATTTCAGTAAGAAGCCCAAATAGCTTGCACAGTCCATACCAAGTCCCACGACGTGCTCCAACAAGTGTTCCCTTCCACGGTTATTTACTGCTCACATACAGCATTTTAGCTGTACAGCGCCATCAGGGCACATAGTGCTTTTACAGAGTGTCCTATTCTGCTTACTACAGTGCACTCTTAAGTGGGGCTGTCCTCTGAAGAACATTTGCATATGTCAGCAAATGCAGAATTTTACAGTATAATCATTCTCCTAATAGTTGCTGAGATTCTGGGAGCATGTTAACATCTATTCTCCAGTTGCCGTGTGGCTTTCTGTGTGATCCACAACCCTTTGCAAACAGCCGGTTTATGGCATTGTCGCTCCTGAAAAACCTAGACCTCATGCAGAGTGAAGTCTCCAGAGGGGCGCCCTTGAGACTCCCGAATGTGTGGTGGGGAGGGGCAAACAGGGTCTTTGACACGGGTGAAATAAAGCCTAGTTTTGCCCCTGCCACATGTATTCTCACGCATGAGCCTAACTCCGGGGCAGCCAACATGTCACTCTGCAGGCAGCGGTTGTGCAGAGGGACCTCTCCGTCCAAGCCAATGCAGCACCTCAGCCTGGAGGGCAGCCCTGGTCACTGGCTTTGGGCAATTTCAGGGTTCAGGGAGCCTTATGTCCGCTGCTATGTTTTTCATCTGTATATGCTGCTACTTTTTCAGAATGTTTTAAATGCTTCCTTTATTGATGGTTTATATTTTTATCTGTATTGTATTTATTTGTCTGCAAACCACCCAGGGGTTCATTGGAATGAAAGGTGTTTTGGAAGTGCGATAAATAAATAAAGCCTTGAAACTAAATTAACTTACATTGTTCATTTGAGAAAAGGAAGACAAAACAAACAAAAATTTGAGCAGCTTTTATTTCTTGTACGAAAACAATACAAATAATAACACATAGAGAGGATTTTCATTATTGGTACAAGCAAACCTTGACAACTCCAGTCATTAATTATATATTATTGTGTTATATTGTGCTGTGTATAAATTACCATGGAAAACCTGCAGGACAACATATTAATTTATTATGAAAGGCATATTTGATATTTATGGCGTATATTGTGTTATATTGCTTCTTGATTGTATACAGGGTATGAATTTGGGTATATTTTGTACGTCTTATATGCTTGGCATTCTATTTTCTAAAAAACCCAAGAAACCTTCTAGCTAGTTTCATTACAGAACTGGACTTTAACACCCCCCAAAAAAATTCTGTTTGTTTTTCTATTCTTTAGCATTAATGTAACATGTGTTTTTAAAATACTGAGTACATCCCACTCAGTGCTCTTTTTAGGCAGTTAATACAGTATATTCTGTTGCATAAATCTACGCTGTTCTTCCCTTGCATAGGTTTTCCAGATCCCCCCTCCCACCCAGGAAAGGGAGTCAGACCTTCTTAGAGGCAGAACTCAGGTTTATTCAGATGAATAAAGAAGAGACAGACCCCTGACTTCTCAGGTCAGAAAAAGGGTGTGTGTGGTATGGAAAGAAATCACAGTTTACATATCAAAAATGCATTCCAAGGAAACGGTGTTAAACAAAGGAGTATTTGCCACATTATCTGTCCTGCACTGCTCTGCCAGCTCATCTCTGGCTGCCAAATTTGTTGCAAACCCAGCCTGTTCTGTTAGCCAGTCCTGCCAGCTCCGTCCTTGATGTGATCTGCTTACACGGAGCCTGCATTCCGATCCCTCTCTGACTGTCCCATGCCTTAGAAAAAGTATACTTAGAAGCAAGCAATTGATACATAAGCAAATTAAGCATGATTAATTAATATAATAAGCATAAATGATTAATAATTCAGATTTTTGTAACAAATAAAAAATGTTGACAAGCTGTCTTTTGAATAGCTTAACATAATAAAAAAATTAAATAATTAAGATTCAATAATCAAATTTATCAAATATTGCACAGAAAGCAGTAAAGCTGCTGTTATAACCCCTACCACTGTGCAACGGAATAGCACAGTTTTAGTGCTTTATGAAAAGGCAAAAAGTTGAGTTAGGTAGGTTATGCAGCTGCGGTCATGTCATCTAAGTATCATATCAGAAGCTTAATTCTCCCTCTCATTTTAGAAAATGCATTTTTTCCTAGTACCAGAGTTTTGTATAGCCCAACATTTTGGGGAAATGCTGAGGTACCTGCAGTTTCCCAAGTGCTAATGCTGTTTATAAAGATTGATCTAAACCTGAGAAAGAAGACGGACATTGCTCTCCTTTAAAAGTGTGATGTTTTGACAATGCGTAGCAGACTATGTTAGATTATTATTATTATTATTATTATTATTATTATTATTATTATTATTCAGAGTTCCTGCTTTTGAATATGACACTGCAGCTTTGCCTGCTTGACATTTCACTTGGCAGGGCAAAGCGCTAGCTGCCGTAACGGACCAACCTCCACTGACTTTAACTGGGGAGTGAGAGAAATGAAGAGTGGAAGCGATGGACTAAAATACTAAAATTCACCAAAGGGGATTTCATTGTTGGTAGTCATGTTTCAAAGTTCTCCTCTCTGTTAATGATGCATACTAATGGTTTGGGAGCCCCTCAGCCCCCGCAGGGCCCAATTCTGCACATACTCTGCATACCCATAAATTCCACCCCTGATGTCAGGTGGTAGACAGGTGAGTGTGGTTTGTGGCAGATCATGTGGAGGCCTGGTGTGGCTGATCACGTGGTTTCCCACTTCAGTCATAAGTGGTCTTACATTCGCAAGGAAGTTCACAGAACAGCACTGATATTTTTTCTTTCTGCTCATGCTTTTAGATCAAAGTAATTCCTTTTAATAGAACCTTTAGAAGCAAAGTCACTACAAATTTTGAGAATGTCATTAATCTTAATTTTAAGATTAAATATCACTATCACAATAGTTGACTATCCTCTTTCCACCACTGGCCTCTGCTCCCAAAGACTGGGTTTTGTTACTGGACCAGGCCCATCTAGTCCAGCACCCTGCCCTCACAGTGGTGAACCAGATGCCAAGTGGGAAGACGGCAAGCGCATAGCTGTCAACTTACACATTTGAAAATAAGGGACCAGCAGCCTTGAAAATAAGGGACCAGCAGCCAAAATAAGGGACCTGCAGCCTCACCTGTTCCAGGCACTCCAGTCTTCCTGTCCTCCTGCAGTCTGGTCAAACTCATGCTGGTAGCTTCGAGAACACTGTCTAACCAACTTTGTAACCAGAGGTTCAACTGAATAGAATCTGAATCACATGCACCACAAGGCCTATGCAGCCTCAACTTAAGATGGCTCCCCGGCCTGGCTTTGCACTGCAAAGTTTGCAGCAGCACATGCAACAAAATGGCGTCCAGCGTTCAAAAACCTCCTCAGCTTGCATTAACTAGCCACACACAAGGCATGCAAGCTCCACCCCCCAGTTGTTCTTAGACTTCTTATTGGGTGAGCAACACAGCCAAGCAACACAGTTGGAGCCTCCCTCCTCCCTGGTGGGCAGGGAGGGAGGGAGAGGAGCTGCTTCCTTTGAAATTTAAGGGACATCATTTAAGGGACATCCATCAATAAGGGACAGCAGCGGGACATGCTGCTGGAATAAGGGACTGTCCCTTCAAATAAGGGACACTTGACAGCTATGCGGCAAGCGGGACATGAGCGCAGCAGCAATTCCCAGGAGTGGCATTCAGAGGCTTAATGCCTCTGGAGGTGACATACAGCCACTGTGGCTACTGGGGACCTTCAAAGATGCTGCAAATTCTCTCTGCTGCTTTTGGTCAACAGACTCTCAAGCTTATGATACATTTCAGCAAAGCACAGATCTTACTCCTACTCACTGGTGAACCATGCAAATATGTCCTTTCCCTGAGCTCATTCAGCTCCCAGAGGTGGTCATTACATGCATGAGAGGAAGGAATGAAAAGCTTAGCCGAAAATCAGTTACCCTGAAATTTTGCTCAAAGTGACAAGAGGCTGGAGCATGCAGGAAGCAACATGTTGTGCAACTCTTTTTTGTACTCATGAGACATCCACTGGTAATTTCAAATTCAGCATGTCTTAGCATATGTGTGGTTCTTAGCCCCATTCTAAGATTGTTTGTTTGTGTGTGTCGTAGAGATTCTGGTAGCAGTTCCTGTCTCTGAAGATCTGCATGGACTGCATGTATATGTCTCCCTCTGCCTAATTGGGAACACAGTTTTTGTAGGGTTACTGGTTACATGGACTCAATCATTTGTCATAGCAGCCTTCCATCCCCTCCAACATTCTGCTGATGGAAATCAGGATGAGATTCTTTTGGGGTTGGACTAGATGACCCCTTAGCACCTATTCCAACTCTACAGTTCTATGATCTATCACCTCTGTGAGGCAGATTGGGGCTGTGTGGAACTTGCCTAGAATGGTCACTTCAGCCAATGAGGGGTCTTGTTGTCTTGTCTCTCCACCATCCCAGACACTGCTTTCTGTTTTCCTCAAAAGCCTTTATTCTCTTCTCTTTCTTTTCTCCCCCCACTGCCTTTCCTTGTGCTCTTTCCCCCTCCTCTTTGGAGTCACCCCTGAGGGCCCTGCCATCTGCCATGCTGTCCACTCCTCGATGCTGAGAGAACACTCGGGGGGGGGGGTGTATTGATGTGCATCTCCTCCCAACCACCTTCTTGGCTGTTATGAGGGGGAGATTCCACTTGGGCAATTCTCTAAAAGTCTGGTAACAGCAGGCACGTTCATCTTGTCCGGGTCCCAGCAGACATCACGGAGGTGGAAAATCCCGCCGGCCTCCTCCACCGGCTGGCATGCAAATCACACTCCTCACTTGGTCCTGCCTTGGCTGCTTCCATTTCCTCCACTGACTGGAAACAAAAGCTGCATGTTGAAGTTCCGCTCTTCAAGTGAAGCTTGCATGGCTTTGAGCAGCAGGTGGGAGGGCTCTGGCAGGGTGCGAGAGTCCAAATACCTTCTTCTCAAAGCCTAGTAAGCACCAGGTGGGCTTTGGGAAGGAGTCTTCATACCTCCTGCCATCCCAGGAGCTGCTTCCACAGTCCACTGCTGGGAGAAATCAGGGGCCCCTGATTATTACACTTATTACAGGAAGTGCTGTGCAATGGCGGCCAGCACACAGAGACCCTTGTTCTGTGGCAAGCAGTCTGCATGGAAGTGGTGCTGAGAGCTGCTGTGAGTGAACCCAGGGAAGGCTGGTGTACAGAGCCTGTGCAGGCTAGCAATGAGCATCCCTAGGGCAGGGAGCCTGCTATCGTGAGCTTACTCCTGCACACGTGTTCATTGCGTGTGTGAGACAGTTCTGGTGGAGTGTGGAATGCTACTGGGTGCAGAATTCTCCTTCCCAGAGGCCAAACCATACTTAACACAAGAGATCTGTAATAATCCAGTTGGACCTGCCGTTGTCTTTCTTTTTAAACATTGCAATGTTTAAAAAGTAAAGATTTTACCTCAGCTTGATTGGTGCACCAGTGTTTGACCCTTTCCTGATCTAACAGGCTCCTAGAATGTGCTATTAGCCCAGGAGTGGTGAACATATGCAAACAGACAGCCTCCAAAATGTGCTTACTTAGCATAATTTATACTAGAGCACAGAGTCCAGCTTTTCTTTCTTTTTTCTTTTCTTAGCTTTTCTTTATACTAGAGCACAGAGTCCCACTTTTCTTTCTCAGCCCTTGGATTAGCTGGGCAGGGAAGTTTAAATTCAGTAGCATGGACTGCACCAAGTCCCAAGTGTATGCAAGGTTTGTTTCAAAGGCTTGATTTGAAAGAATATCTTTTTGAGTCTCAATTTTGCCTTGTTTATAAGATTTCATGGCAATTTTGCTTGTGTTGTGCTGAGAATGATTTCTTTATCACATGCAGATTAAGCCATCTAATTTCCCAGTTCCCATTTCTGGTGCTCCTGTAGAGGAGATGCACGGATCTTAACAGAGAGCGCAATATAGGGAAGAACAGCCCTCTGGACGGTTCCAGGGCTAATGGAGATGGACGGTTTGGATTAAGTGGAAGAGAAACCCACTTTCAAAGTAATATACTTTTGGTCTCTATTGGCAGCAGGTTGCCAATGTTCTCTTTATCATTGCTCCAACTACAGACGCAGGTCTGGTCAGAAGGGCCTAGTAATTATTTCAGAAAATTGCTGTTTCTCAGGAACAGGACCAGTTGGAGTAATTTCTTCATATAGTAGTGCTTGCAAAACAAACATTATCCATGGCTGCAGGAAATAGAAGGAATGTAACGGTTAGTGATTAACATTTGGGTTCATTGCACTGGTCTTCCGCGCTAAGCATTTAATAACACGAGAGACCCTCTGAACATTTGCAGAGTGCTTTCGTGTCTAGTGCTGCACTGCAAATCTACGTAAAAGCATCTGAGATAAAGGAAAGGGCTTCCACAGCAGTGGCATGGTTTAGGGTAGGGACCCATGACCCATGTGTTGTCGTCCAGAGGTTGCTCATCTTCCACCAGTCCCAGCCTGGGACCATGGCCAATGATCAGGCAGGATGGCAGTTGTAGTCCAAGAGCATCCGGAAGCACCACATTGGCTACCCCTTATTCATGGGGTTTGGGAACTGACTCAGGGAATTGGCTCCCCACCACCACCTCCCACCCTGCACGTGGATAGTCCTTAAGAGAATCTTACGTTTTGTTCAACTTCTTGATTCTATAGACAGACTATTGTTCTGTGCAGGCACTTATGCATGTTCCATTGCATGTGGCCACGTCTACACGTGGCACCGGGAATAATTAAATAATTCAATTCAAACCCTGAAATGGCAGGAGAGAGCTGGAGAGCCCTTGTAGCTCATGAGGGTCCCTCCCCAGAGCCTGAAGAGGATGTCATTGAGGGTGGAAGAAACCCCAAAGAGACCAAGGCGCAGTGGGGCTTTGTTAACGCTGCTCAGCCTCCCCGCCTAACAGCTGGTGCATGCAGTAGCGCGGCAGCCGCCAATGCCGCTTTCCCATGCATCCTCCAGCAGCCCCAGAGCTTCAGTTCTCGCTGTGGATATGTTTGGATACTGTACTTTTAAAATGGATGGGAGAGCAACAGAGAGTGCATTTAAAGGGTGTTTAGAGGGTGCTCCCCACTTTACGCAATTTCACTTCTATGTGTGGCGGCCTGGGACTTAACCCACGCATACAGTGAGTTGCCTGTGCAATGAATCCTGTTTGCTTCTGGGCTCAATTTGAAATGCTGGTACTTACCTTTGAGATGCATATACCTGAAGGAACTTCCATTCCTATATTAAGCTGCCTGACTCTTCCGTTGAGACCCATCTGCAGGCGCTTCCTCCCTCAGAGGTATTCTCTTTAACCACAAATGAGTGGCCATTTTTCTTTTTGCAATGAAACCCTCCCTAAAGGGGCTTGTCTAGCACCAACATTGCAATCTTGCTGACACCAAGCAATATTATTTTTATTTACCTAGGGATTTTACTAATGCACCCCCCCCTGCATATTATGATATAAATCTGGTTGTATATCATCCTGAATTTAACAGGATGGAGGGTGTTCATAATGTTTGTTATGAATAATAAAACAAATCACTTGGTTTAAAACTGCTTTCGTTTCTCTGCAATTTAATCTCCTTTCTCTCTCTCTCTGGGCTGTAGAATTGAAAATCACACCCACAGTGCACTGGAATGGCATCTTGGTGATAGGCAGGTTTAAGCCTTGGCACATCTCCCATTATAAATTAATCAGGGAGCAGGAAACCAGGTGTCCATAGTTCTAAAAAGCATTGGCGTAGACACAACAATGGGGTAAAACAAGTGTGTGTGTGGGGGGGAGAAATTATCCACCCAACACATTTACATTTACTTATTCTACGATTGTCTCCATCATGTAGCATCACTAATCCATTTCAAAGGTGCAGCTTTTCAGGCCTACAGAAGTCATGGAATTTCTTGGGCACTGCATTAGCAATGTCACCCTTCCATATCATGTAAAGAACAATCTTTGCTTTGGCACAGTTTCTTGTTCTATACTAAATCTATCTCTCATACCAATGAAGTTCAACTATAAAACCATTCCACATAGAAACCAATCCTCTTAAGTGTGATTTTGAGCTATCAGCTCTTGTTTGAGATATCGGAAATCCTCTGATTCAAAACGGCCTGTTCTAAGGCTTTTGAAAACTCTTTACCCATTTATCAAGTTGGCTAAGATTATGCATTTGGGTGCCTAAACAGCAGAATTGCTCAGTATTGCTGTAGCAATAACCTGCAGTTACTCTGTGCTTGCCACCCTGTGCAGAAAGGTGCAAGCAAGGTGCTTATGGGAAACTGTTGGGAAATTGCAAAGTTTCTGCCCTTGGCTACAAACTCACACACAGTCTTTTAATCGAGGGACTGTTTTAGTCTTCCAGTAATTAGTGATGTGGATGCTAGAAGTTGCTCGGAAGGTTGCAATCACTTCTAGATCTATTGGTCTTACCTCTGTTTTCAAGCAACAGAGAAGAGCAGTTTTGAAGCACCACAGCAAGTTGAGGTCAGTGCTGTCATGCATTATATTAAATATACATTCCAGAATTGTTACAACCTTTTATAGTACCAGAAAATGCTCAGATAATCTGTTCTTAAAGATCCACACATCTAGCTGGGAATTTTACTTTATGTATTCTGGTTAGTTTATGAGGAGTGAGATATCACTGGGATATTCTCTTAAAGAAATGCTTTTTTAATGCTGGAAATTTATTAAATGTTTGAGGATATTATTGAACACCCAAGTCCATTCTTGTTGTTGCATGTTGGAGTTTATGCTTAATAGAACTTTTTCTATAGTCCCATTTTAACTGTTTCTATAATCCCATTTTATCTTGCATATGGACTACGTTCAAACGAGTTTAATTTCCAAAAGGGTTATGTAGATGTTAGTATAGTAATCAATCTTTTTGGGTTGAGTTTCATTAGAAGAGCTTCAAATGCAGTCAGTTTATGCTGCTTTCCATATTTATCTACAGTGGTGCCCTGCAAGCCGAATGCCTCGCAAAACGAAAAACGCGCAAGACGAAAGGGTTTTTCGGTTTTTGCGTCTCTTCGCTAGATGAATTTCCCTATGGGCTTGCTTCGCAAGACGAAATGTCTTGCGAGTTCTTGTGAGTTTTTTTCCTTTTTCTTAAAGCCGCTAAGCCGTTAATAGCGGCTAAGCCGTTAATAGCTGCCAAGCCGCTAATAGCCGTGCTTCGCAAGACGAAAAAACCGTGAGACAAAGAGACTCGTGGAACGGATTAATTTCGTCTTGCGAGGCACCACTGTACTGTTTTCTCTGCCACATGTCTAAGTTGAAAAAGCTGAAATAATGGGAGAGTATATTGTCAATGCTTGGTGATGAGAGATCATATTTTCATCTTAAATCCAAGCACATACACACAATATATTTATCCATATTGAAGTATTGATTGTTCTTTATCCACCAATTCATCCTGTAGAATTGATGCCATTGGTGAGAAGACAGAGGCTAAATAAATAGGGAGCTTAATCCAAACTTTAATTGTTGCTTTAGTAGAAAGTATAAATTTTTAGTTTGAGGTGTTTTTGTTGTGGCTTATATCAAAGTGTATTCCACAGAGATTTCCTATAAAGAATTCTTCTATTTATATAGGAGACATATAACATCCACTTAATTAGAGCTAGTTTAGATGCGTGATGATAGCAAATAATTCAGGCACCTCAAGGCTGCCTTTGTTAATTTTTTGGTAGAGATTTTCATTAGCTGTCCTTGAAGGTCTGCTTCTTCAGATAAATTTCATTACTTTCTGTTGCCAAAGTGCTAGGTTACTTTAAAATAACAATTTCCAGCAAAAACGAACAAAAATATCAATTTTGCTAAGTAACCAGGTTTATGATAGCTATCCTCCCCAGCCATGACACTGGATATTTTCCCCAGTTATTTTAGTCCTTCTATATTTGTGTATAAAATAAATTGCAGTTATATTCCTTCATTAGTTCAAAATTTGAGTGAATCCAAATCCCCAGATATCAGAGCGGACTTCCAATTTAGTTTAGTAGTTTCTAGAAGCTTATTTTGTTGTTCACTTGAGATGTTTACTGCAAAAAACCAGATTTTAGAATATTTACGTTATAGCCCAAGGCTTTCCTATATGCAACTGGAGGGCATTCCACCCCCCCCCCCAACATTCTGGCTGGGATAGATATAATATTATGTCATCAGCATACAAAGATATTTTTACCTCTTAAGTTCAGGATCTAATCCTTTAATCTTCTTATTTTCTTGTATGTGAATTGCCAAGAGTTCAAGAAATATAGCTAAGAGTAAAGGGGATAATGGACATCCCAAACGTGTTCCTTGGCAGATAGGTGGCATTTTTGGCATAGGATTATTTATGTAGATTTTTTATTTAAAGCACTGATACAGAAAATTTGTCTATGTCTTGAAAAGGCTACCTAAGTTCAGTTCTTGTGTGGCCCTGGTAAGAAAGCTCCACTGTAATTGATCAAAAGGCTTTTCCATGTCAAATAAGAAAAGAAAAGGGGTTGTTGGTTTGGTTCTTTACTCATTTCTATGCAATTGATCTGTCTTTTTACATTTCTTAGAAGGGTTTGTGATTTTTTTCATAAAGCCTGTTGGAACTTAGTGTGTATGTATAGCATAATTTTATGCAAACTTTTAGCAAGAATAGCTATAAAATAATCTCTGCATCTTGCTACAGTTGTGAGATTGGTCAGTAGGATGTCGTGGTCCTTATTTGGTTTTCATATAAGCTTTATGGTTGCCTCTCGCCATGTTTCAGGAAGCCATTTTAAACACAGTTAATTGCTTATCATTGTTATATAATGTGGTGTTACAATTTTAGGGTAGCTTTTCTTACAAACTGCTTAGAGCTTTTATGACAAAGCCTTATTATCCATCTTAAATATGGTGGTGGGAACATGACAGAGGTTTCTTGGAGATGGAATGGCTTCCTAGTTGTCCTTGTTCCTTCTAGCCTTTTGAAAGATGTGGTTTTTCCAGCATTCCTTGCTGGCATAACTTTAGTTTTTTTATACCCTTGTTCTTTAACTCAGTTGTCTATATCACTAAAGCAGGACTCTTGTGGCATCCTGCCCTACCATATTTTTGCAGGTCCCCTGAGCACACAGGTAGTGTGTGCTACCTATAAATACCATAGATCATGTCCCCCACCTCGCCCTATAAAAAATGTTTGCATGTAGGACTGTTCCATATTGTTGTGCTGTGGTTGTGCTCTGTCTTTGTATAACCTCTAGTTGGCTATGTATTCTTACTTTATTATTATTTTTACTGTGGATGGCATTACCTGCTTTAAGAGATCATAGATCAAAGGCAAGGTTAAAATGTTTTAATTAATTAGTAAATTCTGGTAGTTCTTTTATAGTGGACATCTGGCATATGGTTACCAGTTTTTTCCAATGAATCTGGGGACACTTTTTTTTTTTTTTTTTTTGAAGCTGAGTAGCAACAGGATGGTGAGGCAAAAGACCCTGGGCTCAAGCACACATGCATGTTGCATAAAGGTGCAAATCCCTTCTTTTGCACCCTGTGAAACATGAATGCGCAGAATTTTCTAAAAAACAGGACAATGCCCACCCACCCAAGACTCCCAAGTCTCCTCCGATCTGTCAAAACAAAGGGGGCAGGAGATCTCTACTGCTGGATGTCCACAGTTCCCCTTGGACAGTGGTGGCGGCAGCGAGCAGCAAGCACCTCCTGAAGCCAGCCAGAGCCAACTGCACTACCAGGCTGACTTCGGGCTGCTGAGGCTGCTGCTGCCACGTTTCCCGGGGACAGATTTGCAAATCTGGGAACTGTCCCCGGGAACCAGGGGCATCTAGCGGGAATGAATACTTTTTTGTTTTATATCCCACTATTCATCTATATATAGCTCCTGCCCACCTAGCAGTTCGAAAGCTCCCCTAAGTGCAAGTAGATAAATAGGTACCGCTTTATAGCGGGAAGGTAAACGGCATTTCTGTGTGCGGCACGGTTGCTGGCTCACCAGTGCAGCTTCATCACGCTGGCCACGTGACCCGGAAGTGTCCTCGGACGGCGCCAGCTCCCGGCCTCTTGAGTGAGATGAACGCACATCCCTGGAGTCGGACATGACTGGCCCGTACGGGCAGGGGTACCTTTACCTTTACTTTATTCATCTATAATGGCCACATCATAGTTTTACAACACACAATCCCACAAAATATGATATCCACTAATATGCAGCAATGAAAATTCTAAAACCATCCTTAAAACAACAAACTTCAAAACTCTGGTATCTATATATGGCCCACAATTTTTATTATCTCTGAAAAGCTTGATTAAATAAAAACACCTTAAGATGACATTGGAAGATTACCAGTGAGAGGGACAGCCAAACTTCCAAAATGAGGAGCATGTGTGCTATGAATCTATAGTGTATCTATCTATTTTAAGCTGAACTGGGGCTCTATAGTGTACAGTTCTGCAAAGCTTTCAGCTTTGAAGAAACAGGGCCCTATTTGTCCACAAGGGACCTGATGATTTACTAGAATATATTTCACATCTCCTGTGCTCAGCCTTTATTCAGAATTATTTGAACCACTGCTGCGTCTGGGTCATGCACAACTTCTCTGCTGCATGCTGCTAAACTATTATTGGTACTGACTGCCCCTCCAGGGATAGTCTCTTCACTCTACTGATTCCATTCTTGCATTTAGGTTTAAATAGTTACTGCAACAACTGAAATTGCACTCATTTACAATTATTCAGACTTGCTTGCTTGCTCAGCTTCTGTGAGTTAGGGTTACATCTCGACGGTATCAGCAACTGTATCTCTGAAGCATTTTTCAATGCATATCGATTATCTTGTGATTTTTACAGATAGATCTAAATCCCAGGGAGCAACATTCATCCACAATGGACTGGAAAGTAGTAAGAAAGATGCCAATTGGATCATCTGTAATTAATGCTGAACTTCTTTCATCCTTTGGGGAAAACTCTGATTTATGTTGAATTCCTGAGGTAAGGCAAATCTGGACTTTATCTTGACTCCCTTAGCTAATTCTTCTTTTTCTGCTTCATCTCCTGATTGTTACTTCCTAACACTGTCTGTCATCGTAGGCTTGTAATGTCGTTGTTTATTGGATGCCTGCAGACATGAAAGGCAACAAGCTGGCTAACCAGACTGCCAGAACGTTGACCCAACTTGCCATCCAACATGTAAGGTGTCCCAGGTGGAAGAGCTGTCCCCTGGTGACAAATACAGCCCCCCCCACCCCCCGCTTCTGATTGTCATACAAGAACTGAATGCTTCTGAATGGCAAAGTGTACAATAACCTTTTGCCAGACACAGAACTAAGTGAATGATCAGTCTCTAGACTAGAACCAGAGCAATTCAGATATGTATGTGACGGTCAGCTGAACTAGACCAGTCTGGTGATGCAGTGCCTCAGAAATCCACTAGCGGGCTGGAACCTCTCTTGGATTGGCCACCAAGACTGCCAGCCAGATGATGGGAGTGGAGCCTGCACTTTGGGAGGGGAAATAAAAGGAGGCATTTCTGAGATAGTTGAGAGATAGTTTGACTTAGAGAGTTGGTCTTGGTCTCTGCTCTGAGGGAAAGGAGTCTCCTGAGCTTAGACTGGAAGACAGAGTGTGGTGTCTTGGGAGAGTATTCAGACAGAAATGAACTGGAGGGCTGAGTTTGAGCAGGAGAATTAGAAGTTGTGAGTATCCAGTTGGGAGGAGAGAGATCTTCTAGGTAGAGAAGACTCCCAAGCCTGTTAAGAGGGGTGAGGTGATTCCCTGGGTCTGTTGCACTGCCAGAAGTACCTCAGGAGTGTCATTGACAGAAGGTTGGGGATCTGACAGAAAGTTCCACCTTGCTTAAGGACCAAAGTATTAAGCTGTAACACCTATGCAAAAACTAAACCAAGGAGCTGAAGTGAAGTAACTGGAAATAAGCTGAGCATTGACCATCTAGGCTAGAAACCTGTAACATGTAACTGAAGCATAAGAACTGAATTAAGCAACAGAAAGGTGCATCTAAAAGCCTTGTCTAGAAGCCTGTAACACCCAGTGGTGTAGCGTGGGTTGTCAGCACCCGGGGCAAGGCAAGTAATTTGCATCCCCTAACCCGTGGATTTGCGCTCCCTAACCTGTGGATTTGCGCCCCCTAACCCTAACCCCCAGATGTTGCGCCCGGTGTGGCCGCCCCCCCTGCACCCCCCACGCTACGCCACTGGTAACACCCACTAGATTTAGTGTACTATTAATAAGTTAACTGTTTCCTGAAAGACATCTCCTGACACATCCTTTGTTTTATCAACTTTGTTCTGTAAATTTGTTCTTTTATTTGTTCAGCTTCTGCCTGAGTCTCCAAATATCTAAGTTTACCCCCACAAAAGAAAACCCCATAAGATAACCCATGGTGGTTATGTACAGTGCATACATAGGTGGTATCTGCCACAACTGGTGACAGAGGGGTAGGATCTGATACGGTCTGCTCCAAGGTGGTAGAGGAAAAGGAGTGAGAAGGCTAGGAAGATGGGTAGAGGAAACAGGTGGAGAAATTGCACACGTAGCAGAACTAAATATTTTGAAGTGTGGATGTGTAAAATAAAAACAAAAGGGAAAGGGGTTCCAGCACTGCATACCGCTGACCTGCATACCTGGGGGAAAGCACTGGAGCTCAGGATTCCTCCACAGGGACACAGTAGCATACATGGTTGAACTCAGGTGTGATCCCACCCTGTTCTGAGTCCAACACTTTATTTCTCTTTCTACAGGTCTAACCTTATAATTGCAGGGGAGAACAGTGTTTTCATGTCGACCTTTTTCTATGGCTAGTGGCTGATGCAAATAAAGATTCTTCTGATCTGTTCTATTGCAGGGGAGGGAAAGCTGTAACCCTCCAGATGCTGCTGAACTCCATCCCCCCCCCCTGCCAGCCTGGCCAGGGATCAGGGGTGGTGGGAGCTGCAGTCCAGCAACAAATTCCCCACATCTGCTATATTAGGTCATTTTTTACACATCAAAAACCCTGGAATTCTATTCCCAATTTATGATTTGTTCTTAACCTTCAGTGTCAGGGAATGCATGATTAATCTAAAGGCCATTGAAATTCCTTTGGGGTGGGGGTGGGGAAATGAGACAAGAAAGATGTTGGCTGCATCTCAGAGCTGCCATTTACATGTCACGTCTCACAATGAGAACTTGCAATACACTTTAAAGATTGGAGATGCGGGTGGTGCTATGGTCTAAACCACTGAGCCTCTTGGGCTTGCTGATAGGAAGGTTGGCGGTTCAAATTCGTGCTATAGGGTGAGCTCCTGTTGCTCTGTCCCAGCTCTTGCCAATCTAGCAGTTTGAAAGCATGCCAGTGCAAGTAGATAAATAGGAACAGCTGTGGCAGGAAGGTAAACGGCATTTCCGTATGCTCTGGCTTCTGTCATGGTGTTCTGTTGCACCAGAAGCGGTTTAGTCCTGCTGGCCACATGACCCAAAAAGCTGTCTGTGGACAGACACTGGCTCCCTTGGCCTGAAAGTGAGATAAGCGCTGCAACCCCATAATAAAATTCACCTAGACTTAACTGTCCAGGGATCCTTTACCTAACAGCATAAAGAAAATTGATATGCTGAGTGAGGAAAACAGCAGTCAGCTATTTCTTTTGTCCTCACTTTGACCACACTGACATTCTTTGCATCTATTAAAGCGTGCCAGAGTACTGCCATTGCCAGCACCACTGAGCCTCTTGTTTGTAGCAAAATAAAATCAACCAAGTCTTTCATAAATATGAGAAGGAGAGACAACATGTCTTAAAAGATAAAATACGAAAAAGTCAGTATCAAGGGGGAAAACTATCCAAAGCTCTAGAGATTCTGGGCAGCTAGTCTTGGTGAGACTTTGTTCAGTCAAGGAGCTAATCCATGTTAACATTTTGTCCAAGATGTTGACCATGGCTCAATTCATAGGAAGAAAAAAGATCATTTACTTTTTATTTTCAAACCTGTATATCTGGCTCAAAAAATAACTGCTTTTAAAGAGACGACTTTCTTCTTGTCTGAGTAAATTTTGTTCCAATTTTGTTTTGGACACAAGTCAAAGATAACAGCTGTACACTTGTGGGTTCACTGAACTTTACGTGATTGCTGGCTGCATTTGCCGACTAGAGGGAATAACCAATAATTAGAACATTTCAGGTCATCTTCTGAAGAACAGTTTTCTCATGTCATGTGATAACCCCCTGCTGTCTTCCCTTGATTTCCCCAATTGTGGAGCTGGCAGTCATGGAGAATGGAATTTTTCAAGACTGCTGTGTTGTGAGATTAGTGAAAATAGAAAAATTGCCACTCCTTCCAGTTTTGATGTTGGTTGTGCTTAAAGTTTTTCATTTCATTTGATTTGTTACAAAATGTCTCTAGCAGAATCACTCACAATGTTTCCAATAACAGAGAACTCCCAGAATTTCCGTATCTGACTTTTGGCTCAAGTTTTGGAAATCCTTGTGTTTCTTTCTTCCAATTGAATAAGATTAGCCTAAATGCTGCCTTGTTCCTGTAGGATCATTTTTATTTGCCTTCCAGGTGATAATGTTGATGACCAAAGAAAAGTTGGTTAACTGAATACAAACAACAAGACGAGGTACTGTTGTTGTTGTTGTTGTTGTTGTTGTTATATTTATTTATACCCCACCCTTTCCCCTGACTCAAGTAGGTCAACAGATAAAATGTGAACAACTAAAACAACTAAACCTTAATAGAATTATATCTATCATCTATCTATCTATCATCTATCTATCTATCTATCTATCTATCTATCTATCTATCTATCATCTATCTATCTATCATCTATCTATCTATCTATCTATCTATCTATCTATCTATCTATCTATCATCTATCTATCTATCATCTATCTATCTATCTATCTATCTATCATCTATCTATCTATCTATCTATCTATCTATCTATCTATCTATCTATATCTATCTATCTATCTATCTATGTATCTATATCTATCTATCATCTATCTATCATCTATCTATGTATCTATATCTATCTATCTATCATCTATCTATCTATCATCTATCTATCTATCTATCATCTATCTATCTATCTATCTATCTATCTATCTATCTATCTATCATCTATCTATCTATATCTATCATCTATCTATCATCTATCTATCTATATCTATCTATCTATCTATCTATCTATCTATCTATCTATCTATCTATCTATCATCTATCTATCTATCTATCTATCATCTATCTATCTATCTATCTATCATCTATCATCTATCTATCTATCTATCTATCTATCTATCTATCATCTATCTATCTATCTATCTATCATCTATCTATCTATCTATCTATCTATCTATCTATCTATCATCTATCTATCTATCATCATCTATCTATCATCTATCTATCTATCTATCTATCTATCTATCTATCTATCATCTATCTATCTATCTATCTATCTATCTATCTATCTATCATCTATCTATCTATCTATCATCTATCATCTATCTATCTATCTATCTATCTATCTATCTATCTATCTATCATCTATCTATCTATCTATCTATCTATCTATCATCTATCTATCTATCTATCTATCTATCTATCTATCATCTATCTATCTATCTATCTATCTATCATCTATCATCTATCTATCTATCTATCTATCTATCTATCATCTATCTATCTATCTATCTATCTATCTATCTATCATCTATCATCTATCTATCTATCTATCTATCTATCTATCTATCTATCTATCTATCATCTATCTATCTATCTATCTATCTATCATCTATCTATCTATCTATCATCTATCATCTATCTATCTATCATCTATCTATCTATCTATCTATCTATCTAATCTATCTATCTTCTATCTATCTATCATCTATCTACGGTATCTATCTATCTATCTATCATCTATCTATCATCATCATCATCATCTATCCATCTATCTACTGTAGTGTTATAGATTTGGGAGGGGGACTCCCTAATCCCTAGAAATTAATAAGTGATAAGATTTTGATTATCTGCAATGTGAAGGGAGAAATACAAGCTGCAGAGGAATTCTTGAGCTGGCCTAAGCTAAATGACCTGGTCAGGCTAGCGCCATTAAGAAACAATACAGGGCAATTGAGGGCCATTGGCAAGGCAAGAGAACAGAGACAAGGGATTTGGAAGGTTCCCAGGGTAAGGGAATGTGAGATGATAGGAAGAGAGTCCTGAGCCAGGGTTGCTGGGAAAAAGAAGGAAGAAAGACTGGGCTCCATTTTGGGCAGGCTGGCTGCACTGCTGTGCGGGACAAGCTCTTCTTGAAATGACCATGCTGTAAGGACTGGACTCACTCCATGCAGACTGAATGTGTAAATAGGTGAATAAATCATATTTCTTACGGCTACGACAGTCTCCGCCGTGTCTCAATTCACCAAAGGACCACAGACCAAAACAATTCACCAAAGGACCACAGACTGGGCCAAAACAAACAAGATGAATTTTAATAGGGAGAAATGTAAAGTATTGCACTTGGGCAAAAAAAATGAGAGGCACAAATATAAGATGGGTGACACCTGGCTTGAGAGCAGTACATGTGAAAAGGATCTAGGAGTCTTGGTTGACCACAAACTTGACATGAGCCAACAGTGTGACACGGCAGCTAAAAAAGCCAATGCAATTCTGGGCTGCATCAATAGGAGTATAGCATCTAGATCAAGGGAAGTAATAGTGCCACTGTATTCTGCTCTGGTCAGACCTCACCTGGAGTACTGTGTCCAGTTCTGGGCACCACAGTTCAAGAAGGACACTGACAAACTGGACCGTGTCCAGAGGAGGGCAACCAAAATGGTCAAAGGCCTGGAAACGATGCCTTATGAGGAACGGCTAAGGGAGCTGGGCATGTTTAGCCTGGAGAAGAGGAGGCTAAGGGGGGATATGATAGCCATGTTCAAATATATAAAAGGATGTCACATAGAAGAGGGAGAAAGGTTGTTTTCTGCTGCTCCAGAGAAGTGGACACGGAGCAATGGATCCAAACTACAAGAAAGAAGATTCCACCTAAACATTAGGAAGAACTTCCTGACAGTAAGAGCTGTTCGACAGTGGAATTTGCTGCCAAGGAGTGTGGTGGAGTCTCCTTCTTTGGAGGTCTTTAAGCAGAGGCTTGACAACTATATGTCAGGAGTGCTCTGATGGTGTTTCCTGCTTGGCAGGGGGTTGGACTCGATGGCCCTTGTGGTCTCTTCCAACTCTATGATTCTATGACCTGGCTGTGTGCCTGGAACCCCATCGGCAAAGAGAGGGGGAAGCACCCAGGTCTTGTAACACTATCTATCTAGCTCCCTCCCTAGCATCTATCTATCTAAAACATCTATTAAAAACATACAGATAATTACAATAAAAACAGTATGGAATCAGCTCTTTCATTAAAAGTCACTTCCCAAAAGCCCAAAAGTCACTTCCCAAAAGGAACAAGAGGGTCTTTACTTGCTGGAGGAAGGACAACAAGGAGGGAGCCAGGCTGGCTTCCCTAGGGAGGGAGTTCAAAAGTCTGAGAGCAGCCACCAAGAAGGAAACATTTCTTTTCCTAAACATTAGAGCTTACTGTCACTTTGCTCCATCTCCCTGCCCAAAAGGTCAGACTTTAGGTGAAATTACTAGATGTGAAAATGTGAACACTATCAAAATTAAGGTAACCAATCTTTAAAACTAGCCTGCCATATTCTACTGTTGTCTATATTATATCTATTTGAAAGGCAGACAACTGGATGACCTGTGCGTCTCTTGGAGGCAAATGCATAGTCAGGGACACAACAGCATGTGGAGAACGACAGCTTCTCCACCCCTGATTTCAGTTTTATGAATCTAGAAGTATTAATAGTAACTGGGTGCTGGGTTTGATCACGTTTGGGGAGAAATGAGTTCAACCCTTCTTCCTGCTTTGCCATGGTTCTGAGAAACCTCAACCCGCACCCCACAAGCTGGGAGGGATGCTCCCATCGCCCCCTCAAACACAATATAACAATGTTGAGAGGTGGGCAGGGGAAGAACTAGGCAGCCCCATTCCCACCCCGTGTTTTCATTCCAAACCACCCACTTCCAGTACTGTTTTGCAGCAAGGAAACAGGTGCCTGGGCTGTTCTTACATACCATATGATGTAAGAAGTATATAGGAACTATCATCTATCATCCAAAAAAGTGACAGGTGTCCCTCTCCCCTTTTCACTAGAAGTCCCACTTCCCTTTAAGATTCATTTAGGATTCTGCATGAAAAAGCTATTTTGAGGTGCTGCCCTTAAACATTGCATTTTGGGTGTGTTGTGAGTCTTTATGCATCTGTATTTTTGTATCTAACCCCAGGGAATAGGTTTCACATTCCCCAACCCTTCACACAGCCCCAAATTTCTTAGGGACCCCAATGATGAGAAAGATTGTTTGGGGTCTATCATGTAACATCTCTGGGTGACTGCAAATAAAACATTTCAAGTGCAATATACAATGTGACACTAGATGCCGATGGTGGGCCTTATGGAAAATTCAATGTTCAGTGGTACCTCAGGATGCAAATGGGATCCATTCTGGAGCCCCGTTCACATCCTGAAGCGAATGAACCCGTGTCTGCGTGTGCGCAGGTCGCGTTTTGCCACTTCCATGCATTATGTCATTTTGACCATCTGCGCATGTGCGCGCGGCGAAACCTGGAAGTAATGCACTCCATTACTTCCGGGTCGCCGCGGAGCGCAACCCGAAAATACTTAACTTGAAGCACATTTATCCCAAGGTATGACTGTATTTTTAAAAACGCTTTTCAAAAAAAGCATTTTCAAAACTTTTTTTATATGTGTGTAGATTCCACCTCAGTGCACCCAAGATGAAGGAGCAGTTTTCAGGTTCCCCAGCCCCCCCATTTGTCTCTCTGCCCTGGGGTGATGACAAAAAATACTGTTTGGAACTGTAAAACAGCTATATGCCCAACCCTTCATCAAGATCCTGGCTACTACTAGCCATGTTGGCAATGTTCTGCCACCATTGCCAGAGCCAGTAAGCTCTGAATACCCACTGCTGCGTGAAGGCAGTGCTGTCCTGCTCAGGTCCAGCTTGTTGGTTTCATTTAGCTTCTGGTGGTCCTCTGTGGATGGCAGACTAAGTGCTGGAGGGGCTCCTTTGGTCTGATCCAGGAGGCTCTCCTTATGCGCCTGGGAGGGGTGATTCAGAGTTCTAGTGCAAAGCAAAATTTCTCATCCAGCATCATCTGGGAATGCAACTATCGCATGCAGTTGCCCTATTAATATCTGACATTTGACGGGGGGAGGGGAGAAATTTAGTATCAGGGTTCAGTAAAATGCAGAGTTAAGACACCGTGAAACATGAAATACTAAAATTAGATATGCATGAGTTAAAATTCATGTGATTTCAGAGGAAGGGAAAAATCACAATGAAAATGCATCCTTCTCTGAACCATGATTTGATTAAATCACTGCTGAACCTTAAATGTTCTGTCCAATTAGCAAATGGCATATGAAACTGCTCCCTCTCCCCGCCCCGCTGAACAGAAGGGGTAGTTTTTGTGCTTATCTCCTGAAGTCTGAGAAATAGCTGCAAAAACCAGCTTTGTCGGCCTCCACTTGAAGATAGTTGTTTCTGCCAGAGTCCAGAAAGGGGAGCTCACCCAGCAGACTCTGTGGAGGGAGTGATTTATGGAAACTAATTTTATATCCTGACTAAAAAGTTCAATCTATGTAATTAAATTTTATACTGATATTATGAGGGAAGTGAGACAACAGCAGGACAATTTCAGTACAGAATGTTGGCATTTGCGAGTGTTGTAAGCATGCGAACGCTGCAGTGAAACCCTGAAGAAAAACCCATTAAAAGATAAAAGGTCTGACAATGTGCAAAAATTGTGCATGCGAGGTCATTTCCAAGGATTTGGCCAACCACATATAGTCTCTCTTTTATGTCAGTTGCACATACAGTTGTGTTATTGGGAGGGGAGGGCGGGGCATTCTGGCCTCCCAGAATGACAGCTGGCATTACCTACTAGGGGAGTCTTACTAGTGAGGAGTCCAGCAATGGGCTGGGAGTGGGTGATCTCCTTGCTTGGGGGGGTGTGCTTGTCTCATTCTGTTGCTGCCCATGATTATGCCACGTTGATAGATATGGCTTTGCCCAAAGCATCATGGGAACTGTGGTTTGTTTGTTGGTGAGAGTTGTTAGGAGATCCCTATTCCTCTAACAGAGCTATAATTCCCAGGGGGTTTAACAATCCCCCTGGGAATTGTAGCTCTGTGAGGGAAATAGGGGCACCTCAAGCAGGAGCAAAACTAGGCTTTATTTTACCCGGGTCAAAGACACAGTTTGGTGCACACACCCACACCCACCGTGCCCATTTGTGTACACACAGACTGGGAGCCTGAATGACGCCCCTCCAGAGGCTTCACCCGGGGCAGAAAACCTGGCTAGCCCCCCCCCCCCCCGCCCCCCGTAGCTACGGCTCTGCCTGAAGCCTCAGTAATTTTCAGCACTCTTCACAAACTGCAGTTGCCAGGATTATCTGTGGAAAGGCGTGGCTGTTAATGTGGTATAATCGTGCTTTAAGTGCAGATGAATGAATGAACTATGATTGAAAAGTTGAAAAAGAAAAATGGGTTTATTGCATCTTTAGTTTACCCTTCCTGCAAGGAGGTCAGAGCAGTGTTAATGGGGCTTCCTTCTTCATGCCACCCTGACAGCAAGCTTGTGAGATAAGGTAAAGGTAAAGGTACCCCTGCCCGTACGGGCCAGTCTTGGCAGACTCTGGGGTTGTGCGCCCATCTCACTTAAGAGGCCAGGGGCCAGCGCTGTCCGGAGACACTTCCGGGTCACGTGGCCAGCGTGACATCACTGCTCTGGCGAGCCAGAGCCGCACACGGAAACGCCGTTTATCTTCCCGCTGGTAAGCGGTCCCTATTTATCTACTTGCACCCGGAGGTGCTTTCGAACTGCTAGGTTGGCAGGCGCTGGGACCGAGCAGCGGGAGCGCACCCCGCAGCAGGGATTCGAACCGCCGACCTTTCGATCGACAAGTCCTAGGCACTGAGGCTTTAACCCACAGCGCCACCTGCGTCCCTTAGAGCTTGTGAGATAGGATAGGTCAAAAGAGAGACTTGCTACCCAGTGAGCTTTCTGACGGAGCAGAGACTTCAGCCCAGAGTCTCCTGCTCTAAAACTCTCTCCCCTTTACACTTAACTCTCTCAAGGAATGAACTGACACTGTGGAGGAAAATATTTCCATCTCTGTGTTGGGGAAATTGATGATTCACAAAAAGTTAGCGATGGCAATGCTTTCCAGTCCTGTAATTCTGCTTGGAAGTCATATACGTATTCCATGCCTGTGCCCAGTCCAATCAAACTTTTCTTCTTTTCCCCACATGTTCTGGGGATTGGCAAGGGTCACTCCTCCCTTTGATTCCATTCAGATATAATTTGGTGTGCTTTGTAATCAAAATCTTTTAAATCTGTCCTGGATGCTTTAGCTGGGAGTCCTGCATTGCAGGGGGTTGGACTAGATGACCCCAAGGGTCCCTTCCAACTCTAAGATTCTTTGATTCTATGAAACTCAAAGCAAGCACTGCAGTTTGAACTGGGTAGCTGCTTCTTTCTAGGCACAGGGCTATTCCTGTGTGGGCAAACCCTTGCTCACCTCCAGTTTGGAACTCTTTGTACATGGTGCTTTAGGGATGTGGGTGGCAGTGTGCTCTAAACCACAGAGCCTAGGGCTTGCCGATCAGAGGGTCAGCGGTTCGAATCCCCATGACGGGGTGAGCTCCCGTTGCTCGGTCCCTGCTCCTGCCAACCTAGCAGTTCAAAAGCACGTCAAGTGCAAGTACATAAATAGGTACTGCTGTGGCGGGAAGGTAAACGGCATTTCCGTGCGCTGCTCTGGTTCACTAGAAGCAGCTTAGTCATGCTGGACCCATGACCCGGAAGCTGTCTGCAGACAAACGCCAGCTTCCTTGGCCTACAGAGTGAGATGAGCACCGCAACCCCAGAGTTGTCTGCGACTGGACTTAATGGTCAGGGGTCCCTTTACCTGTACCTTTACATGGTGCTTCTTAGTGCTTGGGGGCTGAAGGAAAAATGGGAGAAGTAAAGGTAGCGAAAGATAAATGAGAGCAAATCAAGTTGCATGTACACAGGCTGCAGTATACTTGGGACTGAGTTTTGGTTTTTCAGAATATGTGAATTTGGGGTATAAAGGGGGGAGGGAAATAAAGTAGTATACAGTGGTACCTCAGGTTACAGACGCTTCAGATTACAGTCGCTTCAGGTTACAGACTCCGCTAACTCAGAAATATTACCTCGGGTTAAGAACTTTGCTTCAGGATGAGAACAGAAATTGTGTTCCGGCGGTGCGGCGGCAGCAGGAGACCCCATTGGCTAAAGTGGTGCTTCAGGTTAAGAACAGTTTCAGGTTAAGAACGGACCTCCGGAATGAATTAAGTTCTTAATGCGAGGTACCACTGTAGCAGTAATAATCAAGACAATACCAACAAGAAAGAAAAGTGGGAGGCATCTAAGGAAACCGGTGTGTCTGCATGAGGAGCTTACTGATGAGCTGAGAGTTACGAAGGGTATATATACGAAATGGAAGAAAGAGGAAATCACAAAGGAGGAGTATACACAAGTAGTCAACAGTTGCAGGGGGAAAGTCAGGCTGGCTAAAGCTCAGAATGAGCTCAGGTTTGCAAGAGAGGTTAAAAATAATTTAAAAAGGTATCTTCAGCTATGTCTGAAGAGGAAGAACAAGCAAGTGGTAGGTCTTCTGTGTGGGGAACAGAGAGAAATGCTATTGGGTGACAGAGAAACATCTCCTCAACATCTACTTTGTCTCTGTCTTCACCCAAAGGAAAAGTGATGCCCAGCCTGGTGATAACAGAATAAATGATGTCAGGAGGGAGCTGCAGCCCAAGATAGGAAAAGAGGCGGTAAGGGAACACCAGGCTACTTTAAATGAATTCAAATCTCCAGGACCTGGTGAGCTGCATCCATGGGTTTAAAGGAGCTTGTGGATGTAATTTCAGAGCCTTGCCTATTATCTTTGAGAACAGGTGAGGTCCCTACAAACTGGAGGCAGACAAATGTCCCCATATTTAAAAAGGGGGGAAAGGAAGACCCAGACCAACTGGTGGGCTTGACATTGATACCAGGGAAGTTCCTGGAACAGATCATTCAGCAGTTGGCCTGTGAGCATTTTGAAAAGGATGCTGTGATTACTAAGAGCCAGCATGGGTTTCTCAAAAATAAGTCATGCCAGACCAATCTGATTTCTTTTTTTGATGGAATTACAAACTTGGTGGATCAGGGAAATTCTGTGGACATAGTATATATTGATTTCAGTAAGGCTTTTGACAAAGTCCCCCATATTCTTGCGAGGAAGCTGGTAAAATGTGGGTTGAATGAGGTAACTGTTCGGTGGATTTGTAGCTGGTTGACTGACCAAACCCAAAGAGTACTCATTAATGGTTCCTTGTCCTCCTGGAAAAAAGTTACAAGTGGTGTGCCACGGGGTTCTGTCCTGGTCTGTTGCTGTTTGGCATCTTTATGTCTTGGATGAAGGAATTGAGAGGGTGCTCATCAAATTTGCAGATGACACCATATTGGGAAGGGTAGCTAATGTTGCGGAAGACAGAATCAGAATTCAAAATGACCGTAACAGATTGGAGAACTGGGCACAAGCTAACAAAATGAATTTCAATAGGGACAAATGTAAGGTTCTGTGCCTACGCAGGAAGAACCAGATGCAGAAATATAGAATGGGGAACACCTGGCTTACTAGCAGTACATGTGAAAAGCTTAACATGAGTCAACAGTGTGATGATGCAGCAGCAAAAAAACTTATGCTATTCTAAGCTGCATCAACAGAAGTGTAGTGTATAAATCCGGGACGTGGGTGGCGCTGTGGGTTAAACCACCGAGCCTCTTGGGCTTGCCGATCATAAGGTTGGTGGTTCGAATCCCTGCAACGGGTTGAGCTCCCGTTGCTCGGTCCCTGCTTCCGCCAACCTAGCAGTTCGAAAGCACATCAAAGTGCAAGTAGATAAATAGGTACCGCTCCAGTGGGAAGGTAAATGGCATTTCTGTGCGCTGCTCTGGTTCGCCAGAAGCGGCTTAGTCATGCTGGCCACATGACCTGGAAGCTGTACGCCGGCTCCTTCGGCCAGTAAAGTGAGATGAGTGCCGCAACCCCAGAGTCGGTCACGACTGGACCTAACGGTCAGGGGTCCTTTTGCCTTTTTAGTGTATAGATCAGGCACCCCCAAACATGGCGCTCCAGCTGTTTTGGGACTACAGTTTCCATCATCCCTGACCACTGGTCCTGTTAGGTAGGGATGATGGGCGTTGTAGTCCCGAAATATCTGGAGGGACGAGTTTGGGGGTGCTTGGTCTAGATCAAGGGAAGTAATAGTCCTGCTCTATTTTGCCTTGGTCAGAGCCCACCTAGAGTCCTGTGTCCAATTCTGGGCACCACCATTTAAGAAGGATGTTGACTAGCTGGAAGGTGTGCAGAGGAGGAGGACCAAGCCTTATGAGGAGCACTTGAAGGAGCTGGGTATGTTTAGCCTGGAAAAGAGGAGAGAGAGAGGAGATATGATAGCCATCTTCAAATATCTTAAGGGCTATCACATGGAGAAGGGAGCAAGCTTGTTTCTGCTCTTGAGGGTAGGACTCAAGACAATGGCTTCAAGTTATAAGCAAGGAGATTCTGACTAAACATTCATAAAAACTTTCTGACAGTAAGAGCTGTTTGGCAGTGGAACAGACTCCCACGAGAGGTGGTGGACTCTCCTTCCTTGGAGGTTTTTAAAGAGAGGTTGGGTGGCCATCTGCCATGGATGCTTTAGCTGAGATTCCTACATTGCAGGGGGTTGGACTAGATGACCCTTGGGTCGCTTCCAACTCTAAGATTCTATGATTCTATCGGTGGGACCTCCAGGAGAGGCCAGAAAGGGCCAGGAGTGCAGCTACGTGAGACTTCTGCAACAGGAGGAACAAATGACAGACAGACAGAGATATTTCAGAATTAGAGCATAACAAATGAGGAGAAGCGAAGAATTGGGAAGCTTTGGTAGAATATGATTATCAGATCCAGCCCCCATCTTCCTTATTGCCCATCCTAGTAATCCCACTTGGAAGATCAACAATAATTTGAGATGCTTAGCCATCTTTGAGCTGGTAGTGTTCTCTTAATATTTTTGCAGTACTGTACACAGATGGACAATAAGCCTTAGAATGAATGCCAAATTGTAGCTATATTGTAAAAAAGTAGGCAAGAGTTGTCCCTTGATGTAGCTTGGACAGCAAACGTTCCAAGGCAGCACTGGCATACGGATTTAAAAGTTGGTGAATAGGAAAAGCTTCAGTTGGTTACAGCATGCATCCAGGTTTTTATGACTTCTCATTGCATTACTTCATACTCTCCAAAGCAGGTGCTAGAAGGTTTTACATGCTCAGTGATGGGAGCTGGTGAGAAAAACTCAGTCACTGTAATTCTCCGCCTCCCTTAAAAGGTCGGCACACCATCTCTGTTGGTGCAGACAAAAGAACTTCTGCATAAAGCAGGGGTGGTCTCTGAGGTCATCCTAATAAAAGTGACTGGCTTATGAGATCCAGGAATATTTAGGCTAGACCAGGATTCCCCAAACTCCACATGTTAAGGTGAATTTCGACACAAATCACTACCCTGGTCTCCTATTTTATTCAGGAACAAAAAGGTAATGCTCTGCTTTGAACTTGAAGGTCTTAAGGAGAGCCTCCTCTTGAGATGGTACTACTGTATGTATTGCTTCCCTTTAGAATGTGGTGGGCCAGGCCTGCTGCAAATGAGAGTTCTTTTGCTCATTCTGCTGAGTAGGCCCCCGAGGATCCTGCCTCAAAGTCCTGCCTTGATGGCACTGTTACTTGCTTCCTTCCTTCCTTCTACCAGGACTCTGCAAATGACTTAAACATGTACAGGAACTGATTTCACACAGATGAGGGAAGCAGGCTTCTGTCAGAAGGGATACTTTCAGCTGGTCACCTGAACAGATGTCATATGCATATGGACTATACTTGCAGACTATACAGCTTGGGATCCTGTAAGAAGCAGTTTTTACATGTGTGTAGCACATGTTTTTTATTGGTACCAAATTGCTGATTGAAGGTGGTGCCCCACACCCAGCCTAGTGATGGAGGCTGATGGTGCCTGGAAGACAAGTGCAGATCTTCTTAGCCAAGCCTGAATAAACCTTTCGGTGGGAGCATCTATTGACGTTTCAACCAGATTTTGTTACCAGGTAAGCGATATTCACAAGGTGCTTCCAAATATCCATAAGATCATTTTGATTTACAGCTGAATGCCTGAAAAACACAATATAGTTCCCTTTAATTTAGTACTGGCTGCACTAGTTTTTCTGTAACATTTTCAGTGCAAGGCCTTGAGCACGGCTTGGTTGTTGAATGTGCGCTTGCTGGGCCACCTGCACAGGAATACTAGAAGAGCAGGGGTTGTGTATCCATCTCTACCCATGGCTTGCTGGTGCTCCAGCTGCATGCAGAGAGCTTTCTTCACATACAGCTGTGTACAAGGGATTCTGTTCAAGTGTTCTAATAAAGACACTCGGGTTGGTTTTCAAGGCTGATGCCATAATGCCGTCCTTCACGCACGTTTATTCCACATGCAAGTCACATCTGAAAACAAGGGCACAATGCTTTCATTGTTATACCTAGGAGCCTTGAAGCGCATGCTGAAGAAGGTTTATGCAGAAGGCAGTCCCACTGCGTTCAATAGGTTTAACCCCTTAGGAAGCATGCCTAATTTTAACTTAGACATACAGCGGTGTCCCTCTCAAAGGCTGGTAGCCGAGGCTGTTTTTTCTTTCAAAATAAAATTGGAGGCAAAATTTGCTTGCACATAAGCTGCAAACATATGTGGGTATAAGACTGAGTGCCAACCACCCTCAGAGGGCTACGCACTGTGCAGTTCTCTGTGAACCACTGGTCAGGCAATGCTTCTGGGTGCACAGAAGGAAGAAAGCCAGAGGCTTATGCACTCCTGAAACTGTTGGGCTAGAACTGGGAATGTTTAGTCCTGCTGTATGTAGAACTGGCCCATGCAGTGAATGATCAGAACTGCAGTTTAAAGCATCCTTTTGAACAGTGACTCTGGACTTGCCCCACCCACCTGTGAGGCTACTGGGTCTTCCTGAAATGGAAGGCAGGGCCAACCCGCCCATCGGGCAGAGTGGAGCAGCCCACCTTGGGTGGCACCTCCACAGGTGCCCCACCAGCCCCTGGCATTGCATTGCACTTATTTGCCCTATTAGCTGCTTGTCACCTGAAGGTCTCCAAGCAACTTGCAGCAGCAGCAGCAGCAGCAACAACAAATATACACTGCAGATTACTGTAGGAGGGAAAGGGGGGAATCATATAATGCATTAATATTCCATATACCTTAATATCCACATAAAAAACCCATGTTTAAATAATAAACAAAGCAATGCTCAGACCCACTAATTACCAAAGAAATAAAATACACAAAACTTCAAACTCCCCAAAGCCCAAAAATCATTCCCACCAGACCAATATTTCTTGTCTCAACCTCCCCGCCCACCCGGAAGTCTGGGGTCAAGGCCAGCTGCTACCCATCCATGGTGGGGGGGGGGCCAGCCTGGCGCCTCTCCTTTCCCTTCATGGGGAGCAGCAACAAAGCAAAGCAGGAAGAAGACGGGAACCAGAGTTCTACCTGCTTTGCAGCTGACCTGGCTGCTGCTCCTCTCCTGCTGCTCAGGCCCCCCGGCTTGGCTCCCAGACTATGGGGCCTGCGACATAACGTGGGTGGCATGATGACGTCGTGAAATCAAGATGTCACGTGAAATTGGCACACCGCAGTCGTGCTTCTGAGGCCTCGCAGGGCCTAAGAGGCCACGCCAAAGGCCTCATGAGACCTCCAATGTGACTGACGGATTTTACTGGAATGGGAGCCCCGCTGTGTGGGTGCTGAGCACCCAGGGGCCCCTCTAGTTGGCCCAGTGCTGCTGCTGCTGGGGGCCTGCTGCTGCGACTGCTGGGATTGCGTGGCTGCAGCAGCTGCTTCTGGAGAGATCTGGCTGAACTCTGCAAGATCTTACAAGAGTTCTGTTTGCTCTTACTAGAAGCTACTGGCACGCAAAAATGCTCTTCTGGTTCTGGTTTGCCTCAAATCTCTGACTTCTGATTCCTATCTCCTGCTCACCTCTGACAGCTGCCCAAAACTGAGCCTTGACCAAGTGGAAGTCATTCCTTCCCTCTTCGCTGGGAGTGATTTGTCCAGTCAAATCAAATGTGCTGGCACAACAAAATAACCTACTTCCAGCAAGAGGCTCTTTGGAAAAAGCCAAGGCCAGAACAATGAATCAGAGGTTGCAGGCAGCTCTGGGTTCACCAAGACTCCTTAATATTATTAGTTCTTCCTGGCACACCATTTGCCTGAGCAAGGTTACGCTAGAGAATCCCAAAAATTCTATAATGGCTTCTTCTGAGAAACAGCAAAATGTGGAGACAGTGAGAGCAGACGTACTTGCTGCAACACTTTACATCCTAATCATCCTCATGTAGTAAAAGTTGCTTTTCCAATTCACAACCAACACATTCATGTCTATTTGTTGCAGAAGATGTCACTGGAATTTAAATCCCCCTTTAACCTAAATGATGGGTGGGCTTGTGTTCACTAGCTGTGGAAGAATTTGCTATCCACCCACCATTGTATAATTTTAGTAGATTAAACTGTGTTGATTTTCTGACAAATACAGGTTTTGTAGAAATCGGATGACAAAAAAAATTAAACTTAAAAATTTATGATACTTATAAAAACTGGTTGGAAAATTTCAGCTCGTAAAGACACGAGGCAATGCTTTGTGGCTTATAGTTAAAACTCTTGTGAGGCAATATTCTTGATTTTACTACTAGCAGATTAATCTTGGCATTAAAATAGGTAGTATAAAGGTAGCAGTGCTTCTTTTTAGGCGGTTCCTGTGCGGTTGGGTCTTGCTCTTCAGATCAAAGCGGGAAAAGGTTTTTGATGACTTAATTTACCCACTTCTATACAGTGAATACTGTATAGAAAATACTGAAAAGACATTGAAGAGGTGCAACAGTAGATTACTGGTTGTTAAGCAACTCTTAACTTTGGTTTGTGATTCTCTGTGACAAGCAGAATCAGAACTGCAGCGCAGTGTCACTGAGGAGATGTGGAGGGGTTCCTGTTGCACAGGGGTTCCTGTTGCAAGCCCTGCCAGCATCTACATGCATCCAACTGCCATTGAAAAGTTAAGACCAGAGTGACCAGCTTTGATGGCAGTAGGAGCATTGGATGATAGACAAAGAGCCAACATGATTCATCTCATTTTATCCTTGGCAAAACCCTCAAAAGGACAAAATGATTTTGCCTCTAAGCTGATGAGGATGGAAAGGCAAACATTTAAGCTTCTCATTCTGATAAGAAAATTCAAACGTGCTCAAAGCTTACGCCTTTCAGTATCCTTGTGGTTCCATTAATGCACTGCCATTCAGTAAAATATAAAAGAACCAAAAGGATCTTTTTGTACTCGGCTTTATATCTCATGTTATCTTCCATAAAACTATTCTTCAGCAATGGAACTGATGGTACAAAGGTGATTACCTCTTAAAATACTACTGGTGAGGTGTTGGGTTTTTTTTTTTTAAAAGAATTTGCTTAAATTGGATGCATTCATGAAGCAGCAACTACATTAATATTTGCAGGCAATTGACACTGAAATGTGACAGGAGCACATGGTCAGCTTTCCAGTGTCTCTGTTGCGGAGAACCTACTTTTTGCCTATGGGAGTGGCAATGTAACTTTATTCCAATCTGTTCATCCCTTCTGACAATCTCCACCATCCTTGGCTGCCTAAACAATTATTGCCATTTCTTTTTGTTGCACCTTATGAGCAATAAAATAAGAAAATAAAACAGGACATTTTTTCCAACATGCATGCAAAAATGAGGTAAATCTTATTGGCTCAGCTCCACAATGAAATCTTAACTCCCTATAATTGCTTCTTCATCTCTTGCTACTCTTTCTTCCCTCTGTGCATCAGAGTCAACAGAGTTTAGATTGGGGGATGGGGTCTATCTCTGCTCCCTTTATGTTACTCTGGAAAATGCTGTGTATGTTTGTGATGCTGTGTAAAAAACGACACCTCACAGAAACGTCTATACATAGTATGTATAGCATTCCCAGTGAAGCTGTGGTAATGTGATTTTTAGTAAGATGTATTGTTATGCGTTTCCTACCACCACTCAGGTGAAAATTAAATTTACTAATGAGTTATGACAGTTGACTAATGAGATGCATGGAAAGGTTAGGCTTTTCAGGAGTGAAACCACGCCCCCATTCTGGTAGCTGCAAATTTAGGGCTTTTGCAACTCATTAGCAAATGTAATCTCTCTAATGTATCATGCCCTCATTATGTGAGTGACATTTCAATGTATTGTTTTAGTACTTTTTCCACACAATATTAGTGATGTGTATATAACGGGGGGGGGGGGGAGGAATATTGATCCTTCTGGTCTGGTCTCTCCCTCTCCAAATAAGTAGGTATTTTTTTCCTTGTATAAGACAAGCTCTGGAGACATATTCATTGAACCCCATGGGGTCAGCTTACATAGCTTTCCAGCCATTCAGTGAACTCATCTGCTGGCAAGTCTGGTGTAAGTCTTTTCCCTTATAAAGGAAAGTCTTTTCTCTTTGACCACCTGCAGAAAGGTGCAAAAGGCTGCAGACTTTTGCTCTCCACTCCCACTCCTTGTCTCCACTGCCTGTTTCTACCTGGTAACGGTGGATGTTTCAACTCCCTCGGATGATATTGCAACTCTGCTGTAGTTATGCTGGTATAAGGTGGTGCAGAAAGACCCACCTCACCTGTAGAGCATGTGCCCAACTTTTAAAGTATTGCATGCTGACTCCTCAGCATATCTTCAATCACAGTTAGCAGGGCTAGAAAAAGCCTCTAACTTTGGACCCTCAATAGCTTTTAGCAAGCTGTGAAACAATTGGACCCCAGGTTTGAATCTCAGAGCTGCTTCACACACTACAAGGAGTGTGTGGATGCAGTTTGTTATGTTGAAAAGGAAACTTCTTCATGGAGACATTTCAAATAAATCCTATATGTCTGAAACCATTCCAAGTTGGATTTCCCCACCTCAGTTGGTTTCCTGTTTCCATCTGAAGCTGCTCCAATTCAGACCAGTGTTGCTGTGCTCACACTGGAACTGTGTGCATGCCTGTGTCATGTGCAAGTTCTCTTTCAGATTTTATAAACAAAAGCCTCCTCATTGACATAGTAGAGGTAAAGGTACCCCTGCCCGTACGGGCCAGTCGTATCCGACTCTAGGGTTGTGCGCCCATCTCACTTAAGAGGCCGGGGGCCAGCACTGTCCGAGGACACTTCCGGGTCACGTGGCCAGCGTGATGAAGCTGCTCCGGCGAAGCGGCACCAGCACAGCACACGGAAACGCTGTTTACCTTCCCGCTATAAAGCGGTACCTAATTATCTACTTGCACTTAAGGGTGCTTTCAAACTGCTAGGTGGGCAGGAGCTGGGACCGAACGCCGGGAGCTCACCCCGCCGCGGGGATTCGAACAGCCGACCATACGATCAGCAAGTCCTAGGTGCTGAGGTTTTACCCACAGCACCACCTGTGTCACATATATAAGCTGGACTTGATATTGTGGGGAAAGGGTGGTTTACATGTTAGATGTTTCTCCTGTCAACCCCTTTAATTTAAAAGACCTTATGTGAAGCATTAAAATAGGATCTAGGAAGGTCATGAATGTGTAGATAACTAAAAACTGAGTCCCTACATCCCACTGAATTTAGTGGTCTGAGTAGACATGTAAAGGACTGCAGTGTGTGCGAATGGGACTTCACATATGCAAGTGGCTTTCAGATTGCCCACAAGGAACTTACCTCTTAAGTGTCAGAACTGTTTCACAGTCTCCAGCATTTCCCAAATGATAAATGGGGCACACATGTCTCCTTAGAACAACAATCACTGCATCAGCCCATTGCAGACTGTTATAGAAGCGCATTGTGAATCCTCTGCTCTCTATTAAATTACTTTGCATCAGCCTGCAGTATACCCCAATATTTCCCTTTCACTTAAGAATGTTCAGTATTATGTTTAGATTAATAATGGATCTGATTGTGCTGTATTACTTTATTTATTTATTCAATTGTTTTAAAAAATCCTACTTTTCCTCTAGACAGAGCAGAACATTAGTTGCAATCAATAAAAACGTACAAAGAGTGTAGAAAGAACTATAGATTTTAAAAATGAGAAATAAGGAGCAAAACTATGATTGGCTGGATAAAATAGCATTATGAAGTACCCATTAAAATAATTTCCAGCAGAGTTAAAAACAATTAAGAGCCAGAAGCCGTCCTGGAAGAGGAAGGCTTTCACTACGCAGCAAAAAGGCCTTAATGAGGAGGCAGGTTGCGCTTCCCTTGGGAAGGGGCTCCGGAGCCCGCAGTCAAGGCTGCATGTCCTGGCACTTTGTGGGTTTTTATAAGGAGAAGGGATGGAAGGGAAGCAGGCAATGTGCTGGTGTTTGTGTCTCTGCATGCATTTAAATACATGTGCATTAGAACGGAGCTGCATGTCTGCTCTGATTCAGAAATTTAACCTGAACAGACTCAAGGGGAGAGCAGTAAATCTCTGAGGAATTCTAGTGCAATTATGTGCGTGTGAACAAAACTTTCAAAAGTTATCACCCAAGGGCAAAAAAGGGCAGTGGTTTAACAGAGGCAGGCCCAGCAAACAGGGACAGTGGCAGCGTGTGAAGTTTTACTGTCCCCAAAGCAGCTAGACAGGGGCAGTTGGTTGGGAAGTCCCTCAAGGAAAAGATGAAAGGAACATTGTGGGACTAGCTGCCAGGCCTGGAGGCCTTTCCCTTTGGCATGATTTTAAATCACCTCTTGAATCTCCTGGGTCTCAGGAGGATATTTGAGTCTGCCCTTTTTTGTTCTGCTGAATTGCTAGACACATTAGCCTGTATAATGTGACCTTTCTTATCCAGAAACCTGAGTCTCCAAAGCACAAAGATATTCAGAGAATTCTTCAAAGACTTCACAAACTTCCCTTTGTTTTATGTTTTTCTGGTTCCCACAATCTTTTAATTATGAAGATCTTTTCTTCTGTCTCTTGGATCAAGTGTATAAGCTTTTAACCAGGGGAAAGCATTGCTGAAGTACATCAGTAGCCTAGAAATGGTATACAACTGACCGCAAAAAGAAGAAGAAGAAGCTTAGGCACTTGAGATTGTTAAGAGCTCTTCTCATTTGAAATGGATTTTCCCACTCTTGATGTCTAACTGAAAAAGGAATGAAACTCAGACCACTTTTTCTTTATAATACCTTAGAGCAAGAATAGGCATGTTTTTATCCCTTTTTGCAACTAGGCATACCTGCAGAGCGACATCATCCAGTGGGGCATCTCTTTTCTTCCTTTCTTGCTTTCCTGCTAAAAGTATGCAAAGTAAAAATAAAAAAATGAAACTGCACATTCCAGTATGATAGCTCTGCTTCTAAGCCTGCATTGTCACATTAGGAATTTTCTTTCAAGATACTCCATATGCTCTAATTTTTTCCCCATATGCCATATAAAGTATGGCTTGATGATTAGTATATATTAATTAGCTTTCATTTAATATTTCCTGTTTCAGTCTTTCTCATCCTTGGTCCACAGATGTTCTTGAACTGCAACTCCCATCATCCCTGACCCCTGGCCTCCTGGCTAGGAATAATGGGGCTTGTAGTTTCATAACATCTACGGACCCAAGACGGAGAGAGAATGGAATCCTCACTTGAGAATTTGCTGTTAAGTCAGATGCTTCATGAAATAATGTAAACAAGATATATTGTACATCCAACAGTGTAATGGATTTCACTAATAGAAGAATTTCAAAGACAAATCTAAATCACTTACATCTATTTGGCTCTAATTTCTGGGGAAATATTCTAAAGCCCAGGAGGGATAATTCTTAGTGTAGCTTTTGGGCATTAATTTCTTCATGCATCTATCTTAAAAATGCATTCAGGGTTGCTGTATGAAATATGCAATACTAACTTTCCATTTATATTGTATTCTCCTTGTGGCAGTGAAGCCCCTGACATGCACTGTGTGAACTAGCTTGGTGCCTGGAATATCTGCAAGAAGAGCCTTGATGGATCAGGTGGGGGGTTCATAGAGTCAAGCGTCTTGTTTACAACGGCAGCCAGCCAGAACTAGCACAGCCAGGCACTTGGTTTCAGACTCTCACTTCTGTCAACTGGAAGGTTTACAGGAGAGGGGAGCAGATTTTTGCTGATTCCCTGCTTCTCTCTTTCCCTTGCACCTCCCTGCATCACTTTCTATGCTGCTCCAGAAGGTCCCCCAAACCTTCTGGACCCCCATTAATATCAGTGCTGTATCTGCAGTTTTTCCCCTAGGGGCCAAAGGTCTGCACTGCACTGGTCTGCCCCATGGCTGGCACCAATGTGTGTGTATGGGGGTGGAGGTGGTGAGAAAGTCTTTCTGCTCTTCATGTCCCATGCAGGCTTCCATAGAAAGGGCTGTCTCCTTGCCTGCCCTAGGAAGAGGAAGGTGAGAAGCTGCAGCAGGAAATAATAATAATAATAATAATAATAATAATAATAATAATAATAATAATAATAATAATTATTATTATTATTATTATTATTATTATTATTATTATTATTATTATTATTATTAAATTTGCTGTCCATCTGACTGGGTTGCCCCAGCCGTTCTAGGCAGCTTCCAGCCAATTAAAACTTCTGAGCACAGTCAACCACACTGCATCTGTCATCAAAGCCTGAACCCGCCTTTATGTCCCTGCTGCGTCAGCAGAACATGAAGGAAGAGTCAGGACATGGCGACAACACGGTGTGGCAGATGGAGGCATGCCATCCACCATCCACCTTCCACTTCTAATAAGTGGACGCTGCCTGGAAGGTGTGGAGCCACCGAGTGTGTGTGGCAGCGGCTGCAGGGAGGGTGTCTCTAAACTCACATTTCTAGTTCATGTGTTACTGAAAACCAATTTCCCTGCTTATGCCTTTCTAGAACATCTAAACAGACTTCTGTGTAGTTGCCAGCGCCTGCAGGAAGCAGTTAAAGGGGACTGATGAATATATATTACTTAAGATTTTCTGCATGCTGGGATGGAGATATGGCTGATGGGATGAATCAGAATCAACTTGTTGAGAAGCCAGCAATAGTGAATGATTAAGGTATGAATCTGACCTAACTGTATAGAGAGCAGGTTGGATAGCTGAGCAAATTGAGTCTGCTGTGGCAGAGACAAAAATAATTGCACACTGGAACTACAGAGCATATCCTGGCGCTTAATTCATTAAGAAGCCTTTCTATTTAGTTATCCTGGCTATCGTTTTCTGCATTAGATCCCTCATGCAATTCACAATTCCACAGCTGGAGAGCTGAAATACATGAAACCAACCCTTTTCACAGCACTGAAGTTTCTGCAATGGCAAGAGTCATAGCCAGTCTCGCCAAGAACCTTATTTGCCAGTCCTAGTTGTGCGGGTCTCTCCCAGAATGGATCCTTCACAGAAGTATTCTATAGTTTGCTGTGTAGGGGAGGCACATTGCAGTGGACAATTGTGCTGTGTTCACTGGCATGTCTGCAATGCACCTGTGAAGTGGAAATCTGCAAAGGCAGGGATCGCCATGGCTCAGAGAGGTGCCTGCAATATGTCAGCATTCAGACATTACAAATATGCCCCTGAACGCATGTACAGTGAGGTGTGGGAGGAGAGTCTGCTCCCTCCCCACATGGTACGTGCATTCTGGAGGAGAGCCGACAAGCGATTAGGGTCCTTGAAGATGCAGTTGGGGGCAGTGATCACTTTTCAGTTACTGAAGAAGTCACCCCCCCCTAAGTGAACGTGACCCAGAAGAGGAGGGCCCAGCCAGATCCGTGGGCCCAGTGGCAACAGAAGCAACGAGGCTGGATAACAATCCAGGCAGTAGCGTCACACCTGGATCTGAGCCAGAGCCTCTCCTTCGGGGGCTGCTTGAGCCAGGGACCCTGTGCAGCCCTATGCCTACTCCTTAGGGGAGGCAGAGAGGCAAAGAAGAGGCAGAGTGATGGGCCAGACCACGGCCAGTGCAAGGCCTCCCCTTCTTTGGTGCGAGGCTGATCTGAACCTAGAAGAATGAAAGGTCTCCGTTCAGCCCTGGGCTTCATGGAAGGAAGTTGCTCATGCGTGAGCTTTCCAAGGTCCTGCATTCTTGCTTTCCTTGCTGAGCACCACAATACTTGTATGCATTTCCACTCAAGGTATGCACTGTTAGATCTTGCTTAATTTCTATGACTTGCCTCTGTCCCTGTGCATTTAGCATTGAATACCATCCTAAGGCACACTTCCAGCAATTCACCAACTTTTATCGTGTTCCTAGAGCCCCAGAGTTCCCTCCCCTGACTGCATTGTCTGTGTACATATGAAAAATGAGGAATTTATCTGACTGCTTTTTCAGTGTCTGCCTGTTTAAATGGCAAAAAGTGATATTCTCAGTTTCTTTTGCCAGCCGCTTCAGTGCACTTTGTGTGTATGTACCAGCTGTGGTTATTACAGCTCCACACCAGAACCTCTGTATTATGAACATCTGCTGTAGCTGATGGCTCCATTCCTTGCCAGATGTGTTTTGTAATTCTCAAGGGTCTCTGCAGCTGCACGTCCCATTTGTTTTGGTGAGCCTTATACTGGCACCATAGTTTAAGGATTGGGCCATTTTTACATGAGTTTGTTGTCATAAAAAGAAATGTTATTGCAGTTGCAGATCAATGAAGGCTGCATATACCAGAGACCTCTTGTAAACTTATGAAACTCTGCATTCTGTTGTGTAAATACTGAATTAATGAGGGTGGGTTGGGAATAGTCAGAAAAGAGAGGCTCCAGCAATGCATTTTTTACCACACACCAAACTTGTAATCATTTTAAAGCTCCGATTGACATGAAAAAGCCGATATAAACGAGGGTTGCCACATCTTGAAGAGCAAAAGAAGGACAGTCCAAGCTGCTTCCAGCCTGAGGGGAGGCAGGACCCCAGCTCCGCCCTGGTCTTTGCTGAGAAGGCTTCATTCTGCTGCGGCGCTTCTGCTTCCGGGGCATGTTGCCCCCCTCCCAAAAGAGGACATGTCCAGGTTTTCCTGGACATATGGCAATCCTATATAAACTTAAGATTGTAATATATATTGATCATGAGTGATTTGAATGCAGAGCCTCAAATCCAATAGATTTGACTGCATCCATACCTGCGAATATACTCTCTTCAACACATATTTTCTTTTTTGCTACTTAGTAAAATTCTGTGTATTAAAGAGCTGCCAAGATCAATTGTCAGTTCCATCTACTGTAAATCATTGTGAAAGACCACAATATTGGGTCTCAGCGGTTTTAGATATATTAACATTCTAGTAAACCACTGAAAGTCTTCTTTACCGGAAAGCACTAGATGCAATTTGACCTTTTTATAATACAAAAATCAGATCTTCTCATTCAGGATTTTATAATGCAGTAAAAACAGCATGGCTTGTGAAATGTAGTATATGCATTCTAGTTTCCTGTAAATATAATAGTACTTGGGTTGTATTTTATTATTTTATTACACCTGCTGTATTCAATTATACTAGCATGTATACATATTTCTTCCTACAGTGTTGCTGGGTTCCCCCACCACACTCCAGCCCAAGCCATGGTTTTCAAACCTCATATCAATTTAAAAGCAATTCTTTCCTCATAGGTGCCTGTCAGGGAATTCCAGCTAGTCTGCAAGAAAAGCCCTAGATGATGGACAAAGGATTATACGGTATGTTCTAGGTAAAGTGGGGTGTCATCCAGCTGTGTTGGGCTGCTTCTTCCCTACATATTTACTAACAGTACACCAGATAACACCTTCATGCTTCAATTTTCTGGAGAAGATCTGTGCTGAGGGAGCTGATTTCCAGGGATGCTTTTCCGCTGTTGCTGATCATGTCACTGAGGAACTCCTGAGATGCTCCCAAGGAACCACAGGGTTCCCTGGAGTGCAAACTGAATATGTCTGCCACAGAGCTTACTGGGACTGTATATCAACACATTTTAAACCATTTGGGAATCAATGTGTGGTAAATGACTTTTCTGGTTGCTTGTCAGGTCTAATGTCCTGGATTGCAATCCTTCCCCCACTTACTTGGGAGGAAGCCCCATTTAACTCAGTGGAACTTCCTTTCAGGTAGAGATGTCTAGGACTGAGCAGGCAGGAAAGAAAACAATTGCTGTTCTGAGGATCAGTCCTAGTGTACCTGCATGGAATATGCTCTTTGCCAAACCATGTTGTCTACACTTAGGGCAGTAGCTTTGGGTATTCCAATCTTTGACAGAGTTGGAGAAGACCAAGACTTCCAGTTCCTGTCCCAGCCGATGTGGATGGAATACATAAAGCCAACACAATCCAGATACATGGCAGGATTCTGACATGGGAACAGTAAGAGGAGCATATGAGCAGGTACAAGCGTTCAGGCCAGGAGTCTTAAACAAAATAAGAGTGAATGAAATGGTATGAATCAACACCGTATCAAATGTTGAGTTTTTAAATGCAGATAAGGCCACAATTTGAAAGAATTGTAAAAATGTGCAGTATCAGTGGTAGTATGTGTCTCATGGAGAGCAAAATTGCAGATGCAGATATGAACACAAATCACAGAATAGCACTAAGTTACCCATGGAGCAATGCTCTGATATCTGTCCTCATTCAGGGAAAAGGATGAATTGATAAAAACTTACGAGGGTGATTCTAGTGCCCTCCTAGCTCAGAAGCCTATTAAAGCCTTGGGAAAGCAAAAGAAGAACTAAATTTTCCTTCTCTCTTTTTTCCTTCTCTGGCTGTCAGAGGGGTGAGGATGGCTCACTCTTCGGGTCACTGCAGATTGATTTTGTGTAGCACACTAAAAAGAACTGAGGGGGATTTTTCAGGGGGGGTTGTCTCTGTATGACTTGCTTTTAAAGATTTCCATTTGTACTATTGATTTTTTATTTTTCATCTTTCCTTTGCTGAGAAGGGCTTGTCATTTTAAGAAACAAATGGCACATATTCTGTGAGGCAAAATAGACTCCCCACCCTTCTTTGGGGGATCTTCTGAGCTGGCAAGGAAATGCCACCTTAGCCCAATTCCAATGGCCCTGTTCCTTTGCAGGTCATAGTCTTTAGTCTTTGAAGCAGCACCTTGGGACTGTGAGGCTAATGATGTGATTAATAGGGAAGTTATGTAAATATGGATCTGGTTTATTCATATTTCTGGCTTGGTAGTAGACTATAATCCTTGCTGAACCTGGATTCTCAGAGTAAGCTTTTGCCCAAGGGGGCGAGGACTTGTTTGTGCTTTTAAATGTATCCCAGTAGTAGAGATAATGTGATGCTCTTTCCATATCAATTGGATGACCTTCTGTTTTACTGTGCTGCTTAATGTGAAAAGCTATGAAAAAGCACAGTTTGGCTTAGACCTGTTCAGAGGCTGCCTTCTGGAGCTTGGTGGGGAGAGAGCTTCATTCCCTACCATCTGCATTCACTTTTGGGACATCAAATAATGGCTGTAACCTTTTGTGTTTTGACATGTGGGTCTAATTTGCCAGCAGAGTAGGGTCGCCCAATGGATAAAACTTGATGAATTACAAGCAAATAGGTCCTGCAGTTCTGTGCTGGACACTGCTAAAATGTGATTTGTTTCTTCTCCCCCCCCGCCAAAAGGAACCGTCTATCTGTTTTTGTTTTTGTATTTTACTTTTGACCAGAATTGGATGAAATTTGCAGGCTACATTGCCTCTTCTGAGGAGATGCATCTTGCAAAAGGCTGGCAGCAGAATATGACTCAATAAGCTCTCCACACCAAGAAAGAGTTCCAAAGTTTTACTGCAAATTGTCTTTAAATTTGTTACAAAAAGTTGTACATACAAACCAACACATTGCTCTTAAACAATGAGCAATGCAGTCCAGTTTTCTTTAAGTTCTTACTTGTTTATATAGTCTAAGAACTATTATTTCTCAGATCCCAAAGAGAGATTCAAACAAGTAAGTTGCTTCTTCATTGTGCTGTCAGCTTCTGAGAGAGACCCAGGGCTCTTCCATACTTACCTTTGCTAGGCACAGGTCTGCTCTTTAAAGCTCCCTGTCCAAGCATCCCTCTCCACCAGTGCTTTCCATACAAAAACCTTCTCTTTACCACTGAATCAGAGCAAACGACAATCTGCAAATTGCCATTAGTTCCAATTCAGCATTAAAAAGTGACTTTTCCTGGGGAAAGCAGCAGAGCAGCAGCAGCAATTGGACACGGACTTAGAAAGCAAAATGGTTGCCAGATTCCCCAAAGTGAAAATCTAGACAAAATTGTTGACCTCCTCGCCTGCACCGCCCCGAAGTTGTTGAGCCATTGGGCTTTTGGGAGATTTTTAAAACTTTTAAATTAAAAAATCGCCCTGGTTTCCATACCTCTGTGTTTTCCTGGACATTTTGCCAATTCAGGGAAAATCCACCCAGATGCCATTTTAACAGTCCAATTCGCAGACATTTCAGGGAAAACTGGGGCGTAAGGCAGCCCTAATGATGAGGACCCCTGTGGAGCTGAATTGGACCTGAAGGCTGGAGGTTCCTCTCTGCAGTACCACTGTGTGGAGTAATGCTCACCAACTTGAACAGCCTTCAAAGGGAATTTGACAAATCTAAGGAGCATAAGGCCATCAGTGGCTACTAGCAATGTTAGCTACCTCTAGTATCTGAGTAGCATGTCTCCAAATTCTAGCTGGTAGGGAGCAAAAGTGGGGGAAATGTTGTACTCTGGTGCTGCTTGCGGCCTCCCATAGGCATCTGATTGGCCACTGTCAGAAGACGATGCTGGATGACATGGGCCTTTGGCCTGATCCAAGAGGGCTCTTCTTACACTCGAGTTTTATTCTTGTCTGCGTACCATGATATCTTTCATCTACACTGATGTATGAGCAAGAGAGGTTAGCCAAGGGCAAAGCAACAAGCAATCAACCCAGAGAGCTTCTGTTTTATCTGCCCAGTTGCTGGAAGTAAATTAAGTTTGTATTCCCACTTATGGTTTCAAACAGTAGTAGTTTATTCCAACAATAAAGGACTTCACTTTATACTCTCCATATTACCACCTCAGCTTACACCCAGTGTGTTGGCTATAGTGGTAGGATAAACTCTGCAATTGGGTGACTTGCTTCCTCACCCCACCCCCAGGTAATGGAGTTTCATTTCCTCCAGACCCTGGCGTTCCCAGGTGCCGTTGCAGCATCCAGAGACTCATTCCCTGAGCCAAGAGTCTTTGGACCTCATTCGCTCCTGTCCAGTAAGTTGTGCAGATTGGGTGGAGCTGCTCCTCCCAATTCTCTTCTTTAAAAAGTGGCCCTATACTTAGTACATTACTGAAGCAGCTTGGGGTGCAGCTTTGAGAAAGCAGTGCTGCCGTCACTCAGGTAAGTGTATGCATTGGGGCTATAAAGCAGGACGGAGCCGGTGATCTGTGTGTGTTCCTTTTGCAAGTGTTGAAAAGTACCCCCCCCCCACATCCATTTGTGGCAATTTTAACAGACATATTGCAATACTGAACAGCTGAAGCCTCACCCTTCAAGTGCTGGCCCTCCTTTTCTTTCAGTCATACCCTCATTGTAATAAACATTTGCACTGCTCTTGAGTGCCTTTTGTTTCTTGGTGTCCTCCGCCTTCCTTCCCAGTTGCTGCGGCTGATGGAATGGCAGCAACAGGTCCTTTTCTGTTTGCTTTATTAGCCTCTTGGACACCTTCAGGCACACACAGATTGCACATGCAGACTGGGAAGTGGGACTGGTTCTAGTAATCCTGTTCTCCCTCCCACCCCGATGTCTGTGTATTCAGAGGAAGACCTGAAAAGGGCCACTGTGGACACACGTAGGCTCTTTATGCACACAGCTGTAGGTGCATAGAAGCCCCTTTCAGAGCTGAAAGCGCAGGGCTAAGGGCAGCAGCAGAACTTGCTACCACCTCAGTGTGCTCACAGCCTATGCATGGAGAAGAGAGCTGGGAATGAATGGCAAGAAAACTGCTTGCTTGTTTGCCCACTGCAACAGCAACAAAATGGGTGACAAGAACCTCTGCCACTTATCCCCCCCCCCCCCCCGCTTAGCTGCTGCTCTTAATTTCCTGGTCCAGCAGATGTGTGAGCAAGACATGCAGCCCATTCTTCCTTGGGCAGCATTGGCGGCTCCTCCTTCTGATGATCCCTCTTCCACACGTCAGAATGGGCAGGCAAGGGCACAGGAGAGCACAGGACAAGCAAGCCTTGGCCATTCTGCCTCATCACCCTAACCACTAAGCCTGCCTGCCCCTGCCTACCAAGCAGGAGTTGCTGCAGCCTGCCTTCTCCATGGATGTGGGCTGCAGCAGATGGGAGAAGGAGCAGGAGGAATGGTGGGGATGGGCTACTAGCAAAGATTCAGTCCTCTCTTAGGGCCACACGGTGGGAGCAGTGGCAGCTTCAGCTGCAGCTTTTCTCAAGAGTCTGGGTTTTGGAAGTGACTGATCAGGGCAGCCTTGCTGATTGCTGCTACTGCATTTCTTCTTTATCCTTAACCCACCTTGGGGGTTCTGCACCAGCAGCACTGCAAGGAGGAGAAGCCCCTGTTGGCAAAGGAGATAAAGAGAATAGAGAAGAAGTCAGCAAGCACTGTGAAATCAACACACATGATCAATGAGGGTTTGGGGGGAGACGTGGGGTGTGTGTGTGATTTGTTCACCTTTCTTGAATATGCTAATTTTGAACTAATTTTGCAACTGGAGAATATTTGGTGCAACCTAGGATGAGGTGCTGTGTGTGTGTGTGTGTACGCACACAAATTCCATTCCATTCTTGTGCGCCTTGGCAATCAGCTGTTTTATTATAGGTCTGCTGTTGCTTTACAATGCTGCCAAATAATATTCTGGAGGGAGACTTTTCCTGACCAATTTTTGCAGAATTGTAATGCATAGGCAATATGTCTCTTGCTGTGGTTTTAGCAGCTACTGTGGAGTGTGCAGGGAGAGCTACAAAATGGAGCACATGGGGAAACAAAGAAAATGTTCACAGGGTTATAAAGAGAGTGATACAAATTATGAGGGGAGAGGGTTTTTTATGAAGGTTTTGTTGATGAAATGACTTTTTCTCGCCCCATGAAAATTAAAGAATCCCTGGACCCAAACCCTTTTAATACCCCAAACAAGGCTTCTGACACTGCAGGAAGTCAATTATCTCCATGGCAACGAAAACAAATAGTGAGCACTGCCTTAGCAGCCACAAAGGATAAAAGGTGCATCTAAAATTAATTTATGTCTTGGGATCAGACACTTCAGATGAGAGAACTGGTCCATAAAGCACCCAAGAGAAGCTATTAAAAGGAAAAACAAAATAAACCCACTAGTTTTGCACTCAGGGGAGCAATGTTAGGAGCCTGCGCATTTGTTTTGATTCTGCCTTGAAGCAGGGGCTGGGCAAACGCTGCACCCCTTCTTCCATCATTCCTCCTTTAAGGTTCCCATGTAAATGCTGAGGCTGGCCACAGAGGGTTTATTGTAATTATTATTACTGTTATTTTTTAAAAAATTATAACCTGCCCTTCATCTATATGAGCATTTTCCAACCTTTGCTTGTGTGAGAAGCCTTTTTCTAATCTCAAAAAAATTCATAGAGCCCCACATGCTAACTGTTGCAATTTTAGACTCCATTAATTGAGAAAATACAAAATGACAAACAATTTTTATGAACTTAGTAGCACTTTTAAAGAAATTCATGGATGTGGCAAAATCAAGAAAGAAAGAAAAAAATAATTTATTTATTTCTCTAATCAACAACCCAAGCAATTAATTCCAAAAGGTGTTAAATATATATTTGTTATTTATAAACATAAATTCATTTCTTTCTCCAGTATGCCCCCTGATCAATCCAGTTAATTAATTTAAAAGATATGTTTTTTTTATAAATACAAATTCATTTATTTCTTTCAAAAATATGCTCACTGATCAACCCAGCTAATAAATTTAAAAAGGTATGAAAGATAAGTTTTTATTTATAATTATAAATACATTCATTTATTTATTTCCGCAGCAACAATCAGCAATGCAATTTACCAATCGATCTGAACAAAATGCAAATTTACTTGTTTATTTATTTCCAACGGAACTGAGTTGACATACAGTGGTACCTTGGGTTACATGCGCTTCAGGTTACATACGCTTCAGGTTACAGATTCCATTAACCCAGAAATAGTGCTTCAGGTTAAGAACTTTGCTTCAGGATGATAACAGAAATCATGCTCGGGTGGTGCGGCGGAAGCGGGAGGCCCCATTGGCTAAAGTGGTACCTCAGGTTGAGAACGGTTTCAGCTTAAGAACGGACCTCTGGAATGAGTTAAGTTCTTAACCCGAGGGACCACTGTAATCCCAAAAGAATTAAAATGGAAATATTTATTGCCATTAATGTACCTTAGAAATAAGACTTAATATTTCAATGCAATCCTTAATCCCTATAATTAAATCTATTTTTATATATAATTATATATTTATATTTATGTATTTATTAGTATTTTTTGTTCTTAAAAGCCGGAGGGCATGGGCAGCGAATGCCACTTAGGACAACAACCTGCCCCAAAAGATCTACTCCCAAAATCAACTAAACCAGGGGGGAAGCCCCAGCCATAGAATTTATTCCAATAAGGCACCAGAAGTAAACCAAGGAAACAGAATTCAACAAGCAATTCTTCTGCAGAAAGCCCACCAATGGTCCCCAATGCAAAGCCCGCTGAAATCAAATTGGGGTCTTTAAGCTGCCAAGCTGTATTCTGCTTCCCACTAATAAGTCCTTTGTGTGGTGCAACGTAAAAGGCCCTGGGCAAAATGTGCCTCCACAAACAATACGGCAAAGCGGGGAATGCAACCCCCAAAGTACTGATTTCCTGCACCTCAGTGCCAGCCTCTTTGAAGTTCACTGAGCATCAGCAAGGGAAGTGAGGAAGACACAGGCCAAAGCTGTTGAACTGTGTCCCTGCACTTTGCAACAGATGCAAGCAGCACTCCTGGAGATAAGCAAGGTTCTTGGAGATGTTGCTGCTGTGAAGAAGAGCGTGGCAGAAGAACTAAACCAAGCACTGTCTAGAAGAGTATTGATCACGGACCCCTTGGGATAACTGTGGGTCTGCAGTCCGCAGGATGTGAACCACAGGTCTGTACAAATAGAGTGACCTACACACCCACACCCACACACGTCCAATTCAAAGCTGGAGCTGCAAATTGCACAATTAGTGGGCATTGAAAGGCAATGCGATTCACTAAACGGGAATGAATAAAAAAATAGAAGTGCCATAAGGGCAAAGCTTCTGTCTGCAGAATAAGGAGAAAATTTCCAAATAAACCCATAACACAAATTAGCTGCAGAAGAGCATTACTGATTATTGCGAGGCACTTGGCTGAGGCGTCTTCAGGAGTGCCTTCGTTGGACTGGGAGTCTCTCAGTCTTGGTAGGAGTGACCACTGTTGAATCACACAACTTGCTTTGTACAGATTGTCCAAGTCCCACAGAATCATTCTCACAATATGTGTTTATTATTATAAATATTGATATCCATCAATTATGTCTAAGACAGCTATCCATAATAAACAGCTGGTGAAAGGCTAGGAGTTCTCTCATTCCTTTGGTGGGAAGCTTAATTTATTGGTTGTAAGTTTTTAAATTTCCCTTTCAATACAGTTTTTGCTTCTGCCTTTTGGATTTATATACGTACTTATTTTGCTGCTACTGAAAGTTGCATGTAATAGTAAATTATTTTGTTTTTATAATGACTGTTTTGTGATGATTTACTAATATGCACTTAACTCCCTTCAATCCTACTTTGTGGGAGAAAATATTTTAAATAAATATTATGTGGGGACAATTACCCTCATAGCGTCAGCATGCTTCATGGTCCCATGAAGATATCACACAGGTTTTAAATCTCAAGTGTGGAGTTATGCCAAGAACAAAACAAAGATCACACTGCAATTTATGGTCACAGGTGGTGGGGCATTCCTGGGTGAAGTTTTTGCATGCAGATTCATTCTTATTCCATTTGTGATCTCCTTCTGCAGCAGAATGGGACAAAGCAGTTATCTAAGCAAAGGTAACCTCCAAGTAAAAACAAAATTAAACATGTATTAGAAGATGCTATGACTATACCCTCTTGAAAATATGTTTTGGAGTTTTCATGTTTCTGGAAACACCAAAGCTGATAAGCTTACATAGCATATGGCAACACACTCTTTCATTCCCGCTTAGGGATGTAATAATGCCACGTCTCCACATACTGGCCTCCAGAAAACTCTTTGAATCACTCTGTGTATCTCAATTATTGAGTGCATGCCCCTTTTCTCTATTTTAAAGGGCACAAAGTCGCTGATAAATGGGGAAAGGGCAACAGTCTTTTGATAACAGAGTAGCTTAGTAAACTATGGCATAGTGTCAAATTAACTACGTATGTACAAATTGGACAGAAACCATTAAGAAAAGGGTCATTTATCAGATCTAGAGTGTGTACAGTTCAGATGGCTTTCAGTGGCCCCATATCCCGTATGTCCTTTGCTGCTTTTTTCTGTGCATGTTCACAAAGGCTGTTCTTATAGCATCATGTGAACTCTTTCTGCTCTTAATTTGTTTCTAAAGTTACATTGGGCTCTTTAAGTAAAATGGCCCATTACATGCAAATATTTGTGTTAAGTGGTCTCCATCGCGTGAAGTGGCTTGGAATTTTGTCCAGTTACCGAACAAAAAGTGCAATCTTACTAAGTGATCTCACATCACGAAATGAACAGTATTTGCATGTAATGGACAATTCTGCTTAAAGGCTACTACTATATGTGTGTGTGGTAAAAAAAACCAATGAATGGAGTTACACACATGTTTCCATTTGCTTCAGTGGAAATCCTACAGTATATATACTTATCTATAAGTAAGTCCAATTGAACTTGAGCCATACTTTTTAGTAGAAATGTACAGGATTATACAATTAAGGCCATGCCATGTCCCCACTGAAAAGCATAAGTCTAACAGCATAAGTCTAACAGCATAATCCTTTACTTATCAGAAGTAAGGCTGAGGGAGCGATTGTTCTTATGCTCATGGGCTTCTTATAGGCACCTGAGGAAGCTTACTGCCTGGTAAGCAGAGTGGAATACATCCTAAGAAATATAAATCCTACAGGGCACGGTCATGTGTTTTTATGAAACTGGCTTGAAACTACAGTGGTGCCTCGCAAGACGAAATTAATTCGTTCCGCGAGTCTTTTCGTCTTGCAATGTTTTTCGTCTTGCAAAGCACGGTCCGTCGCAACTGCGCCTCTTCAAGCAGCTTTAGGAAAAAAGCGAACAAACTCACAAGACGTTTTCGTCTTGCGAAGCAAGCCCATAGGGAATTTTGTCTTGTGAAGCGACGCAAAAACCGAAAAACCCTTTCGTCTTGCGCATTTTTCGTTTTGCGAGGCATTCGTCTTGCGGGGCACCACTGTACATCCTATTGCAAAGGTCCAAGGAAGGTACCAGTCTTATAGCACACACACACACACACACACACACACACACACACCGGTCTTAGAAGAGTGTGCCAGTTTAATTGTTTTTTCTTCACCAAGCAGGTGATATTCCCAAGCCAACCTAGCCGTTCAAAAGCATGTCAAGCGCAAGTAGATGAATAGGTACCACTGTGGTGGGAAGGTAAATGGCATTTCCATGCACTTGTCACGGTCCTCTGTGTGTCAGTAGCAGTTTAGTCCTGCTGGCCACATGACCCAGAAAAGTGTTTGTGGACAAACACCGGCTTCCTTGGTCTGAAGAGAGATGAGCGCTGCACCCCATAGTCAAGTTTGACTGGACTTAACTGTTCAGGGGTCCTTTACCATTACCTATTACCAAGCAGGTAATACAAGAACATATATTCTTGGGTAGCACTTATGACAACCATGTTAAATAGGCAAGTATTATTATCCCTACTTAAGAGCATCATGTAAGAAGAGCCCTCCTGGGTATGACCAAACACGTATCCTGTTCTAACAGTGGTCAACCCATAAGCAAGTTATCAGCACCAGCACAGTCTTTTGCCCATGTTCCTTAGCAGCTGGCATTCGTTGGCATACGGCCTCTGATACAAGGGGAAGTACACAGCCACCAGCACTAGCAGCCATTGATAGTCTTCTCACCCAGGAATTTGTCTCAATTCATTTTAAAGCCATCCAAGTTTGCAGCCATCACCACATTTCGTTTACAGATGAGAAGGCTGAGAATGTGTGACTTGCCCAAGATAGCACCAAGAAGATTGTTTTCACAAGAGGGGTGAGGGATTCATTCTGTGCACATAAAGTGTTTCCTGAGCTCTGTACTTCCTTGTCTTCCTCCTTCCATGACACAGAATCATAGAATCATAGAGTTGGAAGAGACCACAAGAGCCATCGAGTCCAACTCCCTGCCAAGCAGGAAACACCATCAGAGCACTCCTGACATATGGTTGTCAAGCCTCTGCTTAAAGACCTCCAAAGACACCCTTTATGACACTGTCATTTACAGGGGGTGTGGATGGCACTGTGGTGTAAACCACTGAGTCTTGGGCTTGCTGATCGGAAGGTCGGCGGTTCAAATCACCGCAACAGGGTGAGCTCCTGTTATTTGGTCCCAGCTCCTGCCAACCTAGCAGTTCAAAAGCATGTCAAAGTGCAAGTAGATAAATGGGTACCCCTCCAGCGGGAAGATAAATGGAGTTTCCCTTCGCTGCTTTGGTTTTGCCAGAAGCGGCTTAGTCATGCTGGCCACATGACCTGGAAGCTGTCTGCAGACAAACATCGGCTCCCTCAGCCAGTAAAGCGAGATGAGCGCCGCAACCCCAGAGTCATTCGCGACTGAACTTAACTGTCAGGGGTCCTTTACCTTTATCTTTTTAACAGACAACCGTGTGGTTTAGGCATAGCTCTTGTTATGGAACATAAGTTGTGAGAAATGTGGTAAAACACTTCCTAGCCACCCCCTCCAGTGTGCAAGGACCATTCTTCATATATGTGGGCCAAGCAACCTGAATCCTCAGCTGGAAGAGGACTATAGTTGATATAGAAAAGGGTTTGCAGCACTTGTGTGCTGATGTTGGAAGGACACTGAAGCCAATGAAGACAAACTAGAAATTGGTAAAAAAAAAGTTCCCATATGCCAGAACATGTGGTGCTCCTCTGGCAGAGCCTGAGAGTTTTTCTCTGTAGCCAGACCCTCACCTTCTTGATTACACAGAATCACAGAACTGTAGAGTTGGAAGGGACCCTAAGGATCAACTAGTCCACCCCCCTGCAATGCAGGAATCTCAACTAAAGAATCCGTGACAGATGGCCATCCAACCTCTTCTTAAAACCCCCCCAGGAAGGATAGTCCACCACTTCCCAAGGGAGCCCATTCCATTGTCCAGCAGCTCTTAGCATCAGAAAGTTCTTCCTATGTCTAGTGGGAATCTCCTTTCTTTCTTTCAAAATATTTTTTTAAAGGTTTACAATGCACATACTTTTGTAAACTGAGAATCTCCTTTCTTGTAACTTGATTAGTTCAGGTCCTCCCCTCTGTATCAGGAGAAACCAAGATTGCTCTATCTTCCATGGGTCAGCCCTTTAGAAATTTGAAGATGGCTGTCGTATCTCCTCTCAGTCTTCTCTTATCCAGGCTGAACATACCTTATGATCCTGGCCTTCAAACCCCAGCGTGCAAGGCAGATCTTTGTCATAGCTTGCTGCCACAGGAACTGCTCAGGTGCTTCGCAAGAGACCTGCGGATGCTCATGAAAGAGTGTGGGGTGTTCCCCCCTTCCCTGACCCCCTCTTAATGGCAGGTAGGTGAAGACAGGTAGCACATCTGTGGATCGTGTTTTCCTGGGTTCCTTGACCTCGATGCTCTTCCTTGGTGACAGGTTTTTTGTGAGATGATGCTCCATCCATAGCGATGGAAAAGGAGCCCATCTCTCTATTATTTACAGTCTGTCCAACTATATCATCCAATAATGTTATCACCAGGCTGGTATAGCTAGGGAGCATTTGTTTCCATGGGGTTTGGTGCATGGGGAGCTGTTAGAATATTTATGCCAATGAATTCAATTTGGTTTGGATCAGCTGGATGGACAGACGTAGCCATCCTGTGTTCTACTAGTGAGACGAATCTTTCACCACCTCTGTAATGGACTGCTTTTGGGTTGCTAAGTCATATTCACACACACATTTGCATCAGCCAGGGTAGGCAGATCCTGCTATTTGTTGAAATGCGCACATTAAAGGAGTGGCGGAGCAAAAGTCAAGGAGAACTGACTGCAGATCCAGACATTTATGTCTTCAGTGAGTGTGCCTCCCTTTTAGATGATAAAAAACTTTTCCTCTCCCCTCCCCTTCCTTTACAGCAGCAAAAACCCACTAGAGCTATCTACTTGTGAGTGATAAATATACCGAAATTCTTTAAAAAGGTTGGTCTGTAGGACAATCTCTGTTCTCTATGCTAATAGCACTCTTGCCATGCTTTCTAATCCTTTGTTTTGTGTCTTGGGATTCTTTCATATGCAAATCAAACCATAGGGGCACTTTCACATGTAAATCACATTATCAAGTTCATATGTGTCACACTGTTTTCCATTTCTTTGTCTTTGGGGAGATAATAAGTAGTACTTATTCAACATATATAGCATTGCATTGGGCACGTTTCCTGAGTTCAGAATAAACTGGAAATGGGGCAGGACACCAGTTCTGATGCAGGATTTGGAAGAAGCATAAAAATTGGGAAGGAATTGTAAATACCTAGTGGCTGATTGCTTCATTTTTCATAGAATCATAGAATTACAGAGTTGTAAGGGACTCCAAGGGTCAGCTAGTCAGACCCCATACGATGCAGGAATTTCCACTATAGCAGATGGCCACCCAACCTTTGCTAAAAAATTTCCAAGGAAGGAGAGACCACAACCTCCCAAGGGGAGGTTCCATTGTCAAACAGCTCATACTGTCAGAAAGTTCATCCTGATGTTTGTTGGAGTCTCCTTTCTTGTAACCTGAAGCCCTTGCTTTGAGTCCTATCCTTCAGAGCAGGAGAAAACAAGATTGTTTCCTCTTCCATGTGGCATCCCTTGAGTTATTCGAAAATGGCTATCTTATCTCCTCTCAGTCTCCTCTTGTCCAATCTAAACATACTCAGCTCCTTCAGACGTTCCTCATAAGGCTTGGTATCCGGGCCCTTGATAATCTTGGTTGCCCTCCTCTGCACATGTTCTAGCTTGTCAACAACCTTCTTAAATTGTGATGCCCAGAGTTGGACACGGCATTCCAGGTGTGGTCTGACCAAGGCAGTAGAGAGTCATACTATTACTTCCCTTGATTTGGACACAATGCAGCCTAGAATGGCATTAGCTTTTTTTGCTGCTGCATCACACTGTTGACTGTTGTTTTCTACTCTGGCAACTTCGTAAGGGCCCCCACCAAATAAATACTACTTAGCTGCTAAGGTGAATTTGGGAAGATGATTGTGTAGCATGATGTACATGTAGGAAATCACTCCTGGCCCTGTGATTTGGAGGAACGTTCCACCCATAGAGTCCAACCATCTGCTGTTGCAGGAAACCCAGAGTGAGAGCATCTCCAGCAGACAGCTGACCTCCAGTGAGGAAGAGCATATCACCCTTATAAAGAAGGTGGTCCCGTTGTCAAGCTGCTGCTACTGTTGAGTTGTTTCTCCTAATGCCCACTCAAAATCTACCCTCCCATAACTTCTCAAGCCCCTTAGGCAGAGTCATTCCCTGTGGGGATAGCAGAAAGCAAGTCTTTGGATGCATACAGACCTTTAAAGCACAATCCTCCACTTGAAGAATTATGGGCACTGGAGTTTGCTGGGAGTAGAATGTTGTGAGGGTTAAATCACATAGCCCAGAATTATTTGAGCAAAATAATGTGCTTCAGTTGTTCTTTAAGGGTATAATGGTGTTCAGCCTTTGTGACAGCCATTTAGGTGTTTGAAGAGCACTATCATGCAACCCCAGAGTCGTCTGTGACTGGACCTAACGGTCAGGGGTCCCTTTACCTTTATCACGTGTGCCACCCTCCCCCCAACCCTCTTCCTATTTCTGGCTAAACGTACCCACTTCCTTCCGTCCTTCTCTTTTAAGTGAGAGATTCAAGGAACAGCCCTACAGGAGTCCATTTATCTTTGGATCAAAGTTAGATATACTTGTATGTGCAATGCACACACAGACACACACACACACACACACACACACACACACACACACGGGTGGGGAGGGAGGGAGCTCCCCTCAACAGGCAGCATCTGCTTCAAACCGGCCAAAGCTCCTTCCCGCCAGCTGGAATAGCCAGGCTTGTCTCTCCCTGATCCGGCTACTTTGCAGTTCCAAGCTGTTTTCTCTCTCTCTCTGCCCCAAAGACATACTGGCGGAATACTGATCTCAGCTGTGACCTGGCTGGTAATAGCTCTGAACCATCAAGTCTCATTTTAGACACATCAACTACTCTTAGCAGGCAATCAAGCACAAAAGGTGGTCATTTGACAGATACTAAAACTTTTTATGATTTGGGCTGGCCATGACTCCCCGAATCCAGCTTGCAAAGAAAGAGGGGGGGGGGAATCAATTTCAGCTGCTACAACTGGTCCAACAAAAGATAGTTCATTACCTATTCTATAGGTGTACAATTGCAGTGCTGCTCTGATACAAAAGCATTTAGCAGGATAAGGTCAAAGGATAGCTGCTTCCAAGCATTCAGTGTGTCAAGGTCTATCAGGGCCAATCACATACCCTTTCTAAAGTCCTCTTAAAAATACACGGTAGTGAATTTCTATCATATGATATCAGAAATCAATTTTGGAGCTAAAGAGCATTTGACCTGACATGCTTGGAAGGCCAGGAAAATGAAAAACACACAAATATATATGCCAGTTTCTGGCAATGTCTGGAGTGGTTGGCACAGGCAGAAAGCAATACTGATAAAGCATGTTGCAGCCTCAATAATACATCATAAGGAGCAGGAGGTTTTTCTTCAGGTGAATCATACTGTCAAAATTGTTCCAGCTAGAACTGTGTGAAATAGCCAGAGTTGAAAAATCTCAAAAAAGTAGTTGGAAACTGTTTTTACCACCACCTCCCTGAGGTTCCTGCATTGCAGGGGGCTGGACTAGATGGCCCTTGGGGTCCCACCCAACTCTACAATTCCATGATTCTATAATTCTCTGGTCTGCAGAGAGAGGACGGTGGTAAAAGAAAACTCTGCCCCACTCTCAAATCAGTGACTTCATTTAATATGCCATTCTATATAAATAAGCCAGGTGCCTGTCGTTATCATCCTGATAGTTTAATATTTCACCATTCTCCAGTGCCTGGGGGAAAGGAAGGTGGGGAGGGCTGGCAGCCTAGGTGGAGTTCTCCCTCTCTCTCACTATAATCATGTCCTTACAGCATTATGTTTTGCAATTCCCCACCCCCAGGAGCTACTGATGCAGGAGAAAACATATACATTCTAATGGCATCTGGACACCACTGAAATTGCAGAATACGGAGAGGTAGAACTTGACATCATTATAAAATGCATTTCTACCATAGGAATCCCCAAGTTACTGGGGTGAATGCAGCTATGAGTTCCAGTTCTGAACTCTCCTACGGCTCCTCCTGAAAATGAATCCACAAGCTCAGAATTTGACCCTTGGCAACCCTGAGCTCCTTGAATAAAAATGTGGTAAATAAAATACAAAATAATATCCTACTTAAGGGGTTTGTGCAGCGGCACTGAGGGAAGGCAGGGTCTGTACAATGTGTGACCCACCAAGCCAAACAGAACATACCAGCCATGTATGGTACAATGGAGAGGGGAGAGCCATGTCTGCCATCTTGAGCTCTTTGGAGATAAGATGAGATATAAATGTAATAATAAAATGAACGGTTGCTCATCTTGTTCTGTCACTTCACTGATAGGTTTAAAGTGAATTTTCTCCTTCCCAGAACCATCTAGACTGGATACCTGCAGGATTCCAAAACTGGTCCCTGCATCAATGCAGCTGAACTTACCGGATGCTCATTCTTGAAGAGTAGCTCTTGAGGCCATTTCCTACTGTCTTGCAGAGGTAAACTGCAGAAGGGCTGAAGAATCACAGTTTGAGCTTAAAATGTGAATTGGAAGATTTGTAATATAAGTCAATCAAGATTGTATATTTAGCCATCTGTTATGGATACTTGAGTGGAGAGTCCGGCATGACAGAGGGTCGGGCTAGATGGCCTTGGGGTTCCTTCCAAATCCACAATTCTATGATTCTAAGACTTCTCACCTGATTCTCTGCTCCACCTTGGATGAACTCTGATGTTGGGCTGCTGTTAAAGCAGATTAAAGCAGATTAGAAGATTTCTATACCTAATCCATGTCTGATAGAAAAGTCCCATCAGAATAGACAGTCTCCAAATAATTGGGTTTGTTCTGTGTATGGCTCTCTTTTTGCATCTTTTTGGGTAATGGGTATTTTTCTGTTTTCAGATTCACTGCACTGTTAGACTTCAGAACCTATGGGGAAAACATGAGGTTAACAATTATTTCTCTGTCTCATAATGAGGCAATGTAGAGAAACTGCTGAGAGGGCACAGCAAAAGAAAATGAAAAATTGGAGGAATGTGGAAACAGAGAGATGACATTCCTTGAAATCAAAGTACAGGAAATAGATCTTATGAGATAAACTGAGCAATATGAGAAGAAAAAAGATCTCATTAATCTCTCAGGTATTTCTTCCTACGGTGATTGAGTGCTAACACAAAAAGCAACACAGCTGGTTTGTGATCAGCACTTTTTGTTATGGATAGAAGACTGAAGCAACAGATCACAAGTAGTGCTGGAGTTGTTGTAGGGTAAAGGATGCAGATTCTTCCTTAGCTCAGCTCAGGCTTACAAAAGAAAATTTTGCTTGGTGCAATTGTTCTTCAGGATGAGAGAAAAAGGATTCTTAACTCAATAAATCATTTGGAAAAGTTATCTATTTTCAAGGGGAAAGGGAGCTCTGCAGCAGAATCTGGTGACAGTTGTGACCCATCTTAGATTGATACCCCACTCCTTTTGTCTAGGCTGGAGGAGAGCCAGTAGACCTGGTTGAATTTGGCTGTTTAATACAGCTACTGTCTAATTTTTCATTGCCCAAATGAAATGTGTTTTATCTTATATTTTAAAAAGTAGTGTGTGGTCAAAGATGTGTGCACGTGCGTGTTGGCTTATTTCAAATGTGATGGCGCTACTTTTGAGATACCCCCCCCCCAAGTACTGCAACAACAGCATTACTAATTGGGTGTGCTTGTGTGTGTGCTTGTGTGTGTGTGTGTGTGTGTAATCCCATGTTTATCGTGGTTTTATTTACCATCAGAAGTTGTACTGAAGCAGCAGTGAAGCATGTAGATAGCCCAATAAATTATAAAATAATCATTCAGGTGAGACATTCAAAACCAAATCTTAATGCATTTGAACAGAATCTATTGAAAGCAACCAAAGAGTTCTATTCTTTTGTTCTAAAAATGTTTCTTATTTAAAGACATTGTTTGTACTAAAACCAAAATGCTCTGTAGGATTCTGATATTTGAGAGATGGGAAAATATTGGAAGCAGTATTTTAAAGAATTTATTCTTGTAAACAATATATAAAAGGTGGAGATGGGGAAAGTAGTTAATCACTCTGTGTCTAAAACGTGCTTTGCTTCTCTTTGGAGAAATCCTGGTGGTAATATATACAGACACACACATGGCAGTTAATAATAGATTATAAAAAGCAGTGCCCTTTATCATCTAAACCCCAAACCTTTTGAGGCTTGCAAATATAGAACCGTCTGCTTGGTGATTGTAGAGATTTGACGTCAGAAAGCAGTTCTGTTTCTCATCTGAAATACCAGTGTGTTATTTCACATACACAAAGGGGTAGTATTCAACAGGTTATATGGATTTGCAGTAATTCAGGTAGAATAGCAGAGAAAAATAAACTTCTTGCAGAGGAGTAACAAAAAGCTTGACAATCAGGCCAGTAATTTAAATATCTAGACAAAGGTGATACCGGCTAGAACAGGGGTCGGCAAGGTTTACCTCGCCTGGGCCAGTTCACTCCAGCAGAGATCCCTCCGTGGGCCAGATTGCGTGCACGTGCCTGTGATTTCCAGCGTCTGCGCAGACGCCATTTCCAGTGCTGCAGAAGCGAGTTCCCACACCGCACTGCGCCGGTTTAGCACAGCGTGCAGAGACTCGCTGAGCAGGCAGCTTGGTTTGGGCGTGGCTCGAGGGCCAGTTAAATGACCTCCTGGGCCGCTTGTGGCCCATGGGCCTTAGGTTGCCGACCCCTGGGCTAGAAGAATTATGTTACCTGTACTGTGTTCTTGCTGCCAGCCTACACTTTTAATATGCACATTAATTGCTTAAGAAAACCCAAAGGATTGGATAAGCTTTTTAAAAAATAAAATAAATCTAAAATTGTTTGACTGCTGTTCTCTGTGTATATATAAAACATTGGAGGAGTGGGAATGCAATGGAGTACTCTGAAAAGGGGCGTTGCTGAACAGGAGAATTCTACAATGCAATGTCTGAGGTTATGGCATAGTGGAGGTTTTTCCATTGTTTGTTGGTATGTTCAGATCTCTTTTTTCTAAGATGCTGCAATACATTTTTAGGTCTGATATATTCTGGGGGTGGGCAGTGGCCTCTTCCTTACGGTGTTGTTGGAAGATATTCCGGATGTGTGTTTTGAGATCTCTGCATTCCTTATCAAACCAGATTGCAGCAAAGGGCTTCGCACTATGAATTGTTGTTTTGGAAACTCATTCAGAGATGTTGTTAGGATTTCAAATGATTCAATAGCATCTTAGGGGATTACTGAGTTAATTATAGAAGCTCTACATTCCAACATGATCTCAGTTTGTGACAGTTGGAGAAGTTTGTGAGTTGAGTCTCTGGTCCAAGGGATTCTAAGCAGGAAATCTTTGCTTGCTTCAGGAGTCAGAGGCAATGCAGATATGAGCACAGGATTTTTAAATTTGGTGGCCAGAGTCAAAGATGAATAATCGCCATTGGTGCAAAGTTCATGGCTCATGCCAGATCAGTTCCATTGGCAGGGGGTTCATGAAGAGGGTGCACGGGGAAGGAAGAGCTGATGGTTAGAATCACAGGGAGGTGATCGCTCTCACTGTGGTATCCCACCTGAAAGGTTTCAACCTAGTTTATTAGAGCAGAAGAGCCTAAGATGTAGTTGATCATGCTATGTGAACTCTGCTAGCCAATCACCGGGTAATGAACCATTCAGGTCAAAACGTGCACACAACTTGGCAAGACAAACTCCGGCCTCATTTATATGGGTGTCTTTGGAATGCTGCATGCTAGAGAGAAGCTCGGGCAGGGGATCCTTGGTGTCAAAACCCAGCTCTCTTGCAAGCTCAAAATTGTCTTTCCCACTCTTGCGTTGAAATCGCTTGCACTTAGCAGATTGATGTTGGGGAATTTGGTCTCCAGTTTTTCCAAAAATGATGTAAGTTGATTACAATAGCCCATCAATGTTTGCTTGTTGAGGCAAGGGGCGGGGTATAAACGTTAATTATAATTAGAACCAAGTTTGAAGTTCTCAACAAGAATGCCTGGGCAATGGCTGGAGGGGAATCATTTCAAGATTAGGCTGCCGGGTGCAGAGAAGGGTTAGTCCCGCTTTATATAGGCCCAAATTGAGAGTGCTTCAAAATGCTTTATGAAGGAGAGAATTGATCTTAATGTGCAAAATGACTAATCACAGGTTAATTGTAACATATTAACATGATGATAGAGCAATCTGGTTTTTTTGCTGACAGCTTTTTAATGGTCTTAGACTCATGGGCATAATGGATTTTTAATAGCCACTGACAAACCAACCCTTATGACTACTTTCCATAAAAAGGTAGTACTCCCTTTAAAATGGGAGCATGTGGACACAGCTCTGCAGATTCTGACTGCTGGTGGAGGTAAATACTCTCTCGCAGTTTCAAGCAGCCAGCTCCTTTCTCTCTCCAGCCATGTGAGGACAGTGTGTAAATTCCACTTGTCTGAACATGTTTGATCAATGTCTGAACATGTCTGAACATGTTTGTGCTTCATAAGCTTGCTCATATGTAAATACTAGGGGTGTGTATAGGCCCCAGAATTGGCCTTGCATGTGATCTATCTATCTATGATTGGTTTCAAGAGTTGCTCTGAGCTCTCAGCTTCAATATGCAATTCAGGTTCCTAATCACTCTGTATAAAACAATGCTCAGTGGTGCCCATTAGCTATACAGCAGACCCTCTAGTTATGCACTGTTCTGGATACGTAACTTTCGGGTTACGAATGCGGCAAACCTGGAAGTGTATACTTTCAGGTTTCGCCACATGCACATGCGGAAATTGTGTCTGCACATGTCCGTGGCATCAGAAATTGCTTCTGTGCATGCCCAGACACCGAAAATTGCACCTGTGCATTTTCAGTATATGCGCATGTGCAATTTCTGGCATTGCTCGTGATTCCCTTCACCGCGTTGTGCTGTGCCAGTTTAGTGCAGCGTGCAGGGAACTCGCCAAGTGGGTGGCTCAGTTCAGGGGCAGCTCATGGGCCGGTAAAACCGTCTTTGTGGGCCGGATCTGGCCCATGGGCTGCACGTTGCCGACCCCGGGCCCAGTATATAGACATCTTAAGCCAGCCCAGGCTTATAGGTGATAGGTCACCTTGTGTTGTAACTAGCGAATCACAACACTGGCCCTTTCGCAGCAGGGGATTGGCTGCCTGCCAGCTACCAACAACCTCATTGGAGCGTTTTAGAATCCTCCCTGTATTTTGTTATGCAGTTGAAGCTCCAGGAGGCATTAAGGGCTAGGCCTGCAATGACATGCACGCAGCATGGGTTTGGCCTACAAAGCCTGCATGCATAACAATTTGACTCCGCCCAGGGGTGCCAACTTGAATAAAATATGGAGGGGGGAAGGTAAGCTCCGCCCCACATAATCATTCACAAGATACAGTGCACACACACCATCTGATGGGGCCCCCCGCCTCCCTCAGATATTTAATGGGGGGCGAAGGGACCTCAGTCCCTACAGGCTGGCTCCTATGCCCCCTCCCCCAAGCCAATGCTTTCTTTCCCATCAGGTTGTGGTTGTAAATCCCCATGGTAATTATATAGTAGTTGGACTAGTCCCAGGACAGCATTGTCCTGAAAAGGTTAATGTTTATTTGTCACTGATACACCTAGCACATGCAGAATAGTGAAGTTTGTTACATTTCTCTGGAGGATTGTGACATGTTGTTAATTGGAAGGCGATAAGCCTGGCAAGTTAAGTGCCTTTTAATGGGCCATGCTGGATTAGGAAGATAAGTCACAATCTTCAGGTGCAGAGTGCAAGGGAACATGTATTTTAATTGGTGCATAGTTGAGTATTCGTGCATTTGAGGTAAATTATCTGGTAAAAAATGAGCATGTCGTTTGTGTGACAGGCTTGTTTAGGCGCATTTACAATCCAATCCCACTATCTTTAGCGGGGGGGGGGGAATTTCAGTGCTGGGTGATTTTAAAAGCACATAACCCAAGGCATTAATGGAATTACAGAAGGGTTAAGGATGCAGCTTTGCCATAGCCCTTAGAAGGAAAACTTGGGCAAAGATGTGATAGATCACATGTAGATTTATTTGCAACACAAAATTAGCTTGGTTCCTTGCAGCATAACCTGCTCCCTTCAAGATGCTTATTTAACTTATATGCAAAATTCATCATGCGAAAGGCTGGACTGGATGAATCCGAAACCAGAATTAAGATTGCCGGAAGAAATATCAACAATCTCAGATATGCAGATGACACAACCTTGATGGCAGAAAGTGAGGAGGAATTAAAGAACCTTTTAATGAGGGTGAAAGAGGAGAGCGCAAAAATGGTTTGAAGCTCAACATCAAAAAAGCGAAGATCATGGCCACTGGTCCCATCACCTCCTGGCAAATAGAAGGGAGGCAGTGAGAGTTTTTACTTTCTTGGGCTCCATGATTACCGCAGATGGTGACAGCAGCCACGAAATTAAGAGACGCCTACTTCTTGGGAGAAAAGCAATGACAAACCTAGACAGCATCTTAAAAAGTAGAGACATCACCTGTCAGGGAACTGCCATCAGAGCCAGAGCCAGAGGCAAGGCTCCAGAGCGATGCCGGAGAGGGTCCCAGCAGGGAGAGAGGCAGCCCATTTTCTGGGCAAGGAAATCAGCGTAACACCAGGGGTGAAGGGGGGCAGATGGGGGAATCGGAGAGAAGGCTCCAGGACTCTTCACCGGAGACCAGTGGGGAGAGCACGGGTACTCCGCTGCCCACACCCTCACTGCGCAGAAGACTTCCGCGCAGGGAGAGTAGGAGGAGACTTGGCGTCAAAGAACTTCTTTGCTGGAAGAAGTTCAAGAAACGCCCACTGACGGATTCTGCCAGCGACTGAGACAGCCACGAAGTGAAAGGCTGTCCAGACAGAAAGGGTTCAACCAGGTAACCTAGCCAGGAATGGCGGCAACTTACGCACGAGCAACCCCTAGAACCATTACAGCAATCCGTCAGTCACCGACGTTGCTTGTGCGCAGCTCCAGAGAGGCAGCACGATGAGCCAAACCAGGGGAGCCGGACAGACGGAGCAAGCAGCTGGAGTGCAAAGTCTGGTAGAGAGGAACCGAGATTTGGAACAGCATGTGGTTCTCCTGACGGCGCGGCTGGACGAAAGACGGACTCAGGATGCACAGGTCAGACCCACCCCCATCGCAAGGAAGGTACCGGGGCTGGTACACAAGTTTGGGGGGAAACCCCAGGACTACAATGCATTCTGAACGGAAATAGAGTACACTTTGGAACTGCAGCATAATAACTTTGCTGATGATGGGGAGAGGGTAGCCTACATTGTGGAGCATCTGGAGGATGGGGCGCGCGAATGGATCAGGCCCCTAATGGTGACGCAAAATGATGCCTTGAAGGACCTTAAGAAATTCTTCCAGGCGATGAATGCGATGTACTCCAGTGAAGTGGAGCAAAGTGTGACTCGGCGGGAATTGATGGGGTGCAAGCAGGGGAGCCAGTCAGTTGGACACTACTGGTCACGCTTCGCGATGTTGATCCACCGGCTCGGGTGGGATCTGGACGCTGAACCGATTCAAATGTTGTTTGAGGAGGGGTTGTCCCCAACTGTGAAGGATGAGCTGTCTCGCGCGCCCCGCCCACAGTCGATGGATCAGCTGTCCAAGGCTGTACTTGCGATTGGAGTGCGGCAGGAAGTGCGGGCTCAGGAGAAACGCGAAGTGAGAGGGGAACGTTGCCATGACTACCGCATTCCTGAAATATCGAGACAGCTTTCCCAGGCGGCTGAGCCAATGGAGATAGATGGCGCATGCACACGCGAGGCTTCAAACTCCAGTGAAGGTTGCAAGAGGGAGGGGAAGGACTGGAAGACCGCCAAAAAGTGTTTCCTCTGCCAATGACCAGGACATTTTGCCAGGGTCTGCCCACAAAGAAAGGCCTGGCAAGGGATGGTGGGGGCTGCTGGCTGCGAGGAGAAGGGGGAGGAAGGGCAGGCGCAGGGAAACGGCAATGCCTGGCTGCCAACCAGCGGGGGCAGCAGCCAGGCCAGCAACTAATAAAAGTGCCCCAGCCTGACTCTCCCAGGGCAGCTATAGCCATAGAAGTGGTGCTAGAACTCCCGAATGGGCACCCAGTCAAAGTTGAGGGGCTGCTGGATTCGGGGAGCTCCTGCAATTTCTTCAGCAGGGACTTCGCTCTGGAGCACCAACCCCACCTGCTGCCCCTGGATTTTCCCTTGCAAGTGACCACCATAGATGGCAGGGAACTTCTGGGAGGGGAAGTGACACACCAGACCCCGCCAATGCGAATGAGGGTTTCCAGGTACACGGAGACCATTGCCTTTCACGTGGCCACACTGGCAGGACCCCCAATAATACTGGGCTGACAGTGGCCAGGGTGGCTGGGCTGGCGGTGGAAACAAAAGGGGAGGTGGCACCACAATATGCTGACCTGAAGGAAGTCTTCAGCGAGAAGGAGGCGGATAGACTACCCCCCCCATAGACCCTTTGACTGCCAAATCAACTTACTCCCAGGGGCTCAGCTGCCATGTCTGACCGGGAGACCCGCTTCCCACCCGCTCCAATCTCTTCCCACGGGGTGGGCCTCCCAGTCTGATTCTTCTCCCTCTGATGCCTCCCCTCCCTCCTCTTTGGAGGCAGGAAAA